>NC_138538.1:93598747-94315205 GCF_964234715.1 Podarcis melisellensis
TTTAATTATTATTTTTTCTGACCTTTTACCTGGACCAAAATAAACGGATTTTCTTATTAACAGGATAAAGACAATGCGAGAAAGCGAAAGAAATGCTGGCTGCTTTGAGTCTGTGCATCCGCTACGTGCCTATAGGATCGCGCATGTTTATTTGAAATCAAAATGCCCCATCTTTTTTCTGGCTGCACACCCAAAAGCGGGTCACTAGTGTGCGTCAAGTATCTTTTTTAAGGGGGCGGAGGAAAAGCAGTGACCCAGTGCCTGCCGTTTGGCTCAGATACCATGGAACGTTCCCAAAAGGATGCAACAGGAAAGATTAAGTGAACAAATGAAAACTTGTCATAGTATTAAAAGAGAGAGATTAGTACGTGCACTCGCAACTCTATTATCCTCTTGCCAAATATATCAGACTTTTTGAGCATATTAAATCTGCACACCAAAGCCTGCTATTTTCTGCTTAAATCTCTATCTATGGAATAGACTACATCCCTGCTATCCCTCAAAGGTCCCTCGTGCTGTGAAAAGCCCCATCCAATCAGAACGCTTTGATTCCTCAATAAGGCAGGGTGAAAGAGCATGGCTACAGACCTCCTTTGTTTATTCCTTCCTTTCTAGAGGTGGCTGATACTATCCAAAGAGTTTTGGGCTGGTAAAATTGGGCATTATCCCTACAGTACCACTGTGGCATCTAAAGCCATCTAATACTGGCCTCTTCTCAATTTCCCAGTCCAGGCCAGTAAAGGGAGCCAAAGCACTGGTTCCAAGTCTAGCTCAGCACTGTCTACTTTAGGCATTCCTTGCAACACAGTGGGCTGAAGTGAGCCCAACGGTCATGTGCTGGTGGTTTTCCAGGTGTTTGATAGCAGCCTGTTTCTACAGTTCCTAACAGGGAGCAAAAACAGGTGTTTTTGAATTTAGCTTCTCTTGGGCTCAATTGTCCCTAGTAGGCGAAGTTTGGCTCAGCATGCCATAAAGTAGAAGCCTGGTTTATTTTGATTGGTAGTAGTGAAGTGAAAGCTGGACCATAAAGAAGGCTGACCGCCGAATTGATGCTTTTGAATTATGGTGCTGGAGGGAGACTCTTGAGAGTCCCATGGACTGCAAGAAGATCAAACCTATCCATTCTGAAGGAAATCAGCCCTGACTGCTCACTGGAAGGACAGATCCTGAAGCTGAGGCTCCAAGACTTTGGCCACCTCATGAGAAAAGAAGACTCCCTGGAAAAGACCCTGATGTTGGGAAAGAAGGGGATGACAGAGGACGAGATGGTTGGGCAGTGTTCTCGAAGCTACCAGCATGAGTTTGACCAAACTGCGAGAGGCAGTGGAAGACAGGAGTGTCTGGCATGCTCTGGTACATGGGGTCAAGAAGAGTCGGACATGACTAAACAACTAAACAACAACAACAAAGTTCTCCCAGGTCTCAAGCAATATACTTTCCTACCCCTACAATGTGAGGTGCCAGCAGTTTAATGTCCGTACGCCAAGAATCTATAGTGCTTGTGACTCTTCTAAATAGCCTTTCAGCCACTTTTAGGCCTATAATTCTGAAAGACCATCATAAAGCTTGAAGGCTCCTAAAACAGGCACGCAAAATGGAAAAGCACCGGCCATGCCAGATTGTAGCTCAAGATCACCAAAAGAGAGCTAACAGCACAATCGCTTCTTTCCCTGATACAAAGGCAATGCTGCACATTAAGTTGGGTAGCTGGGCAATTCTTCTGGCTGAGACTGAAATCATGCCAGAGGAATGATAAATAGTTGCTGGGTACTGGCTCATTAACTCTGCCCTTTTGCTAAGGCAGAGTGGGAGAGGAGCCTCTCCAGAGACATTCCAGGAACGACCACCGTCCATTTGACATCATAGCTAGAAGCTCAGCCTGCACATAACTGACAACCAGCTAACTAGGAAGAGTTACTTTAACCTGAATTATGTCTGCCTCATTCACTAGCATCTTTTAATTTGTTTGGAGGCAGTGGAAGCAGAGAGACTAACACACACCATAGCTTAAAGTCCCCTCCTTCCAGCAACTGAGGGGGAGCCGCAGAGCATTGCAACTATGACATAGTGAATTGAGCAGAATGGAAGGCCAGAGGCGGGAGGGCACCAAATTTTGGGCTCACACAGTGCCACTGAAATGTGAAAGACCAAGGCCTGCCCCTGCCAGCTCTTTCCCACCCTCCCCTCCCACCCAGACTTCCCTCAGCTTCTCTCTGGTTTATCAACATATGTTATTTTCTGCATGTTACAAAACTGTACAGATCCTTAATTTATCTATCTAGATATTATCAATAAAAAGTTTGTGAATGTTTATTCAAAACCTGCCAAGGAGTCCAGTTCATTTTGTTGTTTCTTTAAGTTCTTTGTAAAGGGTTCCCATTCATCTTTAAACTCACAGTTATCCTTGTCATGTAGTTTGTATGTCAGTTTTGCCAGTTCTGCGTAGTCCATCAATTTTTCTTGCCACAGTTCTTTGGTTGGGATTTCCTCGTTCTTCCATCCTTGTGCTATTAAGACTCTTGCTGCCGTTGTCACATACATAAAGATATTTTTCAGTTTCCTTGGCAGGTCTTTTCCTACAATCCCTAACAAAAATGCTTCAGGTTTTTTGACATATGTTAGTTGGAACATTTTCTTCAACTCATTATATATCATTTCCCAATTTTTTAAAAATTTTACTACAGTCCCACCACATATGATTGAAGGTCCCTTCTTTTTCTTTACATTTCCAACACATATTTGAACTGGTTTTATACATTCTTAAAGCAGTGGTTTTCAACCAGTATACCAAGGCACCTTGGGGTGCCTTGAATGATGATCAGAGGTGCTGTGGGCAACACTGGCCTCTGTCCCTCTTTCATTTCCTCCCTTCTCTGATGCACTCTCCCATCTCTGCCTCCCAAAGGCTTGCACAGCTGTTTGTTGCAGCAGCCCTGGCTACAAGCTCCGCAGGCGAATGGTGTCTCTGGGGCTGGCCAGGGGGTGCTGGTTGCCAGAAACTGAGGCCACCTTGGAGCAAGCATGCAAGTGGGTGATGGAATCCAGCCAGCCAGTCCACCAGTCCTTGCTGTTGGGAATGGACAGACAAGTCCCAGGCCCCTCTGGGGCAGTGTGAGGAAGCACCTCTCTTTGGGGCAGAAGGGGGCAGCTCAGAGACCGGGGCAGCAGCTGCCCAGATGATTCTCAAGGAGAGAGGAGAGGAGGCTGAAGGAACACTCTACAAGGAAGGGTGTTCGAAAAAGGGTGAGAAGCTGCCAGCTCTGCAGGCAAGGGGTGACATAACTGGGCTCCTGAGCCCCACAGGGGTGCTGCAGAAAGAATGTAGTTGATCAAGGGGGCCATGGACTCAAAAAGGTTGAAAACCTCTGCCTAAATAATTGTGTATGGGGAGAAGCAGCACATTTCCAGAAGGGCAGGAAAAAACACCTGAGCCACTATCTGGGACACCCACATATCATCATAACCCCTGTTATCCTAATGGAACCACGATATCCCCCAAACCCAAGCAAGTGTAACCTAAACCAGGCATAGGCAAACTTGGCCCTCCAGATGTTTTTGGACTACAACTCCCATCATCCATAGCTAGCAGGACCAGTGGTCAGGGATGATGGGAATTGTAGTCCCAAAACATTTGGTACCTTGGGTTCAGAACAGTTTCAGATTAAGAACGGACCTCCAGAATGAATTAAGTTCTTAACCCAAGGTACCACTGTATAGCCTTAGTTGATTGGTTAGGTAAAGGTAAAGGTAAAGGGACCCCTGACCATTAGGTCCAGTCGTGGCCGACTCTGGGGTTGCGGCGCTCATCTCACTTTATTGGCCAAGGGAGCCAGCGTACCGCTTCTGCGCCATGTGGCCTGCATGACTAAGCCGCTTCTGGCAAACCAGAGCAGCGCACAGAAACGCTGTTTACCTTCCTGCCAGAGTGGTACCTATTTATCTACTTGCACTTTGATGTGCTTTCGAACTGCTAGGTTGGCAGGAGCAGGGACCGAGCAACGGGAGCTCACCCCGTCGCGGGGATTCAAACTGCCAACCTTCTGATCGGCAAGTCCTAGGCTCTGTGGTTTAACCCACAGCGCCACCCCAGTTTTATTCTGTGAGGCTGAGAGTTTACGCTACATTTGTTGACTGATCTCATTTAAAGCCTACAGCCATATTTAAAACGCACCTTCATAAGGCTGAGTCAGCTTGGGAGTAATGAATGAGCATATGTTGGCAGCATAATCCATTCCTAATATTTTGCTAGCCTTTCATGCCATTTGGCACCTCTAGATATGTTTAAAAATGTTGTCTAGTTTGTAGTTCCTCACAGTTTAGCATTCTCTATCCTTCTCTCCTTCGCAACTTCAAATGCTTTAGCTAACACTTGTATCTTCTACTGCCAAGAAGGCAGTGTGCGTGCGGGGGGGGCGGGGGAGGAGGAAGCACATGATGATAACCAGGACATATTTCATCGTTTTTACTCCTAAAAGCCATAGGATCTCATTCTCAGCTGCTCAGGCACTTGCAGAGATATTTCCTACCAGTCAAAGCGAGTGCCAGAAAAACACAGAGAACTACTAAATCAGAATGACAGCAGTTCATAGCTGCTTTGTGCTGGTGTGAAGAAGTACAGAAAATGCAGGGTAATAAAGAATTAGAAGAACTAAAGGTTTGGGGGGTTGCTGTCTTTTAAAAAATTGGCTGGCATTCCGTGTGCCTGTAGAGAGATTTCTTTAAAGAACAGGCAAGGAGGAGCGTGTTCATTTGAGATTTTGTGCATGCACGCACAAACACACATACACACAGAAGACCAGAGAAATAAATGGAATAACTGCAGAGAACATGCAATAAATAACATACAATAAATAACTTGCATAGACACAAGAGCTGCCAATAGCCAGCCAGGTTTTTGGTCGCTTATGGTGGGCTGTTGGCACATTTCATATCTGTATACATTTAAAAATGCTTTAATTTTGCATTCAGATAAAGGCTGCAATTCTGTGCATAGCTGATATTGGGGAAAGTAGACCCCCAGTCACTTATTTCTGAGCAAACATGGTTAAGACTGAACTGCAAGGTGCTTGAACCTTTGGCTGGCTCAGGCCCTGCATCAAAGGTCATCTTCTCATCAAAGGTCCCACATCAAAGGTCATCTTCTCATCACCCCTGACCACTAGTCATGCTGGCTGGAGCTGGTGGAGGCTGGAGTCCAGAAACATCAGGAGGTTCACAGGTTCCCCACCCTAAATAAATACACGAGTCAATATGCTCATTAGCTAAAATGTTAATACTTGACCAGAATGGAATGCCAGTCTCTCTATGGATCTCTGAAGTTTTCAAGGTGGCTGGTTATACCATATTCTGCATTTCATTCTGCTAGTAATACCCTAAACAATACATAAAGAATTTGGGCTTTTGTTTATTGACAGGCATTTATTTCCATTAGTTGTTTATCTACCTCATCTTAAGAATCCTGCTGCAGGACAGCAACCCGATTTAAGATTTTCTGCAGCCTATAACAGCTGCTGGAGGGGGTGGGGTGGGGGAATCGAAGCTGCTGGGATCCACACACACCTACTAGGGAGAAAGTCTCACTGAAACGTCCCTCAGTGTAATCTTATAAAGATGAAGGTGGAAGGATGCAGTTCAGCCTTATAAGACCTCATAAGAGCTTCATGGCAATAAATGGAAGCTGCCTGCTAGCAGTGTGTGGTTGACAACAGTACCCTTGAAATGCTTTCTTTATCCTGTTGAATAACCATCTAAGACTGGGACTTAAAGGTAAAGGTAAAGGGACCCCTGACCATTAGGTCCAGTCGCGACCGACTCTGGGGTTGCGGCGCTCATCTCGCTTTACTGGCCGAGGGAGCCGGCGTACAGCTTCCAGGTCATGTGGCCAGTATGACTAAGCCACTTCTGGCGAACCAGAGCAGTGCATGGAAACACCGTTTACATCAGGAAACAGCGTTTCACATCAGGAAGGGCTGTTTAACCCTTCCCCTGCCCAGTGATTCTCCCCCAAAATACCTCCACCAGTCCAGATCCTCCCCCCCCCCAATTTTAGATTGTATGTGCATTTTCCCTCATAAACACACATTCGGAACTCTGCAAAGGTGAGGCAGCTGGGGGGGATTTCCTCTGTTGCTTTGAAAGTCTCAAACATATTCCAGTGTAATGCAAATATTAACAGGAGTTTCTCACCCAGAGTTTTAGGCACACACTGGCCATGATCCAGCTCATAGTTATGCATCCCAACCCCCCTTTGGTTCTAACAGGACTAAAAATGTGCATACCTGTCTAGTGGGCTGGGATCTTTCCTGCCTGCTAAGGGACAACAAATCACCTGTTGAGAGATCTACAGTGGTACCTCAGGTTACATACGCTTCAGGTTACAGACTCCACTAACCCAGAAATATTACCTCGGGTTAAGAACTTTGCTTCAGGATGAGAACAGAAATTGTGTGGCAGTGGCGGGAGGCCCCACTAGCTAAAGTGGTGCTTCAGGTTAAGAACAGTTTCAGGTTAAGAACGGACCTCCGGAACAAATTAAGTACATAACCAGAGGTACCACTGTACCTTCAAGCATTCCCTTCCCTTTAGCTCCTATCCACAATTATTTACCGTCAAAGTCTATTCACTACCTTCCACCTCAGTAAGACGTGAACGAGATACACAGGCAAGTGGAGTCAAGAATTTTAAGGCTTGGGTGCTGATTCTTCCAAGGCAGCCTCTCTTCTCCATGGCTTTCAATATAAAGCTACAAATACTTAGGGTGGAGGCATAGAATGAAGAGCCTTAAGTAACTGGTTTGATCCAGACCTGACCACTTACCAGGAAGCAGAGTTGGTGCTTTTTTCCTGGGGTGGGGGAACTTCTGATCCCCTCTTGATTCTCATGCATCACGTATACCTTGAGAGGGAAACGTGTGTTTCTTTTCCCCGCTAACGAACACAGGCCTTAATATTTGATGAACGAAGAAGCTCTTTCCAGATCTTAGAAGGATGAGGTTAGGTTATAGAAGTGTCTTTGCCAGAGGGATGGCAAAGCAGCCTCTCTTAATGGTTTGCAGCTGCCAAGAGAGGCATCATCAAGCAGAATGGCCTGGAATTCAGGGATGCACCAACCAAAGAGATGGGGGACCCTAAATCAGTAAAGCATAATTGTTCTCAAAACACCTCCCCACTTCCCACAGTTTTTAAAGAGAGGCTTCACTTCTCACTGTTTATAGTTCTACCTTCGTTCCAGGGTCACCAGTAGTCAAAAAAGGGGGAAAGGATAATTGCAACTCCATTTGAACATAATGCCATGAGTCCCTTGGAGGTGTCATGGAAGGGGTGGTTGGACCCTGAGGAACCATAGTATTGTGGAATCGTAGAGTTGGACAGACCTTGTGGGTCATATGGTCCAAAGCCCTGTAATGCAGGAATCTCAACACGCCATCCACCGTCCAATCTGAAACCATACCGGACCCTGCTTAGCTTTGCAAATATGCTAGCAGTTTTATTGCATGCAGTCTGGGAGGGTCCCAGTGTGGTGGGTGTAAGGTAAAGGTAAAGGGACCCCTGACCATTAGGTCCAGTCGTGGACGACTCTGGGGTTGCAGCACTCACCTCGCTTTATTGGCCGAGGGAGCCAGCGTACAGATTCTGGGTCATGTGGCCAGCACGACTAAGCTGCTTCTGGCGAACCAGAGCAGTGCATGGAAACGCCATTTACCTTCCCGCTGGAGTGGTACCTATTTATCTACTTGCACTTTGATGTGCTTTTGAACTGCTAGGTTGGCAGGAGCTGGGACCGAGCAACAGGAGCTCACCCCGTCACGGGGATTCGAACCGCCGACCTTCTGATCGGCAAGTCCTAGACTCTGCAAACCCCAAGAGATGTCTGATCCCAGGGAGGCTTCCAGCCACCCTCTGAAGGAGGCTCAGGCAAACTCTCAGAAATGTCGCCCATTACCCCACTTCCAGATACCCCCCTCAGCTTTTTCAGCCATAGAGCTGCCTCTGGTGCCTTTCCGTTACTTACATAGGAGCCACCACTTTCAAAAGAGGCAGCTGGGAGTAAATCTGAGCCCAAGCTGGCACCCATTCCACCTCCAGGGTGGGGGAGGGTGGGGTATAAATAAAAATTATTTATTATTATTATTAAAATTCATCAGCATTTTATTATTTGTTTATTATACATATATAGCACCTTATCCTCAAAGGAGCTTGAGGTGGTGTGCATGCTAGTGTAATTTTCCTAATATTTTGGCAAAGCAATTTCCTGTAATATAATGCATTTTATATGTTGGTTTCCTTACTATATGCATCCACATGCACACTTATTCTAGGTATTTGCATTTTTGGACAGATTACTTGGCTGGAGAAATGCACTGCAAAATTCAGAAAAATGCAAATTCTGCAGGATGGCCACGCTTTGATATGCTTATACTTTTGGAAAATGCATATGAGATAAATCTCTTCTCGACTCTTGGTTACTGAGGTGAAATCAAATATTGATTTCTAATCACCCACTTCGCTGCTAAGTCATCTCCCTCTTCTCCCGCCAGAAACTCCTCTCTCCACCTAACAAGCGTCACTGGAAATTTGCAAATTCACTCTTTCTTCCCCCTCTTGTCTACAATTTCCCCCACACTCTCTTCCTCCTGCATCATAGGAAATAAATAGCATGCCCTTTCCTAAAACTCTGTGTGTTTATTTCAGAATTCATAAACGCACCGCCTCTCTGGAAACCACAAAAGTGTCACATTTAGATTGCCCCACGGAAAGATTCTGCAGAGGAAAAGATATTGGCTGATTTTTCTTTAGAAGTAACTGTTTGGCCTTAGTAAGAAATGCAATACACAATCTTCTAAGCCAGGGGTCAGTAAACTTTTCCAGCAAGGGGCCGGTCCATTTGTTTATATTTGGACAACTTTTCTGCTGTACTTTATTGTAAGGAGGAAATCATTTCCTTAATAACAGTTTAAAAAATTTATTTAACTAAAACAATAACATTATAGCATATGTGTATGTTAACTGATGTGGTTAAACAATTAAAAAAAACTTAAAACTTAAAACAAATCCTTATTTCCTGATGAATAGCCTTTGGACTATGCAGGGGTCAGCAGGGGGCCGGTCCACTGTCCCTCAGACCTTGTGGGGGGGCAGACTATATTTTGGGGGGAAAATAAAATGAACAAATTCCTATGCCCCACAAATAACCCAGACATGCATTTTAAATAAAAGCACACATTCTACTCATGTAAAAACACCAGGCAGGCCCCACAAATAAGCCAGAGGTGCATTTTAAATAATAGGACACATTCTACACATGTAATAACACGCTGATTCCCGGACCATCCATGGGCTGGATTTAGAAGGTAATTGGGCCAGATCCCCCCTTAGTTTGCCTACCCATGTTCTAGCTAAGTCAGTAACCTGGGTGACCCACACCCAAATTTTGGATGAATCTTCTATTCATTTGGCAGCCTTGGACAAACTGCCTCTCTCACATCCTCTGTTCCCTAATTGACCTGTCCCAAGGCAGGGACATTCTTCCATCTTTAGTATAATGTGGGGAAAGGGTACCACATGCAGCATGGAAGCTATGGACTTCCTAGATTTATTGATACAGAATTGCTATGCTTCCCATTCGCACAGCTGTTTCTTGCAAGTTTTTGCTTGTTTGTTTGCTTAAACTTGTTAACACCGCCAAATGTCCAATGAGGATAGCAGAGGGGTTGGAATAATTGACCCTGCTCTGCACAGTCCCTTTCCCATCGTGCCACTTCGTACCAAAAGCAGAATTAATCAAATATTCCAAAGTGCTGAGTTATGAGGGCAAAATGTCACTTTGTATACGCAGCCAAAGAGCTGGTACCTAAATGAATAGACTATCCCTCACATTAAGAACGCAGGTGGCGCTGTGGCTTAAACCACAGAGCCTAGGACTTGCCGATCAGAAGGTCGGCGGTTCGAATCCCTGCGACGGGGTGAGCTCCCGTTGCTCGGTCCCTGCTCCTGCCAACCTAGCAGTTCGAAAGCACGTCAAAGTGCAAGTAGATAAATAGATACCACTCCTGCGGGAAGGTAAACGGTGTTTTCGTGTGCTGCTCTGGTTCGCCAGAAGCGGCTTAGTCATGCTGGCCACACGACCCAGAAGCTGTACGCCGGCTCCTTCGGCCAATAAAGCGAGATGAGCGCCGCAACCCCAGAGTCGGCCACGACTGGACCTAATGGTCAGGGGTCCCTTCACCTTTACCTTTACACATTAAGAACAAAACACCAGCTTTGGAATCGGGGCAAAGGGAGAACTAAGGTACATAATTCACATGAAACCCACATGCAGCAGATGTACTGCAGTAGATCTGCTAATAATTTAAGGTGCCATGCTAATTGGTGCCTAAGCTAATTGGTATCAGCCTTGCTCTATCCCAGGACAATCAGCACCAACATTTCTGCCTCACCTTTGGCTGGGCTCAGGTGGCTGGCTCACGACTCTGCAAAGAGACAGAGAGGGAGTCCGGACTAAACAAGAGAGAAGGGCTGTCTCAGTAAGGTCAACGCTGATCAGACAGGAACAGGCCCTTGGGTACGGCACTTTCTTTCCCTGCCCTGTGCCTGCCAAGCCACAGATGTTATTTGGCTTGGCAGATTCTCATCTATCATCACTGAGAAACTTGTGGGCACAGTAGCTTAAATCAGTAACTTCAGGCAACAAGCCCTCTGGGACATGTGGTTTAATATGGCTTCAGTCTCTGCTCACATCCCAGAATGCACTACATGGTACTGGAGGGCAAGCAGGAGTCACGGAAATAGTTGGAGAGAGAGGGCTGCCAGACATCTGGGACTGACCCAGGGTGCAGAAGATGCGCTGTTTTGTACATTGTCAAGGACAAACACAACCTTTTACTGAAAAGGATGGGGAATAAAGAGTGTGCAATGCTGTGACTCAGAGAAATTAAGGAGTTCCAAGTTGAGTGCTCCAGGCTGCCACTGTAGCTTCAGATTGTTCTGGGCCTTTTTCACAGCAGGCTACAGTTCACAAAGCTTTTTCTTCTAAGCTTTTAAAATGTGCGTATAAATATTACACACACTAGGGTTGCCATATCTTGAAGAGAGAGAAAAGAGAGCTGCTACCAGCCTAAGACAGCACACCTCTTTCCCCAACTCAGACTGGCAGCAGCAGAATGCAGAGCAGCCTGAGGCCCAGCCCCGCGCCCCAACCCAGATATTTCCTTTAAAATGTAAAAATCAGCCCGGACAGGTATGTTGGCCTCCAAAAGAGGACATGTCCGGGTTTTCCCAGACGTATAGCAACCCTAACACACACACATTGCTCCCCGTTTGTTTCATGGAAGCCAATTTCAAAAACAATAACTTAATTTCACACAAAAAACTTGAACTACACACATGGTACCAGATATGGCATGAAGACGGTAACCCATTTGTGAAGTCAAATATCTCTATTTGCAAAATCAAACCCAACTTAGAATAGTCTCTTACAGCATTCTATCTAATTTGCTGTGCATGGAACAGGACTTGTAGAAGTTATGGGGTTTATAAAAACATAAGGCAGTTTCCTACAGAACCCTCCAACATCTTTGGAAGAACTTTCCCTCCCACCAATTAATACACTACACACACACACACACACACACACTTTTGGGTTCACCTCTTTTACCCTCCTGCAGCCCCAAATATATTTCACTGTCTTTGGAAGAGGTTTCCTTCTATTATTAAAGGTAAAGGTAAAGGGACCCCTGACCATTAGGTCCAGCCGTGACTGACTCTGGGGTTGCGGCGCTCATCTCACTTTATTGGCCAAGGGAGCCGGCGTACAGCTTCCGGGCCATGTGGCCAGCATGACTAAGCCACTTCTGGCGAACCAGAGCAGCGCACGGAAACGCCATTTACCTTCCCGCTGGAGCGGTACCTATTTATCTACTTGCACTCTGACGTGCTTTCGAACTGCTAGGTGGGCAGGAGCTGGGACCGAGCAACAGGAGCTCACCCCATCGCGGGGATTCGAACCGCCGACCTTCTGATCAGCAAGTCCTAGGCTCTGTGGTTTAAGCCACAGCTGCAAACCCCTTATTGCTCCCTCATATTTCTCTCCCAATGCTTTTGGGCCTCTTCCTCCAATGTATTATTTCACACATACCCTTTAAATCATCCCCATCAGTCCACCCCAATACACCTAATTTAAACCCTTATTTTACATAGCTGACAAGTGTAAACAATGAATTCTGGCTTCCACCTAGTGACTGTAAACATTTTACTTGTCTTCCAGTAGTATTGCAAACTGCTTGCCACTGCCTTGAAAGGAGGAAAACCTTTGAACAGCTCTACTATATGCGTAATCTCAGCTATTGGAAAGGTTTGGCTCATAACGCCAATGTCATGTCGGTCCTTTTGTTTTTTTTAATCTTATTTTATTGATTGCAGGTCACCTCCAAAATGACCATGGCTCATCAGTTACTTTTCAGCCAATTCCTGCGCAACTTTTGGAAACCGTACGCAGGAAGGGGAAGGCATCAAATTGTGTTACAAAGCAAACCTTCCACTAATGCTTTCCCACTAAATCCTTTGGCTGAGGTGGAGCTTATGTCACAGAGACTTCATGCCAACCGGGACTCCAGCTCCAAGCTTTTAATGAAATGTCCAGCCAGATCCCATGAGCGACTGCTTCAAACCAAACCTGGGAAATGTGCAAACATAGGAAGCTGACTAGCGAAGCTCGTGGTGTCTGCTCTTTCCCTATCTTTCGAAGACAGTGAAATATGTGGGGCTGCAGGAGGGTAAAACAGGTGACCCCAAAGAGTTCCCTCTCTTTGCTATCCAAGACCCTTGCAACTGGAGAAGCTGTCGGCAAATCCATGTGCTCAACCAGCAAGCTGTGGGGACTCCCATGTTCAACGGAAAGTGTGCAGGAAGAGGGAACAAGGATCACTGTAAGTCACAAAATGGAGGTTATTCTGCTACCTCTTCAGAACTGGGGCGATGCTGGGGCAGAGGTCCCCTCAGAAGGTACAGCAGAGCAACAGGGTCCAATACTGTTATGTACCACACTGGTGGGTCAAGTAGAGGCTCCAACATTTGCACCCAATGAGGGCTGTAAAAGGGGGCAAGTGTTTATGTGGGGGATTCCCTGGTCCTGAATGGGGTAACTGTGTCCCTGAGGGACCAGGTGCGCAGCCTAGGAGTCATTTTGGACTCACAGCTGTCCATGGAGAAGGTCAGTTCTGTATTCAGGGCAGCTGTCTACCAGCTCCACCTGGTACGCAGGCTGAGACCCTACTTGCCCGCAGACTGTCTTGCCAGAGGGCTGCATGCTCAAGTTATCTCCCACTTGGACTACTGCAGTGCGCTCTACGTGGGGCTACCTTTGAATGTAACCCGGAAACTGCAATTAATCCAGAATGCGGCAGCTGGACTGGTGACTGGGAGTGGCCGCCGAGACCACATAACACCGGTCCTGAAAGACCTACACTGTCTCCCAGTACGTTTCCGAGCACAGTTCGAAGTGTTGGTGCTGACCTTTAAAGCCCCAAACGGCCTCTGCCCGTCTCCACCCCCATCGTTCAGCCCGGACACTGAGGTCCTGTTCCGAGGGCCTTCTGGCGGTTCCCTCATTGCGAGAGGTGAGGTTACAGGGAACCAGGCAGAGGGCCTTCTCGGTAGTGGTGCCCAGTCTGTGGAACACCCTCCCTTCAGATGTGAAGGAAATAAGCAGCTATTCTATCTTTAAAAGGCATCTGAAGGCAGCCCTGTTTTGGGAAGTTTTTAAAATTTAATGCTGTATTGTTTTTAACACTTGATTGGGAGCTGCCCAGAGTGGCTGGGGAGACTCAGCCAGATGGGCGGGGTATAAATAATAAATTATGATGATGATGATGGTGATGATGACGATGACGACAATGATAATGATGATGAAGTCTGATGGCTTTTGCCACATTCGGGGAAGTTGTCTGTATGTTTTCTATCAGGTGGTTCTCAAAGTGGGTTCTAGAGATCACCATGACCCTGGGATCAGATTCCCATTTGTTAGGGGGTGAGATTGTGGACTCTTAGAAGGGAAACTGTCGGCAAGCCTGCCAGGTGAGCCTGTGAGACAAAACCGGACCGCCCATGAGCCAGGGTGAAACAGCCATCTCAGGTGGCGGAAACCCCACCCACCCCACCCCTGCTGGAGAAGCAACCCAGGTAAGGGCGGTTTGGGCAGTAGCACAGCAGCTGAGTATTCTGCCCCCTAACTCTGCTACTAGGCAGGGAGACCTTGCTGAATCTCCTCCCCCTCCATGCGATGGTCACCTCCAGGCTTGACTACTGTAATTCGCTCTACGCGGGGCTGCCCTGGAAACTGTCCCACAAACTCCAGCGGGTGCAGAATGCTGCAGTGAGGCTCCTCACAGGGTCCCTGCCGTGGGAGCATATTCACCCAGTGCTTTACCAGTTGCACTGGCTTCCGGTGGAGTATAGGGTCAGGTTCAAGGTGCTGGTCTTGACCTTTAAAGCCCTTTGTGGCTTAGGGCCCTCGTATTTACGGGACCGCCTCTTCTGGTATGCCTTGCAGAGGACCCTAAGGTCCATGAACAACCATAGTTTAGAGGTCCCGGGCCCTAAGGAAGTCAGACTATCCTCCACCAGGGCCAGAGCCTTTTCAGTGATGGCTCCGACCTGGTGGAATGCTCTGTCCCATGAGACTAGGGCCCTGCAGGATTTAACCTCCTTCCGTCGGGCCTGTAAGACAGAGCTATTCTGCCTGGCCTTTAATTTGAATTCAGTCTGATCTTTTATTTCCCTTCTCTTCCCTCCCCCTCCCCTTTTATGAAGATCACCCGCTCTGAGACCCCACACCTAATTCTCCCCTGGCCTCCTTGCTGGCCCAAGTAGGACCAATTCAGCCAGCTAGCCCTGGCTATTATCTAATTGATTTTTGATTTTTATTGTTATTCATGTTTTTATACTGTATTTTATGCTGCTTTTATAATTAAGTGTTTTAAAGTGTTTTAAATCTGTTGTTAGAGACGCTCCTCCCTGCAAGAGAGGGGAGTGGTTGTGGCCGGGAGCCGGACTCCGCCTCAAGCAGGGGGCGTTTGCCCCCTGCCTCCCACTCACCTGGCTGGCACCCACACCCTCGGCCAGGCACCCAACCAGGTGCCTTCAAGGGGGCGTGTACAGCAGCCTAAATTGCTGCGGCGCCAGCCTCCAGCCCTCACTTTTTGTCGTCCCGTCGCGAGTCACCCACTCTCCACTCCCTTAGAGCAGGCTTTCCAGTTTTCTTTTGGCCTTGCTATGGACCTTAGGTTGGTCGCCCTGGTTGTCCGGGGGGCCTGGTAGGAATTTTTCCATTTGGCATTAGGCTTTTTGGTTTTTCACCTACCTCGTAGCAATCGTCACAACTTTCGTGGTATTGGTGGGTAGGTTAGGCATTGGAATAATGTGTTGTGGTGTCGAAGGGCTAGGTGTGGCCATCGCCTATGCCTTCAGTTTTTGGGTATTCCGTTAAAGGAATCCGGCGGTCGTGTATTCTGTCTGATGCCTGCTTGGCGGGAGGCCATGGCACGACCCTCGGTGACAGCAGGGGTGAGCCTATAGTTGGATTAGCATCAACAGGCTCCACCTACTGGTGAATAAACCCCCTTTGTTTTTTTAGACTCACCCCTGTCCGAGTGGGTGGAGTCAGCTGACGTAATCCAATGCCTAAGCCAATACCTTTTCACTTGCTGTAATCAATAAAGTTGTGGCCTTTTCTTGCCCATTAACCTTATATCACGTGTCCTTGTGTTTCATTCCACTGCGCGGGGTTCGGGTCCTCGAACCACAACCGTCCTGAGCCCGGTTTTTGAACCGGGAAGGGTGGGGTATAAATAAAAAAATTATTATTATTATTATTATTATTATTATTATTATTATTATTATTGATTTTACTTAAGGAGAAGCCCTTGCATAGCATAACCAACCCACCAGGTGGGGAGGGAGACTCCCCAAGGCTTCCTCTTGAGTTTGCCTGCACCCAGCAGCAAGGCTTTGCGAGGGCACTTCCTCGCAGGGAAGTCCTTGCAGAGCCCCACACCCCTCCCCCAATCATGGGGGCAGCAGGAGGCATTTTGCCTTGGGCGCTGAAGCGTCCTGGGCCACTGATGCCCTTCCAACCCTAGGCTGTCACATTGCTGTCCTCCGACCCAGAGGATTCCAGCACAGTAGCCTTGGTACAAGGAGAGGCTAACCTTGCTTTGGCTGAGTTTAAAGGAACCCTGTAACAGAAAAGGCACCTTTCAGGAAAGGCAGAACCGAGAAAGGACTGCTCAGTTTAAGGTTCACTGAAGCAACTTCAAAACTTTGTAAAATTACTGCTTTTCTGGTGCTCTGTGGTGTGTGTTTTTAAAAATAAAATAAAATATTGTGCTTGTATATATTGCTGTGCACCACCTCAATATTTTATATGAGTTGGGAGTACATAAATATTTTTTAGAAATAATTCCAGCCTTGCCCAGCATTCCACCTAAGCTCTACAGAAGTACCAGCCTCACCTGGGATGAGGTCGGCTCTTGCATCGTAACAGAGGCACCTAAAAGTCATCAGATTTGCAGATGACACCAAACTGGGAGGGATAACTAATGCCACAGAAGACAGAATCAGAATTCAAAATGATCATAACAGATTGGAAACTGGGCCCAAGCTAACAGAATGAATTTCAGTAGGGACAAATGTAAGCTTCTGCACTTAGGCAGGAAGAACCAGATGCACAAATATAAGATGGGGGACACGTGGCTTACTAGCAGTACATATGAAAAGGATCTAGAAGTGAACCACAAGCTTAACATGAGTCAACAGTGTGATGCAGTCTAGTGTCCAGATCAAGGGAAGTAATAGTAGCACTCTATTCTGCCTTGGTCAGATCACAACTGGACTGGAATAATGTATCCAGTTCTGAGCACCACAATTTAAGAAGGATGTTGACAAGCTGGAGAGTGTCTAGAGGAGGGCATCCAAGATGATCAAGGGTCTGGAAACCAATTCTTACAAGGAGAGCTTGAAGGAGCTGGGATGTTTATCCTGGAAAAGAGGAGATAGCCATCTTCAAATATCTCAAGGGCTGTCACATGGAAGATGGAGCAAGCTTGTTTTCTCCTGCTCCGGAGGGTAAGACTCAAACCAATGGCTTCAATTTACAATAAAGGAGTTTCTGGCTCAAAATCAGAAAGAACTTTCTGACAGTAAGAGCTGTTAGACGGTGGAACAGTCTCCCTCGGGAGGTGGTGGACTCTCCTTCCATGGAGGTTTATAAGCAGAAGTTAGATGGCCATCTGTCATGGATGCTTAAGTTGGTTCGTTTTTGTCTCAGAAGCCAGAAGCTGGGCAATTACCAAAACTCCAGCCGTGCCCCTAGCAGACAAGAGGCAGGGTGCTGTTGCTTTAAGACCTCTTTCTGCATCTGTCCATCACTCTCCTGGCCAAAGCACTGTCCTCATTTCAAGCCCGGCTAGTGGTAGGCTGAGCCCCAGAGGTAGGAGGATGATGCCCAAATCTCCTAATGGAGTTTGACAGCAGTGGGATTAAAAGCACAAGCACGCTGCCCAGAAAGTAGTGAGTAAGATCTCATCACCCAGCAATCAGCCTCTTTCTTTAACGAGCTGAACCATAAAATAAACGTCTTGCTTGAGATAGGCAGGGGATGGGGGAGCCAACAGAATGATTAAAGAGGACTTTGTGGGGGGTTGGAAAGGGGGTATGTTTCTCTTCTGAAAAGCGAAAGAGAGCAGAAGAACGAAAAGAAGAGGAGACTTCGCCCTTGCCAAAATGTGTTAGTGGTCTCCTCCCCAAAGATGCACAGAAACACACACCTGGCACAGGTAAGACTCAAATGAATTAGAGAGTAGAGACTCATCGCCCCATACGATTCAGTTTAAAATACAGTCATACCTCGGGTTACAGGCGCTTCGGATTCCACGATTTTGGGTTGCACAAAGTGCCGAACCCGGAAGTACCGGAACGGGTTACTTCCGGGTTTCGGCGCTTGCGCATGCGCAGAAGCACTGAATCGCAACCCGCGCATGCGCAGACGCGACGCTGCAGGTTGCGGACGCTGCGGGTTGTGAACGTGCTTCCCGCACGGATCACGTTCGCAACCTGAGCGTCCACTGTAATGGGCTTGACACTGTAATGCAAAATGGAGCTGGAGGAGGAGTACTGGCAAATATTCAGGTGTTCCAACGCTCCAATTATGAAACGTGTATTTTGAAAGTAGAATGGGAGATATCAACAAGGCTCCAAACTCAAGGGCTTGAGGCTCATTAGCATTTCTTGTTTTCACTCTGGCAGACATCAAAGGTCACAAACTACCAATGGTTAAATTCTAAATACCACTCCATGACTACATGAAAATATTGTGAAACACTTACTTTAGTGGCACTGCATACACCCAGAGCCAAATTTAAATCGGGTCACCAAGCTGATCTTAGGCCAAGGATCCCTGGCTTTTTAACATTATATGTAAGGACAATGAGACCTGGTTTGAATGAGATGGAGGAATGTGCAATGATGCAGAGGTAAAGTTCTTCTTGCTACTTCAGTGTAATTTTAAAAACTGAGCCTAGATAGTTGGAAAAGCCGTTGCAGAAAAGTGTGGCATGCTGACTCAGCCTTCCTTGAGAAGATGAACATCCACTGCAAGGGGTAACCGCTCTAATTCAGAGGTGTGGACACTGGTGACTCCTGTATAAGTCTCCATGCATATGTACCGCAATCTTTGGGACTAGTCTGGCAAAAAATATGGGACACCAGGAACTAAGTAAAGTGATTTTTGGAGAGTTGCTGCTAGTGTCAGGGGACATCAGTGGGAGACACTTCTGGTGGTGGATGTTGGAGAAAGCATGGCCTCTGAGCATGATTAGGAGGTCTTCATGAGAGAGTCCCCCTCCCCAGTGGCTGCTTCCCAAGGTAGTCTAGAAAAAATGGTCCCCGCTAGTCTAGAAGAGCTCTAGTAGTTTATACCCCTATGTAGCCCTAGACTCCTCCTGTAATGTAGATGCATCAGGAGGTTTTAACAGTGCATAGTACTGGTAGAATCCTCATTTCTCTAGCCTCCAGCATTTTAAGGTATTTGGGACACTCAATGCATTAGGGCAGATGCCTTGAGCATCCAAGATAAAAGCTGCTGGTGTTCATATCTTCCAGGAATTTGCCTCCGTCTTTTAAAAAATGAGTTAGAGGCCTGGCCATTGCAAGAGTCGCTCCCCTCTACATACTTGGCCTCCAAATTTCCTGCTTCTTCCCATGTCACACACGGTACCTATGAGCCATTACACAGTGGGCAGGCCAAAGTCAGTAGCACTGCAAGTGAAAGGACACTTTTAAAATGTCACCTCAAAACCTTTTTAAAAAATACTTGCTCCATGTAATTAACAGCATATTTGGTTCAGTGTAGCCTTCTGCCCCATTCTCCATCCCACCCCCCGCCTCCTCCCACCACCACCTCAAACCTGCTGGTCTATCACAGGTATAGGTCAGAAGTTAAATTTATTGCCCTGCTAGATAATAATAATAATAATAATAATAATAATAATAATAATAATAATAATAATAAAATTTATACCCCAGCCAAGACTGGGCTCAGGGCAGCAAACACCAGATATAAAAACAATTGATTGACGTACAACTTAAAAAACAAGATTAAAATACAACATTGAAATGCAGCCTCATTTCAGCAGAAACTCAAATCAAAAACTTTATTGGGGATGAAAACGTCAAGTCTTCACCAAGGCTAACTATCCAGACTGGTCCTACATGGGCCAGAAAAAAGCCAGGGAAGTCCCCAGATAGGAGTTCCATCACAGAAGGAGAAAGGAAAGAGGGGGAGGGGATCAAGTTGATTCCAAGCCAAAGGCCAGGCGGAACAACTCTGCCTTACAGGCCCTGCAGAAAGAAATCAGATCCTGCAGGGCCCTGGTCTCATGGGACAGCGTGTTCCACCAGGCTGGAGCCAGTGTTGAAAAGTCCCTGGCTCTGGTTGAGGCTAATCTGACTTCCTTAGAGCCTGGGACCTCTAAGGTGTTGCTATTTATGGACCCTAAGGTCCTCCATGGGGCATATCCGGAGAGGCGGACCTGTAGGTATGAGGGTCCTAGGCCGTGAAGGGCTTTAAAGGTCTTTGAAGATGTCTTTGCCTTCAGAAACAACATACAGGCTGTGCTCCGAAACGCACTTACTAAGTGACCAAGCCCCACTGAACAAACTGGGGCTACTTCTGAGTAAACATGAGAAGGGCACAGCGGGGCATATGTCTCAATAAACATGCCTAGGGTTGTACAGACAGAGGAGATACGTCTGCAGGCATAAACTGGATGTTAGAAACCTTCCTGGCGTAGAGATGCTCAGAAACAGAAGTGTACTTGCGGCTCACTGCCTGCCACACGTAGCAGGGGTCTTCGGCCTCATCAAACTCGCATACCCCCAGTACAGTGGAACCTCTACTGACAACCATAATCTGTCCCAGAGGCCCGGTCATAACTAGAAATGTACATAAGTAGAGGCGCACTGTTCCATAGAAAGTACAGTGGTACCTCAGGTTACAGACACTTCAGGTTACAGACTCCGCTAACCCAGAAATAGTACCTCGGGTTAAGAACTTTGCTTCAGGATTAGAACAGAAATCGTGCTCTGGGGGCGCGGCGGCAGTGGGAGGCCCCATTAGCTAAAGTGGTGCTTCAGGTTAAGAACAGTTTCAGATTAAGAACAGACCTCCGGAACGAATTAAGTATTTCCTTTGATAGGTTCCCATAACGGTCGCATCTAACACGGATCCGTTGTTGGGAAAAATTAAATGCCACAAACATCGATAGACGTCTTTTGCTTCTTATCCGTAGACTACATGAAAATACTCGGATCCGTGTTAGATGCGACCGTTATGGGAACCTATCAAAGGAAATCCAAAGTTTCCATGGTGTCAAGCAAGGCTGTGTTCTTGCCCCTATTCTATTTAACTTCTATATAAACTCCTTAGTCGGAAAGATGGAGGAAGCAAGTACTCATCCCCCAAACCTAAATAATATACCAATCCCAGTCCTTTTGTACGCAGATGATGCGGCACTTATTTCCTTCTCTTGTGTGGGTCTAAGAAAACTTTTACGAGCTCTTACAGAGTATTGCGAAGCTGAACACCTAATAATAAATTACACTAAATCAAAAATTATGGTGTTCTCCAAGAGAAAACTCCGACATAAATGGAAAATTAATAACCAACCTATTGAGCAAGTAACATCTTTTAGATATCTTGGAATAATTTTTGATGAGAAGGGATCTTGGTGCCATCAGATTAAGAACTCCACTGTAAATGCGCAAAGATCTTCCAGAGCTATCATAAGATTCTTTTACAGAAAAGGAGGTCAATATGTTCCTGCTGCCTCCCAGGTCTTTGTTGCAAAAATACTTCCACAATTGATGTATGGCACCCAGATATTTAATTGTCAAAAACTCAAGTCCCTGGAATCTGTACAAACTAAATTTTACCGCTCCCTACTAGGGTTACCTACCTGTGTCTCCAACACAGCCATCAGGCTGGAGGTAGGTCAACTCCCTATTAATGCCAGGATATGGATCCTGAAGATTCACTTCTGGCTAAAACTCATATTTTTCCCAGTGGGAGTGGCTCCATTGACTCTACTAGACCCGTTCCAGTCTAAATGGAGATTGTCGCTTTATGAAAAATTGAAGGGCCTGGGGCTTTCCCCACAAGAACTTATAGCCTCAGGTTTTGAAAAGGCTAAAAGGATGGTGAGCCAGCGAATAGGAGATGTAGAGCTTCAGGACCATATGAGCAAGATAGATAAATATCCAGCTATCCAAGATTATGGAAAAGGGTTTAATCTAACACCATATTTGCTGGATCTACAAATCGCAAAATACAGGCGGGCGTTTACCCTTACCAGATTTGATGTACTGCCATCTGCCTTACTAAAGGGCAGATACGAGGGCACACCCTATGCTGAACGAGTTTGCCCATGTGGTCTGAAAGAGGTGGAAACGGCTTCACATGTGTTGTTACACTGCGACCTTTACGGGGATATTAGGTCACTGTTTATTTCCCCTATCGCTCAGAAATTTCCAGGTCGATCTGAATCTCAGCGGCTGAAAATCCTACTAGGAGATAAAAACCCAGAAGTAACACTGAAAGTGGCCAAATTTTCTGCGGCTGCG
The DNA here is from genome assembly GCF_964234715.1 of Podarcis melisellensis. Classification (NCBI taxonomy): domain Eukaryota; kingdom Metazoa; phylum Chordata; class Lepidosauria; order Squamata; family Lacertidae; genus Podarcis; species Podarcis melisellensis. Next base: position 93,620,917 of record NC_138538.1, read on the forward strand.
ATCAAGCGGAGGGCATTAGCTGTAAAAAAGTAAAAGACTTGACCCCTGGACAAGCCCCCCCCCCCCATTTTTTTAAGTCTATACATATACTGTAGTGCATATATGTGTGTGTGTGGGTGGGTGGGTGGGTGTGTGTGCATATGTGTATTGCTTTTATGTATAATTTTACAATTTTTAATTGACACCATTATTCCCTTTGTAAACTATTGTTGCTTTTTATGTTTTTTCTGGTCTATGACCGTAATAAATTCATTCATTCATTCACTCTAAGGTGTTGCTATTTATGGACCCTAAGGTCCTCCATGGGGCATATCCGGAGAGGCGGACCTGTAGGTATGAGGGTCCTAGGCCGTGAAGGGCTTTAAAGGTCTTTGAAGATGTCTTTGCCTTCAGAAACAACATACAGGCTGTGCTCCGAAACGCACTTACTAAGTGACCAAGCCCCACTGAACAAACTGGGGCTACTTCTGAGTAAACATGAGAAGGGCACAGCGGGGCATATGTCTCAATAAACATGCCTAGGGTTGTACAGACAGAGGAGATACGTCCGCAGGCATAAACTGGATGTTAGAAACCTTCCTGGCGTAGAGATGCTCAGAAACAGAAGTGTACTTGCGGCTCACTGCCTGCCACACGTAGCAGGGGTCTTCGGCCTCATCAAACTCGCATACCCCCAGTACAGTGGAACCTCTACTGACAACCATAATCTGTCCCAGAGGCCCGGTCATAACTAGAAATGTACATAAGTAGAGGCGCACTGTTCCATAGAAAGTACAGTGGTACCTCAGGTTACAGACACTTCAGGTTACAGACTCCGCTAACCCAGAAATAGTACCTCGGGTTAAGAACTTTGCTTCAGGATTAGAACAGAAATCGTGCTCTGGGGGCGCGGCGGCAGTGGGAGGCCCCATTAGCTAAAGTGGCGCTTCAGGTTAAGAACAGTTTCAGATTAAGAACAGACCTCCGGAACGAATTAAGTACTTAACCCGAGGTACCACTGTAATAGAAAAGTGAATTGATGATGAAAAACACCCCCTAAAACAGCAATTGAACACAGATTTTACTGTCTAACAAGGTCATAGATCCATAAAATGAAGGCAATAATAAATGTACAGTACTATAAAATAAACAAGACAGTATTGTAGATGAAAAAAAATAACATTTATTTATTTTCTTACGTGCACTGAAGGTGGGTGGGCTTACCTGGCTACAAGCTGGGGGTGGGGCAAGGGTCAGTAAGGAGCTGGTTCACTTCAGCCAGGGTCACTTTTTTTTCATGCCAGGCCTGGTTCTTCTCTGGACTTCCTCAGGTTAGTTCCTTGGTGGGGTTTGGGGCTGCAGTGTGCCCTGCTGTGCCTCTTGCAGGCGGACCTCTTCCACAGCTTTGGGGGTGAGATGGGGGTCCTCTCCCCAGCGGCTGAGGTCCCAGTGCTGATCTGTGGCCGGACAGGCAAGCTCCAGGCTGCTGGCAAGGCCTCCATTCATATCTAAAGGAAGGTTCATAAGTCGATGCACCTACTGAAGGTCGTAACTGGAACTGTACGTAAGTAAAGCCATACATAAGTCGAGGTTCCACTGTACGCCTGAAATACAGTGGTGCCTCGCAAGACAAAATTAATTCATTCCGCGATTTTTTTTGTCTAGCGAATTTTTCGTCTTGCGAAGCACGAAATCCCATAGGAATGCATTGAAAATCAACTAATGCGTTCCTACGGTCAAAAAAAAGTCCAAACAAAGCCAAATTTGGTACAACAAGAGTTTATTAAGTGCTCTTTAAAGTCACACATACTGTAAAGAGCATTTCAAAATTCAAACCCAGACTTTTTTTAAAAAAAACAGCAGAGTGGCCCAATGGTCACAGAAAATCATAAAAATGCAAAAAAAAACAAAACCACAAGCTTCCCGATTCTTGCAAACCCCTCCCCAACTGTTCCCCCAGACACCCAGCACACAGAAATTCAAATCCAGAATTTTTTAAAAAAAACAGCAGAGTGCCCCATTGGTCACAGAAAATCATAAAAATGCAGAAAAAAAACACACAAGCTTCCAGATTCTTGCAAACCCCTCCCCAACACCAAGTCCTTGAATTCCAAACACCCCAACCCAAAATCCAAACCCCCCCAAAAAAGTTTTAAAAGCTTAACTTACCAAATGGCTGCAAAAGAAGTTTTGGAAAAGCTTCAAAAATCACCAAAGTCTTTAAAAACCTCAAAAAAGGCTACTATGTACACTGCGTTCTATGAGTTGCTCCTCAAAGTCAAGTCGCAACTGTATTAACGGTGTTAAGAAAAAGGAAACAAACTTGCAAGACGTTTTCGTCTTGCGAAGCAAGCCCATAGGGAAATTCGTCTTGCGAAGCAGCTCATAAAACGGAAAACCCTTTTGTCTAGCGAGTTTTCCGTCTTGCGAGGCATTCGTCTTGCAGGGCACCACTGTAGAGGTGGAACTTAATTTGTTCTCACATGGGCGGAACATGGTGCATGTGGGTGAGGGGATGGGAGAATTGTCTCAAGCACCACCGAAGCATTACCTGGGGCCCCTCAAGACATTCTTTTTATTGAGCACTCATGATGATTTCTGCTCATGATGCTGTTGGGACAGCCACCTTGCAGTACTGTTGGTGTCTGCAAAGGTTCTGGGGCAGTCACACTGCTTCATTCTCAGTCAGTGCATATTCCACAACTTCCTGCTGAAATCCCGTAACTTTGTATGCCACTAATGCTGCGATTTATTTTTGTCCCACTTCTGTTGCACTATAACCCCTCCAGACAGCAATAATGTGGCAGCATTGGGGAAGCATTGCAGAATGAACGGAAGCAGAATAAACCCACTGTGGCGTTCGTACGGTCGTCTCACTGACTATTGACCCGTACACCACTAATCCGCTGCCACCAACCAGGTCCTCCCTGGTAAAATCACTTCAGTCTCAGTCAGCTTTTCAATTCATAAAGAAGAGTGTGTTTTATTTCAGACTTAAAACAAAACTATTACAGCCTTCCAAACAGTGTTGCTCATTACTTTCTTAGTCTTATGTTCCTCTCACTATCTGTGCTACCACCCCACACTCAAGGACCAACTGCCCTACCTGTCTCTCTATTACCAACTGCCTTTCCCAACCAGCCAACCCACTCAAAACCAACCAACTACCCACCCACAACTCCCAACGAACTAACTCCCAGACTCCTCCCAGAACTAGTTTTATAGACCCACTGACTCCACCCCCCTGGGTCCTGTCTGTGCAACCTATTTAACTATTTCCCCTCCAGCACTCTCTCATATATGGTAACGTCACACCCACCACTATCATTGTGTCTATAATGTGCTGCAGAATATGCCCACAATAAAACACCAATTTGGGGAGGGGCAGCTTAACCTATCGACCAGAAGACGTTGTTTCATGAATACAGTAAGGATTCACTTTTTCATTTCATCCTCATTTGCCTAAGCCATTGATATCCCACTTTTCCATTGAATACCGGGATATGTGTCCTTTCTGGTGGTCTTGCTTTAATCTTTATAAAGGAAGGTTTTTGTTTTTTTAAGGGTACATAAAATCTCTCATTCAAGTGGCAAGGCAGGAAACCAAAAATAGTAGCTTTTCCTGAGGTGAGCAACTGAAGACGTCAAAAGGTATCTATTTATAATTCCATTCCATTTTTTACATCACTTCCTATAAAACATCTCAGAGTGATTTAACGATAGCATCGGCAATTAAACCAACTAAAACAATTCCGTACATAAAAGCAATTTCAGGTCCGAATTACATCAGGGATGGGGAACCTGTGGCCAGGCAGATCTTGTTGGACTCAAATTCCCACCATCCCCAGCCAGTATGGCCAATGGTCAGGGATGATGGGAGCTGTGGTCCAATGTCTAGAATGCCACAATTTTTGCATCCAAGGATTACATGAGGCAACTGGCAGCAAGCTGGGCCTTTTATTTTATTCTGTCTTAAAATCTGATATAGCAAAATGTATGTGTAGCCCCTGCTATGGTTTTCCCAGTAATGATGTATGGAAGAGAGAGCTGAACCATAAAGAAGGCTGATCGCCGAAGAATTGATGCTTTTGAATTATGGTGCTGGAAGAGACTCTTGAGAGTCCCATGGACTGCAAGAAGATCAAACCTCTCCATTCTGAAGGAAATCAGCCCTGAGTGCTCACTGGAAGGACAGATCGTGAAGCTGAGGCTTCAGTACTTGGGCCACCTCATGAGAAGAGAAGACTCCCTGGAAAAGACCCTGATGTTGGGAAAGATGGAGGGCCCAAGGAGAAGGGGACGACAGAGGACAAGATGGTTGGACAGTGTTCTCAAAGCTCCCAGCATGAGTTTGACCAAACTGCGGGAGGCAGTGGAAGACAGGAGTGCCTGGCATGCTCTGGTCCATGGGGTCACGAAGAGTCGGACACGACTAAACAACAACAACAACAACATGTGTAGCCCCTCCAGGCACCTGGCCTACTCAAGACAAGAGCTTAGAACTTTAGAAACTAAGGACCCCAAACTGAATTGTTTGAATAGGGGATCAGCCCCAGAGGACCCCCCCACCACTACCACAATCTTCCCCACAAGCCAAGCAAGGGGAGCCCAGAGTTCCTACAGCAGCAAAGGGATGAGCTGAGTGGCCTCCAGCGCTCAGCACTCAGAATTTGGCAGCTACAGCAGCACTTTGTTAAAACTGGAATGAGCTGTCATTTCCCAGCCTCTTTCTGCCGGTGCCAAATGCTTTCTGACAGCCCATTTAAAACTCAAAGCACTTCCATTTACAATATCTGCAATATAACTGCTGACTGCAACAGCAGAGGAAGAAACGAGTTAGATGGTACGAAGGCCTCTATCCTTTCCCAAGGCACCTGGCACCAAAGATTCAGCCGCTTCACTACATCCGCCCACCCCCAATCTCTCAACGTGTCTGCTACCTTGCCAAGTCCTCATACAGTCTTCTCATGCTGTTGCCAGTACACCGTCCCCTTGCGCTGCCATCCCAATTGCCATCTTTCTCCCTCCCTCAAGATGCTAAAGGTGGCAAGCACAGAGACAGGCTTCTTTCTTTCTTTCTTCTTCTTCTTCTTCTTCTTCTTCTTCTTCTTCTTCTTCTTCTTCTTCTTCTTCTTCGGCAATCACTCGTAGCTGAGTAAGATTGTCTTCCATAAACACGTTTTTAACAATGAGTCCGTAAGTGACTGTAGAGGCCAATTCTGGATCCACACGTCCTTCCACAGTGGGGACATAGATTTCCGGGAGGAAGTTGATCGTGGTGAGGGTTTGCCAAGCATGCCTACCTCTTGGCATGTTTCTCCCTTGCGTCCTGAGTTCGAGTGTCTTCAAAGCCCATGACACCTTTGGTAGAGGCTGTTCTCCAACTGGAGCACTCACAGGCCAGTGTCTTTAAACCTCTTTTGTTGACCACCAGCATTACGCTTTCCATTTTTAAGTTCGGAATAGAGTAGTTGCTTTGGAAGATGACCATCAGGCATCCAAACAACATGACCAGTCCAACAAAGTTGATGTTGAAGAATCATCATTTCAACACTGGTGATCTTTGCTTCTTCCAGTACACTGGCATTAGTTTGCCTGTCTTCTCAAGTGTTGTGTAAAATTTTTCAGAGACGCCATTGATGGAATCTTTCGAGAAGTTCGAGATGGTATTTATAAAGGATCCGTGTTTCACAAGCATACAGTAAGGTTGGTAGTACAATAGCTTTGTAAACAAGCATTTTGGTTTCCCTGCATTTTGTCGCAGTCCTCAAACACTCTGTACTTCAGTTGGGAGAAAGCTGCACTCGCAGAGCTCAGGCGATGCTGGATTTCGGCACCAATGTCAGCCCTTGTGGAAAGATAACTGCCCAGGCAGGATAAATGATTGACATTTTCCAACGTTACACCATTGAGTTGGATTTGTGGCGCTGCAGAAGCCCATTGAGCTGAAGTGGGCTTCAGCACACTGCTCTCCTTGTTAGGTGATGGCTGTAGGTGGCCTTATCCCAACTAGATGTATTGAAGCCTACTGACTTCCATGGTCCCTAAAATGGAGCTGTTAGTTGATTGAAGTCCAGGAGGAAGTAAGGGAACTAACTAGTGATGGACACAGCAATCCAAACTATGGACTACAAGACGCAGCCACTGGAGACCCACCAGCACAAAAATCGGATCACCTGAACTCTGTTCTGTGGCATCTCAGAAAGGCCACAGCAAACCTCACAGCAGCCCAAAAGACACACCCAGAGCAAGCCCAATGCCACCAGCCAACCAGAGCACATTCACCCAGCAGGGACCTCAATCCCCCCATGTAAAGTCAATCACCATCACACACATGCAACTCCCGTGCCCTAGGATGATGACATATAGAAATTGACATGGCCCCACCAGCACCCAAAGCACACACCACTTGCCCCTGCCCAGTGGTGACAGGTGTCCAAGGAGACTGGTAAGGCAGAAAGACAGGGAGGACAACAGGAAGTGGAGCCAGGGCACAGGACAGGCAGATACAACTAATTCTGATTTTGTCAGCGTCTTCCTCCCTGAGGAGTTCTACAAAGGGCAATACCGAGGCTGGGGAGGAAACTGACAGCCAGAGCCTTCCACTGGATCTGGGCTTGATGGGTCATTGGCCTGGTTCTGCAAGTCTCTTCTTGTTCATGGAGGCACAGGTCACCTGTGTGTCCAGGATCGCTGTCTACCAGCTCCATCTGGTATGCCGGCTGAGACCCTACCTTCCTGGCCACTGTCTCGCCAGAGTGGTACACATTCTGGTTATCTCCCACTTGGACTACTGCAATGAGCTCTACGTGGGGCTACCTTTGAAGGTGACTCAGAAACTACAATTAATCCATAATACGAATGCTAAAGCTCGGAGCAGCCGCTGGGACCATATGACACCTGACCTAAAAGACCTACATTGGTTTCCAGTATGTTTCCAAACACAGTTCAAAGTGTTGGCGCTGACCTTTAAAGCCCTAAATGGCTCTGGCCCTGTATACCTGAAGGAGCATCTCCACCCCCATCATTCAGCCCAGACACTGAGGTCCAGCTAGGCTGGAGAGCCTTCTGGCTGTTTCCTCACTGCGAGAAGTGAAGTTACAGGGAACCGGCAGAGGGCCTTCTCGGCTGTTGCACCTGCCTTGTGAAATGGCCTGCAGCAGATGTCAAAGAGTTAAACAATTATGTAATTTTTCGTAGACATCTGAAGGCAGATTCAGGTAGGTAGGCATGTTGGTCTGACCTTAGAGACCAACTAAGTTTGTTCTTGGCATGAGCTTTCATGTGCATGCACACTTCTTTAGATACTGAAGGCAGCTCTGTTTCAGAAAGCTTTTAATACGGTCATACCTCGGGTTGAAGTAGCTTCGGGTTGAACGTTTTCGGGTTGCGCTCTTTGGTGACCCGGAAGCTCAAAATGATGTCACGCGCATGCGCAGAAGTGGCAACTCGCGACCCGCACATGAGCAGACGCGGGTTGCATTCGCTTTAGGATGCAAACAGGGCTCCAGAACGGATCCCGTTCGCATCCAGAGGTACCACTGTATTTGATGATGATTTGCTTTGTTTTATTTGTATTTTTGTTGGGAACCACCCAGATTGACTGCAGCAAACCAGCCAGATGGGCAGGGTATAAGAAATAAAGCTAAAGGTACCCCTGCCCGTACGGGCCAGTTGTGACTGACTCTGGGGTTGCGTGCTCATCTCGCTTAAGAGGCCAGGAGCCAGCGCTGTCCGAAGACACGTCGTCAGCGTGACGAAACTGCTCTGGTGAGCCAGCACCAGCACAACGCACGGAAATGCCGTTTACCTTCCCGCTATAAAGCGGTACCTATTTATCTACTTGCACTTAGGGGTGCTTTCGAACTGCTAGGTGGGCAGGAGCTAGGACCAAACGACGGGAGCTCACCCTGCCGAGGGGGTTCGAACCGCCGACCATACTATCGGCAAGTCCTAGGCACTGAGGTTTTACCCACAGTGCCACCCGCGTATAGTAATCTTATAGTAATCTATAAGAAATAGATTACTATTAAGTCCTTATTAACTAGTCTTCCTGTCCCTTGCTGAGTTTTTCACAAATCCCCATTGCCTCTTCTACTTGGACCACTGATTCCACCCTAGGGACTAGGGGTGCAGAGAGTCAGCTCAGTGGAGACAACTCCACTGGGTTTCACTGCTGGCCTGAAAACACACAATAGAAAACGCTCACCATGACTGGGTTGCACATGAATGTCTCTCTGTGGGGGGGGGGCGGGTAAAGTAAAGGGACCCCTGACCATTAGGTCCAGTCGTGGCCGACTCTGGGGTTGCGGCACTCATCTCACTTTATTGGCCGAGGGAACTGGCATACTGCTTCCGGGTCACGTGGCCAGCATGACTAAGCCGCTTCTGGAGAACCAGAGCAGCACACAGAAACACCGTTTACCTTCCCGCCGGAGCGGTACCTATTTATCTACTTGCACTTTGACGTGCTTTTCTACTGCTAGGTTGGCAGGAGCAGGGACCGAGCAACGGGAACTCACCCCGTCGTGGGGATTCGAACCGCCGACCTTCTGATCGGCAAGCCCTAGGCTCTGTGGTTTAACCCACAGCGCCTCCTCTCTAGAAACTTGTCCACCAGTCTTCTCCCTCAGGGCATTCTGAGAAGTATGCAAGGAACCCCAGGCTTCCCTAGAAAAAGCAGCTTGAAAAACCACGGACAGAAGGAAGCAAAACTGGCTTCTCTAACACCCTAAAAATCCTTTCCCCACACAAGTAGCTTCAGAGGAGGCCCAGGATGGGCTGTTCACTGCGCACCTCTGTTCTAAGGCTACATCAATATAAATGTAGTGAACTACGACCCCACACATCACTGGATTCCATTAGACGCTCCCCTGGAGAACACACCTCACTAGGGGTTACCAGGCCCTGGCTTTCAGGAACAGCTGGAGTGAGAGGGAACACTCTATTGAAGTTCAATTTTTAATTCACTTTAAACATTTTTGTTTCCCCCCTAGGGAATGGCCATGCAATAATCCTGCTTGCTAAAATAGCACCTGTTACCAGCTACGGGACTAACTTGCTGCAAGTTTTGCCCACGGCTGATTGTTCTCACAATGCACCACGGTGAGTTCTGAGCATCAGTGCTGGCGTAGGAGACTATAACCCCAAATGGTCTACCGTAGAAGAGATTCAGCACCACTTCTGTTGGCCAAGGCCAAAGATGGAGGGCATCCCCACTCTCCTCTCTTTAGTGGTGCCAGTTCCAAACTGGGGGCCCAAGTGGATTCAAAGTACACAGTGACTGAGGATGGGTGAATATGCCAAATTTCAGTTTAAGTTTCTCATTTGCCCAATCCTAAATTCATCTCTGCACATTTCCACATCAGTTTGCAATTAAAAATGAAAAGAAAAAGCACTTGTGAAAATTCACCAGCCTTTTGGCGCCAATTTCTCCCAATACACACATTTTTGTATTCAATTTTGCCTTACATAAAGGTGGCTCCCCACTTACCCGGGGTTACTGTTATGTACTGAGTTGAATAGGATCCAAAAGGCAGCAGTCTGATTGGTCCTAGAATAGGATCCAGAATGCAGCAGTCTGATTGGTCCACAGGAGCCACCCATTCCAGCTCCAGGTGGAAGGGAATCCGCAACCTGATTGGCCTTACAGGAGAATCCCGAAATTAGCCAATCACGTGGGGCCCATTGTGTAAATAATGTATATAAAGCAGACATTCTGGGGGAACTTCCATTCCTCCTCACCACCATGAGCTGAATAAAGAGCATGAAATCCACACTTGACTCCGAGTATATTTCAGTTATGTTCCCGGGTACCCCATGTATACTGGCAACTCGCCATTTGCGCAGGGTTTGTATTCCATGTCACTGCACACATCAGCAGAGTGCATGAGAGCCTGCTCCACTCCCTTCCGGGGTCGGAAATGTCGTGTGTGTCAGCAGTTGTGCGCCAATGGAACACACGCAAAATGGTCACTGCCTGTACACGCAATTGCATATAGCAGGGAACACCATCTAAAAAGTCAAACTATGCTTCAGATCCACCAAAGCCTGCCAAACTCCACCACAATCGTTCTTTCCAAAGCTTCTTTCCCAAACTCCAACTCTCCGCAGGCCTCAAAGGCTGGTGCAAAGAAGCAATATATTCAGAACAAAAAGCTAAATTGATAGTAAACAATGTGGTGACAGAGGAGTTTAAAATTGAAAAAGGGACACGGCAGGGGTGCCCCCTATCCCCTCTATTGTTTATTTCAGTCCTGGAGGTGCTACTGAACATGATTAGAAAGGACCGGTTGGTACAAGGAATTGAGGTCGGAGTGAAACAATATAAACTGAAAGCATTTGCAGATGATTTGGTATTAACATTACAGGAGCCAGTCTCTAGTACAAAAAAAGTGTTAGAATTAATTTCTGATTTTGGTCGGGTGGCGGGATTTAAGTTGAACAAGCAAAAAACTAAGGTTTTAGCAAAAAATTTGACATTTGCAGAAACAGATGAGTTCCTGAAAGAGACAGAATTAAATGTGGTTAAAAAAGTGAAATATCTAGGGGTGTATCTGACCTCCAAAAATTTGAATTTGTTTAAAAACAACTATGAGAAATGTTGGTCAGAAATTAAAAGAGACTTGGAAACTTGGTCAAGACTGAAACTTTCCTTGTTGGGTCGAATAGCAGCTATAAAGATGAATGTATTGCCGAAAATGTTATTTTTGTTTCAAGCCCTACAGATCGTGGACAAAGTGGAATGTTTTGGAAAATGGCAGAAGGATATCTCTAAGTTTGTCTGGCAGGGCAAAAAGCCCCGAATAAAGTTCAAAATACTAACTGATGTGAAAGAAAGAGGGGGGTTTGCCCTGCCAGACCTGAGACTATATTATGAATCTGCAGCCTTCTGCTGGTTGAAAGATTGGATCTTGTTGGAGAACACTGATGTCCTGGATCTGGAGGGCTTTGATAATGCTTTTGGGTGGCATGCATATTTGTGGTACGACAAGGTTAAAGTTCACAAACTGTTTAAGAACCATATTGTTAGAAGAGCAATTTTTATGGTCTGGGCAAAATACAAAGACTTATTGGAGAGTAAGACTCCGAGGTGGCTCTCGCCGATGGAGGCCAAGGCCCGTAAGAGACTTAACATGGAGGCCTACTGACCAAAATATTGGGAAATAATTGAAAAAGTTAGAGACAATTGGAGGTTGCAGAGCTTGGAAAAACTTAAAAACAAGGTGCGAGACTGGTTGCATTATGCACAAATTCAGGAGGTGTTTAAAGGGGACAAAAAGGTTGGGTTCCAGGTGGAAAAATCGAAACTAGAGACAGAATTGTTAGAACCAAAAAACAAATTACTTTCGAGAATGTATAACTTGCTGCTTAAATGGAATACACAGGATGAGACAGTAAAATCCGCCATGATAAAGTGGGCGCAGGATATTGGGCATAACATCATGTTTGAGGACTGGGAAAGGTTATGGAACACCGGAATGAAATTTACGGCATGTAGTGCCTTGAAGGAAAATATTATGAAAATGGTATACCGGTGGTACATGACCCCAGTCAAGCTTGCTAAGATATATCACCTGTCTGATAATAAATGTTGGAAATGTAAGGAGGCGGAAGGAACATTCTTTCACCTCTGGTGGACTTGCCCAAAAGTGAAGGCCTTCTGGGAGATGATTTACAATGAATTAAAAAAGGTATTTAGATATACCTTACCTAAGAAACTGGAGGCCTTTCTCCTGGGCATTGTGGACCAGAAGGTGTTAAAGAAGGATAGAACTTTCTTTATGTATGCTACTACAGCAGCAAGAATTTTGATTGCAAAGTATTGGAAGACACAAGATTTACCCACGCTGGAGGAATGGCAGACGCAGTTGATGGACTATATGGAACTGGCCGAAATGACTGGCAGAATCCGAGACCAGGGAGAAGAAACAATGGAAGAGGACTGGAAAAAATTTAAGGACTATTTGCAAAAACATTATAAGCTGTACGAATGTTAAGAAAATGCACTCTTTAGGAAATTCTAGCCTCAGCAACTGCTATAAGTGAAATGAAAACTAAAAAGTACAAGAAGTTAGAGGTGGAATCATGAAATAACTTTATTGTGTTTAAATCAAAACATATAAGAATTGGGATATAACATTTTGAATTTGGTAACATGATAAAATGAAAGATACAATAAGTTGTGAAACAAGTTAACAAATTGCTGATGTTTGGTATTACAAAGAACGCAGGGTCTGGAGGATGTGGGGAAGTCCAGTGGGTTTGTTGAAAAAAAGATCATGGAAATTTGAAACTTTTACATTTTTTCTTTGCTCTTTTTTCTTTTTTTTCTGTAATCTATAAATTTAATAAAAATAATTTAAAAAACAAAAACAAAGGCTGGTGCAAAGGCTCCTGGGATTGCTACCGTTTTCCCGCTCTTTTTGTGCCATTTTTACAGTTTAAATTGATGTGGCAGTGGTAGAGACACAGCAGGCAGCGGCGGCAGCATAGGCAGAAGAGGCATAGGCAGCAGCGGCACAGGCGGTAGAGGCACAGGCGGTGGAAGCACAAACGGCAGAGGCGGCAGTGGCAGTAGCTCAGGCGGAAGAAGCAAAGGCGGCAGCCACACAGGCATTAGAGGCACAGGCGGCAGCGGCACAGGTGGTACAGGCATAGTCAGTAGAGGTCCAGGTGGCAGTGGAAGGCATAGGCGGCACAGGCGGCAGCGGCACAGGCGGTGGAGGCTTCAGCGGCAGAGGCACAGGCACAGGTGTTAGAGGCAGCGGCACAGGCGGTAGAGGCACAGGCGGCAGCAGTAGTGGACAGGCGTAAGAGGCACAGGTGATAGAGGCAGAGGTGGTGGAAGCACAAGTGGCAGTGGCAGAGTCATCAGCGGAAGAGGCACAGGTGGCAGTGGCAGCAGCACAGGCAGAAGAGGCATAGACGGCAGCGGCATAGGCGGTAGAGGTGCAGGCAGCAGTAGAAGCAGCACAGGCGGTAGAGGAACAGGCAGTGGAAGCACAAGAGGCAGGGGTAGCGGTAGAGATGGTAGAGGCACAGGCGGTCGAGGCAATCAGCGGCTGTGGTAGCAGTATAGGCACAAGAGGTAGAGGCATCAGCGGCAGCGGTCGCGACACAGGCAGAAGAGGCACCAGCGGCAGCGGCATATCCTTAGGCACAGGCGGTAGAGGTACCAGCGGCAGCGGCACAGGCGTTACAGGCATAGGTGGTAGAGGCCCAGGCGGCAGTGGAAGCGGCACAGGCAGTGGAGGCATCAGCAGCAGAGGCACAGGCTCAGGTGGTAGAGGCAGCGGCACAGGTGGTAGAGGCACAGGTGGCAGTGGTACAAGCACAAGTGGTAGAGGCACAGGCGGTGGAAGCACAAGAGGCAGAGGTAGAGACAGAGATGGTAGAGGCACAGGCAGTAGAGGTACCAGCGGCAGCAGCACAGGCGGCCTTTACCTCTACCATCTGTGCCTCTACCGCCTCTGCCACTGCCACTGGTGCCTCTATTGCCTGTGCCTTAGCCTATACTGCTGCCGCTGGTGCCTCTTCCTCCTGTCTCTATGCCGCTGATGCCTCAATCGCCTCTATCTCTACCGCCTTTGCCGCTGCCCCTTGTGCCTCTGCCACTGCCGTTTGTGCTTCCACCCCGTGCCTCTACCACCTGTGCCGTTGCCACCTATGCCTCTTCTGCCTGAGCTGCTGCCACTGCCACCTGTCCCTGTGCCGACTATGCCTCTGCCACTGCCATTTGTATTTCCACCGCCTGTGCCTCTACCACCTGTGCTCTACTGCCTATGCCGCTGGTGCCTCTTCCGCCTGTGCCTATGCCGCTGCCACAACTACACTCACAAATATGGAACAACTCCCACAAATCTCTCCAGCTTCTTGTTACAGCACAATGGGTTGTAGAACATGTTAGACCACTTAGGAACTAGAAAGGGCCTCTTTCTAGCGGGGTGGGGGGGAGCTTTCAGTTTGTCCTGCAGTTCCAACAAATGCTGCCCTCTGGCCAGCTGCTCGCATGAAGAGGGAAATAGATTTTGTCAATCTCATGAAATAAAATCCAGTTGAATCTACTGGAACAAACTTCTAAACCACTTCCTGGCCCTGCTTTGCAACTTCTTTGAGTGTTTGTACCTGCCTGGAATGTGTCCTTGAACTTCAACAATGCTTCCTGATCACCCGGATAGGGAAAGGTGCATATGTGCTAACCTACTGTACAAAAGTAACATGTGTGCTCAGTTGGCAGCGTAAGACTCTTAATCTCAGGGCCGGGTTGGGCAAAATCTACCTGCACTGCAAGGGGCTGGAGTATATGACCATTGTAGTCCCTTCCAACTATGCAATTCTATTATTCTAAGATCAGTTGCTCCAACCACTTTTGACCCTGTGCCCCCCTCCAAAGGTCACCCAGAAGGGAAGATGACCCTGGAAAAGGCTCCCCACCTCTGCTCAAGAGTGTCAGGTAGGTGTCCGTAAGCCATACTGCCCGGTGCACGTTTTAAAATGAGGATTAGCTGTATTCAGAGAAGTTTTGGCATCAACAACAGTTCCAAGGAGGTGGTAGGATGGATGCAGAGAAACCGCCCATGCTTTTCTTGGAAAGATACTCTCTGCCGATTCTGAAAGCTTTAGGGGTTTTGTCTGTGTTTTTAAAGAACTTGGCAGACTGCTCAACTTTAATTAAATTCCATTCACCAAAGGCTACAGTGCATGTTATCTCAAATCTGTCAATAAGCTGCTGATAAGCTTTGGAGAGCGAGAGCTTGGCTAAAATGTGAAGCTGCCCTGTTTGAAATATAGGATGCAGCCAAGCTAGGAAGGCAGATAGGCATTCTGGAAAGGAGTAATGTGAGCAAGTTGCGGATTGGTTGCAACAGCAGCAGGACAAGGGAGGCAGCAATTAAAGACACTTCAGCACAAAGTGCAAGCAACACTGTGGAATGAGTACAAAGACTGACCTTCACCAACCTAAGTCTTCACTAGATAAAGGTAAAGGGACCCCTGACCATTAGGTTCAGTCATGACAGACTCTGGAGTTGCGGCGCTCATCTCGTTTTATTGGCCAAGGGAGCCGGCGTACAACTTCCGGGTCATGTGGCCAGCATGACTAAGCCGTTTCTGGCGAACCAGAGCACGGAAATGCCGTCTACCTTCCCGCCGGAGCGGTACCTATTTATCTACTTGCACTTTGACATGCTTTCAAACTGCTAGGTTGGCAGGAGCAAGGACTGAGCAAGGGGAGCTCACTCCGTTGCGGGGATTCGAACCGACGACCTTCTGATCAGCAAGTCCTAGGCTCTGTCCTAGGCCACAGTGCAACCCGCGTCCCTCTTCACTAGATACTTTGGACTAAAACTCCCATGAACCCCACCCAGTGCTGGCTGGGGCCAATGAGAGCTGCAGTCCAAAACATCTGGCGGGCACCAGGTTGGCAACTGTTGAGCTAGGAGGCACTATAATATTTTAGCCCATGAGCAGAGAAGATAGGTTTGGGTTATAGGTCAAACAGTGAGCCACCAACACGCAGCACCTTGTCTTTGGCAAAGACCAACACAGTAATTATAAAGAAGTCACTGGGGTTTTCATCCATGATGCTACAGCCCGACATGGCAAGATGTATACCCCATCACGCCCAATGATGGCGTCAGCCACACCCTTCCTTTTATTCTTCAGGTGGGTGCCCCTTTGTTGTTGTTTTTAGACCCCATTGTGTTAACATGTGCATATGTTCATCCATCACTTCTTCTCTTTAAAGGGACGTATTTTGGGAAATGATTGCAAAATCATCTTCTGAGGCCCTTCTTCATGTGTCTCCTCAAGAGGTCCGGAGGGTGGCAACACGAGAGCAGGGCCTTCTCTGCAGTGGCTCCCCATCTGTGGAATGCCGGGGAAGTCTGCCTTTTAACCAGGTCTTTGGTTGATCTGACTTACATCCTATGCCCTTTTAAAATGTGGCTCTTTTTTGGAGAGGGGGTTATTGTTTTTACTTTAATTATATATATTGTGGTTTTTATGTTGATCTTGTTCTGTGAACCGCCCTGAGACCTCCGGGTATAGGGCGGTATATAAATTCAATAATTAATAAATAAGATCACACATCCATCAACACTCTCTGTAGCTGCCTTTAGGCCCCCCCCCCCCCCTTGGAAAAACAAAACAAAATACAAGCTTCTCTCAACCCTAATGAGAAAAAGGTTTGTTTGTATTAAATGTTAGGACACTTCCCAACTGGGCCATCTTTTCACATTATCTCCTGAAGTGGCAGGGAGATAATATCCATGTATGACCAAGTGTGGACTGCTATTGTAGCTAAACCAAAAACCTGTAAGCACCAGAGAGCGAGGGATGGAGTAGGGATGCCTTCACACACACACACACACACACTTGTTCATGAAGTTCTCATATGAATATGTGCAATAGCTATCTTAAATATACACACCACGGCTTTACTGTGAAGGGAGTATGTATTAAATTTTCAATTGAGGTGGAAGCTGGTTTCAGGCAAAACACGTTGAGTGGAGTTCTTCTTAAGAAACTACAGAGTACATATGGATTATGGCTAAGAGCATGCATAAACAGCTCCAAACACCAGCAGTGAAAGCACACTGGAGCCAGAGTAAACTGTAATGTGTGCACAACCTTAGAGACAGAAAGAAGAGACAGGGAAGAGGAAGGAAACGAGGGTTTAGGGCACTTAAGCCTACTACTTTATCACTAGCACTGAAAAACCATCTTCCAGCTGGCGTTTCCCAAAAAATGGGTCTTCCAAAAAGTTGCTGCACTGTATTTACAAGGTACCTTATAAGCTTCAGAGTAAACTCCATTTGGGTGGCGCTGTCAGTTAAACCACAGAGCCTAGGACTTGCTGATCAGAAGGTCGGCGGTTTGAATCCCCACGACGGGGTGAGCTCCCGTTGCTCGGTCCCAGTTCCTGCCAACCTAGCAGTTCGAAAACACGTCAAAGTGCCAGTAGATAAATAGGTACCGCTCTGGCGGGAAGGTAAATGGTGTTTCTGTGCGCTGCTCTGGTTCACCAGAAGCGGCTTAGACATGCTGGCCACATGACTCGGAAGCTGTACACCGGCTCCCTCGGCCAATAAAGTGAGATGAGCGCCGCAATCCCAGAGTCGGTCACGACTGGACCTAATAGTCAGGGGTCCCTTTACCTTTACTAAGCTCCATTTAACTCAAGTGGGATCTGCTTCTGAAGAGTTTTAGGATATTCAGATTCTAAAGGCTGCTTTTACACATGTGTGTGACTGGATGGCCACAACCCTATTACATTTTCATCCCTTCCTCTAGCAAGTCAAGGCTGCACATGTGGTTCCCTTTTGCTATTGTCTCAACAACCTCAACCAAGAGAGGTAGGCTAGGCTCAGAAAGCACAATGTACAAACAGTCTCCTACTCTGGTTCATGGATGAGCGAAAGTTGGAATGTGGATCTTCTGGTCCAATCTTGACAAGCTGGTATAAGGCAGCTTCCTCCATTCCCAAGTCAAACCACTGGTCCACCTAGCTCAGTACTGCCTACAGCAAGGGTGGGGAATGTGTGACCTCCAGATGTTGTTTGGCCAGCACTCCCATCATCCTTGACGACTGGCCATTGCTGGTTGGGAGTTGAAGCCCAATAACATCTGGAAGGCCACAGACTCCCCATCTCTGGTCTACACTGACTTGCAGCACGTCTCCAGTTACAGGGGTCCTTCCCAGACCTACAATGACTCTTTTGTATGTTATGCATATGGTCAAGGGCTAAGCTATAGTCCTTCCCTGCATGGTCTGTTTCACACATCAAATACATATGAGGCACCTCTAAGCACAGAGCAGATTGAACTTTATCCCATCTTAATTTAACGCAATGCCTCTTAGAGAAGTCAGGTCACACATTCAGCCGCTGGACATCAAGCTAATCGTGCGGCATCCATCCATGTTTGATCAAGCCCTAACTTGCAGGCAGGATATTCCATAGGAAGATGATTAATACAGAGATTTGTAACATCTGCCTCATATGATCTAAACTATGAAAGAATGAAACTGTTCTAAACACAATTTTCCTGATTTGCTTGTAATGTTAAGTCAACTGCTATCTCCATCTGAAAAATACCCAACCATTTGTTTCCCATCTTCCAGAACGGGACAACTAAAACCACAGTTGGAAACCACAAAACACCCTCCATGCAATCCTTACAGGTCTAGCTCCTGGTCTTATTACTACTTGGAACATCAATATGCCAAAGTAAAGAATTCGGTTCTTCCCTGAATTAGGTTTAGGTTAAACATTTTAGCATATCCTTCAGAAACCTTAGGACAGCTGTATAAAGAGGGGATAATCACACCTGTGGCTGATAACCTGTACTTGAGTGCCATCTAGTTGCCAGAAGCTGGAGCACAAGTAGTCCTGTCAGATTAGAAGTCCATGTTGTCCAATGTTCTGCCTCCAACTGTGGCCAGCATTTGGCAAGGTCATGGCAACAGCCCTATTTAAAGGCTCAGATTCCAAAATCTAAAAGGAACCTGTCAGCCAATTTATATATTAACTCTGTTGCATGGATCCACACCACAGCAGTAGCTATGTCTAAATCTAGTAATCATGTGTGATGGGTGCATCACATGGGACATTACCATGGCAAAGGCTGTTGATACGTTAACATGTATGGACATTACCATGGCAATGGGTGCTGACACGTTAACATGTATGGACATTACCATGGCAATGGGTGCTGACACGTTAACATGTATGTGATCCGCCTACCCAGTGCTATCTTTCTAGAAAAAAAGCTGCTGAAACTCCCTATGATCGCCTCGTTTTATTCGAATGTCAGTGGTGCCTACCTGAGAGGTGCCAGAACTCACCTGAGAGGTGCACATGGGACTCAAGCTTCTATACAGAGGCAGAAACTGCCCTACAAGTTAACATAATTTGCCTCCGAGTGAAAACGCAGAATGGTTGGTGGTGGTTGGGAGAGGGGCAATGCCTATGGCCTGCCTTGGACAAGATTATTTAACAGGCAGCAATCTGACAATTTTTAAAGATAATTTTATCACACTGAGGAAAACTATTTGGCTTTTCCATCTCAGCTACCAGAATTAGGTTCTCTCTCATCTTATCTGTATTCATCCAAATAGCTTAAATCTGAGTGTCATGAATGGGGTTATCCCACTGTTTACTTGCAGTATGCTTAAGCACACAGACAAAGCGCACATGCTCAAGATGCTCAGATAACTTTTCTGACACAGAGAGAAAGGGGATGAGCAGATTTCAAATTTGCTCCAGAGGCCGTGTAAGCTCTCCCTAAAGATGGTAAACACTGCCCCCAGGTGAAGGATGTTAGGAATTTTTTCTCTGCGTTTGATTGGAAGCCATAAACGCTATGGTCATGAGGCGCCCACACCGCTCCCTTAAAACCCTAAAAATTGGAGGCTTAAGGACTATCATGGGGTGAAGTGGCTTCCAGTGAATGGAAACCACTTCCCCCACTCCTTGAGTAAGGCATGCTCCTAAAGCACATCAACTGATGGAAAATTGGGAGTGTGCCTTTCTCCAGCAAAGGAACAACCTGGAGCCCACTTTAAGCTCCCAATTCCTCCTTTAAAGTCTCACGCAACACCAGCTCCCATTTATTTATTTACTGAATTTATATCACACCCTTCTTCCCAAAGGAGTCCAGAACAGCAAACACATCCACAACTTTTTTTGTTTGTTTTTATTTTCCATATGCCCCTAATCAATGGTATCAGGCTCATAACAAGGAACCTGGCCTGACACTTGGCGGGTAAAACTGTAACTTCTGACTGTGTCCTGGCTGCTGCTGGACTCTGCGCTTATACAGCCAAACCTCGGTTGTCGAATGTAATTCGTTCTGGAAGCCCATTCGACTTCCGAAAATTTTGACAACAGAGGTGCAGCTTCCAATTGGTTGCAAGAGCTTCCTGCACTCAAGCAGAAGCCGCGTCAGACATTCAGCTTCCCAAAAAAAAAATGTTCAAAAACCTGAGCACTTACTTCTGGGTTTTCGGTGTTTGGGAGCTGAAACGTTCCAAAACGGAGATGTTCAGGAGCCAAGGTATAACTGTACATCAAGTTATGAAAACAAACAAACAAATCCTTTCTGAAATAACCTGGAATTAGCTCCCTTCTTTAAATGCACTCAATACTTCAAAAATATATACAGAACTGTTTAGCTACAATAAAATATCCAGTTTAAAATAGTTTGGTACAAACATGACAATAGGACAACTCACTGATTACTTTTGGAAGAATTCAATTAAGAACAGGAGAATCAACAAAACTATACAAACAGGGGAGAAGTTAGCACTCATTGCCGCATTTAGTCCAAATTGAAACATAGGTAGAATTCCCATAGCCTTCAAGCCTTTTTTTTTCTTCCAATGTGCACAAGAAAGCAACCAGCCACTGAAGTCTTGAACAGCCATCCAGCCACTCCTTGGGCTTTCCTCATATCGCCATCTTCTTAAGGTGAAAGGAGAAAAAGCCACCAGATGTAGCTAAGCGTGCTGAGGCTCCAAGGGCTACACTAGGACTGCAAGCGACGCAGGATGCCGGGGAACCCTGAAGTTTGGCAGTGAACACCAAGGCATTGTGGCCTGTGCCCCCTTGGCTAGGGCAGCTGCGAGCGGTATACAGGGTTATTACTTGGGTCCTGGAAGCTTCATCCACCTTCCTCTCTGAAGGAACATTTCCTGAACAGCAAAGAGAGAAAAAAATGACCTTGGGCTATGTAGTTCACAGGATCCAGATTCGGCTCTCTGACCTGGAAATTCCATGGGCCAATTCACACTTGGGAGTGGCAACTTATGTGCTTCCCTGTCAAGAGAATACAGGGCTGGCCCAAGACGTTTTGCCACCTGAGGCAAAGCACAAAATGGCACGCCCCCCCCCCACCCCCACGAAAGAAGGGGTGAGTGAAGATCTACATCAGGAATAAACATCGGGATTTGGATCTGCAGATCCTATCAACTAAAGCGGTTGCCTTGCTTTGCCTCAGGCTGGCCCTGACTGAAGAAAAACTTTACTGGGGAATGAACAATGTAGTCCCATCCCCACTTTTTATTTCATTTGTTAGTCACCCTACACAAAAACATCTCAAAGTTACTTAACAGATAGAGAAAATAAAAACGGATAAAATCAACTTTAGAAACCAAATTAAAAACAATGTACAATACAAAATTCCTAAAATGTGCACCCAATGATACAATAAGAAGGTCAAATCCTACCCCACTCTACCCCACTAAAAGATGAGCAGCCCAGCAGAGGCTAACTTAGCCACGAAATGCCTGAGTAAATCAAAATGTCTTAGATGGGCACCTAAAAACTGATAGTGAGGGTGCCAGGCATGCAGATTTTTATTGGAATACTGTGAAATTGAACCATGGGAAGCAGCTCCCATGTGGGTGCAGTACTGCACCAACTGCGCCTCGATATGAGCTGCAGGATCCTCCCACATTGTTTCAGTAGGATATGCTGTGCACATGCAAGCATTCAAGGCACTTGGGCAGTAAGGTTTCCACACTTCTCTCTCTGCTGCAACTTTAACAATGAATGGGGTGTCCATTTCGCCGCTCAGACTCCAAGTGGGACTCTGCTCAGACATTCTTAGGACTTGCAGTTTAATGTCGATAGAGTAGTAAGGGTACTACTTAAACAGGATCAATATAGCCAGATTATGCACTTCAACAGTTTTTGCTTTAAGCAGCCCACAAGTACCGTGTATGGCAGATGGTGATGGATGTGGTTGGAAACCGTAGCCAGATAATTTCAGATCCAAATCTAATTTGTTCTCCTCTGCTGATTGCTTGGAATAGACAATGGAGATGTAAAACTCTTGCAGCGTTTGTGACAAAGAATCAGATGTAGCTCCAAGAGTGTTTCTTGCCTGTAGTCAAATGGACAGGGAAGAAACCTGATTTAGGGCAAAAGTAAACCCATGTGACCCATGCCACTGTCACAGGCCACTGAAAGGAACCGAGAGTTTATTTTCCTTCATACACAAACAGTACCTGCCACATACACACCGCTATTTGGCAAACTCTGTAAAAAGCAGAGGACATGCAGTGAACACATGTACCCAGACACCAGGAAGGGCTAATCACCACAGGTCTCTATGTGTTTACACTGCGTTAACAAATGCACTTCCTTTTTATATTTTGTGGGGTTTTTTACTGCTAATTCACTGGCATTTATGGAAGCAAGCTAGTCCTTTTCTCCTATTTATCATCTCAATCCATATTTCGGCTACAAAACAGGTTCCCATGACAGAGCTAAGAACACAGAAGCAAGGGGATTGAATTTGTAGGGCACTACTGGTATAAAAAATGGAGACAGAACATAGGCACTGCAACCATGGTTAACAGGATTCACTCAAACAGCTGAAAGAATCCATGGCACTGGGAAAGTAGAACATTCAGGGACTCTTTCTTCCCCAGTTTGTACAAAATATGCCAGCCTGCACACAGAAGAAAGGTATGGCGCAAACTTAAGCAAACCTGAATACCCACTTCCCATATTGATGTTTAGCACAACTTCCATTTGTCCCTCCTTGCCAGAAGTAGCCTGGAGGTGAATGTTCCTCTTGGCAGCTAGATTGGCTTCTTCTCTATGTTAAGAGAACTGGCCTGACTACCAGCTGAAAGGGGGGGTGCTCCTTGCCAGGGATGCAAGTTGTGCCCCCTTGCCAGAAAGTAGCCTGGGAGCAATGCTCCTCCTATGGTCATAAGATTACTTTCTTATTCACAGGAAAGTTGACCTCATTATCATTCCTCAAAGAAGGATCGTTTCTGCCTGAAATGCTTGTGACTACTTGCTAGACACTAGTTCAGGAGCTATGCCCCTCTTTGCAGTCAGGTCCAGTTTGCTTTTCCATGGGGGAAACAGCAGTAATGTGACAGAAGCTTGTTGTCAGGTAAACAAATGCTGAATCAGGCTGCTAGCACAATAAAAAAAATGCTCAAAACCTTGAAGCAGGCAAAATGGGACTGGGGGGGGGGAGCCTCCTCTCACAGAATGGGACCAAGCACAAAGCCATTTTCATAGCCTTGCCTTCCAAGCTAGTGGGAAAAGTAACCCACTCCTGGATAACTAACACCATTAAAGGAGTCAGACAAGAAGAGGATGAAAACGCAAGAGCGACAAGGTTTACACAGCTAGCGTTCTGGGGCAACGAAATAGTTGTGCAGGCTCCAAAGCCGTACCTCTGATCTTGGAAAGCCTCACCTAGAATGTTAGCAGAGGACTCGCAGGTTCTTTTCTTGGAAGCAATGATGCTTTCAGAAGGGGTGGAGGGAATGTTCGTGCCAAGAAGCTGCATGCTCTTGGAGGGGGTGGGCAACATGCCAGTGGGGGGCAGGGCCAGAGGTGAAAGTGAACAAATGAAAATGATGTATTTGTGCAGTGAGCTGGTTTCCAAATGCACTCCTCTCTAGCCTCCATCCAGGGAAACAAGAGGAATGATCAGAGTTCAAGGACACATGCTAGTCAGGCAGTAACACCCAACATGCGAAGCAGTCAGTGAAGGGTATAGCCTGGATAGAGTGAAAGAAAAAACAGACTTGCAGGTCCCCATTAGACCTCTAGGCTCTCCACAACCACGCTAAGATTCAACAAGTATGTAGGGTCTGACAATGTATCTTGGGTTATGCAACCATGCATGCCATCCCAATAATGGAATTCATCTATGCTACTTTAAAGCCAGAAATCAAGTTTACAAGGTAAGCCAACGGAAATGACTTTACCTCCATTCTTCCAGATGACTCCACTTTTCTGTTCAGGGGTTCCAGACTCAGACAGTTTGTTCTCTCAACGGGAATGGAAATATCCACATTCTGCCAAAAATGTGTTACACATTTTGTAAGCAAAAGGGCCCCCCAAAAGTGATGCTCATTGACAGTAAAAGCAAGAGAGGGGTAATTTGAACATAGTTCAGCAAACGTACTGGCAGAAAAAAGTGGTTAGGATAACTAAGATTAAGAAAAGAACTCTCTCTGGTAAGTACAATGGGAGTGGCAAGGAAGGGCTTTATCCTCCCCTAAAACTGGCATATAGCAATAGCCATTCCATCCATCATCATTCCATCTAACCATTTCCCTCCCATCAACACTGAAAAACCACCACCTCTTGTGTCAATTCCTGGCTGGGCTGAGTCTCCTCCTCATTCCCTTCATCACTCGAAGAATGGCGGGGAAACACGGCGTTGTCAGGGGACAAAGTATCACCATTTTCCTCTTCTTCATAATGCTTGGAAGGTGTCCAGTTCTCATCCCAGATTTCGTCGCACATATATACTGGCTCGAGGAGCGGCATCTCGGGGTCTGAGCGTGAGCCTGCTGTACCCTAGAAAACGATTCAGAGCCAAGTTACAGTACCGTCAACTTTTAAAAGGAGTATTTTGTGGGATGTAAACACAGGAGCAGTCAATGACAACATTCCTAGAGTGTACATGTTAGAACATGGGGAGGGATGTCTGTCCAGCAAGCAGGTAAACTTCCTGGGGACGGACTTCCTCCACATGTGACCAGAGGTGGGTGTGGCCTCACCTGTGCAGGTAAATGACAAAAGCACAGGGCAGGCAGCCATCTCTCTCTCTGCCATCTTCCTTCCATGAGGAAACATCTAAGAATGCTCTCTTGGCTCCCAGCCAAGAGAGGAGATAAGGACTATCTTGCTACAAGATAGATTCTAAATGTATTTTACCTTTTTAAGCTGTGTGCCTTCTGGGATCATATTGTGAACAGAACGTGAGTAAACTCTTTTATACTTTTATAAAGACTGTGTTGTGTCTTGTATTTTAAGAGGGAACAAAGGGGAGATTACCAGAGTAATTATTATAGAGGTTCTAGCGAACCTGAGCACACGTTACCGTTGCGTACTTAAAGGGGAATGTCTATAAACTCTGCTGATATTTTGGGAACTTGTTAGCACAAGTTGGATAAGGATATAATTAGTCAATATATCCTCTCCTGCACCCCAGAACATTCCCACATATTTTTCATTCAACGTACTTTGTTTTTAAACAATTCACTTGCTGATAAAACAAAACTGTCTGCTAGAAGGAAAAGAGAGAGGTAGCAAGGTGGCCAGCCAGTCCTTTTAAAGGTACCCACACCAAACTTTTCACAAGAATCTCACCGGGCCACATGAGATGCTGTAGGACTCCCAAGAGGTACTCACCTCCTCAACGGCAATATTGGCCACCTCACTGCCCCACAAAACAGCTGCCGGCATCGAGAGGCTTGTTTAACACCTTCACCACACACCTCTTTAAACTGAAGTGCAGTTTAAGTTACATATTAGTGGGATTAGATTGTCCCAATTAAATCTTTGTTTAAACAAATAAACAAATGGAAGGTATTTGTTGAGGTCTCCAAACAAAACTAGTATGGTATCTTAGATCAAAGCAATTCCATTACCCATATTATGTTCTAATGGGTCTTGGAGAAACTCTCCCTGTTAACTTTGCTCATGTACTTATTTTAACTGCTTGGATATACTTCACTAGATGCAACATCAATGCTTATTTAAACAGAAAAACTCAAAAATCTCCACCTGGGAAAGCACTTCATTGTAGAAAGACCCTGAATCTGGTACTTCTGGAAGGTCACAAAGAGATTCCTGCTTAAGCAAGGGCGTTTCTGTTTTTGTCAAACCAGACTGCTGCTCCGGTCCGGGTTTCAGATACAATGTGGAAAAGAATGGCTCTCTGAAATTCTGTTAAAGGCAGGAGAATGAAGAATTTTATTTATTTAATAAATTTGTATACAGTTTAAAGAAAAACTCTTACCAAAGTAGTTTACAAGTCATTTGCCAATGCAATGTTAAGATAATATGAAACCAAAAATGCAGGTCATAGGCTAACTATAGCCACAAATGTATAAGATGGGGTGGGATGCTTGTTTTGTCTGGAAAGTATGTTAAAACCAATAAAAAAATATTTTAAAAAGAAAAGAAGGAATAGTTCCAACCAAGGAGGACTGGTAGATAAAACTGATGGAATATGCAGAGACAGCCAAACTTACAGGAAGAAATCAGGAGGAGAAAAAAAACTAATCAAGATTGGGGTGCATTTATTGACTATTTAAAAAGTTATTGTAAACAACTTAAAGCTTTAGCAGCGTTTACTTAAAACTAACAGTAAAGAATATGTGAAGAAAGTTTACAGGAAAACAATTGAGGCATTTTGTGGATATGCAGAAGTAAAGATAAACAGATGGAACCATGAATGGGGTGGGGGGAAAGTCGATTTGTTCTTATTTTGGGCTTTGTTAATTTGTATGCATTGTTGCAAAATGAAAAATGATAAATAAAATTTATTTCTTAATAAGATTTAACAACCTGGAAATTAACTAAAAATAACTAGTTGGTTTTTTAAAAAAAATGTAATAATGCAACTGAATTAAATATAATAATAATCATGTGGGCTTTTTCTGGGTCACTGATTTTTAACAAATTTATAATCATCAAACTATGTTTCCACATGCTTTCACATGGTGCTCTCTTAGAAAAAAAAGCAAACCATGTCATTCTTTTTATCGTCCTTCCACAGACTTAATATTTAGTGCGCATTCTTACAGATAAAAATATTTTTTGGTTTGGTTTAGTTAGCACTAAGAACACTTGGGACATCCCCATCTCCCCTCAGTTTTCAATGGGTCATCACCACAAATCAGTTTAAGAACCTCATGCCCTTAAGAGATACTTATCCATTTTATCTCTTAAGGGAATGAGGTTCTTAAACTGATTTGTGGTGATGACCCATTGAAAACTGAGGGGAGATGGGGATGTCCCAAGTGTTCTTAGTGCTAACTAAACCAAACTAAAAAATATTTTTATCTGTAAGAATGCGAGTATCTCTTAAGAGATACTTATCCATTTTATGGTCTGAAGCTCAACATCAAAAAAACGAAGATCATGGCCACTGGTCCCATCACCTCCTGGCAAATAGAAGGGGAAGAAATGGAGGTAGTGAGAGATTTACTTTCTTGGGCTAAATGATCACTGCAGATGGTGACAGCAGCCACGAAATTAAAAGATGCCTGCTTCTTAGGAGAAGGGCAATGACAGGCCTAGACAGCATCTTGAGAAGTAGAGACATCACCTTGCCAACAAAGGTTCGTATAGTTAAAGCTATGGTTTTCCCAGTAGTGATGTATGGAAGTGAGAGCTGGATCATAAAGAAGGCTGATCGCCGAAGAATTGATGCTTTTGAATTATGGTGCTGTAGGAGACTCTTGAGAGTCCCATGGACCGCAAGAAGATCAAACCTCTCCATACTGAAGGAAATCAACCCTGAGTGCTCACTGGAAGGACAGATTGTGAAGCTGAGGCTCCAGTACTTTGGCCACCTCATGAGAAGAGAAGACTCCCTGGAGAAGACCCTGATGTTGGGAAAGATGGAGGGCACAAGGAGAAGGGGGCGACAGAGGACGAGATGGTTGGATAGTGTTTTCGAGGTTACCAGCATGAGTCTGACCAAACTGCGGGAGGCAGTGGAGGACAGAGGTGCCTAGCGTTCTCTGGTCCATGGGGTCACGAAGAGTCGGACACGACTAAACGACTAAACAACAACAAATCCATTTTAACCTTCCCTTAGTGCCTCCGGCAAATATTTGCCCTCACCTTGGAAGGAAGGTTTTCTCTGCAGATGAATGCATGGCCCTTTAATCTCAGTGCATTGTGCAAGTAGACATCTTCGTCAGAGCTGGTGTCACAGAGGAAGAGGTAAAGGATTCCATCTATGTATTCATCCACAACTCCCACAAGCAGCTTCAGATCACACAACCTTTGGAATTCATGTATGTCACTGGCAGTCCAATTGTCCTTGATAATGAAAGGATAAGGTACAAAGTCAAGCAGAGTTGAAAAACTAATTTCATTTGCTCTGCACACCAAATTCTATCTGATTAGTCTTAATACATTCCCGCTGCTTTTTGTGTTCTCGATATTTTTTTTCTAAAATAGCACTTCAAATCTTATTTATCTTTACTTTCCAAAACACGTTTTTCTTATTTTATTTTTTTATAATATTTTTATTGGTTTTTTACACATATAAAAGACAATACAAAACAAAACACAAACATCAAAAACATACAACAAAAATTTGACTTCCCCATACCTTCCCTTCGCCACATCCTTATTTTGCCATTTTTTCGAGCAACTCTTCAGTCGATTTTTAATCAAGTCCCTTTTAAATTTACTTAAAGTTTAAGATTTACAGCTGTAATTCTTTATTTTTTACCCCTTGACATCTTAACACTCCTCAATTTTACAATAATTTTTGAGATATATTTTAAATTGTCTCCAGTCCTCTTCCACTGTCTCTTTCCTCTGGTCACGGATTCTGCCGGTCATCTCTGCCAATCCCATATATTCCGTCACCTTCGACTGCCATTCTTCCAGAGTAGGTAGTTCTTGCATCTTCCAATACTTTGCCAACAGAATTCTTGCTGCTGTGGTTGCATACATAAAAAATGTCTTATCCTTCTTTGGTACCAATTGGCCGACCATGCCCAAGAGAAAAGCCTCCGGTTTCTTTGCAAATGTCCACTTAAGGACTTTCTTAATTTCATTATAGATCATTTCCCAGTAGGCCTTAATCTTTGGGCAGGTCCACCAAAGATGATAAAAAGTGCCTTCAGTCTCATTACATTTCCAGCATTTATTATTGGGCAAATGGTAGATCTTTGCAAGTTTGACTGGGGTCATGTACCACCTATAGATCATTTTCATTATGTTCTCTTTCAAGGCACTACATGCCGTAAATTTAATACCGGTGGTCCATAACTGTTCCCAGTCAACAAACATAATATCATGACCGATGTCCTGTGCCCATTTAATCATAGCTGATTTCACCATTTCATCCTGTGTGTTCCATTTCAGCAGCAAATTATACATTTTAGACAAATTCTTAGTATTGGATTCTAACAATTCCGTTTCTAACTTTGACCTCTCCTTCTGAAAACCAAGTTTCCTGTCCTGCTTAAATGTCTCATTTATCTGACGATAATGTAACCAATCTCGAACTTTATGCTTTAGCTTCTCAAAACTTTGAAGCTTCAGTTTTTCACCATCATATTCTAAAATTTCACAATATTTAGGCCAATTAGAGTCCATGTTAAGTTTTTTCACTGCTTTCGCTTCCATTGGTGACAACCACCTGGGGGTTTTACTTTCCAATAGGTCCTTATATCTATTCCAAACATTATACAATGCTTTCCTGACAATATGGTTTTTAAAGCTTTTATACACCTTTACCTTGTCATACCATAAATATGCATGCCAACCAAAACTATTGTCATATCCTTCCAGATCCAAAATGTCTGTATCTTCCAGAAGTAGCCATTGCTTCAGCCAGCAAAATGCTGCTGATTCATAATAAAGTCTTAAGTCTGGCAGGGCGAAGCCCCCTCTATCTTTTGCATCAGTTAAAATCTTAAATTTTATTCTGGGCTTTTTGCCCTGCCAGACAAATTTAGATATATCTTTCTGCCACTTCTTGAAGCAGTCCATTTTGTCTGGGATCTGCAACGTCTGAAATAAAAACAACATTCTTGGCAGTACATTCATCTTGATAACAGCAATTCGGCCCAACAAGGAAAGTTTCAGCCTAGACCATATATCTAGATCTTTTTTTACTTCTGACCAACATTTTTCATAATTGTCTTTAAATAAATTCGCATTTTTAGATGTTAAATTTACCCCCAGGTACTTAACCTTTTTTGCTATTTCCAACCCAGTTTCACTCTGAAACCTATCTTTCTCCTCATTTGTTAGATTTTTTTCCAACACCTTTGTTTTCTGTTTGTTTAATTTGAATCCTGTAACCTGGCCGAATATCTCCATTAATTCTAAAACTCTTTTGGTACTAGCTTCTGGCTGTTGCAAAGTTAACACTAAATCATCTGCAAATGCCCTTAATTTGTATTGTTTGGTTCCGACCTGTATTCCTTTTACCAGCTGGTCCTTTCTAATCATATTTAATAAAACCTCCAGGACAGATATAAAAAGTAAAGGGGATATAGGGCATCCCTATCGTGTGCCTTTCTCTATTGGTATTTCGTCCATTACCACATTGTTCACAATTAGTTTAGCTCTTTGTTCAGAGTATATTGCACCTATACCGTTTTCAAACCCTTGGCCTACCCCCATCCCATGGAGATTCTTCTTCATAAATTTCCAAGAAATGTTGTCAAAGGCTTTCTCCGCGTCCACAAAGATCAAAACTGCCTTTCTGTTGATGTCCACCTCTAGCAACTCCAAAATGTCTATAATATTCCTCACATTATCTGACATATGTCTCCCTGGGAGAAAGCCTGTTTGATTCCTGTGAATCTCCTCTACCAGTACTCTCTTAAATCTTTTCGCTAGAACGTCTGCAAAAATTTTATAATCCACATTCAAGAGTGATATAGGGCGGTAGTTCTTGACTTGATGTTTCTCAGTTTCTGTCTTCGGTATAAGTGAGATAAATGCTTCTTTCCACGATTTGGGAGCCTTTTTCCCCTCTAATATCTGATTGCATACTTCCTTCAATGGTTGTATTAACCATTCCTTAAGAGCTTTGTAGTATTTCGCAGTCAAGCCGTCTGGTCCTGGTGATTTCCCCAATTTCATATTCTGAATGGCACCCTCTATTTCCTGTTCTGTAATTTTTTCATTCAAAATCCTTTTGTTTTGTTCTGTAATTTTTGATAGTCCATATTTTTTAACAAATTCCTCCATTTCTTGTTCATTTACAGGCCCTTGTGCATAGTTTTTTAAAGAAACTTTGAAAACAGTTACTTATCTCATTCGGTTTGTTGACAAGTTTCCCATCTATTTCCAAGGATGTCACAGTATTTAACTTTTATCTCTTTTTCAGTTGCCATGACAGCAGTTTCCCACATTTATCTGCTGATTCAAAAGTCTTTTGTCTCATTTGCTTTATTTTCCATTCTATCTCTTGATTCATCAATTCCATGTATTGCGTCTGGTAATATTTTATTTCTCTTAAAATCTCCTGAGACTTTGGTTTGGATCTCAATTTCTTCTCTCCTTCTTTTATCTGTTTCAAAATCTTTTCCTTTCTCTCATTTTGTTTTTTCCTCTTTATAGAATTCTGCTGAATTAGGAAACCGCGCATCACGGCCTTACTTGCGTCCCATACTATTCTTTTTTCCACCTCCGTTCTCAAATTTATCTCAAAATAGTCCTTCACTATTTTTTGGGCCTTTTGATAAATTTCTTCATCTCTAAATAGGGTGTCATTCATTCTCCATCTAAAGGTTCCAGCCGTTGTTAATTTCATTTCCATCTTAACTGCATTATGGTCGGAACAGGTTTTTGTGCAGATTTCTGTTTTTTTCACTCTTGGTGCCAGATTGCTAGAAATCCAAATTTGATCAATTCTAGTCCAGGTCATTTTTGCTTCAGAGAAGAAGGTTCCCTCTCTTTCCAGAGGGTTCCTTGTTCTCCAAATGTCAATCAGGTCCATGGTGTCAGTCAGTTCAAAGAAAGTCTTTGGTAGTCTCCCGTCCTTGGATATTACTTGTCTTTGTGCTTTGTCCATATTTGTGGAGACAACTCCGTTCAAGTCGCCCATCAATATGATTTTAAAGTCCATAAAGTCCATTAAAGTCTCATGCAACTTCTTGAAGAACTCTGCCTTCCCCTCATTAGGTGCATAAACTCCAACAATTAAAATCCTTTCTCCTTGAATTTGAATTTCTACTGCCAGGTATCTTCCTTCATCATCTTTAAAGATCATTTTTGGTTCCCATCTTTCCTTGGCATAGATCACCACCCCTCTTTTCTTAACTTTGTCTGAGGAAACAAATTCCAGTCCTAATCTCTTATTTATCAAAAGTTTTCTGTGTATCCTGGCAATATGGTTTTCTTGCAAACAGATTATGTCTAACTGTTCTTTCTTTAATATATGAAAGACCTGATCTCTTTTTCGGGGATGGTTTAGACCATTGCAGTTCCAACTCAGAAGTTGCAAGGACATTTTTGTTATTGGGTATTTTTCCCACCCACTGCTCCAAGTTCTTGTTCCTCGTCAGTCGGTGCTGGGTTCAATCCAAACGATAGGTTTGCAATGTCCGGTATTTCCCTCTCTCTCACGGTTCCTTTCTGAAAGTCCTCAAAGTTTCTCTCCAAAAAGTGTTCTTTATCTTGGATTGTTTTTATTTTGATTTTCTTCCCTTTGAAGTTAAAAGACAGCCCTTGTGGGAATTCCCACCTGAATTGAATGTTGTTTTGTTTCAGTAGGTCAACTAAATCTTTAAATTGTGTTCTCACCTCCAAAAAGTATCTGGGAATATCTTTAAAAATCTGTATTTGGGAGTTTTTAATAACCAATGCCTTCTGGAAGTGTAAGTTCAATATTTTGTCTCTTTCTTCCTTGGATCTGAGGGTAATTAAACAGTCCCTTGGTTTCTTGCCTTGCTTTCTGCCAATCCGGAAGGCTGTAGTTATTGCAAAATCCTCTTCCTCTCCCTCTAACTCGTCACTCCAAAATTCTTGGAACTTATCTGTAAGAAATTCCCCAAGCTTGTCCTCTTCCTCTTCAGGTACCAGTCTCAATTTCAGATTCTTGCCTTTCCTCTCCAGTTCCATAAGGGCCAAGGCTGCATCATGTTCATATACTTTCTTTGCAATAGGGACAAATTTCCCTTTAGTTTCCTCGGCCGTGCTCTTAGCGCTCTCGGCTATTCTCCTTGTTTCTGTACTTTCCTGAATTAAACGATTTATAGAATCTGTATTAGACGATATTGTCGTTGTGTTCAAATCCAGTCTTGTTGTCAATTCTGTCAGTTTCTTAGAATTCTCTGTAGACTGCTTGGTAAGTGCTTCTAAAGATTCATTTATCCTGAGTAAAGCCTGTGTCATGGAATCCATTGATACTGTTGTTGTTCTTTCCTGTGCAGCTGATGCTCCTGATGTGGAGCCTCTTTTCTTTTGAGCCTGCTTTGCTTTGGATCTTGTTGATATTTCATCCAGTGGACCGCTCATATCTCAAGGTCGTTCCCACAGGAACAGTTGCAAGTGGAAAATCCCACTATTTCTGCCTCAATACAACAGTCTCTCTTTTAGACCTCTAGAGGGAGTACATTGTATCCAATACAGGAACAAAGAAACAGGGAAAGAAGTAGCCATACAAAGTTCCAAAAGTGAAAGTCCAAGTAAAGACCCTACTTTGTTGCAATTTAAGATGTTACAGTTTTTGTCCACTAAAGTCCCGTTATTTTATTTCAGATAAATCTTACTTTGTATCCACCATCTAGTTTGACAGTTCACTCCCAGGCGCTCACTGCTCCGGCAGCCTAGCCAGAGGTATCGACAGCGGAAAGTTTCCGTTTCCAAACTCCTTTCTTCAAGCAGATAAAATTAAGTCCATTTTCTTCCCCCCTCTCCTGCTTATTAGGGGGGAGGTCCTCTTTCGATGTCAGGTTAACGAAGTTGAAAAGCATAAATACGTTCCCTTTAAACACAGCTTACTCCTTTCGTTGCTCAATCAGACATGCAGTTCCGGGAGGCAGACTTCCTTAATTTTTGCCTAACCCGTTTTCAGCCTAATCTTCTTAGTTTTTAAAGTCCCGTTCACTTTATTTGTCGATCTTACTCACGGGTATTGTTGCCAATCGGTAGTTTCAGGAAGGAATCGGCGCTCTCCGTCAATGGCGACGCGGCTTCGCTCCGTGGGCTGGGTTGCGATCCTCAGCACCGCGCTCACACCCGATGCCGCTCCGGAGCCTTTAAAAAGGCTCTTTCGCGATACCGGGGGGCGCAAAGGTGCCCACCGAATCTCCTTGCTCACAGGCTTCAGCGCCTGTGATTTTAGGGGTCCCCCGCTCGCCGTAGCGGGTCAGACCCGAACTCACGGAGCAGTCCTGCTTCGGTGCTCGAAGCAAGGACCGCCATTAACGCTGGCGCCGACCGGAAGTCTCAACACGTTTTTTCTTATTCACTTATTCTTTGAGCTATTTCACCTTCCGAACTTTAAAATTTTGATGTTATCATTGCTCGTAATCCTTCATGACTCTTCTTCCGCCCTAACATCTTGTGGTATACAGATATAACTGACAAGTATACCCTTGGTTGCTACTTTCACTCCAAATAATATGCAACAAGATAGTTCAGTTGATTAGAGCATGCTGATAATGCAAAGGTTGCAGGTTCGATTCCCATGTGGGAAAGCTGCATATTCCTGCATTGCAGGGGTTGGACTAGATGATCCTCAGGGTCCCTTTTCAACGCTATGATTCACTCATCCACTAGATGTAGGGCATGAAGAGAAGCAGTCTCAGCAAATACCTAACCGTTATGAGATTTCCTTAAGTATTTGCCAAAACTTGAGCACTTTTTGGATGCAACATAAAAATGCTACAACATTGGTAAAAAATGTGCAGTAAACAAATGAACACATACGTTAAAGTTTAAAACAAGAACAGAAAACAAAAGCCAGCTTATTTTTAAGTTGTTCCCAAACATCAAGGTTAAGGTTAGTTGAAAAAATAATACATATATAATACATATATACATACCTCTGTAGGTCTCACCCAAGCTAAGGAACAAGGGATTGCTTGAGCAGGAAGCTTTGCATAACAAGACCTGAAACAAGAACAAGGTAATTCACAGGGACACTTTTGACTTGCTGCCCCAAGCCAAGTAGTCTTGCATCAAACTGGATAATGAACAAAGCGTTGACATTTGGCATTTCCCACGAAAGAAAGTAAGCAAGACTGAGTCCACACAAACGTGGATTTGATTTAAATCACGATTTAAATCACTCAGTAAGACTTGATTTAACTCACTTTCTTTACAGAAAGACTCATTCTTGCTGGTATCATCTTAATATTTACAACTAGAGGAAGGTTTCATTTTTAGTGTGATAAATTTTCAGATTACTGATTTGGTTATACTGTTAGAAGTACATAGATAATTATGAAATTATTGTGTGGGTTAATAAGTTAACTGTTTATATTTGGACTTTTTAAACAATTTATTTAACTAAAACAATAACATTATAGCATATGTATCTATGTTTGTAAACTGATGTGGTTAAACAATTTTTTAAAAACTTAAAACAAATCCTTATTTCCTGATGAATAGCCTTTGGACTATACAGGGGTCAGCAAACTTTTTCAGCAGGGGACCGGTCCACTGTCCCTCAGAACTTGTGGGGGGCAGGACTATATTTTGGAAGGGGGAAAAAATGAACGAATTTCTATGCCCACAAATAGCCCTGAGATGCATTTTAAATAAAAGCACACATTCCACTCATGTAAAAACACGCTGATTCCCGGAACATCTGCAGGCTGGATTTAGTAGGCAATTGGGCCGGATCCGGCCCCCGGGCCTTAGTTTGCCTATTTAGCATAAGTGGATTTTCACCCACTTATGCTAAATAGCAAGAGTCATTTTGCACTGTACTGTCTGTGTTCCCAAACACAGTTATTTTACTGCCCATGACAGAGGGCAAGTCAGTTTTGAAAGAACTTTGGATTTTAGGTATGAGATGACAAGATGTGGGAACTGATACATAAGTGCTACCTTTGAAATCAGCCTTGGATGGTGTGGGTATGTGAGGGGGGTGGATAGGCGGACAGGGAGACAGAGAAAGTGAAAAGAATGTTGAGTGAATGGACTTGTGTGTGAGAGGAAGGAAGGGTGCGTGGGGTTTGCGTATGAGAGCATAAGAGTCATCTCTGCTGAATGAGGTCAATGACCCATCTAATGAGCATCCTGTTCTTGCAGTGGCCACCTAGAAGCTTTTGGGAAGTCTGCAAGCAGGGCCCGAGTGCAGCAACTCGTATCCAGGAACAGACTGCCTCTGAAAGTGGAGGCAGAACATGATCTTATCCACCATTAATTTTTCTGAGAGCAAGAGTAGAAAAGAAAGAGGTCTCACCATCCACCAGTTCTCAGCCGATAAGCATTCCCTGCCTAGCACACGATTTACTTACTTCAGAAACCTCAGCGAGGATTTCTGGGCAGTCCTCGTACTTCCAAAGTCCGGGTAAAACACTTCCACTTCCTGGTCATTGAGCACTCGATGAATGATAACTCTGTACCACCATTTGTCTTCCGAATTTTTTATACAACAAAGCTGACCAGGACTGATTGAGGCTTCGGGCATGATGTATCGGTCAGCTACATGTTTACTAGAATAGCATCGTCTGAAATACAGGATCCAAGTGGGTCGCTAACAGTACAATCCTATGGCTAAGTAGCAGACATTTGAAGTCTTAAAAAACTTTTGAGTCTCAGATATCCCTATACCATTATTAATCTGCATTGAGATCTGCAAGAGAAGTCATCCCTGTGTTCCTGTTGATGGGACAAGTACACCATGCAGTGACCACAGATAGGGTCTTATCTGTGGTGGCTATAGAACTCCTACAACTGGCATAGAAGCAGATCCGGGAGCAGATGACAGGGTGGGGACATTTGTGCTTTGCAGGGGTTGGACTAAATTATTATTATTATTTCTTATTTATACCCCGCCCATCTGGCTGGGCTTCCCCAGCCACTCTGGGCGGCTCCCAACCGAATGTTAAAAACACAATACAGCGTGAAACATTAAAAACTTCCCTAAACAGGGCTGCCTTCAGCTGTCTTTTAAAAGTAAGATAGTTGCTTATTTCCTTGACATCTGATGGGAGGGTGTTCCACAGGGCAGGCGCCACTACCAAGAAGGCCCTTTCCCTGGTTCCCAGTAACTTCACTTCTTGCAATGAGGGAACCACCAGAAGGCCCTCGGCGTTGGACCTCAGTGTCCGGCCAGAATGATGGGGTTGGAGATGCTCCTTCAGGTATACAGGACCGAGGCCATTTAGGTCAGCACCTCCTTATTCCTCCTCTACAATTTCATGATTCTATGATTCATCTGATGTTCAGTTGCTTGTGTCACTGTTGCACTCTGGCAGGTAGGTAAAGGGGCAAGGAGGCTGCAGTGAAAACACTAGTGTGTTTGCATTGCACTGACTTTGTCCCTCCTCTTCCCTGCCTGAGTGTGCAGAGCAATGAGGACAACTGGAGGACAGGTGAACACTGCTGACTCTCCCTATGATTACATAGACTGCTTGGGTGGCAGCTGAGTTGGGTGACTGCTTGGGTGGCACCTGTTCACCCAGGCTTTTATAGGGGATTGACAAGATGGCACCAACCCAAAGAGATATGGGAAGTTTCATTGGTTGCATGCATTAAACATCTGCTAAAACCCCATTTGTTTGTTCAGCCCTATTTTGGTATTTAGAAGGGTTTTCTGTTCGGCTGATTATCGTGCAATAAAATAAAATACTAAAACCATGCACACTGAAGTGTCTACATCAAAGAATACTCTTGCCAAGAAACAGGGTAAAGTTTTTGCACATGAGTTTCAACAGACCACAAGCACACCCAATACCAAACTGGGTTCTCTCTTCTCCCTGCAATCCTAGCTCATATACAACGAAAAGCCCAGACCGAAATGGGTAAGTTCCCCCTCACCTCATCTCCAACATCATGTTTTCTAACTTCACTGACGTTTCTGCACTGTAGAGTCGGACGTAGAATTGCGAAGGAGAGACAATGTATTCCACAAATAGTCCCACTAAAGCACTGGTGTCCAGCTGGGGAAGGCTGTAAAGGCTTCTGTCCTGGACGGCATCTGGCGGGATTTCATTTCCCATGATCTCTTGAATAATGTGAGTATCCTCCATACCCAGGTGCTGCAAACATAAGGAAAGTAAAAGAAAGTCATTCTGATCCATGCAGTACAACAGATTCATCCGGGCCACTCAATAATAATAATAATAATAATAATAATAATAATTTTTTATTTATACCCCGCCCATCTGGCTGGGCCTCCCCAGCCACTCTGGGCGGTTACCATAAAAACCAAAAATACAGTAAAATATCACACGTTAAAAACTACCCTGAACAGGGCTGGAAAATCCCAAGTACTTGACTACACGGGAATCCAAAACACTTTCCTAGTCTTCCAAGTCTCCATCCCAACAGCAATGAGTCTGGATGCCCTAACATGCAACAAAAAGTGCCACACAGACAGCCCTAACTCCATTACATCCCTTCCTGATTTTCCATACCCTCAGTAAATAATTCCTCTATGACATGGTTCTGCTGAAACATCAAAGCATCTCTCGCTCACATTTTCCTCACTTACTTACGTGTTTATATACTTATATCCCATTTTCCCAGGCAAAAACACTACAAAGCAGCTTGGAGTATCACCAAACTAATATAAACACAATGTAAATAAACATTCATAAAACAATTTTAAAATGCAAACCAGACAGATTTTTGAAAAACAAACAAAGGTAGGAGAGGCAGAGGTAGGGGGAAATCCTAATTGTGGGGGTGGGGCTATGGCTGAATACAGCCTGGAAACTTCTGTTACTTCAGAATTTGGTTGAGAGAAAGCTAACTGAGATTGTATGAAATTAGTGTATCACACCAATACTTTGTCGTCTTCACTGGCTCCCAGATTATTCCCAGACCCAATCGAAGGTGCTGGACCTTTAAAGAGCAGTTTACTCTCTTTACTACCCTTACTCGCAACACATGCCTACCAACCTAGATTTAGAAATCTTCTCAGAAGTCCTACTCCAAATGAGATGTGGCAGTTGGCTACATCTCAGTGGTAGCACTCACTGTAGAATTATCTTCCCAAGGAACCTTACCTGAAACCTACTGACAAAATGTGCATTCTTAAACTATATTATACTTTTGGTTTTTAATTTGAATTTTGTTGTTGTTGTGAGTTGCCTTGAGCACTTAAATTGCAGGATGGCTTGCAAAACTCTGTTAGCAAGTAATAATTAAGTAAACAAAGCTAATATATTAAACAATAAGGCACATTTTAATATCACTGGTTAAAGGAAAGCCTTAAATCTAATTTTGGTAACAAGTTAATAAATATTTGTTACAAGTTCCTATTGAATGAGTTTTTTAAAAAAAACTAAAATAAGGAAGCGGCTGGGATCTATAGAGATGGATAACCACACAAGGGGCTTGGGCTTCTCAAGCAGAATTTTTAATTTCTTCTTTGAAAAGTCTTTCATCTCATGTCACAACAATCTGCTTTTCAAACTCTCCTTAGTTTCAGAGTTTGCCATGCAGCAGTGGAAGGGAGCAGACTACCCTTCAAGAAAATGAATCTATAGCCCCTGAATCTACTAAGTCAGAACTTGTACCGTTCCTTATATCCTAGCTAACAAAATTTGAAACAGTGAAATCAATGTAAAAATTTCTCTGACCGTCAAGACAGGAGGGTAAAAGCAGGTATTTACAGCCCTAGATGTAAAGTATAAAAATTAGTTGCTTTAGTGGCTATGGATATTATGCTTCTTAATATATGTTCATGTGTTATGTTCTGATGTCTTCTGAATGTCAGGTAGTTGTTTATCGCTTTGACATCTGCTGGAAGGGCGTTCCACAGGGCGGGCGCCACTACCGAGAAGGCCCTCTGCCTGGTTCCCTGTAGCCTCACTTCTCGCAATGACGGAACCGCCAGAAGGCCCTCGGCGCTGGACCTCAGCGTCCGGGCAGAATGATGGGGGTGGAGACGCTCCTTCAGGTATACTGGACCGAGGCCATTTAGGGCTTTAAAAGGTCAGCACCAACACTTTGAATTGTGCTTGGAAACGTACTGGGAGCCAATGTAGGTCTTTCAAGACCGGTGTTTAGTTGGGAACTCGCTCGTTTTCCATTTTGGGGCTAACAAAACATGGGCCACAGCAGTGGCATACATAAATAACCTTTTTTTGACACCTGGGAATTTCAGTCTGAATTATCCCCAACAGAAAGGACTCTGGTTTTTTGGGGAAAGTACTTTTAAACATGTTTTTCAGTTCATTATGGATCATTTCCCAATATTATTTTACCCTTTTACAAGTCCACCACATATGAAAGAAGATTCCCTCCACCTCTTTGCATCTCCAGCATTTATCTGATTCAGTCTTCTACATGTTTGCAAGCCTACTTGGAGTTAAATACCATCTGTGAATCATTTTCAGGTTGTTCTTCAAAGAATAACATGCTGTAAACTTCAAGTCATATTGTGTCCTATATCTATTGTCCAGTGTGTCATTGAGACTTGTAACAAGCTTTAAAATACTTTATTTTGAAATCAGTTGTGGTCTCCCCAAGGTTCCTTACAAGGCGTTTTTTCCAGGAGGTCGCTAGGTGAGTTACTCCAAGTCCAAATGTCCATTAAAATACCTGCTTCCACCACCTACTGGCTTATAGATTGCAGCAAGACTCTCCCTTTATATCTTTACTCTAGTACACCCACACAAGAGTGCTGCTTGCGTGAGTGTTGGGAGGACCGCTCCCTTTTCTGCCAACTCCATCCGGCCTAGGGGGCGGGGCCTGCATCACCGCCACAGCATAAGAGGCCTGAGAGAGGCTTCCGGGACACGGCTGCTGCTGCTGCTGCTGCCGCTGCTTGCGTGAGTGTTGGGAAGACCGCTCCCTCTCCTGCCAACTCCATCCGGCCTAGGGGGCGGGGCCTGCACTACCACTACAGTTCAGAGGCCTGAGCAGCTACCGGCAGCAATGGACAAAATGGTTTTAAATGTTTTAATCGCTTTTAATTTGCAGCATCTTAAATGGTGGTTGTTGTTTTTTAGAATATTATATTATTCCATTATTTTATTTTTGCTTGGGGTGGGATAAGCACTGAGTCAGCACTATTGTTCCTTGCTTTGTTTTGTTTTGTTCTGTTTTGTTTTATTATTATTATTATTCTGTTAAATTATTATACAGTTTGTATTTTGCCTTTTAAGGGGAAGGGTCATGGCTGCCTGGGAGTGGGCCTCAGCCAATAGATTGGGTGAGGCAGGTTCCACAGGGGGGGATGTATTGGGACACCCGATCTCAGTGATCACGGGCAGGAGGAGGAGTTATGCTAAGACCAGACCATGTCATTACCGAGGAGGCAGGTTTAGTCATTGTTTGAGGACTATCCCTGCCTCCAGGTCTGGTCCTGACCGGAAGGATACAGTAATCAACAAGGGAAACCCACATGACCTGAAAGTGTTGCTGTGCAATGCCAGGTCAATGATGAATAAAACCACTGCCATCCACGACCTGATTGTGGATGGAGGATTTGACCTGGCATGTGTGACAGAGACCTGGTTGGATGAAGCAGATGGGCCTGTCCTTGCCGCTGCTTGCCCACCAGGTTTCTCTTACGCACAGCAACCCAGGTCATGTGGGCGGGGAGGGGGGGTTGCAGTGATTTTTAGGAAGTCATTAGTCTGCACCAGGCGTCCTATTGGGAAGACCCAGTTTTCTGAGTGCATGTTCTGGAAGTTGGGCAATAGGGGCAGTACAGGATTCCTACTGGTGTACCGACCTCCCCGCTGCACCAAGGATTCCCTGCCCGAGCTGCTTCAGGTCGTGGCGGATATGCTCCTGGAGACACCTAGCTTGGTTGTCCTGGGGGATTTTAACATCCATGCCGACACGACCTTACAAGGAGCCGCTCGGGACTTCGTGGAAAGCATGGCCTCCATGGGGCTGTCCCTGAATAAGTCTGGCCCAGCTCATAGCCACGGACATGCCTTAGACTTGGTGTTTTCCTCTACGGATGTTGGTGATCTGACATTAACTAAAAGCGAAACAAAAGAAGTGCCATGGTCAGATCACTTCCTGGTGCAACTGGACTTCTCCGCAACCCTTCCCCTCCGCAGGGAGGTGGGACCGATTCGGATGGTCCGCCCCCGCCACTTAATGGATCCAATTGGCTTCCAGAGAGTGGTAGGGGGTGCTTTATCCCAAGTTGATGGCCTTTCAGCTGATTCCCTGGTGGCCCGCTGGAATGCGGAGTTAACCAGGGCAATTGACTGTCTGGCTCCGAAGCGCCCTCTCCGATTGCATGGAGCCCGGACAGCCCCGTGGTTTTCCCCGGAGCTGAGGGTGATGAAACAATCGTTGAGACGGCTAGAGCGCCGGTGGCGGAAAACTCATTCTGAATCAGACCGGACACGGGTTAGAGCTCAACGTCGAGCCTACCAAGTGGCAATGGCGACGGCGAAGAGGGCCTTCTTCGCCACCTCCATTGCATCTGCAGAAAACAGCAGCAGGAGACTTTTTCAGGTGGTTCGCAGTTTATCGGAACCACCTGTACCACCGGGGCCTGGTAGGGACCCCAAGATCTCCTGCAATGCTTTTGCAAAGTTTTTTGCAGATAAAATCGCTCAGATTCAGAAGGAGGTAGACTCCACCGTGGGAGCAGGGCCAGGGCGGGAGAGTGCTAGAGTTCTGTCTGGTCCTGTTATATGGGATCAATTCCAATCTGTTACCTCCGAGGATGTGGACAGGCTGCTTGGACGAGTGAAACCGACCACCTGTCTCCTTGATCCTTGCCCATCCTGGCTGATAAAAGCGAGCCGGGAAGCGCTGGGCGATGGGCTCTGCGGGGTGGTGAATGCTTCCCTCTGTGAGGGAGCCTTCCCAGACCCGCTGAAAGAGGCGGTCATTAAACCGCTTCTTAAAAAAACATCTTTAGACCCGGACAATTTGGCCAACTATCGCCCAGTCTCAAATCTGCCATTCTTGGGCAAGGTGATTGAGCGGGTGGTTGCTGAACAACTCCAAGCACGCCTGGAGGAAACGGACCATTTGGATCCCTTCCAATCGGGATTCAGGCCTCACCATGGGACTGAAACTGCCTTGGTCGCGCTGGTTGATGATCTCCGGCGGGCTAGGGACAAAGGTGAGAGCTGTTTCCTAGTTCTGCTGGATCTCTCAGAGGCCTTTGACACCATCGACCATAACATCCTTCTGGACCGTCTAGAGGGGCTGGGAGCTGGGGGCACTGTCATACAGTGGTTCCGCTCCTTCCTCCTGGGCCGTGTCCAGAAAGTGGTGGGGGGGGGGTGAGTGTTCAGACCCCTGGGCTCTCACTTGTGGGGTGCCTCAGGGTTCTGTCCTCTCCCCCATGCTTTTTAATATCTATATGAAGCCGCTGGGAGAGATCATCAGGGAGTTTGGACTGGGTGTTCATCAGTATGCAGATGACACCCAGCTCTACCTCTCCTTTAAATCAGAACCAGTGAAGGCGGTGAAGGTCCTGTGTGAGTGCCTGGAGGCGGTTGGAGGTTGGATGGCGGCTAACAGATTGAGGTTGAATCCTGACAAGACAGAAGTACTGTTTTTGGGGGACAGGAGGCGGGCAGGTGTGGAGGATTCCCTGGTCCTGAATGGGGTAACTGTGCCCCTGAAGGACCAGGTGCGCAGCCTGGGAGTCATTTTGGACTCACAGCTGTCCATGGAGGCGCAGGTTAACTCTGTGTCCAGGGCAGCTGTCTACCAGCTCCACCTGGTACGCAGGCTAAGACCCTACCTCCCCGCGGACTGTCTCGCCAGAGTGGTGCATGCTCTAGTTATCTCACGCTTGGACTACTGCAACGCGCTCTACGTGGGGCTACCTTTGAAGGTGACCCGGAAACTGCAATT
The DNA here is from genome assembly GCF_964234715.1 of Podarcis melisellensis. Lineage (NCBI taxonomy): Eukaryota > Metazoa > Chordata > Lepidosauria > Squamata > Lacertidae > Podarcis > Podarcis melisellensis. The sequence continues at coordinate 93,664,347 of NC_138538.1, forward strand.
AATCCAGAATGCGGCAGCTAGACTGGTGACTGGGAGTGGCCGCCGGGACCACATAACACCGGTTCTGAGAGATCTGCACTGGCTCCCAGTACGTTTCCGAGCACGATTCAAAGTGTTGGTGCTGACCTTTAAAGCCCTAAACGGCCTCGGTCCTGTATACCTGAAGGAGCGTCTCCACCCCCATCGTTCAGCCCGGACACTGAGATCCAGTGCCGAGGGCCTTCTGGCGGTTCTTCTCGGTAGTGGCGCCCGCCCTGTGGAACGCCCCTCCAGCAGATGTCAAAGCGATAAACAACTACCTGACATTCAGAAGACATCTTAAGGCAGCCCTGTTCAGGGAAGTTTTTAACGTGTGATATTTTACTGTATTTTTGGTTTCTATGGAAGCCACCCAGAGTGGCTGGGGAGGCCCAGCCAGATGGGCGGGGTATAAATAATATATTATTATTATTATAAAGAAGAATGGGAACTTGACAGAATATGTACAACTTGCAGACTTAACATATAGAATAAGAGAATAAGAAGAGCATACGTTTAAAGAAGATTGGAAAATGTTTACTGAATATATGGGAAATAATTGTGTACAGCTGAAAACGCTGGCAGCATTAAGTTAAATTCAACAATGTAAATGTTGATGTAGGCAATAACGGAATACTGAAAGGTATAGTTTTTGTAAAATATGCAGGGATTTATGATATGTAAAATGAACCAGGGAAAGAGAAGAAGTCACATCACTGATATCTTAAGGATGTAAAATGAGTATGTTAAATTGTAAAACAGAAAAATTAATAAAAATTATATACAAAAACAACTGATTTCAAAATAAAGTAAATACAATCTACTGTTAAGTCGTCTCTTGATATCTATCCAACTGTTGTAAAACATGACGCTACTTGTTAACCATGATACCACGCCAATGTCAGCCTACCGGTGTCGCCATCTTCGTTACTACACTAAGTTTCACATCTGGAGCCTTAGATTCCTCCAGAGGAAAATTCCAGCTGGGAAGCTCATGCACATCTGGCGTCTCTTCATGGGCTAAAGAGTCAGGCTGGGCAATCTTATCACTTGAATGCTCATCTGTAGGAACAACAGATACTTATGTTTAGAAGGCAAACACACAACCTTCATTTTTAAAAGTCTGAATTGGCAGTTCCCAAAGTTCAAGCCCAAAGGAGGAAGTTTGCATTCAAGAATCATACATCACAGAAGCAAGGCCAAACTACACGTGACGATAGTTATATGTTTTAAAGAAACATGCTTCATCTGCCATTTTCACACCTGGGGAAAAACCAACCAGAGTGTCCAGTTGGAATAGGCTCCCATTCTGAATCAGGGCAGAGTCCTGACTTGCTTTTCTGCTCAAAACTTCCCCTACTTGGCTGCTATTCCTCCCCCCCCCCCAAAAAGGTGTTGTTAAATTCGAAAATAAAAGTAGTCTATTAAGCATGCATGCTTAATGCATCTTCACACATCACAGAAAATTAGGAAGGATCTAAGACAGGCATAGGCAAATTTGGCCCTCCAGATGTTTTGAGACTACCATCCCTGACCACTGGTCCTGTTAGCTAGGGATGATGGGAGTTGTAGTCCCAAAACATCTGGAGGGCCTAGTTTGCATATGACTGATCTAAGAAGAGGGAGGGAGGCATCTGAAGACCATCTCAGAGCCTGTTCAGCTGGACATTCCCCCAACCTGTGAAAAGAGCCTTGATACAAACATAGGAAGCTGCCATATACTGAGTCCATCTACTTGGTCCATCTTGCTCAGTACTGCAACTGACTGTGGACCCTACCTGGAGATGGCAGAGACTGATCCTGGGACCTTCAGCTTGCAAGACAGATGCTCTACCACTGAGCTGTAGCCCTTCTCTGCTTTGATAACTTTGATACGTTGGTATTGTTTAGTGCAATTTTTAAAAATACAGTTTAATGTTTCTTGGGATCCACCTTGGAAGGATCTGTAAGCTGGAAAGTAAAACAAGGTCCAATCTGCCAGCCTTTCTGAGGGCTAAAAGTACAAGCTGCAACCATGGTTCACCTTTGTCTCACCCCTGCCAAATATTCTGGAGCAGATCATCCCACTTATAAGGACACTATTATCCTGAGCAAACTCAGCCAAGGAGGACAAACGGGTTGGTGGTTTAATTCCTTATTGACAAAAGCATGCACTTACAGCAGCTCCTAGGGGGCACAGAATGCACACACACCACTTCTGGCCTCTACATAGCTGGCATCAACTTTTTCAGGCTTGTGCCCCAGTTGAACAATGGCACATTAGTGGGACACACACACACCCCGGCTTAAGCACCCTCATCAGACAAGAGTGCACGCAAGCAACTGGCGACTTCCTGGTGAGGCGATAGCCTGGGTAATGGGCCATGAAGGGAAGCAAAGGAAGGTGCTCTGTGCCATACGGCAAATGGGTGGAGGCCTCTTCCTCAACTTGTGGGTAGTTGGAAGGACAAAGGCAGAGTAGAGAGTGTTAAGTGATGTGAGATAGAAGCTAGCAGGTGAAAAGCAACAGGCTAGGAAGCCAGAGTCAGAGCGATGTTTGACTTCTGTTTGAATCTAAGGCTGCAACTCTGGAAGAAGCAAAAGCTCATTGGGGTGTTAATGCTGTGAATCCTGCCATCTTAGACTCATTTTGTATATATGTGTAAATAAATCTCATATTATAAAGACACCACAATCACCACTGTGCCTCATTCCAAGGAAACTGAACCTTGGTAAGCACCTGGAATCTCACACTACAGTGGTACCTCGGGTTACAGACCCTTCAGGTTACAGGCGCTTCAGGTTACAGACTCCGCTAACCCAGAAATAGTACCTCAGGTTAAGAACTTTGCTTCAGGATGAGAACAGAAATTGTGCAGCAGCAGCAGGAGACCCCATTAGCTAAAGTGGTACCTCAGGTTAAGAACAGTTTCAGGTTAAGAACGGACCTCCAGAATGAATTAAGTTCTTAACCCGAGGTACCACTGTACTTGGAAATTGGGATGGCATACGATAATATATTGTGTGCCAAGGGGAAAACAATAGGGGCCTATCAACACACCTATGGTATGAATTATAGTCTATTGCAACCCAAATGCGAACTTACTTTATCAAATGGCATGGGTTAAGCAGTTTGTTTGTTTGTGCCCAATCCAACCTGCACCTTGGAAGTATCTGCAAAGGCAGCGTTCCCCACTTACCATCTCTTAAGCGCTGTGACTCAATGTCAAAGATGCGCCAGTCTTGTTCCCCTTCTTTGCACTCAATATGGAGAACATCACTAAGGGCACCAACCAGTTCCATCAGGTTTAAGAAACCTAGTTTCTTTACTGCCAGTATTTCTTTAAAATGTCGCTAGATATAAAGAAAATCTGATTAATCAAAGCAAAAAGGACGTCCTGCAATATTCTTCCTTTGGTCTTGCAATAGCTATACTAACAGCAATAAAAATAGGTACTTTTTGGAAGCTAAAATGCTCTCCAAAACATTTAGTTCAAGTGCTGGTCAAGAAGGAAATGGGCAGCGAGTGGGGTGGAGAAAAGGGAAAATAGTGAATTTGAACTTTTCATAGGAAATCTCTTTGAATCTGGTCCATAAAAACTGGAAACCATCTCCATTTTCACCCAGAGAATGTAACCCAGTAAATTTTCTTGTCTGTTTTGTTCACTTTTTGTCGAAGCTGAACAATATTTTAGCCTACTAAATTGAAATTCGAATCAGAGATTTTTGTTTATCTAAGCAAAAGAAAAGGAAGATTAGAAGAACTTCCCTCATCCCACCCCCAATAGTAGAGTAAGATTACACGGAGGCAACAATAAAACCAAACCAGAAGCAGGCAATGCTTTTTCTGCTGAGGGCCACATACCCTTAGAGGTAACTTGTTAAGGGCAGAACCATCACTTTCCCCCCTGCTCCCCTTCTTCCCACCACCTGTTACCTATAAGACCAAAGGCTATATAATATTAAGTCAAGGGGTGTAGATTGTGCACTAATGTGCTGAACCATGGTTTAGAAGAGTGTGCATGAGCTGGAACGAGCCTAAGCAAACTGTGGTCTAGCATGCTGAGCTATTGGCTGCCTCTCTGACTCAGGCGCCAATATTTGTTTCAGTAGAAACATACACAGAAAAGGACAAGAGCAAAAGCAACTTCCGAAAGGAGGAAACATACCTCAAATTCACCAGGTAACTTAGAAGCAAGCAATCCTTCGGGGTGCTGCGCTACAATCTAAATTGCAAACAACATAAAGTCAACAATTATTTGTCATGCAGTCTAAACAGCCGATAAGAATGTTGCGCATGAAACAAACATTTACAACAATACCCCCCAACTAGCCACTTGTCTTGCATCTAAGAAAACATTTGCAAAATAAAAATATACAGGCACAACAGTTTATTTTCTATACACAGCTACATGCAATACAATTTCCCAATTTTTTTCTTTAAAGCACCCAGGACTCAGCTAGACTGGTTAAAAAAAAGGGATTTATGTGTTGTATGTGTGATTTAACATTGTGCCACCAGATGGCGATGCGGAGTCCTATTTTTCTCCACCTGTTTTCCGTTTAAATTTACAATGCTTTAAACTGAAACGCTTCTTTGATGTGTCTAGATCCAGCCCAGGGTTTCTGGAATATAAGAGGTCAAGGAGAGGGGCACACAGGCTGGGTTTTAAGATTATTGATTCAGACATTCTTCCTTAGTTTTCAATCCTGATTTGCAAAGTAAGCACAAGACAGTCTCCCAGCTCAGACAAATGGTCAAATCATCATATGTCTCACACCAGGAAAGACGGTGGGAAGCATGGCAGGGAATGTTTGCCTAAGGCTCCTTTGCATAGTTTTAATTAATGACATGCCTTTAAAAAAAACAATCAACCTAAGTTCCTTAAATTATGAACACTTACAGTTTTTATTTTTTCCTTAAGTTCTGAGCTGATTGTCCCTCCAGGTCCTTTCTGGGAAAGTGCTATCTGCATCTCCTTCTCTAGCTTTGAGAAACAGATTCCACAGATATGAAAAAAGTGAGAGGGAAAGCCAATGCATACAAATTGGCATCCATTCATATAAATGTGGCGTTTACATTGGAAACTTCACACTGAAAGTTTTGAACACCACACAATAATCACTTCAGATATATTAATGGTAGATTATATATCAAGATTACATGATAGGATTGGTACAAATATTGTAAATAAGTTCCATTTTTTAAAAGCAGCAGGTTGAGTCTTTACATTTCCCCACCTTTGGTGCCCTCTTCTTCCTGCTCACTCACACAGCCTAATCTCCCACCTACATCTAAAATATACATAATATTGTATAATTATGCAGTATAGCAGGAATGACATCATTGGACAAAATAGTTCCCAATAAACTCAATCCTTTCCGTACATAATTTCTAAGCATCCGAAAGCTAGAGGAACCTACTTTTAACAACAGCTTCTGTTTAGTGATAACCCTGTCCTCCTCTGCAGGAGCCAAAGAAAAAAAAAGTTATGCGCCCAATTCAAGGTGCTCACATTAGTGTTTAAAGCCCTAAACAATTCAGTCCCTAAAACTGAAAGACCACCTCCTTCCCTGCAGAATCTCAGGTACCAAGATTGGCAGAGGGGTCACTCTCAGAAGCGAGGGAGGGAGGGAGAAGGTGGTTCAGCAGAGGGCATTCTCCATGGCAGCCAGAGCTGTGAAATTTCCTCCCCACAGATGTGCATCCAGCACCATCATTATATGGCTTCTAGGGAATGCTGAAGATGCACCTCTATATCCTGGCTTTCCAAAGCTGAGATGTATATTTTTAGGATCCACGTTATTTCTGTGGTTTTAAGTTGTTTTCACCTGTTTGTAATATTGTGTTGTTATGATGCAACCAGCCTTGGGAACTTAGGGTAAAGGGCAGGTAATAAGGTGCCCTCGACCACCAAACCACTGCATCTTGCCCAGTGTAAGTGTAATCCATGCTGCTGCTACTTTTTTAATTCAATGGACACAAGCTTACATTTTTAGTGGTACAGTGGTACCTCGGGTTACAGACGCTTCAGGTTACAGACTCCGCTAACCCAGAAATAGTACCTCAGGTTAAGAACTTTGAATCAGGTTAAGAGCAGAAATTGTGCTCCGGTGGCGCGGCAGCAGCGGGAGGCCCCATTAGCTAAAGTGGTGCTTCAGGTTAAGAACAGTTTCAGGTTAAGAACGGACCTCCGGAACGAATTAAGTACTTAACCCAAGGTACTACTGTATAGGGTAAGGTGTATAGGGTAAGGACTGCAGCAATAACTGCTGACTGAACTCCCATCCATTGACTGAGTCAGGCAAGAAGTCTTCTGCCTTGTTTTTTCAAAGACCTCTGCAGTTTGCAGTACTTTTTCACTGATAGAAATGCAAGAAAACAATTCCAAGCCTGCTTCCAGAAGGCAGCTCCTAGAGCTAATAATTGCAGTGAGCTAAATATGGAAGAGCAATCAACTCTCCACACTATCAGGGGCACTGTGTGTTTCCAGTGTCTACATCCTTATATGTTCTGCCCACACAGAGCATGTAGCACAGCAGCTGTGGTTTGGGAGTGTCCAATTTGTCTGAGCAGCAAAAAGAAATAAATATAAAAGTCTAAGTGATCCTTAAAAAAAAAATTAATTAACACTAATTCACTGAGACTTGATTGCCCATTGTACTCTTCAGTAAATGCCAAAATGACAAGCAATTTAACATTTGTATGGAAACGTAAGTGTTTAAATTGAAGGTGGGGGACAAAAGCATTGTTACCAGAAAGGCAGCAGGGTTCATTTTTAAAAATTGTATAGCTACAGCTTTAGAACATTTGTTCATTAAAAAGATCTATTTTAGTAATATTAATATTTTAATATAAATGCTTACACATAGCTCTTCAGTGCTAATTAAAAGCTGGTTAACAAAAAAAAAAGGTCTGGATGAAAACGAAGGGATTTTGAATGGCACTACTGTAATCTTCCAAAAGTCACTTTTTAAAAACCCTTTTTAAAAAATAAAAAATAAGCTGAACAGAAGCATCAAGGCTGTCTACTGTAATCTTCCGAAAGTCACTTTTCAAAAACCCTTTTTAAAAAATAAAAAATAAGCTGAACAGAAGCATCAAGGCTGTCTACAGCTACAGAAACTGCACTGTTTTTCTGATCTTCCTCTGCAGTCTGAAAAATATGGAAAAACCACAGGACCGCATAACAAGTGTGCCCAGTAAAGAGTGAGTGAAAAAGGCACAGCAATGCCACACCAAATGTCTAGTGTGGAAGCACCCAGATCAACAAATTGTCTATGAACTCAGTGAGCGTTCCTTTGGAAAACTCCTCTTTCGTCCAATTTACATCTTCCTTGCTGTGACAGTCATTTTGATTAACTGTTTGCATTTGCTGCAGAAGCATATTATGCTATTATGCTGGGAGGTAACCGTGAGAAGAGGAGCTGAGCTTCTCTCTTTGAGCGAGTACAGTAGCAATTCCCACTGATGGGGGGGGAGACATGCCTGCACTATTCTGTGGGTCTCCATTTTTTCTCTTTTAGTTATGGCAGCTATTTTGTGTCATGACACATCCCACAGATGCCTAGTTATGTGATGCTAGAAAATTCTCTGGAGAATATTCTCCACAAACTGTAAATTCTCCGTCGTCTACACAGCTGCTTGAAATGTACACACCTCATTCATCGAGATGATTCTCGAGAATTTAACATCACTAATTATGTCAAGTGCCCATGGCAGCCATTTTATGACTGGCAGATTCCAAATATGCCCACTAGCTCAACCAAGAAGGCTGGCGACCTCTGTCCTCACCCAGCTTAAAGCAGATCTTTTCTCATCTTTAAGAACTTAGGTTTAAAATCCTTCTACAGGGATGATGTGTACTAATTAAGACACCAAACAATATGAAATGTGTCCATACGGATTCTCATTTTCTCACAATAACTAATTAAATATTCCCTTAGTTTAGTCACCTTTGGAGTGCAATGTTTCTATTACTTACTTGTTTCATCCTCTCATCAGTTCTCACCAACGGGGTTTCCACTGGTTTCAACTCTACTACTAAAGCATCAGATTCTTGGCTTGGAGATGGATTGTGATTATCCATAGGTAGGGCAGGGGTTGAAGATTTCTTCACTGCAGGTGCTGGCAGAGTAGTAGGCAAAGTCTGCTTTGTCTTATGTGATGGAATCACGGCTTTGCCTTAATAAAGCCAAGAAAGGGTTTACAGACATGATTTCACGTGACAGTTTTCTGTTTTCCCTGGGCAGGCAATGCTGGAAGGCTCACACTCATTTCCAAGAACACCTCCAAGAGCAGTGGAATCTCAATATAAGCCAACAGCACAGCACAAAACCCCTTACTGTATTGTTTTATTTATCACTTGCATGTTTGAGCAGATACAAGATGACTCACTCATCAGCTCAAGTGCACAAGGCTTAGGATCACCATTTTGCTTAACTGACAAAGCAGAAAGGAAGAATGAGCTTAATGCAGAGCCTTCATGAATACTTACAGTCATTGGAGGGGGACAGAAAGTACACCCTCTTTGAATTCTGTGGTTGTACATGAGGACATAATAACAGTCATCTGTTCCTTAGCAGGTCTTAAAATGAGGTAAATACAACCTCAGGTGAACAACATCAGATGTCATATTACAACATGCCATGATTTATGTAACAAAAATAAAGCCAAAATGGGGAAGCTATTTGTGAAAAACTTACTGCTTCCATAGGAATTAAGGGGCTAAGTAGAAGACAGGTGCTGCTAATCAAATGCGCTTGCTTAATTGGTCATCAGCAAGTGTACCCACCTCTACAAAAGCTGAAGTTTTATCAGTTTGCTGGTCTAGATAACATAATGCCAAGGAGGAAAGACATCAGCAATGCTCCTAGAGAAGCGGTACTGTATTTTTCGCTCCATAAGACACACTTTCCCCCTTCTAAAAAGTAAGGGGAAATGTGTGTGCGTCTTATGGAGTGAATGCAGGTGGGAGACTCTGCTCAGCGCTTCCTTTCACGAGCCACGTGGATCGCGTGTGCGGCTCTTGGGGGCCAGTGACAGGCTCCCCTTCTCCCTCCTCGGGGAAAAGCCTGCAAGCTCCGCACACACGTTCCACGCAGCTCATAAAAGGGAGCGCTGAGAAGAGCCTGGGATGCATACAGACTCTGCTCAGTGCTCCCTTTAAAGAATTTTTTTCCTTGCTTTCCCCCTCTAAAAACTAGGTGCGTCTTATGGAGCGAAAAATACGGTGATTGCTGCCCATGAAACTGGGAAGGGTTATAAAGCCATATCCAATTTTAATTCCATCATTCCACAGTGAGAAAGATTATTCAAAAGTGGAAAACATTCAAGATTGCAAGTAACTCAAGAGTTACATCTCAGAGTCTACAGGCCTTGGCATGTTAAATGTTAAAGTTCATAACAGTACAACCAGAAAAAGAACAAGTATGCTTTGTTTGGAAGGGTTGCCAGGGGAAAGCCTCTTCTCTATAAAAAGAATATGGCAGGACGGCTTAGGTTTGCAAAGTTGCATCTGAACAAAGCACAAAGCTCTGGAACAATGTCCCTTGGGCAGACGGTACCAAAGTGGAGATTTCTGGCCATAATGCACAGCGCCACATTTGGCGAAAACCAAACACAGCATATCAGCACAAACACCTCGTATCAGTTGTCAAGCACAGAGGTGGAGGGTTGATGATTTTAGCTTGTTTTGCAACCACAGGACCTGGGAACCCTGCAATCATTGAGTCACCATGAACCTCTCTGTATATCAAAGTATTCTAGAGTCAAATGTGAGGCCATCTGCCTGACAGCTGAAGCTTGGCTGGAACTGGGTCATGCAACAGGACAAGGATACCAAGCACACCAGCAAATCTACAACAGAATGGCTGAAAAAGAATCAAGGTGTTGCAATGGCCTAGTCAAAGTCCAGACCTCAACCCAATTGAAATGCTAGGGCAATACCTTTAGTAAGCTGTCCATAAAGAGATGCCAGCAAACCTTAATGAACTGAAGCAATGTTGTAAAGAAGAGTGGGTCAAAATTACTCCACAATAATGTGGGAAACTGATAAAGTCATACAGAAAACGATTACTTCAAGTTATTGCTGCTAAAGGTTGTTCTACAAGCTACTGAATCATAATAGGCTTCTCCATTTTGGATTCATTTCTATTAAATAAATCATGACACGTTGTGATATGTCATGTGTTGTTCATCTGAGGTTGTATTTACCTAATTTTAAGACCTGCTAAGGAACAGATGATTATTACCATGTCCTTATATGTAAAACCATGGAATTCAAAGAGGGTGTACTCCCCGCCCCCATGATGGTATTTCACTATGGTTTTCAGTTTCAAATGCTACTAAAAAATAATTGGCAATTTGGTCATAATTTTGCAGTAACAAAGCCAAGCTCTCTGAACCTCAGACCACAACCTTTCCCCAAGTTTACTCTATTTATTGGCACCTGTGACAAAAACAAATCAATTGTCTACCTATAGAAGTGAGCACATAATTTATTTGTAGATTCTTGCCCACAACCGTGTGCAATCTGCAGTTGGGTGCAAAATTCTACATGAATAGTACACACAAAGATTATTTATTTTAATTGAAGAGCACCAACGTCTTCGCTTCACCCCACTACTCCCACTCTCATGCTTGGCTGCTGTCTGAGAAAGAGCAGGACAGAGCAGATTTTCTCAGAAGAGTGCTACTCATTTTCCAGTAACAGATAGGTTTCTCAAAGTTCCTATATTTGTGATCCCACCTCTTCCAGCCATACCACTCGAGAGGGGCACTTATCTACACGCTGGGGCAGAAGGAGTTTGTATGTTTAATGTGGAGAGAAACCATAAGGCTGCAAGGTAGTATTGGGTAAAGCAAACACGAGTTGTAGAGTCATCTAGTTCAACCCCTTGCAATGCAGGAATCTCAACTAAATGAAGGTGCCAACTAAGAGCAATTTTCCCCTAGAGCTGAATTTAAGCAAACATAAACTTACACTCTGGCAGCTTTTCTGGATTTTTCTTCATGGAGGGCTTTAGAGTCAACAAGGACCCTGCCCTTGTCTGCACAACCGTGATGATATCTGAAGCTGCATTCAGCACTTCTAACATAGAGAAGAACCCAAAACGCATAAATTCAAACTTCCGTCCAAAGTGCCGACTAAAGGCTTTGTCGAAATCTGAAAGCAGGACAGGTGAAGATCTCAGCAGTTCCTTCAGTTCACTTTTTACCACAGCTGGCAGAGTAGGAGAAACCCGACCCCGCCGGGGCAGAGAAATTCGGGGGGGCTGAGGCAGGCCAGAGCAAGATCTGGCATTGAAAGAGAAATTTGGCTTTCCCCTGGAAAAATATGGCTTCGGTTTGCTTTTCTGTCTGGCAACCAAGCTTGCAATCAACTCAGTGGACTCATCTGGAATAGCTAAAAGACAGAAGCCCATATGGTTAAAGTTGCATGTTGACACAGAAAATTTCTCCTCTCCTCCCCCCTCCCCTTTCTTCTTGCCATCCTCTTACAACAAAATGGTACTGCCAAAGAAATACAGCTAGTTATCATAATACACAATATTTGTAGATTTGCAAGCATAGGTATTTTCCCAGCTGTTCAGACCAGAAGATCCTTCTTTCCCTAAGTTATTAGAGCTCCCATACCTCTCTATTTAATCTCATGTACAACCCTCCATTTCTATACTTACTTCCCTGCTTACCACCATCAAGGCAACCCAACCACGTACCCCAGCCTACAGTATTTGTGATTCATGTATGTGAAGGGAAACACCCACAACCATGAAATCTGTTGAAGGTGTCGCATGGTGTGCTCTCTCCTGGAGTGCTGTCTCGTTAGGTAGACATTACACATCAAACATGACCAAAAAAATATGCTATATACATAGAATTGAAAGTACTTTGGATGACTTGGGCTACGTTATGTCCAAATCTGTACCTTCTATTTGTTGTGGGAATAGCTTAATTCTGTTAACCCTGTGAGTGAAGTCTAAGTGCATTACACCCTGCAACATAAACACATTAAAAAAATACTCTTACATGCAGATTTCATCTTCTTAGGTTTAAAAACTGGTTCATATTTAAACCATGTTTGGGGAATGTGTCACCATGACACGATACTGCAGAAGAATTGCCTTTATTGTAAAACAAACCGCACTCTGCGGGGAAATGAAAGGTAATGCCCTTGACTGCTTTATGTTCAGAGGGACCTCAAAATCAAACTACAGGACATATTTACAATAGGCAGCTCTTTGGCCAAGTTCCATTATTTCTTGAACCACCTAGCGTAAACTCCCTGTATGCCTGCCAAACATTATTCCCCATTTATTGGCATTCCCTGCTCTTGCCGACTAATCCAAAACCCACCTCTGAGGACAGTATCGCCATTTCCACTAGGGCAGATGCTAACAACATCTGGCATATCCATCACCAGCTCCATGACAGAACGATAACCCAGGGCACGAAACGGAAGTGGTTCTCCTATCATAGACTTGTATTCTTTGTTTAACTCCATAGGGGTGAGGCCTTCCTTGACTGGTGTCAGCAGGGACCTCACTACTTTCTTCATCGAGTTCATCAGGCGTTCTTGATCGGACATGTTGACACTGGGGGAGGTGAGAAGGAAGTGTTAAAGAACAAAGAAATACTGCTCTTGGCGATAACCGGCTTAATAATCACCAGATAACGTTACTGTGAGATGGACAAGGGAGAACACAGTACAGGTACACAAACTGAAAAAGAGATACTGCTTGCCTTGGAAACCCAGAGGGATCTGAAAAAAAAAGGTGCTCAGAAAGAGCTGCTGCTTTGTTTTTACAACTGTAACCTTTGCATGGTTTTTACACAACTATAACAAACCCTTGGGACGCAGGTGGCGCTGTGGGTTAAAGCCTCAGCGCCTAGGACTTGCCAATCGAAAGGTCGGCGGTTCAAATCCCTGCGGCGGGGTGCGCTCCCGCTGCTCGGTTCCAGCGCCTGCCAACCTAGCAGTTCGAAAGCACCTCCGGGTGCAAGTAGATAAATAGGGACCGCTTACCAGCGGGAAGGTAAACGGCGTTTCCGTGTGCGGCTCTGGCTCGCCAGAGCAGCGATGTCACGCTGGCCACGTGACCCGGAAGTGTCTCCGGACAGCGCTGGCCCCTGGCCTCTTAAGCGAGATGGGCGCACAACCCCAGAGTCTGTCAAGACTGGCCCGTACGGGCAGGGGTACCTTTACCTTTTTAACAAACCCTTACCGTTAAAGTCTGAGCAAACTGGGTACAAGGTTTATCTTTCATCTCATCTCTCTCTAAGAGCACTGATAAACCCCATCATCCAAGCTCCCCCAAAAGCAATACTTGCAAGCATCAAGAGCACAATTCAGTCAGTCATAAACACTTTGGAGCTCCGTCATGGACAACTGATAAATGTACGGTAATCCCCACTAAAACCTGCTGAATTTAGTAAGTGCTGAGATTCTGCTAGATTGCACCCATAAATGGATATAACAACTTTGAAGGTTCTGATCTAGTGGCATCAAGATTTAGGGACTATAAAAAGGACCAGCCCTACCACTAGGCAAAGTCGACCACCTAAGGCAGCAGCCTCCTGACTACTCCTCTTATGTCTCTTGGCCATTTTCCTTTGTGGGAGGACAGAGCTGTGCAACTACACAACCTGTTCTAGCTACCCTCAACTATTATGTTGCCTTTGGTGCAGTGGAGGATGCTATCCTGCTGCCAGTGTAGAAGTCAAGTGCCACCCATTTAGTTTCTGTAGATAGAATGCAAAACGTCTTGGATCAGCCTTGGCTTGGTGCAATTTTAAGTTTTCACTATCCCACGGGGGAGTTTGGGAGCAATTGAATATAAACCTGGAAAGATATCTTCTGTTAACTTTCATAAGCCCAATAAACCCTTTCCCCCTTTTTTTTACAGGAAGGGGATGAGCCATACACAAGAGTCCATCCCCAAAGTCGGTGCCACTGTTCCCACAAGCCATACCTGCCCTCTAACAAAAACATTGCAACCAAGCCTGTCACCTCAACCTAGACATACATGATTCTTGTAAGCTGTTTAATTTTAATTTATTTATTAAAAGGTGGGAAGGAATGTTTGTTTAATTAATAAGCAGGTACGAATACGCCATCTTAAAATCAAGCCAGAAAAACCCCTTCCACAAAAGCACTCCTAATGCAACGACTCTAGACACCGAGGACAACACACCATAAAAAACCTGCATTATTCTCTGCTGTCCATGCAACCCTGTACCTTCCAGGGAGGGATATTCGTGTAAGGAATCTAGGCCGGGGTGGGGTTTGGGAATCCAAAGGGTGTATAATTATAATATGTTCTTTCTTTTTTATTTCCGTCATGTTATTAGTATGAAAAATTGGGGAATTCGTGGAAGGGAATTTGGGTCGACTTTAGAAAAAAGCTTTAAGATTGAGAATTGATGTACAAATATTGATGCTTATAAGGTAAAATTGGTTTTTTAAAATGAACTAAAGGTTAAAAATTGGGGTTAAGAACTTGTTGAATTAACAAATTTGAATTGGAATATAAGAAGGGGAAGTCAGGGAAATATGTTATAGAAAAATAAGGATTGTAAATTGTATGTGTTTTTAATTTTCTTTTTTCTTTTTTTGTTTTCCTTTTTTGATTTTTTAATGTATTAAAGTGGAAAATTTCAATAAATATATTTTTTTTAAAAAAGGAATCCAGGCCGCCCAACCAAGCTTCCATCCCACCCTTTCCCAAGGGCTAAAAGAAGTCAGAAACAATAAATAGCCAAATCACGACCCTCCCTCCCACCCCCTCTTTGGACCTGCACGCCTGCGACCCCCTCCTCACCACTTCCCTTCACGTGTAGGAGGAGGAAGCCCCTCGCCCGGACAGCAGGGTCGCGCCCTCGACCGACTGACACGAGACCGGGCGCGTTCAGACGCACGCGCCGCGCCCGAAGCCAAACTGCTCCGCCGCCCTCCGGCCCTCGCTCATTTTGAACCCGCTCCCTCTTAACGGCCAACCCGGATTTATATACGGGCCGTGTTTGAACCTCCACACGCGCAAACACGCAAGAATAGGCCCGCCCTCTCGCAGGCGCCGCTCTTTTGAAAGGCTTCTCAAGGAGCCAGACCTCGAGGCGGCGGCGGCGGCGGCCTCTTCTTCCCTCCCTCTTTCCAACGTCTCCTCGCGCCTTTTTCAAATAATAATTGAAATAAAGCGAGCAGACAAGCACAGCCCACCCCCTAACAAACCACCGGCACCAGACCCGAGAGAGGAGGGCGGGAAAGGAGGGCCGCTGCCACCCCTCGGTGGCGGGCTCGGAGCGGGAATCGCCTCACGGGCGGCCGCTTCACACGACGCCCTGGCCGGCCTGAGGAGAAAGGGGGGAAGGAGGGGACTGGCCTGGGGGATACTGGTCAGTGTGTTTGTGAACTGGGCTGGGGTCTTGAGTGAGGGGCATGACGTAATAATAATAATAATAATAATAATAATAATAATAATAATTAATAAATAATAATATGGAAAAGTTTGAAGCAGGTGAAGCACAGCAACCTTTGACAACGTGAGAACCGCAGCTATGCTGCCAAAGTATTTTTTAAATAAATTTTTATTAAGGTTTTTTTTTTTATACAAATGCATAGTTAATAAACAACTTTACTTATATACCATATTTTCATCACTTCTTTGGACTCCCTCACGACTCCCGCTCCCACTTACATCGTTGTGGAATTTTTTCAAGCAAATTATCATTTTGTTTACGGTCTTAAATCCACTCATTTAAACACAGTCTGTTCCTTTCTCCCAAAAAATATATACTTTCCTAATTTCACTTATCGTCAGATTCAAATCTAATTTAGTGGTAGACAGTTATTTATACTCTAGCATCCTTCTTAACATTCAGCCAAGTTGCAATACTTTTGTAGATAAATCTTGAATTTCTTCCAGTCTTCTTCAACCCTCTCTTCTCCCAGGTCTCGGATTCTGCCAGTCATCTCCACCAGTTGCATATAGTCCATCAGTTGCATCTGCCATTCTTCCAGTGTGGGTAGATCTTGAGTTTTCCAGTTCTTAGCGATGAGTATCCTTGCTGCCGTTGTTGCATACATGAAAAATGTTCTATCTTTCTTTAACACCTTCTGGTCGACGATGCCCAGAAGAAAGGCCTCTGGTTTCTTGGTAAAGGTATACTTAAACACCTTTTTCAGCTCGTTATATATCATTTCCCAGAAGGCCTTCACTTTAGGGCAAGTCCACCAGAGGTGAAAGAATGTTCCTTCATTTTCCTTACATTTCCAACATTTATTATCAGACGAATGGTATATTTTGGCCAGTTTAACTGGGGTCATGTACCATCTATATATCATTTTCATTACATTTTCCTTCAGAGCATTACATGCAGTGAAGTTCAGCCCAGTGGTCCACAACCTTTCCCAATCCTCAAACATGATGTTATGCCCAATATCCTGAGCCCACTTTATCATAGCCGATTTAACCATTTCGTCTTGTGTATTCCATTTCAGCAGCAAGTTATACATTCTTGAAAGTACCTTAGTCTTAGGTTCTAACAATTCTGTTTCCAACTTCGATTTCTCCACCTGGAACCCTAACTTTTTATCATTTTTGAACACTTCTTTAATCTGAGCGTAGTGTAACCAGTCTCGCACTTTGTCTTTCATTTTCTCTAAACTCTGCAATTTCCAATTGTCTCCATCTTTTTCTAATATTTCCCAATACTTTGGCCATTTGGCCTCCATATTGGTCCCAATATGCTGCCAAAGTAAACGAGTTCTCAGTATTCCATCGCGCCTCTGAAGCAATAATTCTGGACAATGTAGTTTGTTAAGGGTTGCTGGCAGTTGTAGCTCTGTGAGGTGTAAACTACACAGCCCAGAATTCTTCAAGGGATGTTTTGCATGTGCTGCAAAGGCAGGATGAGGCTAATGCAGAGCTACAGAGAGACACCAGCTCTATTCTCTGGTAATCCCTACTCCCATGCAGAGGCAACCTAAGGCCCGGGGGCCGGATCTGACCCAATCGCCTTCTAAATCTGGCCTGTGCATGGTCCAGGAATGAGTGTTTTTACATGAGTAAAATGTGTCCTTTTACAGTGGTTACATACACTTCAGGTTACATATGCCTCAGGTTACAGACTCCACTAACCCAGAAATGGTGCTTCAGGTTAAGAACTTTGCTTCAGGATGAGAACAGAAATCGTGCAGCGGCGGCGCGGCAGCAGCAGGAGGCCCCATTAGCTAAAGTGGTGCTTCAGGTTAAGAACAGTTTCAGGTTAAGAACAGACCTCTGGAACGAATTAAGTATGTAACCAGAGGTACCACTGTATTTAAAATGCATCTCTGGGTTATTTGTGGGGCCTGCCTGGTGTTTTTGCATGAGTAGAATGTGTGCTTTTCTTTAAAATGCATCTGGGTTATTTGTGGGGCATAGGAATTTGTTCATTTATTATTATTTCCCAAAATATAGTCTGGCCCCCCCACAAGGTCTGAGGGACGGTGGACCAGCCCCCTGCTGAAAAAGTTTGCTGACTGTTAAGTTGTGGGTGAACATATCAGACGACACAGCGATTCTTCAAACAGCTCTTGTTTATTATTCAGAGGCCAGAACAGAACTGAACTGAGGGGTTCAGTCAGCCTGCTTATATAGAGCTCCAGTACCATGTAACTGTAACAATTTTCTAAAACTATCCAATCACTGAACGTCACTTTCGATCCCTTATTTGCATAACTATCTACAGTATCCCCCTGCTGGCCCAGGGTGAGAACTTCAGTACATAACACCAACCCTGCTTGCCCCCAAGTATACCAATTCATCTTTCTGACATAGCAACAGACCCGTTAATATGCATAGCTGTCAACCTTCCCTTTTTTTTGGCAGGAAATTCCCTTATTCCAGCTCCGTTTCCCGCTGCTATCCCGGATTGTTAGCTATCCCATAGACTGTCCCCGGGACAGGTGAGGCTGCTGATCCCTTATTTTCGAGGCTGCTGATCCCTTATTTTCAAATCTGAAAGTTGACAGCTATGGTTAATGGGTGTGCTGTTACGCTTTGTGTGCTGCGGTGTGGAAGCAACAAAAAAGGCTTTTATGGGTATGTTCGTAGCAAAAGGAAGAACAAAGAAACAGTGGGGTCACTCAGAGGAGAAGATGGTGAAATGCAAACAGGGGACACAGAAAGGGCTGAACTCCTCAATGCCTTCTTTGCCTCAGTCTTCTCCGATAAAGAAAACAATGCCCGACCTGAAGAATTTGGAGCAAATGATTCAGCAGAGGAAACACAGCCCAGAATAACTAAGGAGATAGTACAGGAATACTTGGCTAGTTTAGATGTATTCAAGTCTCCAGGGCCAGATGAACTGCATCCAAGAGTATTAAAAGAACTGACAGATGGGATCTCAGAACCACTGGCAGTCATCTTTGAGAATTCCTGGAGAACAGGCGAAGTCCCGGCCGACTGGAGGAGGGCAAATGTTGTCCCTATTTTCAAAAAGGGGAAAAGAGAGGACCCAAATAATTACCGCCCAGTCAGTCTGACATCAATACCAGGGAAGATTCTGGAGCAGATCATTAAGCAAACAGTCTGTGAGCACCTAGAAAGGAATGCTGTGATCACCAATAGTCAGCATGGATTTCTGAAAAATAAGTCATGTCAGACTAACCTGATTTCGTTTTTTGACAGAATTACAAGCCTGGTAGATGAAGGGAATGCAGTGGATGTAGCCTACCTTGATTTCAGCAAGGCATTTGACAAGGTGCCCCATGATATTCTTGTAAAGAAGCTGGTAAAATGCGGTCTTGACTATGCTACCACTCAGTGGATTTGTAACTGGCTGACTGACCGAACCCAAAGGGTGCTCATCAATGGTTCCTCTTCATCCTAGAGAAGAGTGACTAGTGGGGTTCCACAGGGTTCTGTCTTGGGCCCGGTCTTATTCTACATCTTTATCAATGACATGGATGATGGACTCAAGGGCATCCTGATCAAATTTGCAGATGACACCAAACTGGGAGGGGTGGCTAACACCCCAGAGGACAGGATCACACTTCAAAACGACCTTGACAGATTAGAGAACTGGGCCAAAACAAACAAGATGAATTTTAACAGGGAGAAATGTAAAGTATTGCACTTGGGCAAAAAAAATGAGAGGCACAAATACAAGATGGGTGACACCTGGCTTGAGAGCAGTACATATGAAAAGGATCTAGGAGTCTTGGTTGACCACAAACTTGACATGAGCCAACAGTGTGACGCGGCAGCTAAAAAAGCCAATGCAATTCTGGGCTGCATCAATAGGAGTATAGCATCTAGATCAAGGGAAGTAATAGTGCAACTGTATTCTGCTCTGGTCAGACCTCACCTGGAGTACTGTGTCCAGTTCTGGGCACCACAGTTCAAGAAGGACACTGACAAACGAACGTGTCCAGAGGAGGGCAACCAAAATGGTCAAAGACCTGGAAACGATGCCTTATGAGGACCGGCTAAGGGAGCTGGCCATGTTTAGCCTGGAGAAGAGGAGGTTAAGGGGTGATATGATAGCCATGTTCAAATATATAAAAGGATGTCACATAGAGGAGGGAGAAAGGTTGTTTTCTGCTGCTCCAGAGAAGCGGACACGGAGCAATGGATCCAAACTACAAGAAAGAAGATTCCACCTAAACATTAGGAAGAACTTCCTGACAGTAAGAGCTGTTCGACAGTGGAATTTGCTGCCAAGGAGTGTGGTGGAGTCTCCTTCTTTGGAGGTCTTTAAGCAGAGGCTTGACAACCATATGTCAGGAGTGCTCTGATGGTGTTTCCTGCTTGGCAGGGGGTTGGACTCAATGGCCCTTGTGGTCTCTTCCAACTCTATGATTCTATGATTCTAAGCTTGTGTGGCAGGCATGGCATTGTGTGGCTCACAGGTGAGACCTTTGTATTTTGTCAAAACATTTTGACTAGGTGCAATATTTGTAGCCATGCCTTCACCTCAGCATTGCGCTCTGCACAGTGCTCAGTGCCAACTGCTTCGCTGTTTAAATTGCTTACTCACCACCACCTGTAAGAGTAGAACTCTTTACTTTTTCTAAACTGCTTACACAAGGGGATCTTAAAAAGCCAAGTCACTCGTGCTTACTTAGCAGAGTGGCACACATTTCTAATTACAAAGGAATTCAAGGAGGGGGCAAAAATAACACAAGGTTACCTCCTGCAGTCCCATTCATTTTCTTCTGCACGCACCATGATGATTATTACTAAGCCAGTGCTAATTTCAAAAGCTTGAAGAGTAAACAAATACAGCAGGAAGAAGTAAAATGGGAGGTGGGGAGGCTCAGGCTGTGAGCCTTATAATAATGATTGGGGTCTTAGCCGGGTGCCTAGTCTCATCAGTGAAATATTTTTATTTATTTAAATTATTTACAACTCTTTTTTCACACAATCCGAGAACAAGAAGCATTAAAATACAAAAAAGCACTTGCTGTTGTTTAGTCGTTTAGTCGTGTCCGACTCTTCGTGACCCCCTGGACCAGAGCACGCCAGGCACTTCTGTCTTCCACTGCCTCCCGTAGTTTGGTCAGACTCATGTTTGTAGCTTCGAAGACACTATCCAACCATCTCGTCCTCTGTCGTCCCCTTCTCCTTGTGCCCTCCATCTTTCCCAACATCAGGGTCTTTTCCAGGGAGTCTTCTCTTCTCATGAGGTGGCCAAAGTCTTGGAGCCTCAGCTTCAAGATCTGTCCTTCCAGTGAGCTCTCAGGGCTAATTTCCTTCAGAATGGATGTGTTTGATCTTCTTGCAGTCCATGGGACTCTCAAGAGTCTCCTCCAGCACCATAATTCAAAAGCATCAATTCTTCGGCGATCAGCCTTCTTTATGGTCCAGCTCTCACTTCCATACATCACTACTGGGAAAACCAGAGCTTTTACTATACGGACCTTTGTTGGCAAGGTGATGTCTCTACTTTTTAAGATGCTGTCTAGGTTTGTCATTGCTTTCCTAAAAAAAAAAAATCCCCTTCATGGATCACTGCCTTGCTGTGGCAAAGGGGCTTGAAGAACTCAGAGAAGCTATGAACTATGCCAAGCAGGGCACCCAAGATGAACAGGTCATAGTGGAGAGTTTTGACCAAACGTGATCCACCTGGAGGAGGAACCGGCAAGCCACTCCAGTATCCCTGCCAAGAAAACTCCATGGACAAAGACAACAGGAATATAAAAAAGCACTATTCCATGTAAATACAACATAATTACATCACCCAAGTCAAAGGCCACATATCATGGTTTTATGTTTTATGGTTTATTTATTTATTTCATAAAATGTGCACGCCGTTTGGTTGTAGGAAGCCTCAAGGAGGTTTTCAAAAATATAAAACAAGAAAATCAATAAAAAAATTTGACCCTATTTCAAAACATCCAAAAATTAAAATACTAACAGAGATTAAAATTACGGTACCTCAATTTTCTAAGCATCTGGGTAAGCATGTCTAGGCAAGAATGTTTTTAGCAGGCATCAAAAAGACTGCAGTGAAGGCATCTGCTTGATCTCAATGGGCAGGAAGTTCCACAGTGCCAGTGCTGCCACTAAATGATCTAATGCAGAATGGGTATTATGTGGCACCTGTATAGTGCCGCTGAAGGAAGGTGAAGACAGGTGACCTCATCTGGGCCTGAAGTCACCCCCCACCAAAGCAGGCTCAAAGCTTCTCAGAGCTTTTCAAAATCATTTTCTCAGCAGCGAAGCATCAGAAACATTCCGCTTTGCTGTAACAAAGGTAGAGAACCGTCCGTTGTTTCTCAGGCCTTTCTGATGCCTTCTGGCCTTGCTAAAGAACCACATTGCAACTTATTTTCTGTCCGGGAACCATGCCAGAACAAGAGATTGAAACATATCTGAACACTCTGAAACCCCTTTCCTGGGAAGAGTCCAATAGTCCCAAGACAGCTTTCTGTTCATGCTCAGAGGGACTCCTGAGGGAGAAGAAAGGAGGAGGGAACTGGAAAGGGGTATATATGCTTGTGCACATGACTGTGAATTTTGTGCATGCTTTTTGTGACTTATCACACTTACTCCTTCTATCAGTTCATAGATGGTAGAAATAAAAGCCTTTTTCTCCGAAACTATTCCTTGAGTGTCTGTTGACTCCCACTTCCCTTTCCCAGGCACAATATTTTTCCCACCCAAGGGCAAAGCCTCATAAGGCTACATCGCTTCTGCCAATCAAAACAGTCAAGTGGGCACGTGTGGGGTAAGGCGATCTTGTAGGTAAACTGGTCCCAAGTTGTTAAGTGCTTTTCATTCTAATGAACCTGGCCTGGTAGCATATCAGCAACCCATGCAGGTCTCTGAGCCCACGTGTATGTGCTTACGAGGCCTCACTTCTGCCAGCAATCGTGCTGCAGCATTCTGCATTAACTGCAGTTTCCAGATGCAGCACGAGAGAAGCCCCACACAGAGCACATTGCTGTAATCCAGTCTTGAAGCAATCAGCGAATGAACTATTGTGGCACGGCATTCCCAGTCCAGGAATAGCTATAGCTGTTGAACCAGCCACAGTTGGTAAAAGGCACTTCTAGGCTTTCTAGCTACCTGAGCCTCCAGTGACAGAGCAGGATGCAGAAGCACCCCTAATCTGCAAACCTCCTTTTTTATAATATTTTTTAATTTGGCATTGAAAGACCATCAATGCTGGTGCTACTCGTATCTGAGAGGGGAGGGCATTCTAGAACTGAGATATTACAACTGAGAAATGTTGGGACACTTATTTCCTCTCCACATGGTTTACTATCAGTCCCGCAAAGAACTCTTGAAACCAGAGGGCTAGCTATATTCCTGACACGGGACCTGTAATTTGTATCAGCAACAACGACTACACTGCTCTTGTGATTGTTCTTCAGCAACCCTTTGCAACCTGGTTTTCTCTGGCTGTTTTTAGACTATAACTTCCATCAGCCTCTGTTAGCAGGTGCTGGCTAACCAGAGTGGTAGTCCAAAAAAATACCTGGAGGACACCTGGGTTAGTGGTCCCCTATTCATCCTGTTCTAACACTGCTTCTTGTACCTTAAAATCTGAAAAATTGATATATTTTTCCTAATGGTAATGTGCTTGCACCTCCAGTTCACCCCACCTACTCTGTGGGTTCTGCCTTTCCAACACCACGTTGATTGTACTGAAGGAGAATTAAACACATATATAAAACAAATGATTTCATAATGGATCAGATTCAAGGCTGTGGAAGCATATTTGGCAGTTTAGGTCTTGTTTTGAGAGACCCACCTCTTTTGCTTAATCTACACTGTTGTGTTTTGAACTGTTTTACTAATTTTTTTTAATGTAATGATTCTGTTGTCATAACTTGCCCTGGGACCTTATGGTGAAGAGCAGGTTAAAAAAGTCTTATACATAAATAAATACTGTATACCACAATGCATTGATATTAATGTGCAGCAGGATCCTCTCATTTTGGTCACAGCATATGATGCTCATTTTAAAAAAAACTTTTATTGATAAATGCAATACTTACAAACACAAACCAGAACACTAAACACACTTATTATACATAGATACATACAATGGTACCTCGGGTTACAGGCGCTTCAGGTTACAGACTCTACTAACCCAGAAATAGTGCTTCAGGTTAAGAACTTTGCTTCAGGATGAGAACAGAAATCGCGCGACGGCAGCGGGAGGCCCCATTAGCTAAAGTGGTGCTTCAGGTTAAGAACAGTTTCAGGTTAAGAACGGACCTCCGGAACGAATTAAGTACTTAACCCAAGGTACCACTGTACCCCTCTCAACTTAGATTACAAAAAAAGAAAACAAACATACAAACTAAACATACAGACATAAATTTTGACTTCCTTCCACCTATATGTGTCTTCCATTGTTTCTTTTCTTCTTTTCGCTGTGTTCTCAATATTTTTTTTGGCTATCTCATCTTATACCCATTTCTTCTTTTTACTCTATAAGTTTCATTCATTGCATATTGATATGTTAATACCAGAACAATGTTTTTTGATGTATTCCTTCACGCTAGTCCATCAGTTTTTGGTCTGATTGGCCTCTTCCCACTGCTGTAAGTCTTGCTGATTCTATGATGCTCAAAAGTTTGACTGATTTCATTGTCCAATAGCTCCAGTGGCGCAAATAAACATCCTCCTCCTGGGTAATGGCTTTCCCCTCTCTCTGGCCCTCCCTTTTGGACAGGATAAATGGCCAGGCAGCACAGACTCCCACATCCTCAGCGAAGAGTTGCTTTTCCTTAGCACAGGCTCCCTAAATGAGGGCAGAAAAGAAACCGCAGAGCTCTTCTAGGGAGCACCGCGGGAGAAGCAGAGAGCAGGCCATTCAAGATGGCAGGAAGAAGGACAAAGTGGAACACGGCCGGAAGACTAGCAAAGAGAGGCAGCAGGAGCTAGGGAGAAGGAAGAGAGAAAAGGAGACCCAGAGCAGCCTTCAGGCAGACAACCAAGTCCACACTTCCACAGTAGTGGATGTGGACGATGTCGTGTCCTTTGAGGAGGAAATGGAGGTGATGGCCCTGCTTGAAAGCGAGAAGCAGGAGGAAGGTAAGGGGGCAAGTACCGTATTTTTCGCTCTATAAGACGCACCAGACCATAAGACGCACCTAGTTTTTTGGAGGACGAAAACAAGAAAAAAAATATTCCTCATCTCAGAAGCCAGAACAACAAGAGGGATCGCTGTGCAGCGAAAGCAGCGATCTCCTCCTGCTCTTCTTGCTTCTGGAATAGCTACGCAGCCTGCATTCGCTCCATAAGATGCACACACATTTCCCCTTACTTTTTAGGAGGGAAAAGTGAGTCTTATAGAGCAAAAAATACGGTAGTTAAGGGGCATGCAAGAGCACGGGGAGTTCAGAAGGGCTCCAGGATGACCCCACTGAGCTTTTCTTACTATGCCAGAGTTTGAATCTACTGTGTCCTGCTGTAAAAGTAAAGGTACCCCTGACCATTAGGTCCAGTCACGGATGACTCTGGGGTTTCAGCGCTCATCTCACTTTACTGGCCAAGGGAGCCAGCGTTTGTCCACAGACAGCTTCTGGGTCATGTGGCCAGCAGGACTAAGCTGCTTCTGGCGAACCAGAGCAGCGCATGGAAACACCGTTTACCTTCCCTCTGGAGCGGTACCTATTTATCTACTTGCACTTGATGTGCTTTTGAACTGCTAGGTTGGCAGGAGCAGGGACCGAACAACGGGAGCTCACCCAGTCGCGGGGATTCAAACCGCCGACCTTCCGATCGGCAAGCCCAGGCTCCGTGGTTTAGACCACAGCGCCAAATAATAGTCTGAAGAAGACTGCGGCTGCATAAGGTGGCCACTTACATTTCGCCAAAAAAAGGTAGGAAATGCATCACCCAAAAGGGGGCACAAATAATCACAGAGTGTGAATATAACACTGGCATATAGATGTGCATTTAGAAATAACTGCCATAATTTTGTATATCTCTCCATAGTGGGGAAGACTAGATCAGGTAACAGTTGTTGGTGGGGAACTTCAGGGCTTGCTCACCTTTCTAATGGTGCTTTAACTTCAAAACCAGCCCTGGAGCTGGGACCCTTGTACCTTCAAATAGAGGGCTATCCTCTCACAAGTTTTCCAACAGAGGGTTGTTTTCTGTAAAGTAGGATACGTGACCATAGTACCAACAACAGTGGCCTCCATCATCTTACTGTGTTTCCCCAGTAAGATTAAAGATAACACAATGTCATCACATTCCATTTATGCAAGGGTCCCACAGGGACGCGGGTGGCGCTGTGGGTTAAAGCCTCAGCGCCTAGGGCTTGCCGATCGAAAGGTTGGCGGTTCGAATCCCCGCGGCGGGGTGCGCTCCCGCTGCTCGGTCCCAGCGCCTGCCAACCTAGCAGTTCGAAAGCACCCTCGGGTGCAAGTAGATAAATAGGGACCGCTTTCTAGCGGGAAGGTAAACGGCGTTTCCGTGTGCAGCTCTGGCTCGCCAGAGCAGCGATGTCACGCTGGCCACGTGACCCGGAAGTGTCTTCGGACAGCGCTGGCCCCTGGCCTCTTAAGTGAGATGGGCGCACAACCCCAGAGTCTGGCAAGACTGGCCCGTACGGGGAGGGGTACCTTTACCTTTTACCCACATGTAGTAGCTAATTAAGTACACTTCATATTGTTCACAGTATCTCCTGTGAGTGCAAATTAGAGCCATTTTTTAATGGAAGGTCAGAAGTCAAATCTCCCAATGGAGTTGCCCAGGTGTGAAAATGGGAAGGAGGGGGCTCATGTATTGATTCTACCGTGACATTTGAACTTGAATGCAGGACTGTTGGATCCATCTTCTGGGGCTTGCTCCAGGTTTGAGTTGGCCCCATGCAAAGCACCCTCTGGCAAGATCCCTTTCCATTGCTTCTGAGTCTAACTGCCTTTTTAAGTTCCTGCTGATGTAGTGAGGCATTGTGGGAAAATTATATGGCAGCAAGACATAACTGCCCAGACCTGGTCAGAACACTGGATAACATTTACTGCAGGGCTTAGATCAGGCATTTGTGGTGGCAGCTGCCCAAGGATGCCAGGTGCTGACAACAGCCCACCCCGCCATCTGTCTGCCTGTGATGAATTAAGCTTAGCAAAACACGAAAGGAAAGGCTATTCTAGCAAGCAAGATTGGCCGAAAGCCCACCCAAGTCCCAGACTACACAATCAGGCCTCATGGCACCAGGCTTCAGAAAGGAATAGGAAGCTACTAGCTACCTGGATCAGTAGTCCACACTGGCTGGCAGCATCTCTCTGAGGTTTTGACGTTGGGATGTCTCCCAGCCTCACAATCTCGAACCATCTGCATTCATAGCAGATGCTCTACCACCTAATTCTGGCCTTCCTCAGATAAGGGATGCTGCTGTGCTAATGGCTTCCATAGACATCTGGCTGTCCAGCATGATAAACAGAATGCTATTATTATTTCTGTTGCTCTGTGTTTGCCCTGGTTTCTCTTTCAAAGCCCCCAAACCCAGCATGCTCCAGTTCTGTCTCTTGGGAAGCGCAAGCAGAAACTCCAATCCTGATTTTTAAAAGAACACTAGCAGATACCCCCAAATCCAGGGATAATTCATATGGTCCTTCTCAAATGTTAATGTTAAGTCTCTCTGGGATGCTCAGAATTTCTGTCAGGTAGGGTTGCCTGGTCTCAGGAGAGGTCTAGCCAGAATCTAAGGGATTCTATATTGTTTTCTCACTGGGTTTGGATGTTTTGGCACTGACTCTGCCACACTGTACCCATTGGCTCTACCTGGTGGCACCACCAGGCTCTTCCCTAGACCAGGTAGGTACTATCCTCCACATAATCTTTTACCCTGCCAATCTGCCAGTCGCCACTTCCTTCATCTCCAAGTCTGGCTTCAAGAGACCAGGCAATCCTAGGTCATCTGACCTTCCTTTGTTGAATTACTTTCCTAAAAGAACTACAAAGGACTGGGTCCTGACAGTCACAGTCTTGTATTAATATTATATTTATATCCTGGTATTCGTCTAGATCAGTGTTTCCCAAACGTTTTTGGGCAACGGCACACCTGTTTACTGAAAAAAAATCTCTCGGCACACCACCATTAAAGCCCCGCCCCGTGACGTCAGCGCGCAGCGTCACGCCGGGAGGGACGCACAAAAGTGAAAGTTTTTTCCCTCCCCCTTGCTGGGGAACCTCCAAGCTTTGGGGGTGGGAGGAGGCAGCAGAGCGAGGGACTGAGGGACGGCGGCAACTGAGGCGGCGGCGGCTGAGGCAGAGCTGGGAAGGGGGTTTCCAGGGGACACGGCAGCTCCTCGAAAGGCTTCTCTCAGCTGCGCTCAATCCGCCTCGGAGAGGATTTCCCCTCCGGTCCCATGCGTTCGTTTGGGGCATCGCTCCGGCTGCTCCCTCTCCCGCCGCGCAGGAGCGATGCCTCTCTCTGGCTCTCCCTCCGCGCAGGCTGAGGGAGGGAGGGAGGGGCGCGTGTGACCCGTCTCTGCTGGGAGACCAAACCCAGCGAGGCAGAGTCGCGCGGAGGCGCCCAGGCAGCGCTGCCGGCTGCGAGGAGGAGCGCCAGGCAGCAGCAGGAGGCGCGGCCTCTCCTCGCCGCCGCCGCCCCGCCTCTCGCCGCCCGACTCGCCCGCCTCCCTCCAGGCATCTCGCGGCACACGAGGCAACGTCTCACGGCACACTCGTGTGCCGCGGAACACCGGTTGGGAAACACTGGTCTAGATGCTGAAATATATTGGGCCGGCCCTGGTAACAGGTGTGACCCCCCTCAAAGACTGAGATGGAGCACTTTCCAAATTAGCCTGCAGGTTCTGGAGCTCTGCTGTCATAAAGCTTTTGGGATGTCTATACAGTTCAAGTTGCCTAAGCAGCATCTGGTGTTTGGGTTATATATCAGGTTCCCACCAGAGTAAGTCACAGCCGGTGGTTTGGATAACACACCAACTTCCCACAAGAGCAAAAGACTGACAAAAATTTGGCAACCAAGTCAACAAAGATACCGTATTTTTTGCTCTATAAGACTCACTTTTTCCCTCCTAAAAAGTAAGGGGAAATGTGTGTGCGTCTTATGGAGCAAATGCAGGCTGCGCAGCTATCCCAGAAGCCAGAACAGCAAGAGGGATTGCTGCTTTCACTGCGCAGTGATCCCTCTTACTGTTCTGCCTTCTGAGATTCAGAATATTTTTTTTCTTGTTTTCCTCCTCCAAAAACTAGGTGCGTCTTGTGGTCTGGTGCGTCTTATAGAGCGAAAAATATGGTAATTTCCAAGGCTAGCCAGACTCCTTATTCAAGGTGTCAGCATGAGATCGGCAAAAGCTTACAGAGAAGGTAACAATTCTCACACAGCGATGTTTTGGCATAAATAGGCATGAGAAGCTACCATTTTATAGACTAAATACAATTAAAGGCCTAGGCCAACAGGATTTTTCTGGGCTTTATCTGGGAATTTGAGGGGCAATTGCTGGCCACTATCTTATTTCTTTTGACATGACATCTTCCACAACCTGATAATGCATGCCCTTAGTGGGACAAAAGAGGCCATGTATGCTGTGGAATCAGCAACACACCCACCAATTCAAAATTTGCAGCACCCATCGCTAAGTGGTGTGGTGAGTGGGCATAATTTAGCACACATGTTTAAGAATCCAGTACAGTGGTGCCTCGCAAGACGAAATTAATCCGTTCCGCGAGTCTCTTCGTCTTGTGGTTTTTTCGTCTTGCAAAGCACGGCTATTAACGGCTTAGTGGCTTTAAGAAAAAGGAAAAAAACTCGCAAGAACTCGCAAGACATTTCGTCTTGCGAAGCAAGCCCATAGGGAAATTCGTCTAGCGAAGCGACGCAAAAACCGAAAAACCCTTTCGTCTTGCGCGTTTTTCATTTTGCGAGGCATTCATCTTGCGGGGCACCACAGGATTGGCTATTAGAATAAAAAAATACTGCATAGAGGCTGCAAAGAAGAGCCTCCAACTTTACACAAGGGTTAATAAATAATTCTTAGTGTGAGAATAGAGCTGTTACCAAACATACGGTGTTTCCCGTGGAAGCTGGGCATTTTATCTCAATTCTTTCTCCACTTTTCTACCCTATTTCCAAAATAGCCCGAGCCAGTCAGGCTACATTCAACCTCAATATTTATTGAGCATCCGATTTGTCCAATGACACAAGCAGGTTTCCATCTATGGGAAAGACCCTGTTCCATCACCTACTCTTTATCTGTTCCCCTGCAGGTACAAAGTCTCCAGGCCTGGGCATTTGTGAGTGGCTTCTTGTCATCCTTTCTCTCCTCCTCCTCATAGTCACGTTCCCCATTTCCATCTGGTTCTGCATGAAGGTAAGTCATTGGGGCTGTTGCACGTGCAGGAACTACAATTTAGCAATGTCCAGAGTTCCTGTACAGGCCCAGACAGAAGACCAAGCATCTCTCACGCACACACACTGCTGTGTGTACGACTCAATGGGAATGAGGTTTCACAAAGGTGCTGTGTAAGTAAACAAGTAGTTCCAAACTGATGTGAGTGAAGCATCCATATCTAGACCTCAGATAACACTAAACACTAATTATTCCAGAAATTACAATCCGAATACCAAAGTCTTCACAAAGCCAAGAGGTCTCCTTCCTGCTCACAGCAGTCTCCCTCATCTATTTTATCATGTTCTAAATTACCTATACAGTGGTGCCTCGCAAGACGAAATTAATCCGTTCCGTGAGGCTCTTCGTACAGCGGTTTTTTCGTCTTGCGAAGCAAGCCCATTGACAGCTTAGCGGATTAGCGCTATTAGCGGTTTAGCGGCTTTTAGCAGCTTATCAGCTTAGCGGATCAGCTGATAAGCGGCTTAGCTGCTTAGAAAAAGGGGGGAGGAGGGAAAACCCACAGGAACTCGCAAGACATTTTCGTCTTGCGAAGGAAGCCCATAGGGAAATTCGTTTTGCGAAGCGCCTCCAAAACGGAAAACCCTTTCGTCTAGCGGGTTTTCCGTCTTGCGAAGCGTTCGTCTTGCGGGGCACCACTGTATTGTGAATAAAAGTACTACTGGCCACTTGTCTTCTTTCACCTCAAGGTGCATTTCAAGTGGAGTAATTACTGCTACTCTGAGGCAAAGATAACAATAATTAATTTCGCTTCCATTTCATTTTTATGCCCAAGTTATACTAGAATTGTTCTCATTTGTAATCGTTTCTCCTTTCAGATGTTGTAGCTCTTCTACACCACCTTACATAAACAGGGTACTTTGGAATAATCTAGGTAGGCTGAAAGAGCTTACCTTAGAAATAATGCCGCTTACGTTTATTCAGCTTCTACATTTCCCTTCCGAGTTTAAAAAAAGTGAAGAGAATAAAAGAAGCTGACAGAATGCCTGAAGATGAAAGGATCTGTACCTTTAATAACTTTGCAGAATGGGGGATTTTTGCAAGGTGGAGTTTGTCATTCAGGAGCGCAATTAATTGTACTTGCCACGATTCCCCTTTCTGTACCACTCTAAAAAGATACAAGAGCCCCGTTTCCTTTTGCAGTTGGTCATGCAACTTACAAACATTCCTTGTGGTGGCTTGAATTGCAGGGAAGAAGATAGCATGTAGGTGTAGACTATAGCAAACACTGTGCAAACACTCCCGCAATCAGACATGAGGCATAACAATGTTTGGTTCCTTCCATTGCTGGCCCCTTCAAACAGCCAACTCCTCACAAGGGCCAGAGCCCCTGCGCATGGTGTGAAATATACTCGGAGTTGAGTGTGAATTTCATGCTCCTTATTCAGCTCAAAGTAGCAAAGAATGAAACTTTTCCCAAAACGTCTAGCTATATATACATTATTTACACATTGGGCCCCGCGTGATTGGCTAATTCTGGGTTGCTCCTGTAGACCAATCAGATTGCTGATTCACTTCATCCAGGAGCCTGATTGGCTGCTCCTGCAGGCCAATCAGGTTGCTGATTCACTTCCACCTGGAGATGGATTGGGTGGCTCCTGCGGACCAATTGGACTGCTGCATTCTGGATCCTATTGTTCTATGATTCAGCTCAGTACATAACATGGTATTTTTAAGAAACTGAAGCCAGAAACAGAGCAAGTGAATCTCTCTTAATCCTCAATCACAAACACTGGTGGCCAGCTGGAGGCCCCTTTAGCCTCACATGCTACACTGATCCATACCCTACATTGAAAACATGCGCCTTCCCCTCCAAAATCCTGGGGAAAGTTGTTTGTTATGGATGCTAGGAATTGCATTCCACTTCCCAGGTTTCATGGGGGAAAGTCATGCAGTTGAAATGTGCTTGAAATGCATGGTGGCTGTGAAACAGAAGATGATTCTTCCCACTCAACAAAGGCCCGTCATCACTTTACATTTGCTGCAGCAGGCGGCACCAGGCATTTCCGTTCTCCTGGGCTTTTAGAGCAGAGGTTTCCACACGGTACGTAGTTCCGCTTTATCTTACAGATTCCCACCATCCATTTTTCCATGACAGATTGTACGGGAGTATGAAAGAGCCATTTTGTTTCGATTTGGACGCCTTCTTCGCGGAAGGCCCAGAGGGCCCGGTAAGTATAGAACTATCAGCCTTTCAGGAAGCCTCAGGTTATGTACCAGCTGAGGGAGCTCTGGGGAGCCAAGTAAAGGTAAAGGGACCCCTGACAGTTAAGTCCAGTCGCAAACGATTCTGGGGTTGTGGCGCTCATCTTGCTCTACAGGCCGAGGGAGCTGGCGTTTTTCCGGGTCATGTGGCCAGCATGACTAAGGCGCTTCTGGCTGGAGTGGTACCTATTTATCTACTTGCACTGGTGTGCTTTCGAACTGCTAGGTTGGCAGGAGCTAGGACCGAGCAA
Source organism: Podarcis melisellensis (assembly GCF_964234715.1). Lineage (NCBI taxonomy): Eukaryota > Metazoa > Chordata > Lepidosauria > Squamata > Lacertidae > Podarcis > Podarcis melisellensis. Next base: position 93,696,631 of record NC_138538.1, read on the forward strand.
CGGGAGCTCACCCCGTCACAGGGATTCGAACCGCTAACCTTCCAACTGGCAAGTCCAAGCGGCACACTGGTTTAAACCACAGCACCACCCACGTCCCTCCAGGGAGCCAAATACCTTCCTCCAAGCTCTGCTTGGCTCTTGGAAGGCTTTCGAGGCAATGCCTCTCCCTAATCTGCACCTTCTGACCCCAGGCTATGCCCTTCAGGTTGTGCCACCCAGCTCTGGAACTGTTGTTGCTTGCCTGCTTGGAGAGATGTGCGTGGGTGCACACAGACCTCTCTGACATTTGAACAGCAGGCTACATTTCAGTGAGGCAAAGGCCGGAACCCCACCTGCTGCTCTTCCCACTTTTTTTTTTAAATAATAATATTTATTGAAGTTTCCAGAAATATCAAAAATATAAAAGAAAAAAAGACGTTTACATTTCAACCTTACTTTCATTGACATCTTTCCAGGACTTCCCCAACCCACCCCCTCTTGTATTCCAATTCCATTAAATTAATTCCACAAGTTTTTACCCTAAATTTTAAGCTTATTATCATTGTTATCATTGACCCAATATTCCGTTTAGTTCATCTTATATAACCATTTTCCCTTTATATTCCACCATCCTTCAACTTAAAAATATTTTTTCCTCTAAGATCGATCTCTGTTCCCTTCCACGAATTCCCCTCTTTAATACACAGGACAGAATAAAATAAAAAAATAAAGAACATAATATAATTTTACACCCTTTGGATTCCGAAGGTTCCCTGGCCCCATTACATGCCATTGCACATAGTGGCCTGCATGCGGATGGCACTATTGGTGCTCGAGAAGCTGAACTTGACATTTAGATGGACCCTTCCACAGCTGAGTTGAGAAACAATTGCCTGTGTAGTTTTGTACAGATATACCATGAGCATAGGGACGTGGGTGGCGCTGTGGGTTAAACCACAGAGCCTAGGACTTGCCGATCAGAAGGTCAGCAGTTCAAATCCCTGCGACAGGCTGAGCTCCCGTTGCTCGGTCCCAGCTCCTGCCAACCTAGCAGTTTGAAAGCACGTCAAAGTGCAAGTAGATAAATAGGTACCACTCCGGCGGGAAGGTAAACGGCGTTTCCATGCGCTGCTCTGGTTCACCAGAAGCGGCTTAGTCATGCTGGCCACATGACCAGGAAGCTGTACGCCGGCTCTCTCAGCCAGTAAAGCAAGATGAGCACTGCAACCCCAGAGTCGGTCATGACTGGACCTAATGGTCAGGGGTCCCTTTACCTTTACCTTAAGCTGAAGCACACATCAGTTAGTAAAGCTTTATGATTATGGCTACTTCAAATGTTCATTACCTTTGGTCCGTATTTGTGGCGGGATGAGAGAAGAGGTGCCCCATGTATATATGTAGACTCAGGCAGGGGAAATGCAACAAGCTGGTGATGCCAGACTGCTGTAGGAAGGCACAGGTGAGGAGGGCACGGTTTAGGGAGAGTGCTTGGATGAAGAGACCAGGCAGGACAGACACAAATACGCCTATTCAGACACAAATACGCCCTTAAGACAGGATGCATAAGCAAAAAGACAATGGGAAGGCTTTCCCCATTTGCCTCCCTTACAGCAGAGGAATATTTGAGGTCATTGGGAGAGTCAAAAGGGCTTCAGGATTGCTCTCTCCATGCTATTTCAGATACATGGTTTATATATATTTAGATATGTATGCATTTATGAATATTTTCTATCTGAGACCTTAGAATTCTTATAACCACACACACCTCAGTTCTACATCTTCAGCTTCCAAAAGAGCACTGCTGCCAAACTAAAAATGCTGGATTCTCTACCTGTTCAGTCCAGGCCTATTACCTTTTGCACTAAGAAATGTGAGTTTTCTTCTTTATTTACACCATCCAGCTTGCAAGTGCTGCTGTTCTCTTTCTCCTAACAGGATTATTCCTTTTCCTGCCGTGTTTGGACACCTACCACAAAATAGACCTTCGCCTCAAAACCTTAGAGATCCCTTTCTATGAGGTAAGAGAGACACAGTCTGCCCCTTCTGCTCTTTGAGCTTGTTTGCAGGAGGCAAAGTCAGTAGAAGTTTACTTAGGTTCACCATTCCAATTAATTAGGAAGCCCCGGGTTCAAATCTCACCTTGGCTATGAACTAACTACATTGCATTTCGGCATGCCATTTTGACTCAGCCTCACTCCCAGCCCCACAATAATTATACTGATCTACCTAACAGGACAGTTGTAGGATTACTTAACGTAAAGGAAGGCTGTAGATCAGTGACAGAACATCTGCTTTGCATGCGGAACATCCCAGGTTCATTCTCTGACATCTCCAGCGAAGGTTAGGAATCTACACAGTCTGATTTTTATTTGGTAATACAGTGGTACCTCGGTTTATGAACTTAATCTGTTCCAGGAGTCCATTCTTAAACCAAAACCGTTATTAAACCGAAGCGCGCTTTCCGTAATGAGGCCTCCCGTCGCCGGTGCCCTTCCACCATTCAGATTCCATTCTTAGACTGAGGGAAGGTTCTCAAACCAAGACACTATTTCCGGTTTTGCAGAGTTTGTAAGCCAAATCGTTCTTAAACTGGACTGTTCTTAAACCAAGGTACCACTGTACCGTATTGGCCCAAATATAAGTTGCACCCGAATATAAGCCGCACCTTTAAATTCGGGGGGGGGGGGCAGAGAAAAAAAGACAATACTCGAATATAAGCCACTCCCTTAAAATTCCGCAGGTGCTCACAGCTATTCTGCACTATCGTAAAAGCCCATTTTTGTAAGGTTGCAAATTTAAGCCGCACTTTCAACTTTTCACGGCTGGAATTTGGGGGGAAAGGTGAGGCTTATATTTAGGCCAATATGGTACACAGAAACAGCTCAGTCCAGCCCAGGACTGGAATCAGATTTCCTGTTATTTTTCCATTGACAAAACTGTACTTTATTGTTATAGATTTGGGGGGACCCTCCAAAAAACAACAACCCTAGGAATGAATAAATGTTAGGATTTTGATTAATTGGGATATGGATTAAAGTACAAGCTGCAGAGCTGTGCCAGACAGGGAATCCCTGGGCTGGCTTAGTGAAGAACAAAAGGTGTTGTTGGGCCACTGGAGAATGAGATGGTACCAAAGTGATGGAGTGTGTGTTTGAGGCGACAGGGAAAGGGATTTTTGAGCAAGGGTTGCTGGGAAGGAAAAGCAGGAAGAAGAGCTGAGATCCATCTTTGGAGGAATCTGGTTACAGAGATGCCTTGGGCTATAGGGCCACGCTGCTGTGGGAGACAAACCCCTCTTGAAATGACTGTGCAGTAAGACCTGGACTCCCTCCAGGCAGACTGAAGGTGTGAATAGGTGAATAAACCATAGTTCTTAAAGCCACAACAGTCTCTGCTGCATCTTCAATTCTCAAAAGGAACACAGACCCTGGGTGAGTGCCTGGGACCCCATGGGCTCTTGCCACCACTCGGCAGAGAGGGGGGCAGGCACCCAGATTTCATAACATTCTATTGCAGGGGTCGGCCAGGTTTACCTCACCTGGGCTGGTTCACTCCAGCAGAGATCCCTCCGTGGGCTGGATTACGTATGCACGCCTGTGATTTCTGGCGTCTGCACAGACGCAATTTCTGGTGCTGTCGCCATGCTGCGCTGCGCCCATTTAGTGCAGCACACCGGGACTTGTCGGTTAAACGACCACCGTGTGCCGCTTGTGGCCCATGGGCCTTAGGTTGCCGACCCCTGTTCTATTGGATGGTCACACAATGCCTTCTGCTTGCCCTAGACCATAACCAAGGACATGGCAAGTCTAGAAATAGATACCATCTGTTACTATCGAATGGAGAATGCCACACTCGTCACGACCACCCTCGCCAACCACTCAAAGGCAATCCAGCTGCTCGTGCCGACCATCGCAAAGCGCTTTCTGGCACAGCGGTCGCTCACAGACATCCTGATGGAGAGGAAGAGCATCAGCCAGGAGATAAAGGTGGGTTGGCTGTAGCGCTGTACGGAGGACATAGTGGGGAAGTCCATCACTCAGGGTGGGAGGCTTGCCCAGTGGCTGCTACAAGCCGAACTGGGGAAATGGTATGGTAACCAATGAAAGGACACGAGGGAAATGCTTCTGCCTTGTCATTGGGCACCTCCTCCTTCCTGAAAGTGGCTTTACAGGAGGTAAACTCAGAACTGCCTTGCAAGATCCACCCAGGGCAGCATTTCCTTTCAAACAACAGCAGCAGCAACCAGGCACTATACTGCCTCCAAACATAGGGTTGCCAACTGACCAGGTGAACCAGCTTACTGTGGTCTCCTGCACCTTTAAGAACAGCTTGGCTTGCAGAAACTAGAAAGTGATGCTTTGAATAGCATGGTGATGAATGTACTGTTTTGTGACCTGCACATTGTCTTAGTCTATTCTGGTTAATAGGGAGAGACAATTTTATAAATATAAGATTAGCTGCATGCCCTTTTAGTGAAGTGAGTGGCTAGAGAGGCCTTTTTCTCCCTATCATAGTAGACCTTTAAGTGGTCCAGTAAATGATTGGCAGTTAGGTTTGGGGCAGACAAAAGGTAATAGACTTTGCTCCAGTTTAGGTAACTTTAGAAAGGAATCTGACAAATTAAGGATTGACCTATAATCAGCTAGTAGCCAAGGTGGGAGAAAAGGGAAACTTTTTGAAAAACTGTAACCCTTTACTGAACAGCTCTGTGCTCACCTAACTCAGGGTAGCTTTACTCCTTGGTTTGCATCAAGGAGACAGCCATCACTACTAGAGCACTTCTCACTGGAAATGTTAGGACACTGCTGCTTTTGCATTTTTAAGTTGCTCATCCATCATATAAAACTGCTCCCAATAAGAAGACACTTTTTTTGCAGGTGGCTGTGGACGCCATCACCTGTCAGTGGGGGATCAAGGTGGAAAGGACAGAAATGTAGGTATGAAATGTGAGGTCTGCAGAAATGATCAGGTGACAAAATATCAGGAGAGGCGTCTCCGAGACGTTTCACTATTGTTAATGCCGCCCCTATGAGTATAATCAGTTTTTGTTATTTCTCCCCTTGAACAATCCCTGGACATAGGGGTCACCCTGGTACAAGCCACCATTTTGTGGGCCTCCTTTATCCTTCTGCTGCTATCTCTCGCAGATGCACAGCTAGCTCTTCGCCCATCTGTTTTGACATGGCTGTGGGTGAAAAGGGTTGATTTTGATGACCAGAAATGTAAGAGGAGCTGCTTAAAAACTGGCAGCTCAGAGCACCAAAAGTTACCCCATTCCTGCAGTTTTATGGATCTACATATGGCCAGAAAGGCTACAGCTGACCAACTCTCCATTTGTTTAGAGTCACCTTGGACAAACTTTTGAGGAGCTCCCATTTTGCTATGATATCCTCAAGTCTGAGAGGTGTTCTCCTTGCCAGGTGGCAATTGGCTCCACAGCCCCACCAAGAGCGGGGAAGGGAGGGCTCTGGCCAATTACTCCCATCCCTTCTGGCAGGAAGGCAGCCTTGGGTGTCTTCTCACTGACCACAGTGAGGGCAGAATAAGAATTGCCTCCTGTCCTGATCCCAGCACTGAATCAGTTTGGCACCATCCAGAAAAGGCAGCTGTGAACCAGATGTATTGCTCAGCCTTCCTGGTCTGTCAGTTTTCCGCTGCTCCTGCAATCCCGCTAGGGAAATGGAACAGGATGGAAAAAAGCTGAGGTTTTATTGGGTTGGTGGCAGCCAGAGCTCAGCAAAAGTGGGAGGGCAACAGGTTCCTGATTCCAGAGCTATGAGAAGTGTCTGTGCATATATGCAGCCATGGAGGACATCCTAGGGCCATTTAAAACTTCTTCAGGACATTCCTACAGCAATGGCAAATGTCCCCTTTCCTAACAGAACAAATGAGAACAAATCTGACACATCTTCATACATCGCACTGCCAATGTAAATGTCGCTAGAGTTGCTAACAAATGAGTAGGCCCACTCAAGAGTGGCAATGAGAGGGATATTCAGCCAACAACTGGCTTTTCAGCTGGCACCCAAGACAAAGGTCCCATTTAAGCTGATAAATAGCTGGCCAGTTGGCCAGCCCACCATGTAGCTAGGCATGGTTACAGCTAGCACTCTCTTCCCCCTGATGTAGTACAAAGTTTCCTTCCTGAGCTAAATGGTTGTCTTAACCACAGTGGCTATATTTCCCCTCCACCCTCTGCATACCAGCTGCTGGCAATCACAGGTGGGCAGAGTGCTGCTGCCATGCTCAGGTCCTGCTTGCAATCTTCCCACAGGCATCTGGTTGGCCCTGTGAGAACAGGGTGCTGTACTAGATAGGCCATTGGTCTGATCCAGCAGCCAGGCTCTTCTTGTGTTCTTAAACAGAAAATCATTTACAGTGGTACCTCTGGTTGCGAACGGGATCCGTTCCAGAGGCCCGTTCGCAACATGAAAAGCCCACAACCTGAAGCACCGTATCTGTGCAGGTGCGTGTGATTTGGTGTTTGTGTGCATGCGCGAGCGGTGAAACCCGCAAGTAACCCTTTCCGGTACTTCCGGGTCGCCACAGGACGCAACCTGAAAAAACGTATCATGAAGCAAATGTAACATGAGGTCTGACTGTACGCTGTTTCCAGTTTGGGTCTGCAGTCCCAGATTTCATTAATTTCATTCATTTCAGTAAAGATGTGCGGTTGCCAACAGAGCTTCAGGAGTCACTGGCTGCACAAGCCGAAGCCCAGAGACAGGCCAAAGTGAGGGTAAGGCAATACACTGACACGGTATGTTTTTATTACTGGAAGCTACGGGCAGGAGGGAGCTATGGGAGAGAGTTGCTGTCCTCCCAAGCTTGCTTCTCTTCAGGTCTAATCAGACAAGCGTTGGCCATGGTTCTGCCTGCATCTCACAGCACATGGGAGTGGGTCACTGGTCAAAACTAATTCTGTTGGTTATCCAGCTCTTGTTAATCTAAAGCAGGCACCCCCAAACTTGGCCCTCCAGATGTTTTGGGACTACATCTCCCATCATCCCTAGCTAACAGGACCCGTGGTCAGGGATGATGGGAATTGTAGTCCCAAAATATCTGGAGGGCCGAGTTAGATGCCTGATCTAAAGCAATGAGCCCTTCTTGTTTGCGCTAGTTCATTTATAGGTACTTAATGTAAATCCATTTCCTTTGGCTGGAAACCTAAGAGATGGAGGAGGTACAACATGAAGGCTGTTTGGGAGCTGCACTGGAAAATGGAAGCTCCAGACTCTTTCAATTCTACGCAGCACAAGAATGAAATAAATTTCTTCCACGCTAACCCTGCATGCTTTCCTTTGGGCTGTCGGAAACAAAATGGAAATTGAAGTGTTGTGGCACCCAGGAAAATATCACCACATGTAACACACTTCAAAACATCCAATATAAAGTCAGGTAATAAGTGACTTTATATTGACTTTTCTTCCTTTAATGGACTATCCAGAGATTGGGGAAAATCCTATTCCATTGACAGGGGAGTATGGGCTGCCACTTGAATAAGATATTGTCTGGATGCTGTCCCTTATAAGCCAGTTGTTCCCCTGTGGTAGGAATTAACTACAAGTTTCTTTTCATTATCCCCCCCCCAATTTTATTATTTTTTTATAGGAAAACAGTGCTATTTTACTAAAAAAGGGGGGGGGAATGCAAGGAAATAAATCACTTATCCCTGCCCTCCTCCGTATAGGAACAAATGCTGACTAATAAGAGGAAATTACCTCAGGAAGAAACAAACGCCCAGAACCTGCACATAAGTAGTATCTAATTAACCCTGGATGGCTTTTACTCAGTTGAACTTGCTTCTGAGGAAACATTAGAGGTGGTTTTTGGCCTTGAGGGTGAGCATTCAATGTAGCACTATTTTAAGTGCTGTGCAGAACCTGTTTTCGTTTTACTTCCAGCTGACGAACAGCGTTGCTTCTACAACACTGAAGGGCACCATTATAGAAGGAACCACAGGCGGTACTCAACAAAGTTTTACTCAGGGCAGACCTATTGAGATTATTGAACCCATCAAAGTTAGTCCCATTGATATCAAGGGGTCTACTCTGAGCAAAACTTCGTTGCCTCCTGCCCCAAAGGAAGATCATCTAAATACCTTGTGTTCTAGGTCATAGCTGCTGAAGGAGAAAAGGCTGCTTCCGAATCGCTGAAGGTGGCAGCAGAGGTGCTTTCCCACACACCAGCCGCCCTCCAGCTCCGCTACCTTCACATGCTGCAAAGCCTGTCTGCCGAGAAGCCGTCCACCTTTATTCTTCCTTTCCCCCTTGACCTCATGAATCCTTCATCAATAGACAACATGAAATCCACAGGCTGCAACCGTTCTTCAGATATCGCCAGCCACCCAGAGGCTCCAAAGGCGAAGGATTCCCCAATGTTGTAGGACTAAACCAGGTACAGCATCTAGGCCTCTCTGTCCAGCTCCTCAGGCCGCAACCCATTGCCTAGTCCACAATTCGTACCCGCCTGCTTTGCACCCCCCTGAAGTGTTCTTGCCTGGCTGAAATGTGCCCTTGAACTCACCTGGGTGGAGGATGAGAGAGGGGATGTTAGTCTGTGTAGGAACTGCCTACTGGATGAAGGCAAAATTCGTAGCTGTTGCTCTGCCCGCGTTTGCCCTGGGCCCCATTCACTACTCAAATGCGGCCCCTTGGAGGTTGTTTATGAGGCAATGTGGCCCTTGGTCTGAAAACATTTTGCCACTCCACTACAGGAATTCAGCAGAAGAATCTGTATAATCTGCATTTCAAACTAGCTGATGTAGTCACAGTTGATCCTCTATTGGGCCCCCTGTAATTAAATCTGCTTAAACTTTTAAACTCCTGAACTAAGAGGTCAGCAGCTGGGCTACATATGATGAGGGCGGCTGCTTTGCCACCAAGTGTATAAAACAGGGAATTGCAGCCCAGCCCCGTTTTTTCAAATGTGTATTTGTTTCTTTCCACATTTTTAGATGCACAGTCAAAGCTTGCTGGGTATCTAACCACCCTCATGTGATATTAAGGTAAAGGTACCCCTGCCCGTACGGGCCAGTCGTGTCCGACTCTAGGGTTGTGCGCCCATCTCACTTAAGGGGCCGGGGGCCAGCGCTGTCCGGAGACACTTCCGGGTCACGTGGCCAGCGTCACGAAGCTGCTCTGGCGAGCCAGCACCAGCGCAGCACACGGAAACGCCGTTTACCTTCCCACTAGAAAGCGGTACCTATTTATCTACTTGCACTTAAGGGGTGCTTTCAAACTGCTAGGTGGGCAGGAGCTGGGACCGAAAGACGGGAGCTCACCCCGCCGCGGGGATTCGAACCGCCGACCATACGATCAGCAAGTCCTAGGCACTGAGGTCTTACCCACAGCGCCACCCGTGTCCCCCATGTGATATTATTCCCAGTTAAAATCCAATACAGAGGTCAAATTATTATTCTGCTGTAAAGCTCACTGAGCGGCCCTGAACCAGTCACAATTCCTCAGCTCACTTTACCTTACAGAGCCATATCATCAAGATTAAAAGGGGTGTAGGGACAGAGAAAATTAATGCATGCTTCCTTTTAACATCTTGGATGAAGGGCTAGATAATAAGCTCACCCGTTGGGCGTTCCTGTTCTCTAGTCATTCCGTTCCTTGTCCCTATTTCGAAAGGCAGGTATATTGCAAGATACGAAGATAAGAAGTGTTGGTGGTGGAGCGCAAGAAGCTTAAGGCCAGTCCTTCCACCTCCTTGGGCCTGAAAATGGTGTGTCCTGCCCGAGGCAGTTCACAGAGTGAAAGTGAGCAGCACAGCACAAACGAAGTTTGGGAACTTGCTGCGAAAGCTCTTTGCTGTCTGTTTGCTTTAATTGTTAATTGGCTCAGGGAGTAGCCCTCCCTTCCAGTCTATCATTAAAGCCAACAGAGGCGGGACACCATCTGTGTCTCTTTCAGCAGAGGGACAAGGATTGGGCTGGGCCTGGACAATGCAGGCTGGCTGTGCCATCAGCAGCCCAAGCGTCTCAGACTCATTTTCTAAGCCTCCAGTAGAGATGATTTAGTGGAAGGAGCAAAAAAACAAATGAGTGGTTTCTACTGAGCGGAAGGAAAACACAGGAGGACCGGAGTGGGGCTTCCTCACAAACACAACTTGAGCTTAGCCCTTGTTCTGTTCTGTTGTTCCCATCAAAACAAAAGAAAAACTTTGAACACAAAATGGCAAATTCTGCAAAAGAATAAACTCAAGCTAATCAACAAATTCATCTAATATGTGCTAAATCCGAGGTATATTCAGCGCCAGGTGGAACCTTCTTACCTGATCAGCTCTTGCTAAGAGCTTTTAGAATGGTAAATTTTGTCTGCTGTTCTTATTGTCAGCCTCACTGCTACTTGTTTTAGTATTTTTGTGGTTTTTACGTGCTCTGATATTATGTGAACTTTGTTAACATCACCCTTGGAGACTCTGGGCTGAAAAGCAGCCTATTATATTTTTTTATAGTAGTAGTAATAATAATAATAATAAATATAATCTTCTGAATATGCAAATTTCCTTTCTTCCTTTAACAATTGTAGCAGGTAGTGTGTCCTTCCTTTCTCTGGCACTGGCCTCTGGTATTAAAAATATTTCTAAAATAAGCAAACAGGCATTATTTCCTATAATTTCCTATATATTTCCTTTTAGAAGACATCTGAAGGCAGCCCTGTTTAGGGAAGCTTTTAATGTTTGATGCACTATTGTATTTTAATATTTTGTTGGAAGCCACCCAGAGTGGCTGGGGAAACCCAGCCAGATGGGTGGGGTATAAATAATAAATTATTATTATTATTATTATTATTATTATTATTATTATTATTATTATTATTATTATTTTATTTTATTTTATTATTGCAAGGCTCCTTCATCTCTGACTACCACCATGGTCCCTCACTTGCCTTCATTGCAGTTGCCCAGCTTTTGGGGCAGGATTAAAGCTACAGCAACCAAAGCAGTTTGGGAGGAAAAGCACTCCAGCCTGAGTGATGTTGCATTTCCTCCAGCATCTATATTAATCTCATTTTAAATGAAGTCTCCAACTGAGCAGCACATGGAGCACCTATAGCTCAGTGGTGCAGCCATTTCATGCATTTCCAATTAAAAGGATCTTGGGGAACAGGGAACAGAAGACACTTCTGCCTGTGATTCTAGAGAGCTGTTGCCACTGAAAATAGAGAATGCTGTGTCAGATCAGGGGCAGAATTTGGTATGATGTCCTGAGCAAAAACAAAATTTAGTGCCTCCTCCAGTATTTCTCTCCCCTCCCTCGCCTTCTGTTCTGCACATGCTCTCAAGTGCACTATGTCACAGTTGTGGCAACTCAATCGCCTGTCTGACCAGGGCTTAACTGTGAGTAGGCAACCAAATAAATACAGGTATTAGTAACATCGCTATTTTGCAACCATTCAGCTCAACGCCCTGTGTCGGGAAACTGCCTGCACCGATCTAGATCTGGCACCGGTCAGATGAACCAATTATACAAAGCCGCTTCCTATGTTCTCTGCAGAAAGGAAAGTGGAACGTACTTAAATAAATCAAGCTGCATTTCTGCTCATTTCTGCTAGATGGCGGCTTTTGGCCATGATTTTACAATACCATGAACAGGTGTACGCAGCCAAACTTTGGCTTACTCTGCTAACCTGTTCAAAATACCATGCTAGCTCATATTTTCCCCTGAAGGAAGAATGGGGTGGCAATGAGGCAGAAGACAAAGGGGCAAAATATGTTCCCCTATGAAGACACATTTCTTCAGAAAAGGCTGTAGAACGGATGCAGTGTTAGGACAGAAAAAGTACTGATACCAGATCAGTCTAAAATATTTGGTAAGTCACCTTCCATTCACAAAGGATCAGGGTTTCACAAGTGCCATTAGCAACCACCAATCTCTTCCTGATGACTTGTGAAAAAGGACAGCAGCCGTGACCCTCCCTCTCACAGAGAACTTGGAAGTTGTGAGGGGGTCTCTTGCTTCATAATAGGGACTACAAGTCCCATCATCCCTGACGGTTGGTCCTGCTAGCTGATGGGAGTTGTAGTCCAACAACAGCCTGGGAACCCAAGTTTAAGGAAGAACTGTAGGGCCTTCCCCTTCCCTGAGTCCTCCAGCACAGGTAGGAGGATGTGGGTGAAGTAATCAATCAGGATCGCATCTTGTGACAAGCTAAGAGTGTCTCAGAAGCAGTTAAGATTCCATCTGGCTAGTTCTAAGTGTCTCCAAAGCATGGCGTGATTTGAGTGAATAGCCTGCCCTTTGCAGAAGATTCCACAGCTAGAAGAGTCTTCTCTCTGTTTACTTCAGGCTTTATGAGTAGCCAGGAACAGTGGAAGTCTCTCACTGCTTCTGTCAACTCCAATACCTGCATGAGATTAGGGAACTATCCCTCCCTGCTCTTTGGAAGGCTGGGCTTGTTCATTCACCGGGTGCTATGCTTGGGAGACATTTGGAAGGGCTGCTTCTAAGAGTCTCCTACCTTACGTAAACAAAGAGAACTACTAGAGAACTTGAGGGACGGGAATCATGCCAAGTAATTAAAGGTAAAGGGACCCCTGACCATTAGGTCCAGTCGTGACCGACTCTGGGGTTGCGGCATTCATCTCGCTCTATAGGCTGAGGGAGCTGGCATACACTTCTGGGTCATAGAATCATAGAGTTGGAAGAGACCACAAGGGCCATCGAGTCCAACCCCCTGCCAAGCAGGAAAGACCATCAGAGCACTCCTGACATATGGTTGTCAAGCCTCTGCTTAAAGACCTCCAAAGAAGGAGACTCCACCACACTCCTTGGCAGCAAATTCCACTGTCAAACAGCTCTTACTGTCAGGAAGTTCTTCCTAATGTTTAGGTGGAATCTTCTTTCTTGTAGTTTGGATCCATTGCTCCGTGTCCGCTTCTCTGGAGCAGCAGAAAACAACATTTCTCCCTCCTCTATGTGACATCCTTTTATATATTTGAACATGGCTATCATATCACCCCTTAACCTCCTCTTCTCCAGGCTAAACATGCCCAGCTCCCTTAGCCGTTCCTCATAAGGCATCGTTTCCAGGCCTTTGACCATTTTGGTTGCCCTCCTCTGGACACGTTCCAGTTTGTCAGTGTCCTTCTTGAACTGTGGTGCCCAGAACTGGACACAGTACTCCAGGTGAGGTCTGACCAGAGCAGAATACAGTGGCACTATTACTTCCCTTGATCTAGATGCTATACTCCTATTGATGCAGCCCAGAATTGCATTGGCTTTTTTAGCTGCCGCGTCACACTGTTGGCTCATGTCAAGTTTGTGGTCAACCAAGACTCCTAGATCCTTTTCACATGTACTGCTCTCATGTGGCTTAGCCAGCATGACTAAGCCACTTCTGGTGAACCAAAGCAGCACACAGAAACATTGTTTACCTTCCCACCAGAGCGGTACCTATTTATCTACTTGCACTTTGATGTGCTTTTGAACTGCTAGGTTGGCAGGAGCTGGGACTGAGCAACAGGAGCTCACCCCATCACGGGGATTTGAACCACCGACCTTCTGATCAGCAAGTCCTAAGCTCTGTGGTTTAACCTACAGCACCACCCACGTCCCATGCCAAGTAATTACCGGACACTAAAGCCTCTGGTCCAAGATACTCCCAATGCATCTACTAGTGAAAAACTCCTAAGACGGATCGAGTGTTCTTTTTTTTTGGGGGGGGGAGGTCAAACAAAACCCCCAAATATTTCCTATTGAGTTATTTTTAAATTCCACCTGTACAGGTAAATACAGTGAAATATCAGGGCAACTCCAGCCTAGACCTTGAATATGTTCTATATAAATAACAGAAACTGGGAATCAATCCCACTTGGTTGAGTTAACTCCTTTCCATGTACTGAACCAATAGTTTAACAGAGCTGGGAGAATTCCAAGTAGCCACTAATGCACAACCCTCCATCTGTGTCCAGTGCCAGCTACAAACAGGAGCCAAAGGCCTTCTGGAGATCACCCTCCTCTTCAGCGTTTGGGCTTGGGGAATTTCTTTGTTCGTGGCTTAGGAGTGCTGGGCTGTGAAGGTGATTCAGTTTGTTCCTTAACGACGACTTCTGCAACGACAGATGCACAGCAAGAAGCAATTAAACACTGACATTGTCAACAACTAGACAATATGAGAACTAGTAGCTCAGAGAAACCTCATACTCTACTCTGCAACAAGTCCAGGTTTCAGCTCAAGCATAGCCTTGAGGGAATCAAGACCAAACCCAGCTGCCCAAAGAATGGTTATGAACAGCGTATGCATCCACAAACCCATGTTTGCCATGTTCACACTTCATAAGTATACCTGTTCTCAGTGGGGACCTCATGCATAATGGGAATATAAATATTTATTAGAGTTTTTAGAAAAAAAGAATACAATGATAATAAACATTATTGCTTTGTTTTAACAAAATTTCATAATATTCTTGAACTTCCTCACGTCTCCCGCTCCCATTTACATCATTAATAGATTTTTGTCAAGCAAATTATCATCTTATTTCCAAATCTATAACCACTTACTTAAATACAGTAAAATAATTCTCCTGCAAATTTGTTTCTCTTAATCTCTCTTATCATCAATTCTTAATCTATTTTAGTGATGGCCAATTATTTATAACCAAGCATCCTTCTTAACATTCAACTAAATCACAATATTTCTGCAAATAAATCTTGAATTTCTTCCAATCTTCTTCAATCCTTTCTTCTCCCAGGTCTCGGATTCTGCCAGTCATCTCCGCCAGTTGCATATAGTCCATCAGTTGCATCTGCCATTCTTCCAGTGTGGGTAGATCTTGAGTTTTCCAGTTCTTAGCGAGTAGTATCCTTGCTGCTGTTGTTGCATACATGAAAAATGTTCTATCTTTCTTTAACACCTTCTGGTCGACAATGCCCAGGAGAAAGGCCTCTGGTTTCTTAGTAAAGGTATACTTAAATACCTTTTTCAGCTCGTTATATATCATTTCCCAGAAGACCTTCACTTTGGGGCAAGTCCACCAGAGGTGGAAGAATGTTCCTTCATTTTCTTTACATTTCCAGCATTTATTATCAGACGAATGGTATATAATGGGAATATGCCAACAGAGCATTATGTGCTCAACCCCACTTATTTCAATGATCTAAGACACATTGATCTCTGACATGTACACAGTACTTTGTTCAAAGTAAATGAACAATCCTGATACGGCCAGTATCACGCTGCAGATGAGCAGCTTAGGCTGATAAAAGCTTGCTCGGACTGCCAACTGGGTTAGATAAGAGTTCAACTAGGGACATCCCTGCTCACATTCTGAGCCAGTGCAATGCAGTTTGCTTCTTCAGCTCCCTGGGTTGGTTCGTAACATGCATCTTCATTACTTCATGATTGCAGCATCAAAGTGAATTATGACATGTGAATTATGACATTATTAAGCAATGAAGAACTTTCCTTTCACCCCACAACACACTGCTTTTCAACAGAAACATCACCTATTCAGGCCAGAGCTACACATGTAGCAGACTGAGGATGCATAATGGGTTGTGCCACTTCAGCAATGCAGATGGAAGAATGGTCTTCTTCTTCTTTGGCGATCACTCGTAGCTGAGTAAGATTGTCTTCCATGAACACGGTCCCAACAGTGAGTCCGTAAATGACCGTGGAGGCCAATTCTGGATCCACACGTCCTTCCACAGTGGGGACATAGGTTTCCGGGCGGGAGTTGATCATGGTGTGGATTTGCCAAGCGTGCCTTCCTCTTAGCACGTTTCTCCCTTGCGTCCTGAGTTCGAGTGTCTTCAAAGCGCATGACACCTTTGGTCAAGGCTGTTCTCCAATTGGAGCGCTCACAGGCAAGTGTTTCCCAATTGTTAGTGTTTATACTACATTTTTAAAGATTTGCTTTGAGACAGTCTTTAAACCTCTTTTGTTGACCACCAGCATTATGCTTCCAATTTTTAAGTTCGGAATAGGCTTCTGAAAGTGGAAACGTAACACACCAGGGAGAAAAGTTCTAGATTAGTCCATTTCCTGTTGTGCTAACATTCTACTTACAGGATACACTTTATAATAAAGACCAACCCAAAAGGTGATTTTCCTGGCTGCAGTTTGTAGTGGCACAGTCCAGTCTACTACCTCACCCTCCTGGGCAGACCAGGTGACAGCTGCCAGTCATCAAACACTAATCAAGAACAGATAAATCAAGCAACTGACACACAGGTGTGAACTAGGCCTCTGTTTGTTGCCCGTGTGGAACGGATTCCCCTATCAGACTCAGGAGGTGGACTGGGCAAGTCAGCTAATTCTCACGTTACCATTTTCAAATGGAGAAATAAACAGCCTGCTGTTATTGAGGGGGCGGGAATGAAAAGACCTTCAAACAGCAAACCATCTCTCTCCCCAGCCTGCCTTAGGTACAGCCTATCATTTTGATTCTTGCAACCTTCAGGGAGTAGTAATGATGGGGAAGTGGCTACACGTATTTACTTACTAAGAGCAGAAACAAAGGAACAGAAAGGCATCTGGTACAACTTTTGCAGTAACATTCCATTTCTGACTACGAGTGGAGAAGGGGGAAAATGGTGGGTTATATTCAAAGTAGCGCTAAGCCAAGCATTCTGCCAGAGCCTGGCCTCTAGTTCCCCCCAACCTTCCAGAGCAGATTTGGGGATGTCAAGGGGAGGAGGAATCCCATTGCGCTAGCACAACGTATTTAGCACAACCTGTATCTGGGAATGTTCTCCGCTCTCCTACAAAAGCACACTTCCTGTACACTTTTTTCCTTTATGTGGTAGGCAGCGTGGAAATATAATACATGTAGTCTGAAATGGCACAGCTCAGCAAGAGCTGCAGCACGTGACTTCCCTATGCCTGTTTTGTCTATTTTGAGCCATTTCGCAGCACCAGCAGCATACTCAATTATACCACCCAAATGTATGCTTGAGACGTAAGTGCAGCCAATCCTGGTTCTCCGACACATTTGTACCTTGAACGCACCTGAGCCTGAAAACCAGTTTATCACATACACATTTTATGTTTCCAAATGTACGCCTAAACATGTGGTGCATGAAATCGCCCTTAAAATTCCAGAGCATTTTTTTAGAGCCTGCAATTCCACCTTCCAAGTCTTTAGTCATACCTGCTTTGAGTTTTGTTTCTTTTGGTTCAGAGTCCTTCAGCTTTGGTTGCTCACCCTCCATGTTCTGGATTTTTGCCAGAGCTTCTTCCAAGTCCTCATGAAGGACTTCAGATTTTTCCTCAGCTTGCTGTGCTCGCTTTTCAGCCTCTCTGAAAGAGCAGGTGCCAGAAAGAACTCATAGCCCTGAGCAGGCAAGAAACCAACTAATCTCATTTACTCTAGCTTCCTACTGTGAAAAATACATTTTCTCTTGCGTCTTCATTCCCCAAAATGTTCCTAACAGCCAATACTACCTATGTAAGAATCCGCACCTGATTAATACATTTCAAGTGTCTAAAACCTACAGGAGAATCTACTCCTAGCACTTCAAAACCACATGAGAACTCACATATCACTAAAGGTAAAGGCAAAGTTAAGTCCAGCCACGGACGACTCTGGGGTTGCAGCGCTCATATTGCTTTACTGGTCAAGGGAGCTGACGTTTGTCTGCTGACAGTTTTTCCAGCTCATGTGGCCAGCATGACTAAGCCGCTTCTGGCGAAACCAGAGCGGCGCATGGAAACACTGTTTACCTTCCCACCAGAGCGGTACCTATTTATCTACTTGCACTTTGATGTGCTTTCGAACTGCTAGGTTGGCAGGAGCTGGGACCAAACAACAGGAGCTCACCCTGGCGCGGGGATTCGAACCTCCGACCTTCTGATCGGCAAGCCCAAGAGGCTCAGTGGTTTAGACCACAGTACCACCTGCGTCTTATTTTTGTTTAAAAATGGAATGTGTTGCAGCGGAATAGACACCTGCAATCACATAGGCCACTGTTCAAGATACCCTGTAGTCTCTAGTCTGCACATCCACCCATCTTTTCCCTGTGGTTCTATACTCACACGAGTCGCTCTTCCAGAATTTCCAGTGACGCCAGCAACTCAAATTCCTTCTTTGAGGCCTTTGTGGTCCACTGGCTGGCATGCAACTCCCTCTGGAATAAGAAGAGTGAGTAACTTATAGGAAATGAAAGGAAATAAATCAACAGGCTACTTTCTGTCTCAGAACTGGCATACAGAAGTCCCTGGCTCAAATCTTGCCTCAGCTATGAGCACACTAGGTAGCCTTAGACAAGTGATGCTCACTCATCCCTGATATCTTCAGATTGGGGATAAAGATAATTCTGGTCTACTTTACAGGGTCATTGCACTGTTTTATTTACAGAGGCACAGAGTTGGAAGTTGCCATTACTCTGCCTCTGAGAAGAAAAGGTTTATACCGGTCACAATTGCCTGAGAATATCTCCTGTAAAAACCCCATAATGGTGTCCATGCACCACTGCCGTTCTTTTCAATGGGGCCAGTGCAGGAGAACTTCCCAGATCTGTTTCCTGCTGTAATAGTGTGTTATAGTGGCCAAAGAGTTGGACTAGGACCTGGGAGTGTTAGGATATAGTTCCGTTCCACCTTAAATGGTCAGGCATGATTGTTGTGTATCACATGCCTGTTTCGTTCCAGCTCTCGCTGGGAACTTCCGTTTTATATATTGCTTTTGTCCCGGCTGTTTTCCTGGACACAGAGGCAAGCAGTCATGTTTTTCCTTTGTTCTGATCTACGTTGAATAAAGCTGTAAATATGCTCTCCTGTCTGCATCTTCCGTTGTGGAGGCTTTGCTGAAAGGGTGTGCACGGGTCTTGGAATGTCTCTGAGGCTCGTGTCGCTAATTGACTGATGCTGTTCCACGGGAGACCGGTGATCGTCCGGAGACGACTGGGGGTCTGCCTGATGCCTCCGTCCCCCTGGCAGTATTCCAACAGGGAGTCCAGAGTTCAAATCCCCACTCGGCCATGAAGCTCACTGGGTGACTTTCAGCCAGTCACTGCCTCTCTCAGCCTAATCTGTCTCATAGGAGTTTCGTGGGGATTAAATGAGGAGGGGGAGAACCATCTATGCCACCTTGAGCTCCTTGGAGAAAAATGGTGGGATATACTGGTCTACTACCATTAGGATCGCAATATTGTCATGCGAGCACTTGGACTAAAATTGTCAACCGAAAGCTCTACTTTCTGGTTTATCACCACAACAGTTATTAACATTCGTCTTCAGTAAAGCAAATAATTTAATTAGACAGCGCCCATATGACACTGAGAGACAGAATAATCTGGCCAAAATAAGGAACTTTTGTCCATGGTATGATTATTTCCCACCTAGTCACTTTGGCACCCTATTTGCAAAATGTAACAATTTCAAAATACAGACACGCTTTCACTTTCGCAAGATTGAATATACTGCCTTTGGCTGCACTCGAGGGTCGATTTCAAAAAAATCCACTGGAAAAACGGTTATGTCTATGCGGAGATGGCAGTATTGAGTCAGTGGCCCATGTGCTTCTGGCTTGCAAACTTTATAAAGATTTGAGGAGTGAGGCTATTACCCCTCTATTATTGTCTGTGCCGGGTCGCTCAACCATTGCTAGTGTGTCCTTTCTTTTAGCAGATCAAGATGATCAGGTGACAGCATAAAATGCAGGGTTTTTAGTGGGGACAATTAGAATAAGATCTATTATTTGATCACTGATGTAAACCCCCTAATGTATTTTCTATAGTTAAGTTTTTACCTCTATCTTCAGTACATTTTATTTTATTTTATTGCTATGGCTAGTGGCTGGGCTGATGCAAGTAACGATTCTTCTGCTGCAAGGTGGGATATAAATAACTAATACTGAGAACCTGTCCTCTAAAGCAGCTGCCACACCTTGTTACAAATAGACACACCTCTCCAGAGAAGTTCTATCTATTTATACGTATGTACATACATTCATACATACATACCCGTGACACTGTGATTTCTTGCACTTGCATGGTTTTGACATACACATTAGAATCATCACCAATGTATCTGACTGGGTAAGTGACCGCAAGACTCCCATCCTGCTCACCAGTGCTGGTGCTGGGCACGGGGGGCTGTTCCTGCAAGGACAAACAGAAGGAGCATGGGGAAATGGAAGGACCACACAATGCAATGTTTGTTTCCTCCTCATCAAGGAAACTTCTCACACAAGAGACTCAGATAGTGTATGGAAGGATCATGATGATCAACGCCAGTCCTCCCCCCCCCGGGGGTACTCAGCAGTATGCAGTACCGGCACCTTTTTAATGGATATGTTAAAAGTGTGGCACTTAACTGTAACAACTTCATGGTGAGTGCTGGCACCATTTTTTCTAGAAAAAAAGCTCTGATCAACACAATCTTCAATTATTTTCATATTCTACATAAGGCTACGCTGTCAGTTGTGGTTCAGGAGCTGCTGGAGTCAGGGTTCACAGCTGTGGTGGAGGAACCCTCTCTGGCACCAGGGGCAGGGCAGCCCATATGAAGTGAGCATGTGCGGTATCCCACACATGCACACTCCGTACAGAATGCCGCACATGCACACTCCGTATGGGCTGCCACTTACACGGCGACCATACAAGTTGCTGCACAAGTGGCATCCTGGAGTGTGCAGGTGTGGTAGCCCGTACGGACGCCACGCAAGCGGCATCCTGTACAGATTGCACATGTGCGGTGACCATACGGGATTCCGCACATGCGCAGTCTGTACGGGCTGCCACTTGCACGCAGCGTCCATACGGGCTGCTGCTTGCACGGCGACCGTACAGGCTGCCATACGGAGTGTGCACGCGCGGCAGCCTATACGGACACCCGTACAGATGGCGCATGAGAGTGGGAGCCCGTATGGACACTGCGCAAGCGGCGCCCATATGGACTGCGCACGCCCTTGGCCGCTCTACAGCTGGGGGGAGGCAGGGGCCATCTTGTCACCCGCCTCTTCCGCCCCCCCTTCCTATGCCCCTGCTTCACAGACCATGCATGAATTCTGGGGCTGATTCTCTGCTGCTGGAGAATCGGAAGCGTATACACTCTTGGCTTATCCACTTTCCATATTTAAACATGCTCAACCACCCTTGAAAAGAGAATCCTCAGCACTTCATCAAACTACAGTTCCCAGGATGCTTTGCGAGAAAGCTAAGACAGATAAAGTGGTATACAACTTTGTAGCATAAAGTTTCTGACTCAAGCAG
Organism: Podarcis melisellensis; assembly: GCF_964234715.1. Taxonomy (NCBI): domain Eukaryota; kingdom Metazoa; phylum Chordata; class Lepidosauria; order Squamata; family Lacertidae; genus Podarcis; species Podarcis melisellensis. The sequence goes on from NC_138538.1 coordinate 93,717,773, forward strand.
ACGCTTTATGACCAACACCTGGAGAAAGGGGGTGCCTTTCCTTTGTGCTGCATTGCCCACAGTCCTGCCTATGTTCTGCACCAGAAGAAACCAGAATCCAGAATCTGTAGCAAGGAATTCTCAGTTCAGTGACCAGTATTTCCTGGTATCAAATTCCAATTCCTCAGATTTTTCAAAGCTTTTTCAATTTTTCAGGAAGTGGTCAAAGAGGGAGGTGTTGAATGTATGATCAGAACAGCAAGGAATTTAAGTCACAGAAGGGGAGAAGGCAAAGCATTAAATGGGCAGTTCATACGTATCCAGCAATGTGATGCAGCCAACGAATACCCATTGCTCCTGCTAATGTGTAAAGGAAGCTTATCACGCGGGACGTAAGAAAAACAGCCACGTTGCCAGCCCCATCCATGCAATCTGCTTCCTCCACACTGCCAACCCAGGGGCCCAGCAGTGATGCCACTCCTGACACCATTAACAACTTCTGTGTGGCCTACTGGAAGTAGCTTTTCCAGGTAGCATCCACCATATGTCTCCAATCTCTTCTCCATAGTCATGAGGGATAGATATATATATTTCTTCTGTTTTCATGATGTCAAAACTTCCCTTTTCATGATGTCAAAACTTCCACCAAATAGCAATAAACACATGGCCATAAGCCCCCGCGAAAAAGAAAGAAGCCCTGAAAGAAGAGGGACAGCTTTCTATATTTCCTAATGGAGATGCTCACCTCTGCTTCTAACACTTGCTTCTGTTCTGCTGCCTCCTGATCTTTTAGAACATCCACAGCTTCTTTGTCTTTTTTCTCTTCCTCCACAGGTACCTCAGTGGTGGATGAGCTCTCCACTCTCTGCTCTGGACGAGGAGGCAGCTGTCGTTTCAGCTGAAGCACCTGCAAAAAGGCTGCTAGTGAAATTCTCCTTCTGAGATATCACCCTGCGTCAGAAGAGAGCCCTGCGCCACCACCACCAGTCACACCAAAGGTTATTTCTGCCAGTACCTCTAACCCAAACAGGCCAACCAGGTCTTCTTGGCTGATTAAAGTGGTGGGAGTGGTCTTCATCCCAGACAGGAGGAGGTTGCAGGTTTCAATCCAATCCAAGCACTCTGTCTGGAAAAAGAGAGAGCAAAAGAAGCAACCAACCACCAAAAGGGAAATGCAGTGGTACCTCAGGTTACAGACGCTTCAGGTTACAGACTCCGCTAACCCAGAAATAGTACCTCGGGCTAAGAACTTTGCTTCAGGATGAGAACAGAAATCGTGCGGTGGGGGCGGGAGGCCCCATTAGCTAAAGTGGTACCTCAGGTTAAGAAGAGTTTCAGCTTAAGAACGAATCTCCAGAACGAATTAAGTTCTTAACCCGAGGTACCACTGTAAAAACAATTGCCCTGTGGTGCTCTGCCAGAGGGCTCAAACAGAGTTGCTTATGCTGAACTACGCTTAGAGGAATCGCTTCCAAACATCTTAAGTTGTACAATGTTTTGCTTAGCATATAGCTCTCCATTTCAGCTTCCCAACCCAAATGGGCAGTAGGTGGAGCTGGACTTTGTAGGGGGCCAAGGATTTTTAAGAGGTCCACCATTAATCCCAGCCATTATCTTCCCTGCAAATGCATACTGTGCATTCACACCTGTACTATCACTAATAGGTCCATGCATTTGCTGCCTAGGGAGTAACAGCCTTGGGGCTGGAAAACCCTTGCCCTAATTGCAGATGTGCTGTGGTTGCCTGTGTCTGTGTAACACCCACCAATGAAAAACACTATTTTTTACATTCTAAGTGGTACTATTGTAAATGGAGATTAAGAGGGATGACTATTAAAGGCCCGCTAAAACCTGAAGTCCCATTGGGCCAATGCCCTGCCCCTATCGCTATCACTATGCAACATCTCCTCCAGAGAGCCCCAGCCTTCCAATTCCCAATATCCCACCCAGGAATTCAGTCTTTGTGAATTCTGACATGAACTGCACATCTATCAGACTGATTTGATTACTAGAACCTATTTATTTCTTATATCTGTTTCCTGCCTTTCCACCAAATGAGGCTGGCTTTCACACAATAGAGTTCAATGCGATTTACCTCTGAGTAGACACAGTTAGGAGTCTAGCCTGTGCTCTTAAGACTCATTCCAACTTCCTTTTTGTTTGGAACCAGCTATTTCTCATATCACAGGGCTTATGAATTTGCTGCCCTGAACTCCTTTGGGAGGAAGGGCAGGATATAAATTCAATAAATAAATAATCCCATCTAGAACCCCCTTGCCTGAGAGCAAGCCTCACTGAACTCAATAGGACTTACTTCTGATAAGACAGGATTAGGCCTGCTCTGTTAGGCTTCTAATGTCAATGTGGGCACACTTCAATTCCCAGCATGCAGTAGTAGCAGCAGATTGTATAAACACACAATATTGCGCAAAAAAAGTTTGCACACTGCAGAAGACATGACTGGCAGGGATTAAAAGGCTTGGAGAAACTCCAGGTTATGGGAACTGTTTCATTAAGAAACAGTAGGTGCCTTGCGGAAGCGAAGATGCAATTGCCTCACAGAGATTTACAGAGTAATCTGATGCATGTCTATACAAAAGCAAATTCCACTGGGTTCAAAGGTGGTTGCACGCGAGGAAGGCAATCCAGTTTCTGTAATGTTATTACATAACGTTCACAGCTTTGGAAAAAACAAACAGTGGTGTCAGTCAATGCTGCTTTCATTCACACGAAGTGAACCTGGTCCTGAAAATGCAAGAAGATGTGAAGAGCAACAATTTTTGCACCTGTTTCCGTTTCCATCGGAATCCTCCAACATCCCTAGTGATGTCGCAAAAGCGACGTGGGCCAAAGAGAGACACGATTGTCCCAACCCAACTTGAAACTTTCCAAACAACCCAGCCTCAGCCTACCTTCCCACTCAGCCTGAAGCGGCCCAGACCTTACTGCATGCCTTCAAAGAGCCCACACTTCTCTTTTCCAATCTATTTCACAAAAATGGCTCACAGAAACACGAGACTCCTATCCTCCTTTGCTGATGGCTGCCATAATTGACACTACCACAAATTTTCAGCCTTTTCTTCCTCCTGCCTAGGGAGGAACATGAAATATTGGGGGTACCTTCCATGCGCCGTCATGATTTCTGTGACACTACTGCGCTCAGCTGCAGACTTTTTCTCCTCCTCTCCAACTAGGTACCCCCTTAACAGCACCGGCCCAGTCTGGATATTGGAACTTCCTGAACAAGGGTCAGCACAGCCCGGATCAGCAGTGTTAACAGAGTTCAAATTTCACAATGCGTAAGAAAAACCACTTAACTGAAAACTGGCTGGGCTTTAAAAAGTACGCACCGCGTTGCCCGTGGGCAACTGTGAGCAAGCCATCTTTAAAAGTAGGCAAGAGGTACACAATGTACCAAGAATCCCACTTGCCCACTTTTGCCTGCGGCCGCATCTACCCCTGGCATGTGGCCCCTGGAAAGCTGCCCACAAGAGAATGTGAAAAATGCTTCCCACTGCTTACATGCAGACATGGGGACCGCAGAACTATGCGTGCAAGGACCCTGGCCCAGAAGCAGCACTTGGCACAGTGGGGCCATGAGCTCGAGAAGGCCCGTCAAAGCGGCTGATCCTCTCTTTTCTGTTTGCTTAATGTTTCCTTTTTGGTCCAGTGCTCAGCAAAGAAGCTGAAGCTGCTGAGAGAGACACTGACATCTTTATCACCCCAGAATGCCCCGGGGTTCTGATGTCGTGCCCAAGGGCATTCTGGGAGAATAAAAATGATGGCGGCTGAAGCCATATCACACAGCAACTCTCTTCTCATCGCTGGACTGGCTGCCATCCAACATCCCCATCTGACCTAGAAAGCTCACCAGAGGCTGCGAATGAAGGACAGCCTTAAGCCCCACACCGAGAAGTGCCCAGCAGCTGAAGTCATCTCCCTTGCTCCAGAGAGCCTTTGTGCACTGTGCTGAGGCTTGAAGGCATTCCAGGGTAATAAATATGGCAGTGTTATGGAAAAAATACTTAATTTTGAACAGCAGCTGATAAATTCACATCATCACCATAATCAATATAGCAGCAGCAGGAACAGCAACAAAGAACATCTCAGGGTTTGAAATATTGTGAAGGCTTTAGAACAAGTAGAGTGACCCAATCGAGGAACTGTTTCACTTATTCAATGACCAACTTCGAAACCAAAAACAGTAGGATGGATTTGGACAGTGATGCACAAATGGCAAGAGACCACATTTGGTCTCGCTTACCTTGATCCTCTCTAACTGTTGCAATTCATGTTCTGCATCTGGTTGAAGATTTACCATCTTCTGACGTGTTATTGTCGCTACCATCTCCTTGCAACAGCTGAGGAAATACATGATGTCACTGTACCCACAGCAATAGGTTACGTCACAGCAATGCCACTTTAATATGAGAAAGCCAGTTTCGTCACGTTCCTTCTGTCATGAGGACCATTTGCATTTGAAGTTTACAAATGAGAAAAGTGAGGCAACTAACTGTAGGCAAGGGGGGGGGGAACTACTATTTGAAAGCTAGGAATTACTTGTTTCAAATCTTATCTCTGTGAATTCTCTAGGAAGCCCTGAAAAATGTCAACCCATTATCTCGGCCTCCGTCTCCATTCTGCCTTCTGAAATATGAGAATGATAACACTAATCCTAACAAACAGCATTGATCAGGATTACTGAGAGAATGGAGTACTCTGTCTGAAGTGCCCAGTGCTATTCTTATTGACATCATTATATGCTCAGTATAATTATAATTATAATTATAATTATAATTATAGTGATAATCATTTCATTGAGGACACAAAATCTTTCATTTTCTAAGCAAGCTTTTCTGATGAGCATTATTCTGGCAAATTAGACCTGAAGACATGCCAGGAACAACTTTACCTGCTTCCCTCTCTGCTATATCTATATCTAGACTCTAGAGAGATGGAATGGTGTCTGTTTGCTGCCTGCAATCCTGGTTTTGGCTTTGTTGCCTAGATTTCTGGGAGAGTCCCCAGAAGGCTTGCTTAATAACCCAGATGGATTTTAGTATTTATAGAGTGTTTTCAGAGTGTATGAAATGCTTCACATACATCATCTTATGGCAATGCTTACAGCAACTAGATAGGTCAAGATTATTGTGTCTAATCTTGCAAGGGAGGGCTGAGCTTGCCTAAGGATACCCAGTTCATCTCAACTGCGAGAGTCAAAACATCTCCTAGGCAACACCAGCACAATAATAATGATGATAATAATAATAATAATAGGTAAAAGTAAAGGGACCCCTGACCATTAGGTCCAGTCGTGGACGACTCTCGGGGTGCGGTGCTCATCTCACTTTATTGGCCGAGGGAGCCGGCGTGCAGCTTCCAGGTCATGTGGCCAGCATGACTAAGCCACTTCTGGCAAACCAGAGCAGTGCACGGAAACGCCGTTTACCTTCCCACCGGAGCAGTACCTACTTATCTACTTGCACTTGATGTGCTTTTGAATTGCTAGGTTGGCAGGAGCAGGGACCGAGCAACGGGAGCTCACCTCATCACGGGGATTCGAACCGCCGACATTCTGATCGGCAAGTCCTAGGCTCTGTGGTTTAACCCACAGTGCCACCCGTGTCCCTTTTAATAATTAATAATAATAATAATAATAATTTATTATTTGTACCCCACCCATCTGGCTGCGTCTCCTCAGCCACTCTGGGCGGCTTCCAACAAAGATTAAAAATACATTAAAATGTCACACATTAATAACTTCCCTGAACAGGGCTGCCTTCAGGTGTCTTCGAAATGTCAGGTAGTCGTTTATCTCTTTGACATCTGAAGGGAGGGCGTTCCACAGGGTGGGTGCCACTACCAAGAAGGCCCTCTGCCTGGTTCCCTGTAGAACCAGGTGGAACAGGTGGGGCTGAGGCACTAAAACAAACCGGGCCACAAAAACCTCCTTCAGTACTTGGTCATGTCATGATCTACATCTATACCACATATAAATAAAAATGTGTGTTCATCCTCCAGCAGCCTTGTGAGGGAAACATTACTGTTCACTTACTGTGTGGGTAGCTGAGACAGAGATATCACTAGATGTTCCCTATCATGTGCTCTCTGTTATTACCAGAGGTCATTGCCACATAGCTTTTCTGTCATGGCTTGCTTCCTGCCTGGTGGGATGACTTTATGAAGCTGATGAGATTCTGTGGGATCAGCAATACCTGACTATGTAGCAGGAGAATGTGCTCAGCTTTGCAGCCAGGCCTGTGGCTTCTCCTTCCAGCTTGAAAATGTTCAGCAGCTTCCTTTCCGCCTGCCTTGCCGCTTCTGCTTCAGTCAAGGGGAGGGTATCACGAGAGATGTGGTCTGGAGCCATGTGGATGAGCAGGTTGACCATCCACTTGCTCAGAGCATTGTGGAAGTCGTTCAGCTGTAGGAAGTTTAGAGCAAGGTGGATTCAAGCTATACCACAAAGTCACAGCATGAACACTAGGGCTGAAATCCTAGGTCTGCTTGCACAGGAACAAGTCCCAGGGACTTACCTCTTTTCTCTGTACATCTGTACACATGTACAAGACAGACATCATATAGGAAGAAAAAAGGGGGAGCTTTTCAGATCCAAGACCTATCCTTAGCCTGCAACAAGACCCACTTTTTATGTTGTTGCTTTTTAGTTTTGCTCTAGAAATCTACATCTCTCCAATTCTGCATCAGCTGCAAACTGACCATTTCAACTGCTCTCAATACAGACACGCAGCAGAACTGCTGGCCTTCAAAAAAGGCTGCCTCTTCTCTCTCTGCCTGACTTACTTCTCTGGGATTGGCTGCTTCTAATCAAGACACACGCTCAGAAGAGTGGCACATGCAGAAACACAAGGAGAGCCTCCTCTGAGCACAGGTAATTATGACCTTATACATAAAAAGGCTTACATTTAGAGTGTTTTAAGAGTGAAGTTTGCCTTCCATTTTAGTTTGAAACAAGTGTTGGAAGTTGAAGAAACACCAGGACACCTACTTCATGGCTGAGCTGATCATTTTCTTTCTCGGAACCACTAGTGGTTGTCAGGATCCACTGCTGAATCTTCTTGAACACATCCTCAGGTATCAACCTTAAAGGAAACAATTCAGTCAACAACAACAACAACAACATAGCCAATTAGATCAGGACCAGATGCTACCTTAGACTCTTAACTTCCAAAATCATTATTAAAATGGGCTCAAAGAACCCCCAAATTCTGAGCTGAGAATAAAATTCCACAGACTGGTCAAGCTGAAAGTATAATTTCAGTTTCAAAGGATGCAACACTGATCTGGCAAGGGCTGCTGAACGCTCTTCCTCATAACGGTCTTCTCAGAATCACAGACTTTTTTGCATTCATGAGAGTAAAGACATGGAGCCCTTCTATCTTTTCTTTCATGGTAAGAAAACAAGAGATGAGCCAAGATTACAGGGGAAATCATTTTTGGCAATGGCAATACTTGTCTTCACCAGTTGCCACCTGTCTGACTTCCATGGTTCAATATTATGGGGATTGATGGCAATTTTTTTGCTGGACCCCAGCAATCCAAAGACGCCTTGTTGCTCTCTCTCATACAAGCCAAGACATGGATAAAGGACTTTTAAAATTGCATGGCGTAAAATAGGTTTTGCTGTTTATTTGTCCTATTGACTGCTCTCGGGCCCTGGACATATGCAACAGAATGAGGTGGGAATGGGGTTGTGGAGAGCTGAGAGATGGAGTGGGGCATTTCCATCTGAGCCTAGTAGAAATCTGACACTGCATAACAACGAATCCTCTTGCAAACAGAAAGCAAAGGTGTCGGGGACAGAGGTTCTTGCATGTGTCCACCAGACTTGTGACACAGCCAAAGCAGGAGGGTGTGTTGGGGCAGAGCTGTGGCAGAGTAGGGCAGAATGGCAGTGAGGGTGGGGCTGTGCAGCTGGACCAATTCCCCTCCAGATAAGGTGTAGCAATGGCATCAGGAGGGGGGCTCCACAGAGCTGACCCATACTGATCCATTACTGAGCCAAAGGGCTCTTTAGTCCAAGCCTCAGTGTGACCAGTAGCAAAGGCTCCTTCAGATTACCAGCAGAGCTGCAAGGAAAGAGAGAGCTCCGTCTACCCCCCTCTCACTGTTCATGCCGGAGGGAGGGGTTAAAGAGCCCCTGCCAGCTTTTTGACTGGGGCAGGAAGAGGTCAGTGGTTGGTGCCAAGATTGCTGCACTTTAAGCTCTTGCTGAATTCAAAATTCTGTTAAAATTATTAGTTAACAGCTATTCAAATGTGTCTCCACCCAACCATCTGATCTCAACTGATGACTCAGAAGTGAAGGGCTCTGACATCTGAAAGTTTCTATCAAAAGGTTGTTATCTGTCCAGATACAAGTGCTCTACAGAAGCAAAGCAAACAGCTTTGAAAATCATCTTATCTTACAAGCTATGAAATGCTCTAAGCCTTCGGTCCTCTACAGTGTCGCCGGAACCAATGAAGCTCAAGAGATCGTCTATCTGGGCTATCCATTCAGAAACTGTCTGGAAAAATTTTATCCACTCCGTTTCATGCATAGACCCCTTTTGCTTGTTGGCAAGCAGCTTGAAGCTCCAGTCTTCCAAGCTGTTGATCAAAGACGTTAAAATTCTAGCAGATCCTGGAGAGAACATAAAAATGTAAAATTACAAGAAATGATGTAGGAAGGCAATTCGAGTTAAACATAAACCTAAGGGGTAGAAACACCATTCTAAGGCAATGGTTTCGTCAGTGCAAGCAAGCGTTTCTGCTTGCCTGACAGAACAATGCTGTTATACAAATCTACAGTGAAACCACAGTTGGAGTACTGTTTACCGTTCTGGTTGGCTCATCAGGAAAAGGATCAGAGAAAGGTGGGCAAAATGGTCAAAGGGATGGAATGACTGCCCTACAAAGAAAGGCTGCAGCCCTTGGAACCTTTTAGTTTAGAGCAGGCACACCCAAACTCGGCCCTCCAGATGTTTTGGGGCTACAACTCCCATCATCCCTAGCTAACAGGACCAGTGGTCAGGGATGATGGGAACTGTAGTCCCAAAACTACTGGAGGGCCGAGTTTGGGGGTGCCTGGTTTAGAGAAACGCCGAGTGAGAAGCAACATGACAGAAGTTTATAAAACAATGCGTGGCATCGAGAAAATGGAGAGAGGAAGTTTTTCCTCCCTCTCTCTCTTGTACCTTTAGAACTTGCGGCCATTCAATGAAACTGAACGTTGGAAGATTTGGGACAGGCAAAAGAAAGGACTTATTCAAACAGTGCACAAACTATGGAACTTGCTCCCCAGGAGGCAGTGATGAAGGGATATCGGTGGCTACCAGCCGTGAAGACTATGCTCCACCTCCAAGTTGGAGGCAGCAATTCTTCCAAATACCAGTTGCTGGGAACCACAGAACGGGAGAGGTGCCCTTGTGCTCATGCTCTGCTTGTTTCCCATGGGCATCTAGTTGGCCACTGTGAGAGCAGGATGCTGTAATAATAATAATAATAATATTTTTTTTATTTATACCCCGCCCTCCCCAGCCAAGGCTTACAAGCAATAATAAAAACAAGATGAATGATTACAACTTAAAAACAAAAATAAAATACAACATTAAAACAATGGAACATTAAAATATTAAAATGTAGCCTCATCGCAGGAGGAGAAGGAAAAGAGAGAAAAAAGAAAAGAAAAAAAAGAGAGGGAGGGAATCAAATTGGCTCCAAGCCAAAGGCCGGGCGGAACAACTCTGTCTTACAGGCCCTGCGGTAAGAAATCAGATCCTGCAGGGCCCTGGTCTCATGAGGCAGAGCGTTCCACCAGGCCGGAGCCAGAGTTGAAGAGGCCCTGGCTCTGGTTGAAGCCAATCTAACTTCCTTAGGGCCCGGGACCACTAGGGTGTTGTTATTTATGGACTTTGAGGTTCTCCGTGGGGCATACCAGGAGAGGCGGTCCCGTAGGTACGAGGGTCCTAGGCCGTGAAGGGCTTTAAAGGTCAAAAGCAGCACCTTAAATCTGACCCTGTACTCCACCGGGAGCCAGTGCAGCTTGAAAAGCACTGGGTGAAGATGCTCCCATGGCAGAGACCCCGTGAGGAGCCTCGCTGCAGCATTCTGTACCCTCTGGAGTTTCTGGGACAGCTTCAAGGGCAGCCCCGCATAGCGTGAATTACAGTAGTCAAGCCTGGAGATGACCGTCGCATGGATCACTGTGGCCAGGTCGGGGCAGGAAAGGTACTAGGAGGGCGATTGGCCTGATCCAGCACGCTCTTCTTACGTTCTTATGAATTGTATCAGGAAAAGGTTCTCAATTTCCTTTGCCAGAGGTGCTCCAGAAAATCTTTTGGGGGAAACCCAGCTGTTTCTCACCGTTATCTCCACAAATCCTTATACGGTACTGCTCACAGAGAAGAGTGGACTGCTTGTTGATTCTCTCCAGCATTTTCAACTCAACAGGCATCCTTCCCTTGAGAGTCTTGTGACGCCCATGCACAACAAGTCCCAGCTCCACCCATTGCTTCTGTAGATTAGTAGTCGCCGTGAGGGGCTCTTGTCTCAGAAGGAGGATTTCTCCACCAAACTGCGCCATCTCCTCATTCAACATCTAGCAGGAGAAGGGACAAATGCCATAATTTCCTGAAAGCTTTCTCAGGGACTGCATGCTCAGTTCAAGTCCACGCAGCAAGGTGAGCTCCCATTGCTCTGTCCCAGCTCCTGCCAACCTAGCAGTCTGAAAGCACACCAGTGCAAGTAGATAAATAGGTACCACTGCGGCAGGAAGCTAAGTGGCATTTCTGTGTGCCAGAAACAGTTTAGTCATGTTGGCCACATGACCCGGAAAGCCTAACGATTTTAGGACCAAACGAGATGTGAAATGGTGGGCACTGGAAGGGTGCCACTGTTTATTTATTTATAACTTACAGAAAGTCAACCCTTGCTTCTTCTGGAGGCTCCAAATTTGATTGAAGTAATGAGTGGTGTGGGGATACTCAACCTTTTCCCCGTGAGCAATTTGCCTGGTAAGACTTGCTCTGCCCTCCCCTATGCTGCTTTTCTCCACACAGAAGAAAAGAGATAACACATAACTTGCGTCCTTTCGCACAAACTGGAGAGGAGTGAAGCAGCAGAGGCAATTTTGGTAAAAACACACACACACACACACACACACACACAAACAAATCCGAGGAGAAGCATGAAATTCAACATGAAGACTGCTGCTTTCCTTGAATTCAGAGCCCTGGCCTACAGCTGAAGTAAGCAAAGGAATTTCACACTCTTCCTATGCTATATCAAGCTTGCCCTTTACTGGCCGCAGTGATAATATGAGTCAATGAATGCATTGATAAACATTAGCAGAAGCAGTCCTAATTAGGGACTGAATGGCCGCACAAGCCACTTTTAGCTTCCTAAGGCAGAAAAACATTTAAGGACAATAAATAAAGGGATGCATGATCGGCTGCCTACAAACAAGCATATTACCTGCAGGGAATACAGCTAAATACCCAATACATAATAATATTTAATACTGTGATTGGTACTGGAAACCCCTTACCTTTTCCCAGACCTTCAGATCCACAAGGATTTGATCCAATAAAGAGGCTCCTTTTGCAAAAGTGTAAGTTCCTTTTCCACTGGGAAGTAAAGAGAGGAGGTGGGAATTATACAGCAAAGAATACACATTCTTGGGAACAGTTATGGACCACTGGTATTAAATTTACAGCATGCAATGCTTTAAGAGAGAACATTATGAAAATGGTTTACAGATGGTACATGACACCAGTCAAGCTAGCAAAAATTTACCACTTGTCTGATAATAAATGTTGGAAATGTAAAGAGGCTGAAGGAACATTCTTTCACCTTTGGTGGACATGCCCAAAGATCAAGGCCTTTTGGGAAATGATCTATAATGAAATTAAAAGGGTATTCAAGTATACCTTTCTGAAAAAACCAGAGGCCTTTCTCTTGGGCATGGTCGGCCAATTGGTGCCAAAGAAGGATAGAACTTTTTTTATGTATGCTACCACAGCAGCAAGAATACTTATTGCAAAACATTGGAAGACACAAGATTTACCCACCCGGGAAGATTGGGAGATGAAGATGATCGACTACATGGAAATGGCAGAAATGGCCAGCAGAATTTGAGACCAGGGAGAAGAGAAGGTGGAAGAAGATTGGAAGAAATTCAAAGACTATTTACAGAAATATGGCAAAATTAAAGAAGTTTAGAAAGAGACTGGTATTAAACAATTTGACTTTTGCATAAGCTGTTTTTAGACTATGTGTAATATATTATTATGAAAAAGCAGGTAATGTTAAATCAGAAGGATTTGCTAAAACAACAAATTAAAATAGAATGCAAATAGGGAGGCGAGAGGAAGTCAAAGGAACAAGTTAATGAAAGGACACTTTGGAAAGTATAATTTTATGTGCTGTTTTCTTTTTTTTCTTTTTCTCTTTTTTCTTGTACGTTTGATTGTGCATCTTTTTTACTTGTTTTGTATTTTTTCTTTTTTGTACTTGTGTAGTGTGTAGTGGTTTTTGTTGTTATTGTTATTGTTGAGTTCAATGTCAAAATTTCAATAAATATAATTTTTTTAAAAAAAGAATACACACTCTTGTCCAGGGTGTCTAAGATCGGAATAAACTCCTGCCGTGTGCATACCTTGCTTGAGACACAAAGAAAGAAACGGAAGCACCTTCAAGAGCCTATTGTTTGGTATTTACTCCGAATGGGTTTATCACTGTGGCTTTGCTTAATTCATGGATGCCACAAAGGGGTTCCCATCCCTAGCTTAATGCATCACTTGGTCAGTCTAAGGATTTGACAAATGAACTTTAATATTCATTGATGGCCTTTGCAATGCAGCACCTATCAGCAATTAGGAGAGCACAAGAAATAGTACAGAGAGAGCTTTCCAGTTTGAATTTAGGGAGAAGCAACTTGACTATGAAGCAACTTATGTGAATATATTCTCTGAGAAATACAAGCAGGTTTGGTGGATTCGCTGCGTGTTGCACGGTTACCTGTTTGCTTCTAATAGGTTCTGCTTCTATAACTGTAAATAAACCAGGTATTTCAAAGATAGCTAAGGAGTAAACCTTGCACAAATTTCAGGATTGATGAGATAGGTCAGCTGTATGTGAAATCAGTGTTAGCTCAGTGCTGATGGCAACCTGATGTTTAAATCAAGTACACATAGCGGCACCCTTAAAAAATTAACCTCCTTTTTTTAATAAGGAATCAGAGGAAGCTGAGCTGATAAAAAGACAGTTGGAAAAATATGCTGTATTTTTCGCTCTATAAGACGCACCGGACCACAAGACGCACCTAGTTTTTGAAGGAGGAAAACAAGAAAAAATATATTCTGAATCTCAGAAGCCAGAACAGCAAGAGGGATCGCTGTGCAGTGAAAGCAGCGATCCCTCTTGCTGTTCTGGCTTCTGGGATAGCTGCGCAGTTTGCATTCGCTCCATAAGACGCACACACATTTCCCCTTACTTTTTAGGAGGGAAAAGTGAGTCTTATAGAGCAAAAAATACCGTATATTAACAAAGCTATATTCGACAGATGAAAGTACATTATGTTTTGAGAATCGTGGACTCAGGGACAAAGATGTATGAAGTGTTAAAATCGATATGTGGAAAATATGGAAACAACGGGGAGAAGCAGGACTAAGATGTGGAGATATGCTTCAGAGATCCAGACCATGGGGAGCTCTGAAAAATGAATAAATATAATTTGGACTATAATTGGTCTTTTTTATTTTATTTTTTTATTTTAATTGGAGTACTATGATTGGATATATTAAATGGATGTTTTTTATTGGACAATTTAAAAAAAATTAAAAAATGATCTTTGACCACGTACTGCTCCAGTGTATGTGGAAGGCAAAACAGAGGCCCCCCAATTATAAAGGATCATTCCTTGAGACTCACAGAACGTGATTCTGGAAGTAACTGAGCCAACCAGCCAAACCATTCTGAATACTCCTAGCCCTATCCCTACTGGTTTCTTCGATTTGTTCCAATTCTGTGCCAATTTGGCTCACGCGTTCCCGAAACTCCTGTGTCAGCTCCTGCAGAGTGGAAAGATCAGTCGCATCCTGAATGAATCACAAGAGAAAAATGGGATTGGGGGGTAGAGAAGGAATCCATAAGAAAAATAGATTTTTAAAAAGCCATAAAGATCAAAATAATCATAAAAGCCTGCTTACAGCAGACATCTAAATTGCTAAGCAAATAATACTATGCATATTCCCACAGTAAGGTAAAGGGACCCCTGACCATTAGGTCCAGTCGTGGCCGACTCTGGGCTTGCAGTGCTCATCTCGCTTTATTGGCCGAGGGAGCCAGTGTACAGCTTCTGGGTCATGTGGCCAGCATGACTAAGCCGCTTCTGGCTAACCAGAACAGCGCACGGAAACGCTGTCTACCTTCCCACCGGAGCGGTCCCTATTTATCTACTTGCACTTTGACATGCTTTCGAACTGCTAGGTTGGCAGGAGCTGGGACCGAGCAACGGGAGCTCACCCTGTCGCGGGGATTCGAACAGCTGACCTTCTGATCGGCAAGCCCTAGGCTCTGTGGTTTAACCCACAGCGCCACCAGCATCCCTTATTTCCACAGTAGACACAGCTAAAATCTTACAAGTGCAACACTGACATTCAAACATGCATCGCTGAAATATTTAAACTGGGACATAGACTTTTAATCATATGAAGCACTAGACACACTGCTGCCAGTTAACACTACCAGCTTGTAGCCATTTTGCCAGCCTGGGCCCAACTAACATGGAGTGTCATAAAACTGTTCTAAATATACAGTCGTCCCCAGCTCCCTGCCCCACTTCTCTAGGAGTACTCAAGCAGAGATGTAATCCAGGAAAATAGACTGTGTAATGGAGACACATATGCCCAGAAACAATATTGTTGCTGTTGTTGTATTTGTATGCCGCCTTCATTCAAAGAGAGCAGAAAAATACACAGAGCAGAAAAATACAACACGAGAACACAAACCACATTGGAAAACAAAAGCAAATCAATAATCCCCCCTCCCACAAACACATTTTAAGGGCCATAAAATGTTTCATCAGCCAAAAGCCTGGTTATGGAGAAGCATTTTCTGCTGGTGCCTCCCTGGGGAGAGCATTCCACAAATGGGGAGCCACCACAGAGAAGGCATGTTCTCATATTGCCACGCTCCAAGCCTCTCATGGAGGAGCCACATGAAGAAGGACCTCAGATTATGATCAGAGGGTCCAGGCCGGTTCATATGGGAAGAGGCAGTCTGTGAGGTATTGTGGTCCTGACCATTTAAGGCAGGGGTCCCCAAACTAAGGCCCAAAGGACTCGTTTATCTGGCTTGGGGCGACCCCCACTGCCGCCGCCCGCTCTTACTGGTGCTGCGCTGCACGGCTGCCCACTTCCGGGTCAGAGGAGCACCGGAAATAGCTTCTGCGCATGCGAAAGCATTATTCGCACATGCGCGTTATTTGTGCATGCGCAAGCGTTATTTCCGGTGCACATCCGGGTCGGAGGAGGCCCGTGCACATGCACACAAGCTATTTCCGGTGCTCCTCCAACCTGGAAGTGCGCTGAAATAGTGTGTGCCTACGTGTATGGGCACGCGCTCCCCCACCCTCCGGCCCGCCACGCGATTGGCGCTGGAGACACCGGCCCGAGGCACGGTAAGTTTGCTGACCCCTGATTTAAGGCTTTATAGGTCAAAACTAGCACTCTGAATTGGGTCCAGAAACTAATGGGCAGCCAGTTTAGTCATGCCAAGATCGGTATAGTATGCTCAAAGCATCTTGCCCTGGTGAGCAGCCTGGCTGCTGAATTTTGCACCAGCTGAAGTTCCTGAACTGTCTTCAGAGGCAGCCCTATGTATAACACATTGCAGTAGTCTAACCTAGAGGTTGACAAAGCACAGGTGACAGAGATTAGGCTATCCTTGTCTAGATAGGGGCTGTCCATGAAGAAAGAATGGGCCATGATAAAGAGACTTTGTGGTTGTTAATGGTAGGTGATGTTGTTGCGTTGTATTATTATTTTATATTATATTGTATTATGTTATTCATGTACATCGATTAATTTCTGGGAGTTAAGAATAGGACTAGGATAAATTGTGTTTGCTGTACCCGTATTTTATACAGTTTGTATATGATGTTTGTTTGTTAATGTGTGGCGTGCTATGCCTAATAAAGGATTTTGAATTGAATTGATAGGGGCACAGCTGAGTCAGCAGCTGAAGCTGATAGAAAGTACTCGAGCCTCAAGTGACAGCAAAGGACCCAGGAGTACCAGCAAGCCAGCTTTCACACACAGCCATTCTGGAACAAACGAACAAAACTAGCTGACATCCCTTTCCCAGTTAGGTGCTCTTAAGCAATTCTACCTGTGATGCCAACATCATAATGAAATGCCTCATGCCTTTGACCCAAGCCTTTTCACTGTCATACATTCTGCGAGCCAAGATCAGCTTGTTCTTTTCAATCACCTGAAATGGAACATAAGATAATTAAAGGGATGGAACGTGCCCAATTAAGTACGCACAGCACAGCTTAGACGTTTGAGGTGTTTCGTCAACAAAGCTGTAAAACTAAATTAAAAACTGTTGATCGGTTCTCAGTTAATCTGAGCAGCATGTTTTAAGTGTTAAACAACAACAACCACAGGTGGCAAGTGTCCTCTTTGAGGCATTCTTCCTTCTTATAGAAGAAGGGATATTTCTTCTAACCTGACACCCGATACAACTCATGCATGCATCACAACCCAGCACTTGTGAGTGGCAGACACCCTCTTAGAAGAGCGCTTCTCTTTGGAGAGAAGATGGGGAATGTCTTTTCACGAGGACGCCTACTGGCATCACATGATAACATCGAGACAGCTGTTCAGTAGTCTCCTTGTTTCGCAAAAAGATCTAAGGTGTGTTCCCTCAATGCAGCTTTCTTCATCAAATGGCACTCAAGATTACAACATGGAGGAGGAGGGAATTGTGAATTGCACTGGCCAGGAAGGAGCATTGCAACAGCAGTAGAAGAGGGGCAAAACCATTACCGTTCTCTTCCCCACCCACCACAAAAATAAGAAGCAGTCTGCACTCTGCAAATTTGTACTTTCTAATTAGTTTGAAATTAAACTTAGTGCATTGTGCTATGAACCACATATGCACAGGGATGTTTTGAGTTCTGGTGGATGGCTACAATACCAAGGTACCAAAATATATTCCCCTGCCAGTGAAGATCCATTTCCAGAATTACAACTAACTATTTCAACACAATATTTATGTTTCTAAGGAGAATAATGGCTGGTTAATGCACTAAAACAACAACAACAACAACTTCTGTGTCACATTCATATGGAAATCTTCCCATCAATTAAAATTAACACAAACAAACAACTTTAAGGCACAATCCCCTTATCCTTGAGTTTTTCAGGATTTGATGGAAGACCCCTATACTGGCGTATGTTGAGCTATGCCCACATTCTGCCAAAATGGGACAGTGGCATGTCTCGGAAGGAGTGGGGCTATGTCAAACTCTGAAACTCCTTCAGATGTTGTTCTTGGCCCCTACTCCAAAGTCACACAATTCAAACCAAAGAAATGGTATTCAGTCATAACACTGCCACTGTTGCGAAGCTCACTGGGTGAGTGGCTGCTTTGTGTTTTGTAATGCCAGTCTTTTCTCCTCATTTTTTGTACTGGGAGTACATAGGATGGCAACTAACTTATGCCAGCATAAGTGGGTCATTGACTGGAAGGCCCACAAGATTGCTCAACCAGACTTTTTAATTGTGTGACAGCTCTACCAAGAAACTGATGTCACAGATATTAATCTTCTTCATGCCTTTCACTCCTCTGTTCAAAATGGGACGGTGGGTGTCTAATCCTGGCCTCCAACGAAAAGAGGGCACGTTTGGGGAGTTGTCTGTTGTAGAAGAGGCTGAATCAGTTCAAGCAGGAACTGAGCTGAAAGAGCAAACAGACTCTTGTGCATTTTTGAAAATATATTTACTTAGACCTTTTGCAGGCTCCATAGGAGGCAGTGGGCACAGTGGTGCCCGCAGACACCATGTTGGCGATCCCTGACTTACTTGCCGCTGTAGAGCTATATTTTTTAAAAACTATACAGTTAGCAGAGAATGAAATACAATGTGTCTATTCTTTGTTGCCCTCTGTAAAATGGAAATAATTTGTTTTAAAGGACGTACTTTTAGTTTAACAAAACAATCCAAAACAGCAGCCAAAACAATCCAAAGCAGAGGGCGGCAACCTAAGGCCCATGGGGCCCCCTGCCGCAACGCTGCTGCCCCCGCCACCTGCTCTTACTAGCGCGGCGCAGTGCAAGGACCAACTTCTGGGTTGATGGAACCTGTGCGCATCTGCACGGACGCTCCTCCGACCCAGATGTGCGCTGGAAATAGCATGTGCGCACACGTGCGGGACGGAGAAGCGCTTGCGCGCATGCGCACACACCATTTCTGGCGCACTTCCGGGTCGCAGGAGTGCTGGAAATAGTGCGCGCGCACACACACACACACACACACCGGTGCTCCTCTGACCCAGAAGAGCGCGTGTGCACAGACGCTCCGGCCCATCCTCCGACGGACGGAGCGTCCACTGGCCCATCCTCCGATTAGGGTTGCCGACCTCTGATCTAAAGGATCTTCTAGCAGAAGCACCGGACATAAGAGGGAGAGAATAGCGTTTTTAGCAGAAGCACGCAATGCCTCTTTTGCCAGCTACCTTGAGAGCCAACTCATACGTAGCATTGCTCCACAGCTCTTTTTCTTGTGTTAACTGGTGGATCTGGGCCTCAAGCCTTCTTCTCTGCAATTCATACAGTTCGCGATATTCATCCAAAAGGCTGAAAGGGTAATGACACGAGATATAAATATAAAGGCCTTCTGCTATTCTCCTACGGCAACCCTTGCTTCCAATCTTATCTGGAACTCACTTTGCATTCATCTCGGAATCCTGTACCGCCTTTGCCAGCTCCTCGTAGGCTTTCTCTGCTTCAACAGTGACTCTACGGTCATGTTCTCGGATGGTATTAAGCTCCCTGCAGTTGAACAGAGCAATACCCTCAGCTGCCTTGTACAATCACAACTTTTATTCACAGAGTTGAATGCAAACACCAGTCAATATCATCACCTTGTCAGTTTTCCTATAGCTTCCTTGAAATGGAATAATTCATCTGTAATGTGTTTGTCCATTACTCTCTGTGCCATCATTTCTCTGTAGAGATTTCTCATCTGTCTTGGAATTCGTTCTAGCAGCTCAACATACCTTTGTCTGTAAGGGAGACGATGTCAGAAAAAGTGAGGCGGGGGGCGGGGGCGGCGGAATAGCCCTGTTTCACTCAAGCATATTTGCTAAGCAATCATTTAAAGAGAGAATCCTTTCTGAAAATAGCTGGGGAACAATAAATATAGAATAAAGCTTTTTGGCACACAAGTAGTTAGAACTCTCAATACGCTCAGAATGCTGAAAACAAGTTGACACTACACAGCAAAACTGCCTTATCTATCCTGACACCCATCAATATTATAACCTCAGGAAATATATTGGTGTATGAGAGCGGTAGCCAACGTAATGCCCTCCATATGTCCTTATGGGGAAACTAGCGCTAGTTGAACCCATGCAAAACCAACATTTAAATTCCATTTCCAGTTGACTGCTTGCTTCAGCGCTGCAAAAGGGCCCTAGCACAGAAGTCAGCTGTCATCGTGTGGATTGGAATCCTCATAAAGCATTATTAAAATGTAATAATTCCTGAGATATGTGTTAGGGTTTCGTTTCATACTTTGCTAATGTTTGGGCTTGCTTGCTCTTTGTTAAATTAATAGATTATTAATGCATTTACTGAGGAGCATGAGAGACAACTTGAGTCAAATCTTTCTGCACAAGGTGGAAGTTTTTTTTTATTTAAAAGGTGTCAAAGAAAGATGACAAAGATAGCTGACTTTGCAGTGCTGCAAAATGCTGCAGCTTCATAATTCTTCTTCTGCTATCCATGGAGATGGCATGCAGGGCAATGATGTCCTGCCTCCTGAGCCCTGGAATCATATTCAGACACCTCTGCTCTCTCACATTTCACCAGGCATTTCCCGCACACTTTCAAGCACATCTTGAAAGAGGAAATAAAGAATGTGGGATGTGACATCACATGGACTAGCAAGTAGTTAAAAAAAAAACAAATCAAAGGCAACATTCCCAGAAAGCTGACTTCTGTGTCTAGTGCAGTACCACAAGCTGTTTTTTCTGCACTTGTATATAATTGCACAGACACTCAGCCCTGAAGTGCAGGCCAAAATAGTCACCTACTCCTCTTCTTGCAGGACTAATTTTAAGGTGTTGAGCTCCTTAGATCGCTGACCTGAGCTTGGAAAGGAGCTCTCCCCGTTCTGCGCAGTCCACACTGACTTGCCGGATGATTTCATGAAACACTATGTTGTAGATGTTCTGTTCCACCTTAAGCACCTCCAGGACATTGTGCATCTTGGGAAAGAGGCAAGAAAGAAGTTGTGATTTTTGTAGAGCTCAGCACGAGCTGTTTGATACTGCCTTTATTGTCATCATTGGGGGGGGGGGTTATTGCTTTTATTTCTAGGCACCCTTGAAAGTATTTTTATTGAAAGGAGGCATATACATTATTTAAATTAACAAATGAATCCCAGTCAGTTAAATGCTTCAGTCATGTTCTTAATTTATCAGGTGGATAATATTTTTAAATCACAAATGTGTTTGCTTGCATATATGTTTGTCCCTTATCTTAAATACTATATTATTAAAGAATTTACAAAGCAGTGAAAGTGCTAACAAGCCTCCCCTGCCATTCTTAAAATGCTATGTCCGCCTTTGCCCTAAATACTAGATTGCATGTTGTACTTCAGTATATTATTTCTCTCCATCAGATAATCTAAGATTACTCCCACTTATTCTTTCAGTTTGACAACACAACAACAAGCCTCTTAATGGCAACAAAGCACCTGGTAAGTCAGGAAAGAACTATGTCCAAACTCCACAGCAATATTGTGTCCTAGTATATGAATCCAGGACAAGGCTAGTGAAGAATCCAGATTCTTCCTTCGTAGCCTGGCTTTAATTTAAGCCATGGCTGCAGAGGAAAAATGCTCCCTTGCAGGTGCAACTTAAATCTAAGCCAGGGATGCAAATGAAGAATTGGGAGTGCCCTGACAGTGAACTCCTGCTTCTTTCTTTGCATCAAAAAGTCATTTCTTTTTGAATGTGGCACCTTTTCCCGTTGTCATGGCAAGGTAATGAAAAAGAGTGCCAAGTGTGGATATTTCACCCCTCCCATTGCAAGAATCTCCTGACAATGTTTTCAGAAAGGAGGGGGCAGAAACTGCTCATGGCTTCTTCCGCTCCAGTCTGAGTGTTATCTGTGTAGAGATAAGATGACTGCTTAAGCAACTGTAACACTCATGCAGTCCAGCAGTCTCCATTAATCTTTAGTTTCTAGTTTATTTTAGTTTGCAGTAGCTGTAAAAGAATAAAATAATAAAGAAGTTACAGTATGTTTCAGAGCCGTCGTTCGTGTAGTTCATACTCTGCTGTGCTCCGCTGACTTTGGCACTGAGTTTGGTGCTCACAGCTCAAAGTTGTGAGTCCATTGCACTTACACCTGTTTCCCTGCAGTGGAAGGTCTCTGGAAGTGCTTTCCCAGCTTGCCTGGCCCAGTCAGGGCCGAAGAGGTTGAGCCCAGTCATTGGCACTGGCTCAAAGGTGAAGCCGACACCAAGTTCGAAAAGCGATGATGACTTTGATGCAAAGGAAGAATCGGTAGCATACTTAAGAGTGCATTGCCAATTCCCCTTCCTTCAGCCAGAGCTGCAGCTTGAACTCTCATATATGATGTCATGTCTAGGGGAGGTGAGCATCACTTGCCCCAATTGGCTGGGGGACAGCCTCTGAGGTCTGGCAGGCCTAGCGAGGCCCATAAACTAGAGGTTCACCAGCAATGATGTACAGTATAACTAGAAGTGGGCAATATCAAGGAGGGTGAGATTGAGTCAGGATTGGCAGGAATTATTTACCTGTGAAACCCCTGTTACGCCAACATCCTCATTATTTGTTCCAGCCCTTTCCAGCATGGTGTCCATCACCTTCATCAGCTGCAGGACCTCCAGCCTCCCAGACGGCTTCCTAACAAGGCAGCAGCAAAGGGACATGCCTCTGATTTAGAACACCTTCAATAGCATGCGCTACAAAAGCATCTTGATTCAGAGTGTCACTCACATGGATGGGAAAACCCGCAGTCTGTTTTCATCGTCTTCAAGTAGGGTTGTATATTTACTGCAACAGATTAATAATGATAATGTTAACAGCAATAGACTACTGTAGTTGAAAAATCTCTTTGGACTCTAGGATTCAACCATTTATTTTATTTTTATTGTGTAAATTTAAAAATACAGTAGACTAAGAGACGGGCCACTCTGTTGCAGGCAAGTGAATTAATTGAAGAAGTTCTCTGTTACAATGAGACTCACGGTGACATAAAACAACTACAATGAACCTGAGTAAGGAAAAGAGTGGGGCTGGGGAATGGTAATCTGCTATATATTTCTCATGCAGAAATGGGGCCCAAATGAAGGGCTAGGCTAGATGAGATTATGGATCCATGTTTGTCTTTGTTCTTTTCCCACCTTGTGTCATTCAAATTTATTTTCCTTCCAGGCTTAACTCCAGTACAAGACGTTAATCAGGCTGGGAGAAAAGTGCCAGATCAGAGATGCCCAATGGGCAGATTGCAACCCTGATTCACACTTTCAAGTCCTAATTCAGATTTCTGGCCTCTGGGCTCTGTTAATCGATCCATAGTAAACAAATCTGCTTGCAGTTTCCCTCGTTCACATCTATGTTTGAGATTTTTTTATTTAAAAAATCTAATTCTAACCGAGACCAACTTCATTATACTGCCTGGCCATCCATGAGGAAGTCAGTTTGGGTGGCATTTTCAGTCCCTGGGTCTCTGTCTGAGAATATATGCAAGTTGAGCATCCCTTAGTTGAAATATGGAAAGTGTTGAACTCGGCAAAATGGTAAAATAGACTTTTTACAGGTTTCCTGCCCAGTTGCAGGCGCTTTTGGCCTTGCCACTTCATCCCATTTAGTAGGTGCAACCAGGAGCAGATCGCCAGGTGGGGTGGAGTTGCAACACTGGCCTCCTGGCAGCTGAGTCGCTGCTGCTCACCAGGACATGGAGGGGCAAGGCAAGGCGGTGGAACCGACCTGGAGCTTCAGCTGGTACACAGGCAATACTGCCTCACCTGTTCCCTCCGAGTAAGCAGTAGCAGGTCCACCGCTGGGAGGCTATTATTAGCCAAGTGAGTCACTCCTGGATGAAAAGCAGGAGCAACTAAAAGAAGTGCAGGAACACTCACTCATCATAATACTCCAAGCGCAGGACACCTCTGTTCTTTAGAATATGAAATTCCTCTGGAACAAGACTGTCTGCTATACCTGTTGGCTAAAGACAGAACAGACAGAGAAGGTCTTAAAATATGCTACTATGAGACATAAGGAATCTACATACTCCCA
Organism: Podarcis melisellensis; assembly: GCF_964234715.1. Lineage (NCBI taxonomy): Eukaryota > Metazoa > Chordata > Lepidosauria > Squamata > Lacertidae > Podarcis > Podarcis melisellensis. The sequence continues at coordinate 93,741,313 of NC_138538.1, forward strand.
AGAGGATATGTAGAGCTGGGTTTTTATACAGGCACACACACCTCCACTTAATGTGCATCCCACTCACACACGACCGTGTTTATGTGGATCACCACGAAATAAATATATAGACTTGCTTTCCCTCGCTGGAGGCCTTGGCTTGTTTTACAACTGCCTGCTTGTTTATTTGCCTGCCTGCCTATCTGCATGCCTGCCTTCTGGCTGGGGCAATTATTCAGATTAAGTGCTTAACCATCTTTAAGAAAAACTGTGATTAAGTGCTACAACTGCACAGAACTATTATGTACAGCCTAGAAATCAGTGGGTAAATGTTTTCTAACAGATTTTTTTTCCAGCCAAGCAAAATAAATAGGCAAATGCCATATCAGTCTCCTTGTGGCTTTGGGGAGTGAATTTAGCAAGCTTAGAAAACCATGGCACACAAAAATGGTAAAGTCCTCATTTTCAATTCCCACTGCTCATTCCAGATTTAAAATATTATGCTGGGTGGGGAAAAAAATTCAGAACACTCTAGTCAATGCTCAGCTCAAAGTCCACCTTGTCTCTCAGCATTCTGAAAGAATTTGTAAAAGCTGGTTCCTGTGTTTAAAGTTATCACAGTTTCTCGATACAGAGTCAGATTCAACTCACAAGTTTAGTTGCAGTGGGTTCCTGCTGCTGCAAATTTGTTGAAGTTTTGTGAGAGACAGGAGTTGGGGGAGGATTCTTTGCCTCTTTCTCAGCAGCGAGGTCATACAGAAAAGAGACATCCCTTAAAAACACAAAGAAAACTATCACTCAGTTATGAAGGTGCAATTGGTCCACTGTGCAGCTGCCACCTCTCTTCTGGTTATCAAGAATTCACTAAATATCTGATCCAAAGGCAAATCCTTTGCCATTTCAACCCAATAGTGTGTCTACCACTTTCTGCCAGAGTGTTCTGCCTCAAAACCCTTGCTGCAGCAACAATCTTCCCATTTTCCCTGAGTACCCTGATTACGGTTAGCCACCTTCATATAATACAGAATAATAGAATACGAGTTGGAAGAGTCCATGAGTTCTTTCTGATGTAGTCAGAATCTCCTTTCTTGTAACTTGAAGCCATTGGTTCAGGTCCTACCCATGTGACAGCCCTTTAGATATTTGAAGGTGGCTATCATATCTCCTCTCAGTCTCCTCTTCTCCAGGCTAAACATACCCAACTCCCTCAATTGTTCCTCATAAAGCTTGGCTTCCAGACCCTTGATTATCTCGGTTGCTATCATCTGCACACATTCCAGCTTGTCCATCGCCTTCTTAAGTTGTAGACACAGTACTCCAGGTGGGATCTGACCAAGGCAGAATAGAATAGGACGCGGGTGACGTCGTGGTCTAAACCACAGAGCCTAGGACTTGCCAATCAGAAGGTCAGCAGTTCAAATCCCCGCAACACGGTGAGCTCCTGTTGCTCAGTCCCAGCTCCTGTCAACCTAGTAGTTTGAAAGCACATCAAGGTGCAAGTAGATAAATAGGTACCACTCCGGCGGGAAGGTAAATGGTGTTTCCGTGCGCTGCTCTGGTTTGCCAGAAGCGGCTTAGTCATGCTGGCCACATGACCTGGAAGGACCTTACTTGTTATCCAATAACCCCTGGCTATTACCAATGCTGGCCCAAAACATTTTGCTGCCTGAAATGAACCCCCAAAGGTGTGCCAATCAGATGCTAATGGAAAGACCACATGCAAGTTATGAGTACAGCAGTCCTCTCATGTTATTGTTCCCCGGTGACTGGCATTCAGAGACATCCTGCAGGAGAAATGGGGCAGGGAGCCAGATGGAGTGATGGGGGGGGGGGAAGCAGACTCTGCAAGTGATCAGTTGAGAACTCTGGCAAGGAGGAGGGAAATCATGGTGGTGGTGGTCTCAAAACGGACAGTACAATGGAAAAGAGGGGGGAAGTGCACTGCAACCAATCAGTTCAGATCTTTTCCAAGAGCAACAGATTGCTTGATGGGAAGAGGTGGAGAAAGAGAAAGGGGATGACAGAAAAAGAAAGAGAGAAGACCTGCCTGCTTCTTGCCTCTGCTCCCAGCCACTTTTGGTCTACCAACCACCAACATCTACCCTCTAGCGGATTACTCTCAGCGGAAGGCAAACTCCTTCATGGTTCCCCCTATCCCTGAGTTAAAATGGAGCAATGTGTTGACAAGGAGGGTCTTGAAAGGGCTGGTTTTCAAACAGTGGTGGCCACCGCTTTTGCCAAGTGCGCCACAAGTTAAACCCAAGTGTGAAACAGAGCCAGATTGCTGAATGCTGAGCAACATACACAACCTCCCGTGCACTGGAATGGTTTGGCTCTGTGGGTGCAGGCAGCAGCATGAGGAAACAGGCCGAAGTGCAGACTCTAGGCCAGTCTTCCCCAGCCGGGTGCCCTCCTACGTTTTGGAGTACAACTCCCATCATCCCTGATCACCAGCAGAACTGGCTGGGCCTGATAGGGGTTGCATCCAACAACATCAGGAGGGTGATAAGTTAGCAAAAGCTGCTCTAAGGTCATAGCTAGGTTCATGGGCATTCCTGCTCATCTCCAAGCACACCATCACCTCGGGTTAGCCACTCTTGTATAACATACTTAATGGACATTTCCGAAGCACTCTCCATCACCCTTGCACTGTGGCTCCGAAATCCTAGCACTGCTGCTGGTTATTGCAAAGAGGCATGTGACGTGCCAGGGCCCTATTAATCCCATTCTATTACCTTCCAGCTCCTGTGAGGCAAATCGGATGCTCTATCAGATATCGAAACTTGTTTCTGCGTACAGGATGTTGCCAGACCCCATCAGTAGTACGAATGCACCCCTGAAGAGTGAACAGAAAAGACTAGTTCAAGACGTTCTTCGGGATCAGGTGGTAAGCACAGACTACATCTCCAATACTGATAAGCCTAATGACACATTACACACAAATGCACATAGCAGTGAGACCCTGTCAGGTGTTTTTTCTAAGTCTTAGCTGAAGTCTTTTTATGAGCTGGCGAGAGATGCATGTGAAATATACATCAAAAACAGGAAGGAGAACATGCAAAAGACAGATGTGATAAAGGGATGGGTTCTTTATTTATAGGGATGCGGGTGGCGCTGTGGGTTAAACCACAGAGCCTAGGACTTGCCGATCAGAAGGTCAGCGGTTCGAATCCCTGTGACGGGGTGAGCTCCCGTTGTTCGGTCCCTGCTCCTGCCAACCTAGCAGTTCGAAAGCACGTCAAAGTGCAAGTAGATAAATAGGGACCGCTCCGGCGGGAAGGTAAACGGTGTTTCCGTGTGCTGCTCTGGTTCACCAGAAGCGGCTTAGTCATGCTGGCCACATGACCCGGAAACTGTCTGCGGACAAACGCCGGCTCTCTCGGTCTATAGAGCGAGATGAGCGTGCAACCCCCGAGTCGGTCACGACTGGACCTAATGGTCCGGGGTCCCTTTACCTATACAACATGCCCAAAGCATGTTTATTGTTTCTTAGTGAACCAATCACAAAAGTTTCTGTTGCTGAAAGTAGTTTGTGATATGTATGATAAGCAACAAAAGCTGAAGTACTAAAATCTCCTTAATAAAACTCTACGTTGCCTGACAGTGCCAGTTCTTTGGCCCAACTACTGTCTCAGTGAACTTCAGGTTCTGAAGCCTTTCTCATGACGCCATGTTCCAAATAACGCTCCCTCTTGCAAAGCGTTGTCCTAAAATACTGGTGTCTATGTGCACCTGGCATAATTCGCAGTCACCAGCAGACATCTATAGCAAGTGGGTTTTGTGGCAAATTTTGTATTTAAAAAGCAAATATTCATAGACTGGAAATGAACTTATGCACCTGAAAGTCTTTTATACTTTTTGTTTTCTTGGGGGGTCTTAAAACACTGGGACAGGGGATTGGGTTGGCAGCAGAGGTCAGTGCAACGAAGATCTCTTCTGGGATGAAATCACGCTGCAAAGATGTGGGAAGAGGCTTTGAACTGTCTAATGCAGCTGACTTGTCTCTTAACTGAGGGAGTTCTAGAAAAAAGAAAGAAACAACAAGAGTAACTGTTAATATTTGGTGGTGGCAGCAGATTATCTCTACCCCCCCCAAAAAAAACCCCATTAAAGCTGACAATTCTGTCACACCCATTTCATGTTAGTACTCAAGAATAACATTAAAAATCCGTATTAATCCCTAATATAAACTGGCCTTTGAATAAAGTTACAGAAGCCCCTGCTGTAACTGTTTAGTAGGTTACAGATAGGTAGCCGTGTTGGTCTGCCATAGTCAAAACAAAAAAAAATTCCTTCCAGTAGCACCTTAAAGACCAAGTAAGTTAGTTCTTGGTATGAGCTTTCGTGTGCATGCACACTTCTTCAGATACACTGAAGAATCTGAAGAAGTGTGCATGCATGTATCTGAAGAAGTGTGCATGCACACGAAAGCTCATACCAAGAACTAACTTAGTTGGTCTTTAAGGTGCCACTGGAAGGATTTTTTTTTGTTTTGTTTAGTAGGAGCATTGCTAAAGGAGGAAAGAAGCAACAGCAACAGAGAAAATATCCACTTACATACCATGGGCGTAGCCAGGGGGTTCAGGGGAGTGCAACTGCCCCCCCCATCAAGTAAATAAATAAATAAATAAATATACTTAACTAACTGAACAATGGCATCACAGATAACTCAGTTCTACCTGCCCCCCACATAAAGACTGCCACCCTAAAATAAGTCCTGGCTACGGCCATGTTACATTCGCAGAGTTCTTACTTTACCGCAGAGTTCTTACTTTACCGCAGAGCTTCCCAAACTGTGTGTCGCAACATGTTAGTGTGTCAGTTGAAGTGTGTCATGTGAACAGTCCCCGCGCTCCTCCCGGGGCTGGAAAGGGGTCAGTTTAACCTCTGGTTTGCTAGTAAAACTGAATTACTGTGTCATGAAATGGTGCACGTCTAAAAAATGTGTCACCAACATGAAAAGTTTGGAAAGCTCTGCTTTACAGGTACATGCTACTCAGAATTTTTAAAAGGTGCTTGGAGCACTCAAAGACTCACATGAGAGATACATTGTGATATGTTTTTAATTTCTGTTCTTTGATCAAACTGCAACATCTATGCACTGAAAAGAGCCATGTGGCAGGACTGAGAGGACCCGGGCAAAGTGCCGCCCATGCTCCATTGCCAGTGCACAACTGTCCCCTCTTCTTTGCCACTGTCATCATTCTGCACTCTCCCAACACCACCACCAGTTGCCGGATGTTCTGAGGAAAGGATTCCGTTTTGTTTATTTTCCGCATTTCAAAATGCTGTGCAGCAATAGATTCTCTGTTCAGCTAAGCATCAATCAAACTGGCCCCAGCCAAGCATGCAGGCTCAGCAGCACAACTGCTGCCAAACTGTCTGTGCTTTTTAGATAAGAAGAAAGGCACCCTTCCCAACGCTGCCTGATAAGCTGGCAGGGAATGGTGGAGCAAATGCCAGGGCTGCCCGCTGCCCTCTTGGTTTCCACTCTCCACTCTCCTTGTTGACCAATCTTCTCTGTGTGTGCCTGTAACTTACAACCCATCCAAGTCTTTGTGAAACGATGGATCTACATGCAGAGACAGAACAATAACAGCAAATCTATAGCACAGATATTAATTCACACAAGGTTGGCTTGTTGAGCTAGTAACCACTGGCTCCTAGTTCACACGCAATCATGGTTTTAGTTTAACCATCACACACAAACGCAGCCTGAAAGTACATCACTCTCCTCAACATTTTTTGCCTTTTTGCTCATTCCTACCGAGAAATGCTAAGGTGCAAGTAAGGCAGACCCTTATAAAATCCCAGACTAGCAAATGAAACAGGGGGAGAGAAAAATCACTCAATATTTAGAGGAAAATAATTTGATATGGGACCAGTGGAGACTGAGAGTTTTTCAAGCCTATCATAGGGACATAGGAAGGTACCTTTACTAAGTCAGATCGAGTGGCCCATCTAGCTGATACTGTTTTCTCGGACTGGCAGCAGCTCTCCAGGATTTCAGGCAGGTGGCATTGCCAGGGAGATGGAGGGAGTGAGCCTGGGTTCTTCTGCATGCAGGGCAAATGCTCTACCTAGCTACAGCCCTTCCCCAAATTATATCAGTTTTTAATCTGCAAAATTTGTGCGGTTTTTCTCAAGGAAGCAATTTTATTCTAGAAACTCTGTATTTCCTCAGCATTCATTGCTTTGTGACTCCACCTCAAGCACTGCATCCAACTGCAGTTTTGATTTATTTCTGTAAACTGCTTCAATATTTTTAGATGACAGCATGGTATATAATTTTTGTTATAAAGAAATAGTGATGTGTGGAACATGGTTACCAGACTCTAAAGGTCACTTATTACATAGCACCTTAACCCACACTAACAGCAAGCAACAGATTGGCCTCCCCGATGCCCGCAACATTTTGTGACCGTGTGTTTCATTCTAAGGGTTTTTTAATTCTTTAACAAATGAGCACCCTGCCACTAATGAAGAATTGGTTTTTTTAAAAAAATAAAAATTAAAAGTGTTAAAATGAGTAGCGCTGACCATTCCTGGCTTCAACACCAACTTGGCATTTCAAGAATTATGCCCCCCCCAAAAAAAGTTCAGGGTTGCTTAACTCCTCCTCTATCAATGCTAAAATATTATAATTTGATTTTTAAGTCTGCAGCAGGGCTAGTTTCCTCACTTAATCCATGGCATGGACAGGATTTTATAGTGATGATGGACTCACCAAAGGTTTAGGACTACATACAAAACCAAGGGAAGATAGCCTTAGTTAGACATTTTCTCCTCCAGTTATCTTAATTACTGGAAAGCCACTTCTTTAAATGATAAGCAACCATATGTAAAGAGGCATATTAGAAGATACCTATAGAAGAGGTGGAAGAATTGATATTCCTGCTATAGGCAGTAACAAACAGCAGACACAAGGGCTTCAGGTCCAACCACTTCTTCTTAACCTGATGCCCACATGTCCTACTTCCTTGTCTCTGATACACTCCTGTAGGACCTGTTCTCCCCATGCACTCGGATGGCAACAACCGCATACCTTGTTAGGCCCAAAATGTGCTTGAACTGAACCAAACAGAAACGGTCCTACTCCTACAAATATATCACAGTACTTTCAGGAATCTAAACACTGCAGACAGAGGCAACAAAACTCAACCCTGGCTGCAGCTATACGTTACTGAACAACCTGCTGCAAGATTTACCGTTACTATCCTTGCTGACAGATACTAAGGAAGAAGCATCTCTCAGTTTTTTGTTTTCTTGCTTTGAAGTAGATGGCGGCACTGGAGCGAGTCCTTTGTTTGCAGACATGCCGAAATGTTGATTTTGGCTGGCTTGCTCACTGACTCACAGATTGTAGGCTGCTGCATATATCTGGAAGGGATATATAACCCACATGGATAGACTGTATGACTGTGATGGACGTGATTCAATTTCAGCCTTGGTTTAAGAAGGTATGTTAGCCTGGGGGAAAGGATATAAATTGCAGGAGGCACACACTGTGTTCCTACATTTCTGCTTGCGCTGCAAGCTGCTCCATCTGTGGCTGTTAACCCATTTACAAGGAAGAAGTTGGATTCCTGGAGTAGAGAGTCACTTGCCGTCAAGATATACTCTGTTTCAGACCTTTTCCCTGTAAAACTGAGTGGAGAGAGGCATGAATACTGTCTTAAGATACATGTATCTGTTTTGAAATGGTCAGTAGATTTGGGGAAAGAGCAGGACGAGGGAGCACTGAAGAATAGGGAATAGTGTGAGGACATTTGGTGGGACTGTTTTGTTTCTATTTTAGTGCTCTGTGTTTTGCTTTTGAAATACAACCGAATCCGTGACCAGAGGAGAGAGACGGTGGAAGAGGACTGGAAAAAATTTAAAGTGCATCTTAAGAACTTTTGTAAAATTTTGGAAGGATAAGATGTCAAGGGTTGTGAAATTAGAGAAATATAGTTGTTAAAGTTTAAACTTAAGAAAAATCAAAGAAAGTTGTTGTTTTAAAATTGAAAGAAGGATTGCTAAAAGCTAATTTAAAAACAAGGGTGCAGTGAAGGGAAGGTTTGGGGAAGTCATGTATGTTTGTTTGTATGTCTTTTTTCTTTTTTGTTTTCTTTTCTGTTTTCTATGTTGTTAAAATTAATAAAAATTTATTTTAAAAAAAAATGAAATACAACCGAGTAGAACCCGCAGAGCCCCGTTTCCCCAGACGGCACCTTTCCTTCTGCCAGGGCTGGGGAGGTTTTGGGGGCTGCCTCTCCCCTCATCCCTGGCCAGGGCTGAGCGGAGTGGGGAGTCTGCCCCCCCCCCGCCCCTGGCTCTGCACTCCCGACCCAGGCAGGCTGGTCTGCTGCCTTCCGACGTGCTCCGGTCCTGATCCCCGGTCTGCGCTCTCACCTGGGCAGAAGCTTCGCGGCCTCGGGGCTGCCGGAGGGTCAGTACGCCCGCTGCTGCATGGCGACCCCGCTGTCCTGAGGGGGAAGCGCGCACGTGTGAATGGCCTCCCGGGGGCAGCTCCCCTTCTCCCTCCCCTCGCCCCCTCCATGAGGACTAGAAGCCTCGCCCGGCAGCATCTCGGGGGGAGAAGCGGAGGCGAAGCGGCGCCTCCCTTTACCTCTCTGCGCGCGCTTCCCGTCGGCGTCCGTTGCCATGGGAACCGCGCGCGCCTCCGACAGGCGTCCCTCGCCGCGCCTGACAGGGCAGAGGCCGCTTCCGCCCAGAACTTGCGCCAGGCGCTCCCGGCTTTCGTCCCCGCTGCCCGCCCGCTTCTCTCTCACGCGCCCCATTTTAGAAAGGTGGTTTTGTTTTAAGGCACCGAGTTAGACGCCTTGGCAACGGCGGTGGGAGCCGGGAAGGGTCCTTGCCCTAAGAAGCGACGGAGCATGCGCGCCAGAGAAGGCCGGTCCGCCGCGCTTGCGCCCAAAGAGAGAGGAGGAAGGAGGGAGGGGCCGTGACGTGTCCGCCTCCCCGCCAGGCCAAGGACATGCGCACAGAGGGAGGGAGGGAGGGGTCCCTTTTAGATTCAAAGCAGAGCTGCCAGCTTTTCCCTTTTCTTGCGAGGAATCCTATTCGGAATAAGGGGATTTCCCTTGACAAAAGGGGAAAGTGGACAGCCATGGCACGAATAGTAAAACCCAATTGAGAAAGTGCTTTGTGTCCCCCCCTTGCAGAGCCCGTGGCTGTGAATGCAGCTGAGAGCCGAGGGGCGACTTGGGGAAGGCGGGTCGGAGGGGCTGGAGATCGCCTTACCCTCCTCCAGGTCACAACCCCACACTCGCCTGCGGCCCCCTAATTTATGGGGGGGTGATGCCATAACTGCAGCATGCAGTGGGAAATCTTCCCTGAGACCTGCCTGTTGAGCAGTTGTGGTTGCTTTTACTAAGATCGAGCAGATGCCAGTCTTGATGTCTGCCACTTGTAATTATGTGAGTCTTGCCCAAGGATATTTTTCTGGAAAGAGAGGTGCCGGAACTGGCCAGGATCGCCTTCTTCGTTCCCTTAGAATTGGCCATGGTGCCCCTTGGAGCATAGCTGCCAACGTTTCCCGTTTTTTAAGGGAAATTCCCTTATTCCGAATAGGATTCCTCGCAAGAAAAGGGAAAAGTTGACAGCTATGCCTTGGAGAGGTGCCAGAACTTAGTTCTGGGGAGTTCCAGCAGGAAAAAGGCCCGGTCTTGCCCCCTTCCTTCATTTGACAAGGCAGAGAGCATGACCTGGGTTGCTTGTGGGCCCCTCCTGCCCTCCAAGCGAGATAGGGATAAAACACGGGGTATTGCTGGGTCCTCCAGGGCTCTGCCCCACCCCGTCCCCCAAACTGCAGTGTAGGGATAGCAACCCTGGAGGACACGCCAGGGTTTTGCCCTGATCTTTCCACTGCTATTCATCTCACCCTTGAAACCTGAAAAAATTATCAGCAGGTTATCTTTAACCCTTTTCACCATAGCCCACCCCCAACCTCCCATTTAGGGATAATAGGTGACTGGTTTATAAAGGCCTACTCTTCATGCTAGGCTCTGCTAGGAATCCAGATGGCCCCTTAGATGGGTGACATATAAAAGCATCTATCACTTCTGCCTGGAAAAGGGGAATCATAGTAGGGCAAACTCAGCCTGTTCAGTGGGCATCATAGGAGCCTAAGCCTAAGGGCAAAGGTCCCTTCACTACCCCCAGTATTTGAGGTGGCCACCCTCCACCTGTTGATGGGCATTCAAATAGTGTGCGTGCACCACATCATGTGATCAGTTTTGAAGCATGGGGCTTACCTGCCCCCCCATATTTTATTCAAGGCAGCACCCCTTGAATAATTCAGAGTGTCTGGGGAGGGGAGCAGAGAAAGAGAAAACTGAAGGGGAGACTAAATGTTAATGGCTGAAGCCCTGCTGGACTAGCACACTGAACAGACACACTCCACGTCTCAATGCACACCACAGATGCGCATAGATGATCATGATGATGATGATTTAGATATGTAGCTGACCCTTCATCCCCAAATCCCAGGGCGGTTCACAGCAGAAAAATACAAAATGAGAATACAAAATACACCATAAAACAAAAACATAGAATGGAGAATACAGTGGTACCTCTGGTTATGTACTTAATTCGTTCCAGAGGTCCATTCTTAAGCTGAAACTGTTCTGAACCTGACACCACTTTAGCTAATGGGGCCTCCCACTGCAGCCGCACCATCGCCATGCAATTTCTGTTCTCATCCTGAAGCAAAAGTTCTTAACCCAAGCTACTATTTCTGGGTCAGCGGAGTCTGTAACCTGAAGTGTCTGTAACCTGAAGCGTATGTAACCCGAGTTACCACTGTACCACACTTTCAACCAGTTCGTTGTCTAGGTGCAGTACATCAAGGCTGGAATGAATGCAGGCAGACAAGTGTCATGGATAGCAAAATATATTTCAATTTCTGTAGTACAGTATAGATCACATAATCCCTTGCAAGTAACAGAATAGGTCACAACAGACAGTTCGATACATTTTGGAATCGGTTAACAATTCTATATCCCACCATCAACAACCTTCCCTGACCCACAATGTTCTCCATATAACAAAAGATGCAAGTGAGGCTTGGTAAGGCCATTCCAGGGTCAGGTACAGTTTGTCCTCTTCTCACCACCATCTGTGCAAGAAAATTTTTCCATTGCTCACTCTGAGAAAGAGGAAAACTTCAGCCTTGCAATCCAGCACCTTCCAGGTTAACAGGATGTCTTGTCGCAGAGGTACAAAGGTTACAATCAGTTGTGTAGATCATTCGCAAGAGATTTGCAACCATGTTGTGCCCATTCAGTTTACATTCACAGATTCAGTCCCAAAGCATGAGGTTGATTACAATTAGTATACTGATCTTCCCACACGTCCCCCTTAGAAAAAAGTACACGTCTTTCCCAAAGACAACAGGATTTATTTGATAAAATTCTCAAATTATATTCTGAAGATGGAGGATTGTGGGGAGGGGGGGGTTCTCTTTAAACAAGCAGAAGAAAAGGACACAATGCAATGAAAATTCTTTGGGTGGATTCCGGCCATCTTATAATGACAATTACAGTGCCATCATAGACAATTTAAAAACAAAAGCAAAAAACTTTTTGGAATGGATGAGTCTACCATGTTAACACTGATTTAGCAATACTACAATCTGCACATATAGTTTGTAATGTTCTAGGAACAGAAATCTCCCTCGCACTCCTATCTAGAACCTGCAAGTGAGTAGCCTCTACAAGCAGTGTGTTTCTTAATGGTACTTATCAGACTCCTTCGGAGTTTACACAGGGTGTTGATCCAAATTCAGATGCTCACATTTCCTCATCTTTCTCCCAAAGTGGATACTGTTTCAATGAATTTTTAAAGTTTTGAACTAGATTAAATACTGTACTTGACGTTTGGCATCTTGAAACTACTGTTCATAATATTCAGTCCAGGTGGCACTTCCCCCAAAATCCACAAAAATTATCAATGGCACACCCACCTTAGTCAAATAAACCTGGAACACATGGCTTAGCTAAATGGCAATACACTTGGGTCATATCAAAGTACTGATTAAAATTAGCACACTTATCACGTAAACTGTTTTCTGCAGTATAAATCAGAATTAAGTTTCTTTTTATTTTTTGCTGCAGTTAGATGACATGAGAAAAGCCGCCAGCACCTAGAATTTACGAGGGCACCAAATTTAGGACAATACAAAGGACAGCAGCTCAAGAACACAAAAAACTGCATTTCCCCTATGTGCCTACGCTAGTATATAGCCCCCCCCCCACTCCTTTGCACTCTTAGAACATGTCAGAAATGCCCTTTGGGGCGGCTGAGAGAAAAGCTCCAGATTATAGACTACACAGTGAGCAGTCAGCAATATAGGGGTATTGTTTTTCACAATGACACAGTCCCTCCTTCTGTAGCTCTAAGCACACCACCCACCCAAGCCTGTCTCACAAAGTAAACCAGCGTTTTCAGTGGAACAGCATGATCATTTCAAGCCAACACACTCTCTAGGTTCTTCAACACAAACTGCATTTGCCCTCCAAATCGTTGCTGTAATCCTCAGTGAGGAATGCAAAAAACGTAAAACTGGACATGTAGCAAAGGGCAGCATTTCGCTGCTTATAAAAGTTTAATCCACATAGCACTGTGGGGATCCCCCTGATCAAAACTGGGAGCCTATTGTTAAAGCTCCTCAGCCCTATGCCTCAATTCCAATCCACATTGGGGCTTGACAGATGCTATTTATTTTCAAAAGAACTAATTGCATAAACAGCATCAGGTCCGCTTGAGTCCTTAGCTAGAGAGCAGGAACCCCTGAAGACACTGGTTCTGGTTAAAATGGGAATGATACAGCCCTTAGCAGCAGACACCACCCACTTTTGGTACAGGAAACAGTCCCACGTGTGCACAAAGTCTTCTGGACCATGGGCTACTGTGTGCATTGTGGTGTTGCCAACAAGAAAGCAGCAAATAGCCATCCTTGGCAGAGAGGATGCAAGTTACTCACAGTGCAACATGTCTGCAATTTAAGTCGCACCTTAATTGTGGTGCTTAATTTAATGCTGCCTGTTTTACTGGATCAGAAGCCAAAGGGCAAAGTGAGCCTGGTAAGGAAAAGACCAACCTCTACTGCTCATATTATTAAGAGGCTAAGTACCCAAAGGAAGATCCTACACCTAAATGGTACACTTCAGCCAGTGAAAATTTATTCAAAAGGGGGGCAGGAAACAAAGCTTGAAAACAAGGCAAAAATTATGACGTACCTTTCATGACACGTAAGAATAATATTATCCTTCAAAGCAGAAGTTAACAGATTCCTTATATCCTAGGCCAATTTACATTTCAACAGCTATTTGTTGTAGCAAATTAAAGGTTGTGGGTGAATCAAAACTCATATGCTTCCATTAAGGTACTTCCACGGAAAAGGGTGTAAAACATCTTACTGCTTCTCCAACCAGGTATCCACAAAGTCACATACAAGTGGCAATTGAACTTGGCCCTCCAACAAGAAGGGTGTCCAGTAACACACATCTCCAGACTCAAGCCCCCCTTGCTTTGGCCGTGGTTTGGGAAAGGTAAGAAACCCCAAGTCTCTCTCCCACTCTCCTTACCTTTTCCACACCCCAATGCAAATAGCCCTGCACCTCCCTATACTTGGGATTGGGGAGGAAATGAGGTTGGCAAAGCAAAGCCAGTGTTTGTGGGCCACTGGCTCCATCACATATTGTGCCGTAGCAACAAGCAAAAGAATGCATACAAATACTGAGCAAGTGTCCCGTTTCAAAAGGCAATTCGGAAGGACGGTTACGGTCAGACAGGCAAGCCTAACCCCAATCACAATACTGCCAATTTCAGACAGTTAAGAGAGAAAAGTAGTAACACATAAAAGTACTGTTTGCAATAGGCAAAAAACTTCACCGGAAATTCCTTCACCAACCTTTCAGTAGGTTTCATGACCAGCATGGAAATGGCTCAGGTTGGAGCTGCCGAAGGAAAAAGAACCATCTGCCAAGCCACCTGCAGTCCTAGCTGCCTTGAGTGACAAAATGCCATCATTTGCCATCACTAAAGACAGTTTCCCTTTAAAAAGTCTGCAGTCGTTTTAACACACTAGCCCAACTTGTTGTCACTGTTTAAAAGACAAGCATTTTCTGGCCTTGACGCGGAGGAATATCCCAAAGTGTGTCAGAACTTAAGATGGCAAGTCCAGGAACGCGGTTTCACATAGTCAAGGAAAGTGGGCTATAAAACACAAGAGGAACAGTAATGTTAGTCAGGAAATGCTGGGCACTTTCACTTCTGTAGAGCTATCCCTTAGCCATGTGAACAAATGCCAGTGATGAAACCAAAGTGTTTTACTTTGCTGTCTCTCAAGCCTGGGCGGCCACCCAACTTGCAACAGCCAATCTAGGCAATTAGAAGTGGTGTGTGTGTGTGTGTGTGTGTGTGTGTGTGTGTGTGAAGGCTTGCCCTTCCCAGTAAGACCCCTCTTCAGGGCAGCTTCTTTAGCTCTTTAACTCTCTGAATAGCAGGTCTTCCAGGTCAAGCAGAACTGCTGTCTGCAATCCTGAAACTACAATCCTACTTGGCTCCAGCTACTATGAGTCCAAGAACCAGCCCCAGGGGGCTATGTATATGCATGTGGGCTGATTTGGCACTACATATTAAACAGGGAAAGGTAGTGGGCACTGCATATTAAATGCGGCAAAGATGTAGTGAATTCTCTTTGTTTGAACCCAGGAGATCCAAAGGTGGCAGTTGAATAACAGAACACAGCAAGTAGAATGAAGAAATCACTGTGCTCCACTAAGGCCTCTCACTCTTTTCCATTACCTTCCTCTCCCTCCCTTCTTTACTGCCCCCTTTCATCCTCTAAGAACCTTTGGCTTTCATCTCTCCAGAAGGGCAGAAACTCACTCAGAGCTTTACATTATTCATATAAAAAGACATGGAGGAAGTTTCAAAGGTGGTTTTTTTCTGACCCTGCTGCTTGTTATTCTTGTTAGAAAGAAACCTCTACGGTAGCTATTCTGGGCAGAATGCAACCTTCTAAAAATCTGGTTTTCGAATTTTACGTTCACATCTTAGGCCTTGAATGAATAGTCCAGAATAGCAGCTCAGCTCTGTTCCTCTTATTTCCAATGACAAGTGGGATACTCACATTTTTCAAAGGGCAGTGCTTATAAGCATACCATTCCAGGCTGTAGAGGGCAAGTATGACACCCTGGCCAAGGAAGAGTGTACTCCACATGAACACATTCCAAATGGGTCCTTTCCGACGGTCATTGACAATGAAGTTGAAAACCACTGACGGAAGAAAATTAAAATGTACTCAAAATGCATGTTAATGATCATCTCGTGAGACTTTGAGAAAGCCGCATATTACAGTTTGGAGCATTAGAAGTCCTTGCTCCTCAGACAAGCCAAGGAAGCCCTCTCTCCTACTCTGACCATGATCAGTCTCAGAAAATGGAGATTTAACTGGTGTCGGGAGAGGCTTCCGGGTTTTAGGGTGCAAATGCTAGGGCAGGCTGGAACACAAATCTCCTGCCTCTTAGAACATTAAGTACAGATGGCAGCTAAAAGCCAAATCTCAGTATTTTCAGAAACTGCTGCTGCTGAAAGATATATTTGGTACTTACTTCCAAAACACATGAAGAGGCAGAACAGGACCGGATAGAAGTATCCAAAGCAGACGGCCAAGATGTATTCATGCACAATAGCAGAAAGAGTGAAGACTGACAGCATAGCGACTGCTTTGAATTTCTTCCCAAATAACTGGTGGTGAGAGAGAGAAAGAGACAAACAAGGGGAAGGGTGACTCTCTGATAGGTGAATGTATCAGAGGAGATTCAATTTTCAAAAACAACAGTGAACAGCTTGTGATAACCACCCTTAAATTGCCCATTCACATTTATTGCACAGGGAGGGTCGTCTCCAGTGGTGGCCTTGCTCTGTCAAAAGGACTTCTACTTGCACAAGGCAGGGCAGCTCATTTTTGCTGATCCCTCCTACTCAATGCAGCCCCACAAACACTTAGCGTCAGAGCTGGAACTGTGTGGGATATGGCATGGAGGGGTGAAATTGGTGGTAGACTGGTAAAAAAAGAAGTGACTTCCCAAATACTGGATACAAACCAGACTGCCTAAGTACAAGCTTCTCTCTTTCCACCTTCTGTCAGATCTCTGTATGGGTAAAGTGACTTAGGTATTTTACATGTTGTGTAATTCACCTTTACATTAAAACTTTAATAAAATCATTTTGTGGGGGAAATGTAAAGATCTCTGCCATTCCTTTTAAAAAATGGCTTTCTTTTAGAAAGCAAGGGGATGTGTTAAACGATGGTTGCTTACCCAAAGGAAATCTTTGTATGCATAGTAATACAGCCAGTCATGCACCACCACATTCCAGGTTCGGTAATACTTTGCATAAGATGTAGAATTCCACCAGTCCTGCAAGAGAGGATCAGGGAAGTAAAAAGAGCAGAGACCTTAGAGACAGTGTTTAAAACTGCAGGATCAAAGTGCCAAGTGCATTCCTGCTATTCAAGTGTTTTAGAGCAATTGGCAATACAATCTCTGTGAACATCTGGTGTACTCTTGCAATGTATAACTGAAATTCCCCAAGAGCTCATTTGCAGGCATTAAATCCTAACCTCCTCCTTCCCAAACAGCCACCCTGAGAATAAGTCACTGGTGTCCCAGTATTTGTAGCTACACTAGGTCTCCAAGGCTCGGATCCAAAATGATCAGAGCTAAATCAAATGTGACATTTTCTCTACATGAACAGTAATTCAATGTGTGTGGGGGGGCAACCTGCAAACCACATTCAGAAAAGAGAAATATAGAAGGTAGCTGAAATTCAGAGGCCTTTTCTATCACTGTCCTCTAAACTGCTCAAACTAATCATTAATGGCCCCAAGTGGAAGCAGGAGCAGGATCAGAACACACATTTGTATGATTTCATTTATTTAACAACATGTCTATATATACTGCTTGACTACAAATAGAACCTCTGAGCACTATACATAAGGCATTAAAATTGCCAATAACAGTTTAAAACATCAGATAAGATTAGCAGAACCTCTGAGCATTATACATAAGGCATTAAAATTGCCAATAAAAGTTTAAAACATCAGATAAAATCAGCAGATAAGCTAAAACATATTAAGACACATTTCAATTTCTACATGTCTGGATAGGCAAAATGTTTTTAGCAGGTGCCAAAGGAATATAGCAACACTTTATTGCGGATGTTTAAAGGTGCCAGTATATGCCAACACTAAAAGAAGGCTGCAGGTGAGTTCTGTTAAATAATTTATAGAGCGGACATACTTTTCTTCCATGACACCATACTCAAAACTATTTACATTTGTTTCAAAGTCACAGCAAGGTTAAAATACTATGCAAAAAGCCCAGCAACAGAAATACAACACATAGCAACAAATGCTTGTGAATCAAAAAAGTCAACAGAAGAAAAGGCACAGGCTCCCCTTTTCACCAGGGGTAAAGGAATGTATTAACAGCTTGCCGAGAAGACCACAAGGATGGTATCTGATCGGCCTCTCTAGGGAGGAGAAACCTCATCAATGGCAAAATGACACACACACACACACACACACCACACATTTCTATCAAATGGAGCGTTACACAAATCAAGGTACGCTCTAAAACTGAAAGAAAATACTTCTTTGCGTGTTGTGTTTTGTGCATGTCTGTGTGTGTGTGAGAGAGAGATATCATGAGCCTTGCACATCAATTACCTTGTAGAACATTCTGTCAGCAAAGCGCAGCATCTCAGCAAAAGCATTCAGCCAGCAGTGAAGGTATGCAAAAAAGACCAAGAACAGCATCAATACACCTGGAGAGCAGCGAGGAAAATATGTATTTTAGGCTATTATCATTCATAATGGCATTATTACTTTTCATCATAGTTGTCGCTTTTTACACCAAAGTATCTCAAAAGCAACTTACATAAGAAAAATAGGACCAAAAACATTAAAATCAAATATAAAAGCAGTAACAAAACATGACCTGAAGTGCCCATGCAACAATCTATATACAGTGGTACCTCGGGTTACAGACGCTTCAGGTTACAGACTCCGCTAACCCAGAAATATTACCTTGGGTTAAGAACTTTGCTTCAGGATGAGAACAGAAATTGCACCGCCGTGGCGCGGCAGCAGCGGGAGGCCCCATTAGCTAAAGTGGTGCTTTAGGTTAAGAACAGTTTCAGGTTAAGAACGGACCTCCGGAACGAATTAAGTATGTAACCAGAGGTACCACTGTATTAAAAAGCAACAAATCCTACCCACCCCATTGAAAAGTGTGAGCCCAAGAAAGGGCATGTAAATACAGTGGTGCCCCGCAAGACGAACGCCTCGCAAGACGAAAAACCCGCTAGACAAAAGGGTTTTCCGTTTTGGAGGCGCTTCGCAAAACGAATTCCCCTATGGGGTTGCTTCGCAAGACGAAAAAAATCTTGCATCCCCCCGTGGGTTTTTTTCACTTTTTTCGCCCTTTTCTTAAGCCGCTAAGCCGCTTATCAGCTGTTCCGCTGATAAGCCGCTTAACAGCTGATCGCTGGAAGCCGCTTGACAGCTGTAGCGCTAATCCGCTAAGCTGTCAATGGGCTTGCTTCGCAAGACGAAAAAACCGCTATACGAAGAGCCTCACGGAACGGATTAATTTCGTCTTGCGAGGCACCACTGTAACTGATTACCCTCCCATTAGGAACCATTGTCTGTTTTTTGACTGGCATCTAAAACAGACAATGATGGAGCCAGGCACTCTTCCCTGGGGACCGCATTCTCCAAGCAGGGAGCCACCGCTAAAAGGGTCTGTTTCCATGTTCCACCCTCCACTCCTCCCTAAGATATTTATGCAGTGACCAGGCTGGTTCACCAGGAGAGAGGAAGCCCTTCTGGTGTTGGGGTCCTGAGCCGCATGAGGATTTATAGGTCAAAACCAGCACTTTGAACTGAGTCCAGAAACTAACAACTGCTTGCATCCCCAACACAAGACTAAAAAGCAGAGTTGGATGAAGCAGGATCGCACCTTCTCCAGTCTACCAGGTCTGATGTTACTAAGGAACATACTGCAAAAGGTGTTCAGAGAGAAGAGCAGTAGCTCAGTGGTAGTGAGTGCATGCAAAAGGTCAATCTGCAGCATCTCCAGGTAGAGCCAGGAAATGTTCCCTGTCTGGAAACCCTGGAGATCCACTCCTGGTCAGTGTGGACGACCCCGAGCTAGATGGACCAATGGTCTGATCAGGGTAAGGCAACTTCCCATGTTCTCTCTCAGAACAGTGAGATTCACGCTCAGCTTCAGCTGTTGCCCCAGTAACAGGTTTTCAGGAACCCTACAAGTCAGGGAACCCCAAAGCTAAGATCATATATCCAACAGGCCATACACTGCCAGTTGTTGCCAATATCACCACTGTATCTGATTATTTATTTGTTGCTTAGAAAAATTCCAGAATTAAAAGGGGCACAGAAGCACTCACCTGGAAGAATAGAGTTGAAAATGCAAAGGACCAGCCCTCGTACATTTAAATTCTCCTTATAGTTCCGAAATGTTGGTATACAGAGTCTCACAAATATATAGTAAGTATAGAAGAGTGACCCAAGGACCTAGAGAGGAGTAAAAACAAAAGCCCGATTATAAAAGTAGCACAGGAGGAATCCGTAAGAGAGAAAGCTGATCCCAGTTACCAATATGCACAGATCTAAGCTGAGTAAACATCAATACATTTAATGCACATGACTTTCCCCAAAGAATCCTTAGACATGCATTTTAATCCCCCCCCCCCCCGAGCTCTAATTCCCAGCATCCTTAATAAACTGCAGTTCCCAAGATTCTTTGTGGGGGGAGCCAGGTGCTTTGAATGTCCGGTGTGTATGCAGCCATAGGCAACGGCTGACCAATCGTTTCAGTGCCACTACGATAGTCTGTGCTTCTTTCAGATAAACGGCATTCCACGTGGGCTCCACCATGTGCAGAATTACCATGCCAGCAGTTGAGAGGCCTGGGTAGGTGCGCTGTTGGCATGTGTATATGTGGAGGGGCCCAGGTGGAACACCTGCTTTACTGACAGCAGCTGCCGTGGGAGCGGTTTCATTGTCCTGCAAGGAGCAGGTCCCACGAGTAGAGTAGAGTAGAGTAGTCTTTTTATCCAAGATTGTCCTTTGAACTTTTAGGATATGTGACACTGCACGGCTAGCCCAGCCCAGGAGAGGACTACGTCTCCATTTGAGAAATACGACCGTGCTTGAAATTAGCTGATCTGCTCCACTCGGCAAAATAAAAAATACAATATAAAGATCCTGCACTGTTCATAATTTTATAAACTTAGGAAAACGTTCAGGGTCAGCACACAGACATTGGTTAAAAGTCGGTTTAGGAAGGCTTCTGGTTTAGAACTATTGTATCCTGAGAAGTGAAACTGTTTTATTTATCTTACAATGGGTAGGTGTGTTTGTCATTAGTTTAGGGGTAATTATTCATTCAGTGATCCAAATCTAAGGGAATAGGATGCAATTCAGAAATTTTCAGAAAGCATTGGGTCTATTTTTTAAATGCCAAAATAAAAATAAGCAATACAGGCTTGTGCAGTCTGGTAGGCTAGTACATATTTTTATGAACCAGTCACTCTTATCAGCTTTCAAGGCTGTATAATTATCTGCAGAAACACAGAAATCCTAAAAGGAATAGAAATATCTAACCTGTGCAAACTTGGTAGCTACATAGCTCCATCTTATTGTAGGATTTCTGAAAAGAAAAGGAAATCACAGTCATTACACCTAAATCAAGATAAGAACTTGCTTGGCATCAACTGAAACCCAATTTGCGAGAATTTTGAATTACTTTGAATTACTTTCCATGATAAAAGCAACTAATAAGTTCAATAAAAAATAACAGCAAAGCTGATGTAGTCTGCTGTAAACACAATCCAATATCTATTCCAGAACAGCAAATATTTAAAGTAAGAAAGTCTGTATGCTAGTTATGATTTTGCTCAAATGGAATGTTTTACTAAATGTGCAGCTGCACTAAAGGTAAAGGTAAAGGTACCCCTGCCCGTACGGGCCAGTCTTGACAGACTCTGGGGTTGTGCGCCCATTTCACTTAAGAGGCCAGGGGCCAGCGCTGTCCGGAGACACTTCCGGGTCACGTGGCCAGCATGACATCGCTGCTCTGGCGAGCCAGAGCCGCACACGGAAACGCCGTTTACCTTCCCGCTGGTAAGCGGTCCCTATTTATCTACTTGCACCCGGAGGTGCTTTCGAACTGCTAGGTTGGCAGGCGCTGGGACCGAGCAGCGGGAGCGCACCCCGCCGCAGGGATTCGAACCGCCGACCTTTCGATCGGCAAGTCCTAGGCGCTGAGGCTTTAACCCACAGCGCCACCTGCGTCCCCGTGCAGCTGCACTACTATTTTTTAAATCAGTTTGTTATTTTGCATAAAGAAGGGAAGGAGTAGTTGAGGGCAATAGGATATACAGATTGGAGAATGTGGAATACCATGGAAAATAGAAAGACAACCCTGTATAACACAGCAACTTCTACAAAGGAATTCTAGAACCTTATATATAAAAAACCCATCAAAACCCATGAAGTGTAGAATATCTTAAAGCCAAAATGGTCAGATTCCGCACCTGTCATTGGAACCAGAAACAAAAAGTACTAGTGTGCTCAAAAGAGATATGCATTGAACCAATGCATTTTGGATCCTACTAGGCCTGCTCCGGGAAAATTCAGAGAAACAAATGGTTGTCTTCAACTAACCTTTACTCAGAGAAGACCCACAGAAATTCAGGACCATGAGTTAAGTTAGAGACCCAGCAGTGGGTAGGGTCAGAGGCAAAAGTGGGTAGTGCAATAGATAGAGGGGCTCAGAGGCCAGTGGTGTAGCGTGGGCTGCCAGGGGCCGTGCGGAGAGGTTGGGTGGGAGGGAGGGAAACACATTCAACTGCCTAATACTATCTGCATCGCCCACGAGACATAAGAAGAGTCGTTCTATGGTTTGGAGAGATCCCTCCTGGTTCGCATGGAGAAGCTGTTTTCAATGGATCCCAGCGACAGAATGTGCAGTTATATTGAGGCTGCCCCGAGTGTTAAACTTTTTTATCTATAACAATTTTGCGCCCAAGGCAACCGTGCCTGTGACCCCACCATGCTACGCCACTGCAGACGACTGCACCTGCCCCCTGGGCCTGAGGTCCCCAACCCGTGTGTTATGCCCTCCGTTATGAAGCATGCATCCAGTCCAACCTCACCATCACAATGGCTATAAGAATTGCCAAGTCACAATGGAGCAACTACATTGACATTACCGGGGATAGGCATCTCTGTAAATAAGGGTGGGAGCAAAGAGGAAATACAGGTACTGGGAAACTTTAGGAACTTGGACGGTGTCTGAAAAAGCAGAAGGGAGAGAGTCGTTTAGTACCAGATAATGCCACACAGTAAAAAATAAACCCACAGGGTTCCATCCTATTTTCTATGGGTCTCAAACTGTTCATTAATGCTTGAGTTTAGCATTTAATGCCCTCCCACCCCAAATAAGCCCCCTATTGTCAGAGCACTTTCCCCTGTTCCACTAAACCCAGGATTCTCTTATATCCTTTGCAAGATGTGTACTCCTATTCCAATAAGCATTAGAAGACTGACAAGCTGCATGGTATTGGTAATCTTGCAAAACATGGGGAGGCCCATACACACATTCTTCTGAACTAGAACAGGTCTTTGAATTGTCTCCATGTCACAGAACCCAACCCTCAGAGGGGAGGGTGCCTTCATCCCCACAGCTGAACAATTATTGTAGAAAACAGTCACTTACTTTTCTTCTGTGTTGTAAAGGGAAGTATTCGAGGAGCATTCTCCCTAATGAAAGAGTAGCCTTTCATCAGCAAGCGCACCTAAAGGAATGGAGTAACACATAAAATGTACTTGACATCTTGCAATTAAGCGAGAGACGGTCCAGAAGGATACCATGGTCAATAGTATAAAAAGCTGCTGAGAGACTGAGTATGATAGTTCCCCTGCACCTCTTTCGGTAAAGGTGATCCATCATGTGAAAAGGATCTAGGAGTCTTGGTGGACCACAAGCTTAACATGAGTCAACAGGGTGATGCAGCAGCAAAAAAACCTAATGCTATTCCAGGCTGCATCAACTAAAGTATAACGTCATGATCAAGGGAAGTAATAGTAGCACTCTATTCTGCCTTGGTCAGACCACACCAGGAATACGGTTTCCAATTCTGGGCACCACAATTTAGGAAAGATATTGACAAGCTGGAATGTGTGCAGAGGAGGGTATCTAACGTGGTCAAAGGTCTAGAAGCCAAGCTGTATGAGGAACAGTGAAAGGAGCTGGGTTTGTTTAGCCTGGAAAAGAGGAGAGATGAGGTATGATAGCCATCTTCAAATATCTCAAGGGATTTCACATGGAAGATGGAGCTAGCTTGTTTTTTTCCTGCTCTGGAGGGCAGAACTAGAACCAATGGGTTCAAGTTACAAGAAAGGAGTTTCGGACTAAACATCAGGAAAATCTTTCTGACAATAAGAGCTACTTGATAGTGGAAGGTCTCCCTTAGGAGGTTGTGCAATCTCTTTCCATGAAGGCTTTAATGCAGACACTGGATTGCCATCTGTCATGGATGCTTTAGCTAAGATTCCTGCATTGCAGGGGATTGGACTAGATGACCCTTGGGGTCCCGTCCAACTCTACAATTCTCTGAGCAGGGAGACCAAAGCAGATTCAGTCTCAAACAAGGTCAGCACCCAGAATGCAAGAGGTTGAGATAATCAGTATCCTCCAAGAATGCTTCCAGTTGTACTAGCATTGCTCTCTCCTTCATCGTGCTCAAAAAGAGGGTGTTTGCAGCAAGTTATTAGTGGTTTAAACCATCAGTGTATCTGAAAACAGAAGTACCTACTAGATCTTAAGAATTATGGTGAGTTTCTTTTTGCATCTGACCATTTCTAACACCCTCAGGCTCAATCTCTTGGGAAAAAATGAAAACTTGTCACCATTAATATTACCCCAAGTCAGGCAGAAGCAAAAGTAGAATGTGTGCACAAAATTACAGGTTAGCTAAGGACTCAAATCCTGGCATAAAGCAGCATTTTGCTAATTTAAGCAAACTAGCTCTCCACGTGAAACTCACCTGCTCAAGTATCACTATGAAAGCAGAGGCTGGTGGTAAATTGTAGGCAACGGCTATGTAAGCTGGTCCCACTCCAAGCCCAAATATCTGGAAGATCATGAAGAGACCCCCAAAGAAAGCGGAGCGGATTGTCTTGTGGGGGGAACTGTGGCAGCCCTGGGCCCACAGGAGGAAGAGCCCATAGGGCACAGTCAGGGTAGACAGGAACATGTAAAGCCAAGTGGAAAAAACGACAGAAGATTTGCCAAAAGCGTAGACCAGGAGATCAAACTCCAGCACCAACCTTCAAAAGAGATTCAAACACAGAAAATTAAAATCATATACTTGGGTTAAAATATATATTCCATCAGATTAAATCAGTAACAGCTAAGGAATTCTATAATGAAAGTTGAGGTACTTTTAATCTTTTTTAGTATTCTAAGTTTTGTATGTTTTAGAGTATGGTTGTGGTTTTTTCATGGTTTTCTTGTTTTATCTTTCGTAAACCGCTTTGAGGTTCCTTTTAGAATCAGGCAGTGTATAAATCTTATGAAACGAATACTGAACTTAAGTATACACCCTAAGGTTTTATACTGCACAGAACACTCTAAAGCAAGAAAGCAAACACAGAGATACAGACAGATACAACCCCTACAGAGATCCAGGACCCCTTGGATAAGCACACGCATGTGGGGAAACTTGTAGTTATTGTGGCATAGCCTGCAGCCCTTCAGTTAGTACTGGGAGGGCTCCACATCTTCCAAGACTTTGCATGCAGAACTTGGATTTTAAGTGCTGCCTGATTTTGACCAATGACTCAGAAACTACAACTAATCCAGAATGCGGCAGTTAGACTGGTGACTGGGAGCGGCCACCAGGACCATATGACCCCGGTCCTAAAGGGGCTTCACTGGCTCCCAGTACATTTCTGAGAACAATTCAAAGTGTTGGTGCTGACCTTTAAAGCCCTAAATGTCCTCAGCCTAGAATATCTGAAGGAGCATCTCTACCCCCATTGTTCAGCCTGGACATTGCGGTCCACCTCCGAGGGTCTTCTGGTGGTTGCCTCACTGCAGGAAGTGAACTCACAGGGAACCAGGCAGAGGGCCTTCTCTGCAGTGGCACCCTCCCTGAGGAACACCCTCCCATCTGCGGGTCACCCTGAAGGTCACCCTGTATCAGGAAGGTTTTAATGTTTGGTGTTTTCCTATGTGCTGTAACCCACTCAGAGTGGCTGAGGAAACTCAGGCAGATGGGTGAGCTATTATCATCATCTGAATGCCTGATGGGTTTCTTCAAATAAAACACTCTAAATAAGCCTGATGGGTTTCTTCAAATAAAACAACTCTAAATAAGCAGCCCATCACCGCAAGGATTCCCTCTTGTGCAACAGGACTCTCTCCACCCCCTCTACCTGCCTGTACCCAAACAAAGTAATACGTTTTCATTGGTTCAAATATTAAATGTGCAATGAGATTAAGGGCCACTATCTGAACGATAATCTTGGTCATTTGATTGCCCTTTTTACCCATTGCTGTCTTTTTATTTGTATATATTGCTTGTTTTATGTTGCTATAAAGGTAAAGGTACCCCTGCCCATAAGGGACGCGGGTGGCGCTGTGGGTTAAAGCCTCAGCGCCTAGGGCTTGCCGATCGAAAGGTCGGCGGTTCGAATCCCCGCGGCGGGGTGCGCTCCCGCTGCTCGGTCCCAGCGCCTGCCAACCTAGCAGTTCGAAAGCACCCTCGGGTGCAAGTAGATAAATAGGGACCGCTTTCTAGCGGGAAGGTAAACGGCGTTTCCGTGTGCAACTCTGGCTCGCCAGAGCAGCGATGTCACGCTGGCCACGTGACCCGGAAGTGTCTGCGGACAGCGCTGGCCCCTGGCCTCTTAAGTGAGATGGGCGCACAACCCCAGAGTCCTTTACCTTTACCTTTACCCCTGCCCATACGGGCCAGTCGTGTCCGACTCTAGGGTTGTGCGCTCATCTCGCTCTCGAGGCCATGAGCCGGCGCCGTCCGAAGACACTTCCGGGTCACGTGGCCAGCGTGACGAAGCTGCAGCTGGCGAGCCAGCACCAGCGCAGCAAACGGAAACGCCGTTTACCTTCCCGCTATAAAGCGGTAACTATTTATCTGCTTGCACTTAGGGGTGCTTTCGAACTGCTAGGTGGGCAGGAGCTGGGACCAAACGACAGGAGCTCACCTCGCTGCGGGGATTCGAACCGCCGACCATACGATCGGCAAGTCCTAGGCACTGAGGTTTTACCCACAGCGCCACCCACGTCCCTATGTTGCTATGGCCGTTGGCTAATGCGAATAAAGTTTATCTTATCTATTAAATGTCTCCAGTCCAACACACAGAAAACAAACTCCAGCTGATCCCTTCAATATTATCCTACCTTCCTTCATCAATAAAGTCTACTATGAGGGTGCTGAGGATGAACAAGATGAGGAGAGCGATGAACATGTGGTATATGGTCCGGATGTGTTCCACTTCAAATAGCTCACTGAGGAAAAAAAGTATACGAAATATATTAGAACATTTCACTTTGACAACAAACTCCCCCCAATCCAGATGCAAGTCCAGGACTTCCAGTGGTTAAATTTAGGAGTTGAAAGTTTTTCCACCTTCAAATGTAATGTGGGAGCACTCTCAGTGTACAATCTCTCTGAATACTTCCTACAAAATCCATCTGTCAACATACATAGGACCATCACCACTTTTTTTTGGGGGGGGGTGTTAACCGTGGGAAGAAGTGCCGCTGCATAGGACAAAGAGACTCTAGAATTGTTTCGAACCAGCAGGCTGAATGCTTTGGTTCCCCCAACCCCCATGGGCCATTCTGACAGGTGGGGAGCGTGAATCATCTGCCATAACCATGACATCAGTGCAAGTCTTTTCCTTTGCCCGTACAGTTTGAAATCAAAACTGGGACAAGGCATTGCAGGCACCAATGGGCAACTCTGCCAGCAAACCCAGTTTCCTGTGCCTGCGTGGTTTGAAATCAAACCACGTAAGCAAAGGCACAGGACTTTGTAGGCACTGCCAATCAGCTGACTGGTGGTGCCAGCAAACCTGCTTTCAGTAGGGAACTACATCTTTACCTGCCCCACAGGTCGACCTGGTTTGGGGAAGGTGGCCTTGCAGGTCAAATTAGGATGCCTGAGCAGGCCAGAAGCTCCACAGAGCTGCTCTAGACCTCATTTCACACAGACATTCTGCCATTTGCACCAACTGAAGCCTTTTGTAATCCCCACTCCATGCTATGTAAATATTTGGGTCTCAGAGGTTTACAGTGCTTTTTATTCATTTATTATTAAATTGATCTCCCATCCTGCCTCCAAAGGAGCCCTAGAGAATACAGGACTGTATCATATCCAGGGCTGAACCTACATAGGCCAAGGTACCATTACGTCATGGGTTCTCCTAGGCCAGGGGTCTGCAACCTTTAAGACAAAAAGAGCCACTTGGACCCGTTTCCGAAGGGAAAAAAACTGGGAGCCGCAAAACTCGTCATTATTAAAATAACTTTTTTGTCACTTTTTATTATTTCTTTGTTTGACCCCTCAGAATTACTCCTCCTCATAGAAATAAACGTTAAATTAACAAGTTACCTTTGTGTGTGTGTGTGTGTTCTTCACTCCCCTTCAAAACAGTGACCAGCGTACATGCTCCCTTTCAATGCAGTGACCAGCGTACATGCCCCTTACAATGTAGCGGGCGGGCGGGAAGGTGACGTCGGGACGGTGCGTGACTAACGCAGGCACCGCCCCCATGCGACGTCACAGCCAGTACAGCGCCCGCCACAGTGGGGAGTGTCGGGGCGCACAATGCGCCTCCGCCCCGGAGCCGCGGCAAAGGTGTAAAAGAGCCACATGCGGCTCCGGAGCCGCGGGTTGCCGACCCCTGTCCTAGGCAGTATATAAAAGAAGTGAGAAACCTATATTGTTGGTTGATGGTTCCACATTACATCTACCAAAGTAACTAGGATCATGACAAGCCTTGTCTTGAGGAACACTTTGCAGGAGAGACAGAAAATCTAAGTGGCACACAGGCACACAAGCCTTATTTGTGGAGTACAACCCACTGGGAAATTCTCCTGCTCAGCTGAATGGAAGCTGCACAAGAGCAGTTCTTCCACAGCCTCTAATGTGGGGCTTGCACAGGATAACTTCCTAGTGGATTATGCCCCATGGGTCACAAGAAGCTGTCCCCCACTGTGTTGCCCTTGTCTCACATCCCAGAGGATAGGGAGTTTTGGTTCAGCAGTTGCTCATACAATTATTCTCTATATTTAGCAAAAGGGAATTTGGAAAATGAAGTAATTAAACAGGAAGTCAAGAAGAACTTAACAATTTCCCAAATGGGAGCTGCATGTTTACAGCTTGCAAAGCATTTTTTAAAGTCCCCAATACTGTTTTCATATTTTATGTGGAACACTATGCCTGTGGGAAAATGGCACAAGTTAAATCCACTGCATTTTATACAAAGATTCACAACCTTCACCTAAAGTAAGCGTAGAAAACATGGTGACCTCCACACTACAATTCCCATCATCCCTGACCACTGGCTATGCTGTCTGGGGCTGATGGGAGATGCAGTCCAGCATCATCTAGACCAGGCTTCCTCAACCTCGGCCCTCCAGATGTTTTGAGACTACAATTCCCATCATCCCTGGGACCACTGGTCCTGCTAGCTAGGGATCATGGGAGTTGTAGGCCAAAAAACATCTGGAGGGCCGAGGTTGAGGAAGCCTGATCTAGAGCAGTGTTTCCCAACCGGTGTTCCGCGGCACACTAGTGTGCCACGGAGCCTTGCCTGGTGTGCCGTGGGAGGGAGGCGGGCGAGAGGCGGGGCGGCGGCGGCGAGGATCCGCGTCGAGCCGGGGGCGGCTCCGCGGTGGCGGTGCCGAGGTTTCTCTCTCCATTCTCCCCTCACACACACACACAGGAAATAACACAGGATCAGCTGACAGGACCCGGCCAATGGGGCGGTGGCGGGGCAGCGCGCGCAAAAGGGAGGAGCGCGAGACAGCGGACGAGGAGGAGGCCGGCATGTCCGGGCAGCAGCATGGAGCCTTGCATGTCCTTTCAGCCCCGCACCCACCGCAGACCCCTTCCTATGCCACTGGTAGCTAGGCGAGGCGGGGGGCACTGGGCGCCACACCTCGGCGCCTGCAGCGTGCCTGAGCCATGCGTCTGTGGGCGAACTGCCCGCAAGCTCCGCTCTGGCCTCTGCCCACCGCCTCAGCCTCCCTACAGCTGAGGGGGAGGCTGCAGCGAGGCTCCACGCAGCGCGCCCTGCCATGGCTCGCCCCCATGGCACTCGCCCCTGGCTGCAGGACGCGCGCGCCGCCCCGGGCCCCTGAGCGGCTAGCTGCGCCGCTGCGCTGAGCACAAGGAATACGTCCTCTCCGAGTTCGGCGTCGTCTTCGTGGGCAGCGCGAACCGCATCTCCAGCTTCGGGTGGAACTTTGGCCAGGTAGGGGGAAGCCTTTGGGCGGGGGGGGGGTGGAGACCGGGGTGGGGAGGGGTTAGGAGAGACGCTACCGGCGCCGTCCAGAAATGCCCAGAGCAACTGGAGCTCAGCTACGCGCACACATGCACCCTCCAAATCCCGTTTCCCACCCCTTTCTCAAAAGAAGAGAGAAAAAATGGGTCCTGGGTGTGAAACCAAAGGACCTTTCCAGCTCCTCCTCAATTCCAGGTGTGGATGGCAATGCCTCGTGTCTCCTCCCCCGCGACCAGAGCACACTTCCTAGGCTGGTTGGACGGTCCCTGGGGGTCTTCGGGTTGCCATATTTTGAAGAGCAAAAAACAGGACACATTTGTCGACTTCTGCTTTTAGCTATGGATCAGTGGCCTAGCGTGGGGGGTGCAGGGGGGGCCGGCCACACCGGGCGCAACATCTGGGGGTTAGTGTTAGGGGGCGCAAATCCACGGGTTAGGGGGCGCAAATTACTTTCATTGCCCCGGGTGCTGACAACCCACGCTACGCCACTGCGGCCCTGAACGAGCAGGAGAAGGAGCTCAAGTGACGCTGCGCGCTGACGTCACGGGGCTGTAATGGTGGTGTGCCTCGATATTTTTTTCATCAAACAAGTGTGCCTTTGCCCAAAAAAGGTTGGGAAACACTGATCTAGAGGGCACCATATTGGCTGCCCCTGACTTAAAGAATGGCGAATTGGAGTTTTACTGACATATTGGGGGTGAAGGAAATAAAATTTAAACTGCAAAATACATTCTGGATTAACATGGCAAAGTCTGGTTTTGCAGCAAGAATTTGTTTGTGTTTTCCATATTTTATTAACAAGATCTAAATAAAAATACACTAAAGAGAGAGAGAGAGAGAGAGAGAGAGAGAGAGAGAGAGAAAGAAAGAAAGAAAGAAAGAAAGAAAGAAAGAAAGAAAGAAAGAAAGAAAGAAGCCCAAATGAACGGCCGGCAGAAACAACAGTTTTGGATCAGGAAAGCCCAAACAATTGCCAGTACAGTCATACCTTGATTCTCGGACAGATTGCATTCTGGGAGTTCGTTTGACTCCAGGAACCAGTTGAAAACCAAGGCACAGCTTCTGATTGACTGCAGGAGCGTCCTGCACCCAATCGGAAGCCGTGCCAGACGTTCAGCTTCCAAAAAATGTTCGAAAACCGGCATACTCACTTCCGGGTTTCGATTGTTTGGGAGCCTATTTGTTCGGGAGCCAAGGCATTTGAGATCCAACATACGACTGTATTGGATATTTTGTGCCCAAATCAACAAAATATCTTGGTAGGCATCTTCTGGAACAAAACAACAACCTGACAGGACCTTCAACTGAGCCAAGTAAAACAACCAATAACGTTCTTATCTACCAGAGTTGGAACAAGGCACATCTTAATGCTCATCTAGACCTTGAGCATTTGTGCTGCAGGACTGTGTCCCTGAAACGTGATGGATTTCAAGAATGGAGGGGAAACTGGCATTCTGCTCCCAAGGAAAACAGACAAAACTGAAGTGCTTTTCAGCAACAATTCTAGCAGACTGGTTTGCTTAGAGCTGGAGTTCCAAGTATGGATAATTCTAACTAGTATCTGCTCTTCCTCCCAGACTCCTCAAGCAGTAGTACCAAAGTTTAATGTTACATACAGTGGTGGCCCGCAAGACGAACGCCTCGTAAGACGGAAAACCCACTAGACGAAAGGGTTTTCCGTTTTGGAGGCGCTTCGCAAAACGAATTTCCCTATGGGGTTGCTTCGCAAGACGAAAAAATCTTGCGAGTTCCCGCGGGTTTTTTCCGCTTCCCCCCCTTTTCCTAAGCCGCTAAGCCGCTTAACAGCTGATCGCTAGAAGCCGCTAGACCGCTGTAGCGCTAATCCGCTAAGCTGTCAATGGGCTTGCTTCGCAAGACGAAAAAACCGCTAGACGAAGAGCATCGCGGAACAGATTCTTTTCGTCTTGCGAGGCACCACTGTATTTGTATTTGCATATAAAGCTCTTGCTACACCTTGGAAGAGGAACTCATGGACAGATGGCCTCCAGAAGGTCCTGGGTCCAGCCTCCAGTTTAAAAGGATCGGGTAAATTGCCATGGGAAAGGCCACTGCAATAAGCATTGGAAAGCCACTACCAGTCAGAGTAGATACTTATGGGCTAGATGGACAGACCAGCCTGGTTCTATTAGGGCACCTGTTTGCTCATTGTGAAGCCCTTACTACTAGATAGGCGCAAACTTTACTGGAGAACCAGACCACCCATGAGGAGGCTGGATTGCTTAGCAATAGACACTTCTGGTCTGTAGATCAGTTTCTACAGAACAGCCATATCCATGTTAGAATCTGGGATGTGCAATAGCCAATTGACTGGAGCACTTAAAAAGATTAGGAATACCTGCTTTCAGTCTACACAGTATAAAAATGAATGGGATCCACTGGGAGGAAGAAGCAAGATAGGGAGACAAGCCACCCACTGGATCAAGGCAACTTTAACTTTAGCAAGGGAACTAGTGAAATTTACAATCTGATTAACATACTCACTCCAAGATAGACTTTCTAGCAACAAAAACTTTTCCATGTTCTGGAGGAGCTCTTGATCCTCTGTGAAAAGAACAAATATTCAGCAGAGTAGTTGTAGTTTTTTTAAAAAAAGAAAGAGAAATCAACAAATTGACTCTGCTTCAGGCTCAGCCAAGAACCAACATACTTGCTTTTGAAGCCACCGTCTTTCTCTGAGCACGTGGCTGAGAAGGCAGGGGGCGAAGACTCAAGCTGCACAGACTTTGCAATCAAGCCATTCGCGAATTCTGTAAAGTGGCTGTCGATCCGCTGCATGAAAGCTGGCTTCATTTGCTGATAAAATTTGGAGGGCGGAAGGAATAGAAAAGAGAACACCTTAAGTATAATTGTTAAGTATTGGCTGGTATTTGCATGCTAAAATGGCATGTGACTCTTTACCTTCAAATGCAAGGCTGACTTCCTAACACCATGCTAACAACAAATCATGAACGTGTCTCATTTCCTGACAACTGACAACATATTCTTGGACCCCAGTCAAAGTCACGGCCAGTGGGGACAATGGTCAGCGCTGATAGGACTTCCTAGTCCAGCAACATCTGGTTCCCCATTCCTGGTTTAAGCCACCCATCAGCAGCTCCCCAAAAATGAGGAAGCAAAGTAGCCAACTGCAGAGCCTTTTTAAGAAAATCATAGTTAGCCTAGCTGCCTCCCATCTTGCTTACAAATAAACTTACTCATATCTGACAGAAATCTGATCAGAAAACTGACTTGTTTTGCAGGAGCTTTTTGTTTTGTTTTTGTTTTACTAGTCAAATACCAACCATATGCAAAACATGTTCTATTAGTCTATTAAATTTAAGGAAAGCTGACAAGTCCGAGAATAGGATATAAGAAGGCACCATGGTCACCCACAAAATGCTCAGTTCTGGTTAACTCGCCACCATACACACACAGATTCTTTAAAAATGAACAGCTAACAATTTAATGAAGTTGCTTCAGAGGTGGTGCCCTGGCCAGCAGAACCCAAGAAAAAGGTCTCTCACAACTCTTCCCAATGGAGGGAAGAATGTCTAAAGAAATTAAACAGGGAAACACATTTCACTTAGGATTTCCCATGCATTTTTAGAAGTTTAGCACTAAGATTGCTTTGATGTGGCATTTTATTTGGGCGGCAGGGGCAAGGGCAGCAACAGCAGAGAGGAATATTCTTGTACTTCCAGAGTTATTAAAAAACAGAAGCTGTGATGGCTGACATTAAGAAGAGCAAACAAGTGTGATAGGAAGTTTCCTGGCTGCTTTGCTGAGCGCAGGGTGTTCACGAAGTACAGGGTGTTTTGTTTGTTTGTTTACAAATTAAAGGGCTGATTGATCTGCCATTGCCAAGCTCCACACAGTCAACAAAGAATGATGCCAAGAGAGAGTGAAAAATAAACAAAGAGAAAGAACCAAGAGAAGGGAAAGCAAGCTACAGGGTTTCTGCTGCACAGGGCAAACAGCACCTGAGCAACAACAGAGTTCTTGCTTTCAATGTAGCCCTGGGAATTAGCCTGGGGAAAGAGGTCACCTGCTGTTATCCATTCACATATTGCAGACACAGCCCCAAAAGGAAAGGACTTTGCGGCTCCTTTTCCCTGAGGCAGTTGACATGCTGGCAAGGCCTGTTGGGCTTCGCTGCTGCCCCACCTGAAACTAGGAAGATGTATCCTGCTCTTCTCTATCTGCTCACTACCAGGAAAAAGTCAGTAGGTGGATAAGCCGATTCCCAGGGAAGCTTCTCCACCATCTTCCCACTATTTAATTCCTGATAAGTTCAAAGACTCAAAAGGGTACCCAGCAATAGTTTCAGAGCCGCCTGCGAATCCTCCCTACAGTCCAAAGCAGTAGCATGCAGGAACAGCCTAATCCCACAGCCTTCCAGTCCCACTTTACCAAAACATGGATATGCAGCTCTTGCAGTTCTAGCTGCACTAAATATGAGCAGCAATGCTTTGGCTAGTGATGGATAGCCAGTCTGTGAGACTTTCTTCTTCTTAAAATAAAAGAGTTTTATTTTTCACATACAACAGCAAATATCTGAGAACTTATCTGATTTCTCATGCACTCACAATTCTGTTTTCTCCTGCTTTTTCTTTTAATACAATTAAACACACATTTCACAAGATTTCTAAATGCATTTTGATATGCTTTCTTAGCGAAGAGCTGGAATATTTGAGAAAGGTGGAAGTGGGTGAATGGTTTAAGTTTCAATCTGGCCAGGAGGTGCAGATCAGGTTGTTATTGTTGGCATCCATCTGTCTCAAGAGACAATGGAGTGTGCCTCCGGGGACCAAACCAAATCAGGTTATTCATACTGGAATTCACAAAGAATGAATTCCTTAAGCATCCCACTTGCTAACAGACTAGAGGAGGAAAGCAGCCCAGCCACCTCCTGTGCCCTACAACAGCAGCTGAAGGTTTCTAAGGCATCAGACAAAAGCATGAACATTTGAAGGGCTGGGGATAATAAAAGCACAAAGCACTGTAATAGTTCAAATAAAATAAAATATCAGAAGCCCTAGTTTTGATATTCTCAGGAAGCATGATTAGATAGTTTAAAAGAGCTCACAGCAAAGTGAGCATTGTTTACGATTTTTGCATTTGAGGAAATCTTTCAGCAGTCCCAGACTCAGTGACTCCCAATTTACAGGATTTAGGATTTCTAACAGGCCCTTACTATGCATAGATCCGTCACAGATGGGAGTTTGTTTGTTTTTTGCTATCCAGGGATTCCTCCTTGTCAACTCATATTAACTACGATTCAGATAGGTTTACCTCAGCTTCCACCAAAAGTTGCATCTTTCGAGTGACCGAATGGTCAATGTCAACACGACCTAAGAGAAAAAAACAAATCGTTATTGTAATGTAAATGATAAAGACAATAAATACTGGGTATAAGTTTTCCACAAGTATGAAAGGCAAAACAGGAAAAGTATGCAAACTGGAAATTTAGTGTACCGTATATACTCGAGTATAAACTGTTTTTTTCAGCACATTTTTTAATGCTGAAAAAGCCCCCCTTGGCTTATACTCGAGTGAGGCAGGCGGCGGTGAAGGGATAAGTGGCCCGAAAGGAGCACTTTCAGGCTGCTTGTTCTTCCTCCGCCACTGCTGCCACCACCAGGTTTGTGGTGTGGTGAACCGGCTTATACTCGAGTCAATAGGTTTTCTCAGTTTGCTGTGCTAAAATTAGGTGCCTCGGCTTATATTTGGGTCGGCTTATACTTGAGTATATATGGTATACTCCGGCCCATGGTGACCCCCGCCGCCCTGCCCGCTCTTACCGGCTGGCGTGGGGACCCACTTCTGGGGCGGAGGAGCACCAGAAATAGCTTGTGTGTATGCGCATGGGCCTCCTCCGAACCGGATGTGCACTGGAAATAGGCTTGGAGTGCCTGTACGCATGCGCAAATGCTATTTCCGGTGCTCCTCTGACCCAAAAGTGCGTAGGAACTAGCATGTGTGACCGCGTACGAGCGTGCGCTCTCCTGCCCTCCGCATGATCATCGCTGGGGACACCGGCCCGAGGCAAGGAAGGGTTGCCTGATCTACACCAGCAACCCAGAGAGTACATATAGAATGGGCTTTTGTGCCAGGTCAGCATTAATATGTGCTACATGTCGTGTATATATAATTAAAAACTCTGTAATGCAAGACTGCATAGTCAACCTATTGCCAAACTTGGATGGAACCACAGGACAGAAAGTTGAATTGACTAATGTTCTTCCAGATTTGTCAGAAATGAGTCACTAAACCAGTGTGACAAACTGCAGAACTCATGGTCTATTTTATTATTACATCATCACAAGAAGAAACTCTTGACCTTTCTATCAGTTTAGTGGGCACATGTTGAATTAAATTCCAGCCCAAACTAGTGAAGGGAACATTCATATTACTAAAGGATAAATAAAGATCCCTTTTATTAATGAATTTCCCTTTAGCTTGGTTTTGAGGTGCTCTTAAGTATGAAAGAAGGTGCAGGGAATGGCTGCGGTTGTGCTTAAACTGCTGGTTTGGTAAATGAAGAACTTGCTATGTGAATTATTTAGCTTGCTATATGAGACAAAATGGTTCAAATTGGAAACAATATACTTGGATAAACTCAGAATTAAACTGACAAAAAGCAACCAGAGCATCCCATGAGTATTTCTTGTTAGTTATGAAGTTTAAATCATTATAGCAAGGTTATTATTCCAGGTCACATGACAACTCTTTTCTTTACTTGAATTAAAAAAGGGGTGAGCTTTTGACGTGAATAAGTGTTCACACCAGCAACAACTACTCCCAGGGTGGGAAAGCAATTGATCACACACCCCATGTTGTGCTGCAATCTGCTTATCTGCACCCCCCAACTTCCTTAAATTCCTTCCTACAAGAGACTGGAGCTGTTGTAGCTGATGCTTTCTCAGGCACAATACTCTCCCTGCAGAAATTCAACAAGTCAAACTTTGCCTAGTATGAAAATAGATTTCTGGAGGAAGCTTACATTTTGTTTGTTTGACATCTTATTACTTGTGTTTCGCCCCTAACCTATTTTTTCAGGTCTCCACCCCACCCAGAGTGGGACATAAGTTGGAATATGACATAAAGCACATGCAAATTGGTGTCCTCTTTTGCGAATGGGGTGGTGGGTCCAACCCATATACAGTCTACTGAGCCCAGACTAGAGAGTACACCTGACAGAGGGACACAGCTCAGGCCATTGGAAGAGCACATGTGTTGCATGCAGAAAACCCCAGGTTCAAGTTCTGGCATCTCCAGTTGAAAATGATGGGCGGAATTCAACATAGTGCTAAGTAGGGTATGTCTGTGGGGTATGAGGTTCACTCGTGCAATGACACTTTTCCCTCTCTCTTCCCCATGCATGACCCCTAGACCTGTTCTGAGGAGACTCCCCCAACCCTCCAGAGGAGATTAATGCGTTACGTGACAGGGAAAGGCTGGCTGGGCAAATGGACCTAATTCTGCACACACAAAGACTTGGTGGAATAAGGTGGTCTGAAGAGCAACTGCCTGTCAGAATAAGCAGTACTGGGTCAGATGAACTGCTGGTCCAACTTAGTACAGTGGTACCTCGGATTACATACGCTTCAGGTTACATACTCCGCTAACCCAGAAATATTACCTCGGGTTAAGTACTTTGCTTCAGGATGAGAACAGAAATCGTGCTCCGGCGGCGCGGCAGCCGCAGGAGGCCCCATTAGCTAAAGTGGTGCTTCAGGTTAAGAACAGTTTCAGGTTAAGAACGGACCTCCGGAACGAATTAAGTACCTAACCTGAGGTACCACTGTAGAAGACAGTTTCACACCCAGCTTGAATTTGAGTAAACATGTTTAGCAATGAATGCCAGTATTCACACCCAGGGGGAAATGTCTGGTACCTCTTTCAATAAAAAGTACAATGTAGAGGAGTAAGCTATGGTTTTGTATCTTGGCCAGGTAAAACTAGAGCACTAGTGAGAATACCCTACAGTGGCTTCACAGAGCTGAAGCACATCTAAAAGAGAAACTATTCAGTTAAGGGGGGAAATACAGTGCTAAGGTCAGATTATTAGCACAAGGCAAACACGCTCAGAGTTGGCTGAGTACCAAGTTACCTGCAACACACAACATTATCTGAAGCAACATCACAGATCTCTCTTCTTTGCCAAAGTGTTTATAGTATAGTCCAAGCATTAAGGAAACTCTGGCTTTAATGAGTTATATAAAAAGACTTACCTATACTTTCTCTTGATATTTGACTAGCTGTTTGTGGTCATTTTAACAGTATTTCACTGATGCTCATTTTTAATTGAGGAGTGTATGAAAGCTACTTTGGGACCCCCCACTGCCTAAAAAGCAGGCTAAAAATAACTGTGTAATTGTGACGTATGTAAATAGTAGTGACAAGCCACTGAACGGATGGGAAAGGCAGGAGGGAAGCGAGAAAGAAAAGTAACTTTCCAAAGAAAAAAAACAAATGACCCTGTGTTTAATATTAACCAACTATGTCCTCTTCCTCCTCGGCTTCAATTTCCCCCTGCACATTCATTCTTCTGACATATCATTTGTGTTTGCAACACTAAGGAATGACCTGGAGTAACCTCCACCTTGGGAAATTACAATGGCCTTGCAAGTCCCAGACTACAAGACAAAGATCCCACATGCTTTCCTCAAGACAGATTAGTCACAGCTGAAATCCAACACTATTTGAGAGAAGGACAATGGCATTTTCAAAGCGCTTCCAGGAACACATACCCTTGCATATTATCTTTAGCGGTACACCAGCCCAATCCCCTATCAAACTCCAGGGGCAGAACGTTCCGTTTCCATGAAGGCTTCTTTCCACCCAAAACCCAAGAAATGACATAAAACGAGATGCGAACTGAGGCAGAGTCTTCACATCAGGCTTGGATTTTTAAAAACTCATTAGACCTTTTATCCGAACCAAAAAATGTGCTGAATTAAGAACAGGGCCGCTTAATAATAAGTTAGGCCCACTTAGGAATAAGTGGTCAAATAAATAAATAAATAATCGATCAATCAATCCAGGAAAAAAAGCCTCTTTCGGCTCACTTCAGACATCACGCCAACCCATGGCTAAGGAAATATAAAGATGGTTTGGCATTTTTTTGAGATTGACAAACCACAATTAAGGGCCCTCACTCAGCTTCTCGAAGGTCCTGTTCCCTGGAGACAGGGTCTGAGCTTTCAAACAGGACTGAGCTTACAAAGTTGAGTGCTGTGAGGATAGAAAACAGGAACAGCTTGAAAACACAATTTGCCAGCTATGCAAATTCATAATAACTCAATTCATCATTTCAGTTCTCAGCTATGGTTAGAATCCAGTCGTCATTGATATGACAACCCTAAGTGCACGACTCAGCAGAGGCCATCCCAGGCACCCACAATATTACACACCCACAACCCACACACCGAAACCTGGCTTGAAAGCAGCATTTTTTCCTATCACAAATGATAAAATAGTTTGCAAGATGTTCTTTGTCGTAGGATGTGTGTAGCAACACAACAATTAATCCACTTTACAGATGTGCCAACAGGTCCAGAAAGATTGGAAAAACAAAATACATGTAACAAAGTTTTACTCATAGTAGACCCATTGGACATGGTGAACACTGGAAACAATCCATTATTTAAGAACGGAGGAAGAATTCGTATTTACTGTACTTCAGAACTTTTGTTCATTTGCAGATTCAAAATAAATCCACTGATAAATTATTATATTTATTCAGATAGGATTTCTGCAGTTACTGATGAAGAAATCTCATAAATCCATCTACACCAGGGATTGGCAACCTAAGGCCCGTGGGCAGGGAAAGGCTGGTTGGGCGAGTGGACCTCATTCTGTGCACACAAAGACTTGGTGGAATCCCACCCGACCACAATAACGTGGCCTGAAGAGCTACTGCCTGCCAGAGAAAGCAGTACTGGGTCAGATGAACTGCTGGTCCAAGTCAGTAGAAGGCAGTTTCACACCCAGCTTGAATTTGAGTAAACAAGCTTAGCAATGAATGCCAGTATTCACATCTTGAGGCAAATATCTGGTAGCTGTTGAAACAAAAACTACAACACGAATAATTTAGGTATAGATACGTTTCCTAGTCAGGTCATAAAAGTTCTCTAGAAGAATCCCCTCTGCTGGCTTCACAAATTTGGCACACAGCTAAAAGAAAACAGGTCAGGGAACAAATACAGTGCTAAGGTCAAGTTATTAGCACAAAGCAAACACGCTCAGAACTGGCTGAGTACCATGTTGAACTACACCACCAAAGATACATGCAGTGGGTTGTAGTCAACAAAGTTTGATTCAGAATAAACCCACTGAACACGGTGAACAATGGAAACAATTGGATTCATATTTACTTCAGATCTTTTGTTCACATGCAGATTTAAAATCATTCCACTGATTATCATTTCATCTGCTAAATCAGATAAGATCTCTGCAGTTACTGATGAAGAAATCTCACCATTGCTTGATTGTGGGAAAGACCAGTCTGCATCATGCCTCTTTGACAAGTCTTCTTTCTCTTCTGCAGTCTCATAGGTTGATCGGCGATTCCTTACGGAGATATTTTCTTCACCCACCATGGTGTCAGGCTAACACACTGCAGAGGACAAATTTTACTTGTATGAAGTACTTCAGCTTTTTATGACCATGCACTTATCGTTCTTTATTATATGATGTATACCGGTAATTACAATCATTCTAAGAAGCACAGTGCTTCTTTCTTTTACAAAACAAGTCCCTAGGCCTCCTGGCTGCCAGAAAACATTTCTAAATACACCACTTCAGGCTGATGAAAGTTGTGAAAGTAGAGGATAGGGTTTGTTCAAAACCACAAACTGTTCCCTTCACTCTCTGAACCAGCCTCTTTCAATCTTGGTTGGGTCCCCAGGTGTTGCTAGACTACAACTCCCATAATCTCTGACCACTTGTTTTCCTAGCTAGGAATGATGGGACTTGTAGTCTAACAACATCTCAGGATGTATGGTTAAAAAGGCTGCCTTAAACTTGTATCTTTCAAAAGACTTGTTCCGGTTGAGTATTAATGAAGGTAAAAGTTGCAGGAAATGTTTTCTGACATTATCTTTGTTCCTTTAATGCCGTCAAAGGAAATCTTCCATAAAGGTAAGATTTCACCACTTGCAGCCCTTACGTTTAAGGTGATATGTCAGTTTAGAGGGATAAATCACACATACACAACACTTTTTTGCCGCCAATTCTGATGATCCTTGCTTAATCAGCAAAACATGAACAAGCCCTTTGCCCAAGCTGTGATTAAAACATAAAACATCCAAATAACGATAGTTTTCTATCTCATCCAAATAAGAAAACTACCTCAGCACACACCAGGATATTAATTAAGTCAAAGTTTGACACTAGTTTAATAAGCTGGTTTGTTCCAAAGCTGACAACCAGAAATTCCTAGTTCAGATAAAACCAGAAAATGTGATTGCGTAACTAAAGGTTTCCAGCTTTGTTAGCTCTTACCACAAGAGGAGAAGAAAACAAGTTATTGACATGCATATTTGGTCACTACCTCACCTTTCCTACCATAGGAAAAGTACACCAGGCAATTTTTACTTGCCACATGCAATCAGACAAATGGTTTAAAGGTAAAGGTACCCCTGCCCGTACGGGCCAGTCTTGACAGACTCTGGGGTTGTGCGCCCATCTCACTTAAGAGGCCAGGGGCCAGCGCTGTCCGGAGACACTTCCGGGTCACGTGGCCAGCGTGACATCGCTGCTGTGGCGAGCCAGAGCTGCACACGGAAACGCCGTTTACCTTCCCGCTGGTAAGCGGTCCCTATTTATCTACTTGCACCCGGAGGTGCTTTCGAACTGCTAGGTTGGCAGGCACTGGGACCGAGCAGCAGGAGCGCACCCCGCCGCAGGGATTCGAACCGCTGACCTTTCGATCGGCAAGTCCTAGGCGCTGAGGCTTTAACCCACAGCGCCACCTGCGACAAATGGTTTACTGCAAGCCTATTTAAGAGTCGTGTTTTATGCTTATGATAGATGTCAAACTCCATTCAGCAGACTCTCCACACTTATCTGCAAGTATTGTTATTCAAAATAGTTTACCAAGCATCACTTAATAATTTTAAAAACTTGAGGTCAGAAGAAGAGGATATATCTAACCAAGTCACACTGGCCGTAGACCCACTGAAATCAAGGGTTACGACTGAATTTTAAGTCTGTTGATTTTAATTCATTTTAAGTCAGGTTTATCTGCATTTTATTTTATTTTTTTTATTTTATTTTATTTATTTATTTTATTTTATTTTTTTATTTTTTTATTTATTTTATTTTATTTTTTATTTTTTTATTTACATTTTATTTATTTATATTTTTTATTTTATTTTTATTTTATTTTTATTTATTTTTTTATTTTATTTTTTATTTTTTTTAAAGACTTTTAAGAAAAATAAAAGCTGCCAACGTGGAACGTTCCTCAGCCCAGTTTCATCAAAACCACTTCTCTTGCATGTCAGGCTATAGAACCAGGTGGCCCCAGTTACTACTAATGTAGCCATGCATTAAGAAAACAATGGACCATCTGACTCACTACAATACCTCTATTAACTGCCAACTACAGACATTCACTTTACACAGAAAATCCAAGGGCAATAACTGAGCTTAAAGGAGTTTTTGCATGCCTCAGAGCTTTCCGTTCAAACAACAAGATGTTGGAGATACAAAGGTGCCACTAGCCATTTCTACCTGCACTCTTACTTCACACTAGGCTACCAGCAACTAGGGTGGGGAGAGGGATTTATATTTGGAAAACAGCATGTGGCAACCCTCCATCCTCCGGAGGTGGTGCTTCAACCAGAAACCATAGCCCCATTTTAAAATGCAGGATATAAAT
Organism: Podarcis melisellensis; assembly: GCF_964234715.1. Lineage (NCBI taxonomy): Eukaryota > Metazoa > Chordata > Lepidosauria > Squamata > Lacertidae > Podarcis > Podarcis melisellensis. The sequence goes on from NC_138538.1 coordinate 93,783,822, forward strand.
GGATGGATGCATAAATAAATAAAACAGGAGGACCCAACCACAGATCTCCTGGTTTCGTGTGGAATTTAGCATCACTTCTGGAAATTCACTGTGTTGTCTAGTTCAGGATAAATTCAACTCAAGACCAATTATTATAACAGTTATGTAGCCATCAAAATAACATTTTAGAATATTCAAAATACTTCACATACATTTTCTTGCTCCTATTCTATAACCTTTTAAGGTAGGCCTGTATTATTATCCCATGTCTTGCATATGAGAAGTGAAGGGCAAGAGACTGATGATTGTCTAAGGTTCCAAAGTAAGCTCATGGCAGGCCCAAGATCTATACCAGGGATTTCCTGACCCATATAGTTCAGCTCCATGGTCACTACAACACCACACCAACTCAGCATTAGTTGATTTAATTAAAGTTTCCCATTTGTAATTCAGATCTTCCTACATAGAAGGAAGAAAACTTTGAACTCCCCTGCCTTGAATTCAAATTTCATTTAAAGCAGCTTTGTTTTTAAACAAGGACATTTGACTATAATTTTTAAGAGCCACAAAAGTCTATTTTTAAGGCATTTCAAAGATTTGAGAAAGCTCCAATTTGATGCAGATGCTAGATTAGACCATTTGGATTTTTCAGTCAATCAGAGCCCGAGAAGTTGAAAGAACTCCAGGAAACCTGCATTTTTGAGGAAACAAGGGAGGGGTAAGTGTAACAGAATGCACTGGTAGTCATAGGGTGCTATGTGATCAAACCACAAAAAGATGTGACAGTGTATAATTTAGGAACAAGAAGCTAGATGAATTTCCAAATGACTAAAACAGGTAGAAAAAGGACAACTGCTGGCCATCACCTCAGAAACAGAGAGGAACTTTTAAAGGTGCAGGAGGGGCACGGGGTCTCAATATCTACCACCTCTGGGGATTTACAATCACAAAGAGGGTTTGAACTCCAGGAAAGCAAAATTAATCTAGATCTTAGGACAGCAGTCCTTAAGAAAATGGCCAAGAGCAAGTTACTCTGCAATTTGTAGAATCACTTAACCTATAAATTCCTCTGTGGAAAGGGAATGAGCATTTTGCGTCAGATTTTTGAAGAACCCCTTTCAGAGGTTCAGTTCCCACTCATGAGCTTCTCTAGTTATCCACGGTGCTGAAACAACTTTATTTTGCTGTTTTTGTGGCTTTTTTGTTGTTTTTGTGACTGTGTGGAACCCAGTACAGCTACTGATTGATTGTGTGACTACAGTACATTGTTAACTGCTTTCATTTTATGGATCAAAGGTCTTGCTAGATAGTAAAATTCATGTTAAATTGCTGTTTTAGGGGTTGTTTTTTGAAGTCTGGAACAGATTAATCCATTTTGCATTACTTTCTATGGGAAAACATGCCTTGGTTTTGGAACACTTTGCTTTTTGGAAGGGACTTCTGGAATGGGTTAAGTTTGAGAACCAAGGTACCACTGTACTTCAGCCAAGATCCATATTATAACTTCTCCAGATATCTCTTTTACCATTGTGTCTCCAGCCCATCAGCTTTGAATTGCATTTGTGACCCAACAGCAAAGCATTCCTTATTACTCTTGCCTTCCCCAGTGTCTCCCATCTCCTATCCTTCTGGGACCCTCCCAGGGTCAGAGATAGCCAATGGTTTGGAATCCAGGACCTCTAACCCACCCCAGGGTCCTCTGATCCATTTCCTGAGCAGCTTAGGTATCCCCTGCCCCCACTCATGACCCTTAAAGAGTAATAGATTAACAGTGCATAAGCTGTCTTGGAATAGACACATGAAGTGTTATCCTCAGTTTGGCATGGAGAGAGAAAGTGTGGTAAGCAGTGGTCTAAAATGGCAACGAAATGCAAAAAACCACAGGCTGCCGGCAACTGAATTAAAGCTTGGATCAAATCAGCACAGTCTGTATTTTCTGCATTGCTTTGTCATTTGATGCCACTGCTTATCTTCAGTCTGAGAAATGATAGGAGCAGTTCACACCTGATAAAAAGTGGCCTCTGGTGTCCGGTCCCACCATAAATATGTTACTTTATAAGGTGCCACCAACTGGCTGCTGTTTTCCCTCTTTTCATCGCTGCCTAAGTTTTCTCCCTCCCCTCTGACATCTTCCCCACTCTGGGTACACCATCATTCATTTTCGAACCGCAACCTCTTGGGAGGGAATCAACCTTAAAAAATAACAAACAAACAACCCCCCCACTAAGCTCTTATTCTATAAAGCTTAAATAATTCTCCAACGCGGGTGGGAAAAAGGAAGCCCTTTGCCCCGGATTCCCCCTAGCCGTTTCTGCCTCCCTCCGAGTAAATCCGCTTCCTCCATTGAGCTTCCTGCTCCGAAGGACCACATGCGCTCGCTATGGGCCGTGCACGAAAAACGATGGTGCGGGGATCAGGAAGCCTTGCGGACTCTCGCGGAAAGCTCGCGAACTCGCCAGACCCCCGATCCTCCTTTACACACTGATTTGGCCAATTAATCCCCCTGGATCCAACGTGGCTGACTCGTGAGTAGAGAGGGGGGCAGGGTCAGGCGGCAAATGCCCTTCTGGATTCCCTTTACGCACGAGGAGGAGAGGAGGAAGGGGCGGCCAACGGGCTCCCTGCGCCCTTCTCCCCCTCCCCGCACGCCATCGCTCCCTCTCGACGGCGACCGGGGGGGGGTTCAGGTGGGGTACCTGCGCCCCCTCTCCCGGCCCTTGCGCTTCGCCCCACTCCGGGTCCCTCCATCACCGGGATCCCCGGCGCGCCTACCTGCGTTTCCGCGTCTCTTCTCCAGCCTGCGCCTCCAGCTCCGGCTTTTGCAGCTCCCCCCGCGGCGGGGAAGGGCAGGAGCGGCCGCTATATGGCTGGGTTCCTCCTCCGCCTTCGTCACGGCGGGCCGGCGAAAGGAGAGGCGGAGGGAACAGGAAACGGCGCTGCGCACCGGCAGGAGGCTCCGGCTACTGGCCGGCCGAGGGGAGCCTAAGGCGGTGTCCGCGCACGTGCTGCTGGGGGAGGTCGCAAAACCAGAAATCCCTGTGTGAGGTTGGGGGAGAAGAGACACACTTTGTTTTGTGCCGCCCTCGTTGGGGTTGGTTCTCTCTCTGTGTTCATTTATTAATTTTCCTTAGGCTGTAGTCAACATTTGAAGTCTCTTTCTTTTTTCTTTTCCTCCTGCGATGAGGCGACATTTCAATATTTTAATGTTGTATTTTAATGTTGTTTTTAAGTTGCAATCATTCAACTTGTTTTTATTATTGCTTGTAAGCCGCCCTGAGCTCGGCCTTGGCTGGGGAGGGTGGGGTATAAATAAAAATTATTATTATTATTATTATTATTATTATTATTATTATTATTATTAAAGTCTCACACCGAATGTAAGCAATCCGTAGAAAAGACTCTTGGACCAGAAAATAGAGACAATGCGCACTTTTCTAACACAATAAATCTCTGGGGCTTTGTTGATGGAGGTGAGCACTGATGGGGGAAAACATATTCACCACCACTGCCTATACCCTGAATTTGTGGGAGGGTAATAATAATAATAACAATAATAATAAGAGGGACACGGGTGGCGCTGTGGGTTAAACCACAGAGCCTAGGGCTTGCCGATCAGAAGGTCAGCGGTTCAAATCCCCGCAACAGGGTGAGCTCCCGTTGCTCAGTCCCAGCTCCTGCCAACCTAGCAGTTCGAAAGCACATCAAAGTGCAAGTAGATAAATAGGTACTGCTCTGGCGGGATGGTAAATGGCATTTCCATGCGCTGCTCTGGTTTGCCAGAAGCGGCTTAGTCATGCTGGCCACATGACCCAGAAGCTGTACACTGGCTCCCTCGGCCAATAAAGTGAGATGAGCGCCGCAACCTCAGAGTCGGTCACGACTGGACCTAATGGTCAGGGGATCCTTTACCTTTAATAATAATAATAATAATTTATATGTCACCCATCTGACTGGGCTGCCCCAGCCACCTTGGATGGCTTCCAGGAATTTTAAACATCAAACAAAGTAAAACATCAAACATTATGAATCCCTGCTACCAGGTGGGGGCGGAGGGAGGTAAATAACATAAGAATGGCTGGGTGCCTGGATTCAAATTGTGGGCCTAAACTCACTCTCCAGCAGGGGAGAGCCCCAGTAGCAGAGTTTAAACTCACAAAAGTAAAGCAGCAGTGTACCGTGGGAATGTGGGCCATGAGACCCTTTTCATATCCTGTTTAGTTGCATCCAGCACTGCCCCTGTTGCAACGAACAGACCACACACTGCTAAGTAAGTTAAAAATGCTTTACTTACAGATTCAAAGGTCAGATTCATGCATTTATCCAAGCAGCAGCAAAGCGAACACAGGCAGAATACCTTTGGGTAGAAAATACAGAAAGATGATTTCAAACATGCGCTCTAAGCTTGGACATGTTTTCCTTTGTCAGTTACATGGAGAAAGAGGAAGAGGAAGAAGTTCCACTTCCTTATGAAGAAAAGGGGGTGTGACCCACTTAAGACAAGGGAAAGAACTCCGTGGTCTTAGCCCCTTCATATACCAACCAGTTGTCATGCAGTTATGCTTGACTGCAATTTCCCACATAATTCTGCAACTGCAGAAGTACTCTACCACCCAGCTCATTCCACTGTATTCTTTCTATGAAGCTCGTTCTAACAAATCTTGTTAGAAGGAGGGAGGAGAATATGTAGAGAAAGTGAATACAGTCATATCCCGGGTTAAATGTGCTTCAAGTAGAGCGTTTTCAAGTTGCGCTTCGCGGCAACCCAGAAGTAACGGAGTGCGTTACTCAAAACGGCGCACGTGCAGATGCGTCTTACGTTTTGCTCAGGGTGCGAACAGGGCTCCGGAACAAATCCCGTTCGCATCCAGAGGTAACACTGTACAGCAGTGGCGTAGTGTAGGAGGGGCCGGCCACACCGGGTGCAACATCTGGGGGTTAGGGTTAGGGGGCTCAAATCCACGGGTTAGGGGGCGCAAATCCATGGGTTAGGGGGCACAAATTACTTGCCTTGCCCCGGGTGCTGACAACCCACGCTACACCACTGCTGTACAGAGAGCCTTTTTCTTTCACTTGGGGTCATCTAGTGATGCTGAATGTCGGCAGATTCAGGACAGACAAAGGGAAATATTTCTGCACACAGCCATCATTGCACTGCATAACTGTCCCACGGTAACGGCCAGCAACCTAGGTGGCTTTAAAAAAGGATTGGGTAAATTCATGGATGATATGGCTATCAACAGCTCCTAGCCACAGTAGCTCTGTTCTCCCTCCACTGTGACAGACAGTATGTCTCTGAATGCTGTTGTTGTTTAGTCATTTAGTCGTGTCCGACTCTTCGTGACCCCATGGACCAGAGAACGCCAGGCCCTCCTGTCTTCTACTGCCTCCCGCAGTTGCTGGAAATCACAGGTGAGGAAGGCACTGGTGCACTCAGGTTTTGCTTGCTGGTTTCCCACAGACATCTAATTGACCACTGTGAGAACAGAGTGCTGGATGAGTTCTTGGTCTAATCCAGAAGACTTATGTCTTAGGGCAGTGGGGGGGGGGCTGAGGGAGCCATGCCCTGGGAACATTTTTTTGAGGGGGTGCAGCCAGGTGCCCCCACGACAGCCTCCCTCACCGGAGCCTGAATCAACCAAACACTGCCAGCTACAGCTCCACTGCACTCAAGCCTGACCTGGGGAGGGAAAGAGAAGAGTCATGGCAATGTTGCTGCTCATATTCCTCAGATGTGGTGTGCCAGACTCCACCGCTGCTTAGGGAATGATTTCAGAAAACAATGAGTAGATTAAAGTCTGGTTTTGACAGTGCCAAGAAAGTTATTTACATATCAGTTATCTACTTAGCAGGGCGCGGGTGGCGCTGTGGGTTAAACCACAGAGCCTAGGACTTGCCGATCACAAGGTCGGCGGTTAGAATCCCCGTGACGGGGTGAGCTCCCGTTGTTCGGTCCCTGCTCCTGCCCACCTAGCAGTTCCAAAGCACGTCAAAGTGCAAGTCGATAAATAGGTACCGCTCCAGCGGGAAGGTAAACAGCATGTATGAGAAAGGAAAGATGGGGACACTCTCATACAACTCTTCAGGGTTGCCTTGTTTCCCCTTCCTCAATGTGTATCTAATAGCAAAATCAAGATTAGCTCCAAAGCTGGAAAGAGCTCCTGTAACTTTATTAAGAAATGTAGAACGGGGGGCTTCTGCAAGTGCTGTTTTTCCATTTCAAGATGCAACACTTATAGCTCAGTGGTAGAGCCTCTTAGAAGGGGCATTCCAGTAGAAAGTGTACCAGGTTCTCCAGCTTCAGGTATCCAGCTGAGCAACATCAAACAACCTCATAGGTAAAGGTAAAGGGACCCCTGACCATTAGGTCCCATTGTGGCCGACTCTGGGGTTGCAGCGCTCATCTCGCTTTATTGGCCAAGGGAGCCGGCATACAGCTTCCAGGTCATGTGGCCAGCATGACTAAGCCGCTTCTAGCGAACCAGAGCAGCGCACAGAAACACCGTTTACCTTCCCGCTGGAGCAGTACCTATTTATCTACTTGCACTTTGAGGTGCTTTCAAACTGCTAGGTTGGCAGGAGCTGGGACTGTGAAATGGGAGCTCACCCCGTCTCGGGGATTCAAACCGCCGACCTTCTGATCAGCAAGTCCTAGGCTCTGTGGTTTAACCCACAGCGCCACCCGCGTCCCTAACAACCTCACACTTGGCACCATAATGTTCCCTTAACCTCCATCAACTGTAAAGTGTTCACTCTGCATTTGGTAAAAAGCCATTTCAACTCGTATCAGGAAATAGAAGAGAACTATTGCCCAGGAAGAATGGCAAAACATTTTTTATATCCTTTTGGAGCGACACCTGGCCACAACATCAGTCATTCTCACAGGTGCCATCACAGCCCCTTGTAATCAAGTGGGATAATGAAAGACCCGGCTTAGAAATAAATGGGCCCCTCAAAGCTGCCCACGAGTTCTCCCCCATGTCCTCAGATGCCCATGAAATTAGGGGTGAAACCAAATGGAAAACTTTCTTGAGCCAAAAGATAATGGCCACCTTTGAATCAAAATTCCTGTTAAAAAGTAGGGTGTCTCTAACCAACTGCCTTACGAGTAGATCTAGGTAGCCCCCAAAGCTCTAGATAAGTTATGATATGCCAATTCCAATACAGTGGTACCTCGGGTTAAGTATTTAATTCGTTCCGGAGGTCCGTACTTAACCTGAAACTGTTCTTAACCTGAAGCACCACTTTAGCTAATGGGGCCTCCTGCTGCCGCCACGCAGCCGGAGCACGATTTCTGTTCTCATCCTGAAGCAAAGTTCTTAACCTTTGGCTTCAACCAGAGCCAGGGCCTTTTCAGCACTGGCTCCAGCCTGGTGGAAGGCTCTGCCTCATGAGACCAGGGCCCTGCAGGATCTGATTTCTTTCCGCAGGGCCTGTAAGACAGAGTTGTTCCGCCTGGCCTTTGGCTTGGAGCCAATTTGATTCCCTCCCTCCCTCTCTTTCTTTTTTTCTTTTCCTTTCTCCTGCGATGAGGCTACATTTTAATATTTTAATGTTTAAATATTCTAATGTATTTTAATTTTGTTTTTAAGTTGTAATCATTCAACTTGTTTTTATTATTGCTTGTTAGCCGCCCTGAGCCCGGCCTTGGCTGGGGAGGGCGGGGTATAAATAAAAATTATTATTATTATTATTATTATTATTATTATTATTATTATTAACCTGAGGTACTGTTTCTGGCTTAGCGGAGTATGTAACCTGAAGCGTATGTAACCTGAGGTACCACTGTACTGCCAACACAAGTGCTCCATATTACATCTGGGAGAATAGTTTAGTTTTACAAAGCTCTAACCGGACAACAAACTTCCCACCCGATCCTTCTGAAAAATAGCATTACAGTTACACTGGCTGTGGCTGATGTGGCTTTCAAATGTGCAAACCAAGAACCAGAGCTTTTAAACATCGCACCCAGTAATTTATACATATCAGCTTGCTCAAGCAGCTGGCTACCTGATTGCCCCCAATATTTCTTCCTCCATGTAATTTGGCTGACCAGTGTCAAATATATCTGTGTTATCAACCACTCTTTCTTGCAAATGGAGCCTGTAATTATTTTAATTATCATTGAAATAAAAAAAAATTAAGGTCTTATACATATAATAAATGTTCATAAATGTACCAAGCAAACACGTACATAAATATATAAACCACATGTCTGAAGCAGCACAGGAAAACAGCCCTGGAACCATTTTCACTCCCAAACTGACCAAATGACTCTGCAAAGTCAAATGGAAAAGCCTCCCCATTGTCTCCTTTTTCACAAATCCTGTCTTAAGCTTATGTCTGTGTATGAATAGGGTGAGCCTGTGACCTGGCTCAGGAACTAAGTTTTTATCATTAGAAAAGACTGGCCAGGCTCCCCCGGGTATCCAGTCAAGTAAGCATTAACAGGTAACTTACCAGACAGGAGGTAAACAAACAGGAGGTAAACAACGAACTCAGATTTCTGCTGTAGACCGCCCTTTCTGTGATGTAGGTATGATGTTTCTGGGGGTGGTCTTAGACTCCAGGGCCAGTATTTTAAAATGTCTGTATAAGGGTGGACACACCTGGGTTCTGGGTCCTCCTCCTTTCCTGCATGTGAGGGGAGCACCCTGTTGCAACAGTTCAATAAAGATCAGGCTTATGAGATACTTTGCTTCTCAATATTCTCTGGTTGGTCTCTGTTCTTTTCTCTGACTGATGGAAAACCTACAAAGGACTCTATAAGGGCTCTTGTGTCCCCTATAAGGGAATAAGGGCAGGTTTTTGTTTATTACAATCATTGTCCAAACTTTTTGACATTTCCTTTCCGTCTGGCTTCACTGTTTACAATTCACCACAACTAGTGTCTCTTTGTGTATAATTTCTCAGTCCTTAGCCTTCCCCATACAGCTCATTCTTCTGTGCGTTTGCTAATCCTTTCCCACAAAAGCTGGTATATGAACATTTTGTTCCTGACTGAATGTTTTCCTGAGCGTTTGGAATAGTCATGGACACGAGCGTAATGTTCATGGCCACAAGTACAAGATGTTATTTATGCTGCCCTTTGGTGAAAAACTCCAAGGGCAGCTCACAAATTCATACAATACCATGCACACACGGTTTTGAAACTCAAGAGACACAGAACAAAAGAATAATAAAGTGAGTGGGATCCCTGGGCACAATCAGTTAAAGACAGCTTTAGTGGTATGTTAAAAGGCCTGGCAGCTGCCCGAATGTTACTAACCCAGAGATGGAAAGTAGACAAAGTCCCTCCCAGAGAAGAATAGCAAACTAAGCTGTTGGATCATGACGAAATGACAAAACTGATCGGAAAGCTCAGGAACCAAGAAGACCAAAACTTCAATAAAGAATGGGGGGAAATTATAATTTATCTAGGAGACCACTGTAAGCAAACATTAACAGGATTGCAAGAACACTTGGAATGTAGCAAATATTATGGACAAAATGGAGAGACATAAAATATGAATTATGAAATAATATGCAGTTGAAAAGGTTGACAATAGGACCCATGGAGGGGAAGTCCAGAGATTCAGAAAAATCTCTAAATATGGATATGTATTTTGTATTGTTATAATTCTATACAGTATTTGTAAAACCAAATAAAAATTATTTCAAAGAAAGAAAAAGACCCGGCAAATAAATAATTTGCCTAGCACCTCTGTCTACGAATTACAGCGGATTCAAACTATATACAACACTCTATTATATAGATTTTCAACCACCATAGGTTATCTTTTGGTTCTTGCATGGGCATAGCCGGGGGGGCAGGGGGCAGCTGCCCCCCCAAATCAATCAAAATCAATACAAATCTGAGGTTCCCCCCCTCTAATAAAAGCCTGCCCCTCCCAACAAAAATCCTGGCTACGCCTTTGGGTTCTTGTGTGAGGTAAAAATCAGATGCTTGGAGACTCAAACAGAAGCTGAACAAGTAAGAAAGATTTATTTGACAGAGCACAGTGGCTAAAACAAGGAATATTTTAGGAGATAATGTTATTTCAGGAAACAGTTAGCCTATTAATAATTATACTAAATTGAATGGATATGACAGGCTTCTCATCAAGCACAGCTTCTTTTAAACTTCAGTTGCTCATGTTCCGTTATTACGTTTCAGGTAGATGCTGCAGGCTTCTAGACTAGATGGTAAAAGGCTCAGCTTATTTCCAGTTATTTTATTCCTACTATTATTTATTGAATTTATATTCCGCCCTATACCCTCACGTCTCAGGGTGGTTATTACACTTGACTTCAGTTCCCTCAGTTGTTGCATAGGTGTTACAGATTCATGCTTTGGTTTCTTAGACAGCCTTTTGACATTCACACTTCTGGATGTAGCCTTTTTAGCCTCGGGTGAGAAGAGCTTTGCGCCCGGGACGGGGAAATGGGAGTCAACAGACACTCAAGGAATAGTTTCGGAGAAAAAGCTTTATTCTGCCATCCGGCTGGTAGAAGGAGCAAGATTCACAAAACAAGCACGGCTTCACAGCCATTTGCACAGAGCATATATTCCCCTTCCAGTTCCCTCCCCTTTCTCCTCCTCTTCAAGAGTCCTGCCCCATGACGTGTTTCCTGAGCATGAACAGAAAGCTCCTGTCTTGGGACTCTTTTGGACTCTTCCCAGGAAAGAGGGATGAGAAGCCTTGCTTTCCATCGTGTCCAAGATAGGTTTCTTTTCTCTTGCTCTTGCAAAAGAAGCCTTTTGGCAAGGTCAGCTAGCCTGAGAAGTGACCTTTGTTACAGCAGAGCGAAATGTTTCTGATGCTTAGCTAATGCCTTTTAGCTGCTGAGAAAATGGTTCTGAAAAGCTTTGAGAAGCTTTGAGCCTGCTTTTTTTGGGGGGGTGACTTTGGGCCTAGGTGGGGTCACCTGTCCTCACCTCCTTCACTGAGGTACTCCAAAAAGTACTGCGGATCTCCCCACACCATCCCTTAACTCACGGGTGTCAAACACAAGGCCCGCGGGCCGAATCCGGCCCGCCAGACCTCGTCATGTGGCCCGTGTAGCCGCCGCCGGCCGCCAGCCTTCACCTTTTATTCTTGTTTTGTTTTGTTTTTTGACACAAGAAAGCCGCCTCTTCAGCGCATGCGCGGCAGCCTACAAGCCAAAGAACGTCCGCCCTCTAGCAGCGCTGGCCGTTCAACACAGGAAACCTCCACTTCACATGCATTCAGGAAACCTCCCCTTGTTTTTATATTGAGCGCATGCCATCCTGTGATGTGACAGATCCAACGGCTGCCTGAACCCTTCTCTCCTGTACTGTAAGTCCTACAGATACAACTGGCCCTTTGAGGGTGACCAAACTGCTGATGCGGCCCCCGATGAATTTGAGTTTGACACCCCTGCCTTAACTGGTTTGGGAGTCTTCCCTTTCTAGAAGACCTCTCCCCTCCTGACTCGAACTCAGCTCCTCCAGTTCACTCCTGTCTGAATACTCTCCCTAGAAACTCAGTCTAGAGACTCCTTTCTCTAGCTGTAGATATTTCCCTCAGCGCGGATGTGAAACACACTTTTCCTAACTCTACCTCACGGTTTCTCTTAAACCACCTCCCTATCGCTATCTATATCTATCTGGCATGAGCGCAGCAGTGTGTGTGTGGCAGAGAGGGACAGCTGCCCCCCTTCAAATAAATCAATTAAATCAATACAAACGGAGGTTCTGCCCCTCCCCAACATACATTCTGTTTTTTTTATATAAATTTTTTATTGAATTTTCTATAACATCTCTGTTCATACCACATAACACATCACGTATTTTATCTTATTGAACTTCCCTCAACTCCTCTGACAATCATCCATAATTAATTTTCTATCCTCGCATTCCTTAATTATAGTATCGCCTATCAGTAAAATATTTTATACTCATTTACATTCATGCAATATTCCTTATTTTTTTCACAAAGCTTCTTTAAAGCACACTAGCGTTGTGTGTTCCTCACATACAGTTTTCAAATATTCTCTAAATTTTCCCCAGTCCTCTAAAAACTTGTGGTCTCTTTGAAGTCTGATTTTCCCAGTTAATTTGTCCAGTTCTGCATAGTCTATTAATTTTGTTCTCCAATCTTCCAAAGTCGATAATTCTTCTTGTTTCCATTTTTGGGCCAGCAATACTCTCAACCGCTGTTATTGCATACTGAAAAAGCTTACAGTCTCTCTTATTTATTTGATTTTTAGTTATTCCCAGTAAGAAGGCTTCTGGTTTCTTTACAAAGCTATATTTCAGCATTTTCTTTAACTCATTATATATCATTTCCCAGAACCCCTTCACTTTCGTACACTCCCACCACATATGAATAAATGTACCCTCTTTCTCTTTGCATTTCCAACAGTTGTTACTAGTTTTGTACATTTTTGCCAATTTAACTGGTGTCATATACCACCCCAACATACATTCTGGCTTTGCCCATGCTAGCTGGACATTCCCTCAGAAACGGTTCCTTTTATTTTCCCTCCAAAAGTGCTGCTCCCCCTCCCCCAACTGGATGCCTTGGTAGCCAATCAGAAAGAGGCTACAGCCGTCTGGTGGAACTTCTGAGGCACTGCATCACCAGACAATCTTCTTTGGCTCTGCTGTCTGTCACACCAGGCAAACCTCCTGGCCGGGTGGTGGTGGTGGGGAGGATTGTATGAAGGCCGGGGGCCACGACAGAGAAAGCCCTGCTCCAGTAGTCACTACCTGCTGTGAGGGAGGGGGCCTTTCAGGAAGGCCTCTGAAGATGACCGTAAGGTTTGAACAGGCCCGCGTGGAGAAGACCCTGTTCCTTATAGATTAAAGGTAAAGGGACCCCTGACCATTAGGTCCAGCCGTGACCGACTCTGGGGTTGCGGCGCTCATCTCGCTTCACTGGCTGAGGGAGCCGGCGTACAGCTTCCGGGTCATGTGGCCAGCATGACTAAGCCGCTTCTGGCAAACCAGAGCAGCGCACGGAAACACCATTTACCTTCCCACCGGAGTGGTACCTATTTATCTACTTGCACTTTGACATGCTTTCGAACTGCTAGGTGGGCAGGAGCATATCAATGTATGTAATTTTTATTTCTTAATTATATTTAGTGGTAGTATGGCTGTATTGTTTTTTGTAACATAAAACCATTCAATAAAAAGTATTAATAAAAAAAAAAAAGGTGGGCAAGAGCATGGACCGAGCAACGAGTCACGGGGATTCGAACCGCCGACCTTCTGATTGGCAAGTCCTAGGCTCTGTGGTTTAACCCATAGCGCCACCCACGTCCCATCTATAATCCTTAAGGATTACTATAAGTAATCCTTATAGATTACTTTGTGGTTTCAAAAACGTGTTTCTGGTGATGTGAGCCGCCCCGAGCAACATTTGCTGGAAAAGTGGGCTATGTGGGCAAGAAATACCGTAATAGAAATAAGATTGATAAAGCTGCCTTTCTATCAGGGCACTAAGAGATTTTTTTTAAAAAGAAACATTTAAAAGATAATGAGATCTGAAATATTGCCTGGGGGACAACAGGATCCTGGAGACACGAGTTCAGCGAAACCATTCCAGCTTGAAAGCACTTTGAACGAAGTTGGATGAACCCACTTGGAAGTTCTCCTTCCAGCAATGTATTTCGAGCAGTTTTGTTGGCAGGGCTGGGTCTCATCTAATCTGCAGCAATGTGTGTGGAGAGGCTCTGCCGCTTATCTGAATAGGGAAGGGGTGAGGTCAAGGCTGTGCAGCTGCACCAGTGGAACTGCCACCAGCAATTCCGCACTCCTGTGCATCCTCCAACCTCACTGTCACCCGGCCGTCCAGGTAAACAGCAGAATTGCTTTGGGATGCAACAGGCATGTGTTCAAACAGAAGGCTAACTAGATCAGTGTTTCCCAACCGGTGTTCCGCGGCACACTAGTGTGCCGTGAGACGTTGCCTGGTGTGCCGTGGGAGGGAGGCGGGCGAGGCGGGCGGCGAGAGGCGGGGCGGCGGCGGCGAGGATCCGCGTCGAGCCGGGGGCGGCTCCGCGGTGATGGTGCCGAGGTTTCTCTCTCCATTCTCCCCTCACACACACACACACACACAGGAAATAACACAGGATCAGCTGACAGGACCCAGCCAATGGGGCAGCGGCGGGGCAGCGCGCACAAAAGGGAGGAGCGCGAAACGGCGGCGGCACAGGGCGGGAGGGCGGTGCATTGCGCGTGCTCAAACCCGCCCTCCGAGGCGCAGAGGGGAGCTGGGCAAGGGCCTTCTTCAACCACGCGCTCGTTTAAAAGTTTCTCTTTCAAAAAGGAAACGTGGGTTTCTTCCACCCCATTGGCTGCGACTCCGCCCACTCCGTCCTCCTCTCCCTCGCCCGCCCGCGGCGCCTCGCTCCTCAGCGCCTCGCTCCTCAGCCTCCGCCATGTTCCGCTCGCTCCGCTCCCTCCACCGCCTGAGTTGCGCCAGGGGCGCCGCCGTCCACGCGCGCCAGAGGGGCCCGCCGACCTGCAGGCGCCATGTGCAGCCACGGAGGATGGTGAGCGACGCCCCCCCCGCTGCGCGCGCAATGGAGGGAGGGAGGCGCAAGGGCCTCAGAGGTGACCTTTGCGGGCCTCTTGCGGGACAGGCGCCTCCTGCGCGGCTGAGGGGCCCCTTCCCGCCTTTGTGGGCCTGACACGGCCTCAGGGTTCCCTCCCTCTCTCCACATATATAAATTGGCTTTTATTATTAGCGCTTTCGCATTCCTTTTTCTCCCTCCCAGGAGCTCCGGTGGGGGGGGCGGGCAGGCGGGGCTCCCCGCCATTTACCCCCCACAACAACCCTGTGAGGGAGGCCGGGCTGAGAGGATTCCAACCCGCGTCCGCCCCCGCTGCTTCCTTCAAGTGGTGTCCTGGGCGAGGACAACATTTGACGGCCCCTCCCTCAAATATCCCTCATTTTCGCAATAATTCATTTTGGTACAGCTGCTTTTTCCAACGGATCTGTTCAGTGTTGTTATTTGCGCCCCTCTGCCACCAGCAGCGTCCCAAATACAGCGCTGCTCCCCTCCTTAGGATGCCAAGCACTCTGAATTGGGAAGTGGCCCCCTTGGGAAGAGGGAGGCTTGCCTCCAAGTAAAGATGAATATGAAAGTACCTTGTTTTTAAGGGCCTGCGGTGGTGGTGGCTGTTTAACATCCAAGGCTCACAACACAAAAACACAAAACTACATTACATGGGACAGTGGTACCTTGGGTAACTGAGGCTTCAGGTTACAGACTCCACTAACCCAGAAATATTACCTTGGGTTAAGAACTTTGCTTCAGGATGAGAACAGAAATCGTGCTCCAGCATTCAATTTTTTTTATAATAATTAAAAAAGTTAACTACAGCTTTGAAACTTCCCAGGAGAGGCCGCCCAGCGCGGGGCTCTCGCCGTCTGCCTGCCTGGCTGCCTGCGAGCTCGGCGGGCAGCGCCTCCGTCCGCAGCGCCCGCCTCGCGGCTCTCATTCCCTGCCCCTGCCAAAGCTCACCCAGCCAAGCCGCGCTCTCCTTCCTGCCTCGCTTTGCTGCCTCCTCCCCCCCCCACCCCCAAAGCTTGGAGGTTCCCGGGCGCCGGCCCGCAGGTTTGACCCCCTTCTCACACCTGTTCGCGCTCCTTGCACGGAATGGGGCGGATGGGGAGGAACGGGGCTTGCCGCTGCCTCCGCTCACCCTCCCCCCCTCCGCCGGCGGTCCCGCGATTCTTGGCTTTTTGGCGGTTGGCACAGAAGGAAGGCAAGGGGGGGGGGAATTGAAACTTACACTTTCGTGCGTCCCTCCCGGCGTGACGCTGCGCGCTGACGTCACGGGGCTGTGGTGTGCCTCGAGATTTTTTTCATGAAACAAGTGTGCCTTTGCCCAAAAAAGGTTGGGAAACACTGAACTAGATCATTGTCTTTGACAAGCTAGTCTGTCTAGCAAGGTGTAGCCAGGCTCATCCGGATAGATGAGCTTATGCAACGAGATGTGGTGATGATGTTTGACGTATTCATCTTCCTCTGCTGAGTTTTAGGATCAGCACCGGGCATAGCAGAATCGTAGAACTGTAGAGTTGGGTCATCTAGGCCAACCCCATGCAGTGCAGGAATCTCTTTGCCGAATGTGCGTCTCGAACCTGGGAGCCAGTGTGGTGTAGTGGTTGAGAGCGGTAGTCTCCTAATCTGGGGAACCGGGTTCGCGTCTCCGCTCCTCCACATGCAGCTGCTGGGTGACCTTGGGCCAGTCACACTTCTGTGAAGTCTCTCAGCCCCACTCACCTCACAGAGTGTTTGTTGTGGGGGAGGAAGGGAAAGGAGAATGTTAGCCGCTTTGAGACTCCTGAAGGGGAGTGAAAGGCGGGATATCAAATCCAAACTCTTCTTCTTCAAAACTCTTCGAACCTTTGACCCTGAGATTGAGTCTCATGCTCTACTGACTGAGCTGGGCAGTGTCTTTGGTATCTTTGAGAAAGACTTTGGGGCAGATTTATGGAAGGTAGGTCTATGAACAAATTTCAACCATGAGAGGAAATGGAACCTGCATGTTCAGAGGCAATGTACCCCTGAGTGCCAGATGCCTGGGACCTTTATTCTGCTGATACTCTGCTGCTTGTGAACTTATGGAGGAACCTGACTGGCCATCTTTGTGCTGAGCTAATACACCAGTGTGAGTAGATGAATAGGTACCGCTCTGGCGGGAAGGTAAACGGTGTTTCCGTGCGTTGCTCTGGTTCGCCAGAAGCTGCTTAGTCATGCTGGCCACATGTCCCGGAAGCTGTCTGCGGACAAACGCTGGCTCCCTCGGCCTATAGGAGCTGGGGGCACTGTTATACAGTGGTTCTGCTCCTTCCTCCTGGGCCGTGTTCAGAAAGTGGGGGGGGGATGAGTGTTCAGACCCTTTGGCCCTCACTTGTGGGGTGCCTCAGGGTTCCGTCCTCTCCCCCATGCTTTTTAACATCTACAGTGGTGCCCCGCAAGACGAATGCCTCGCAAGACGGAAAACTCGCTAGACCAAAGAGTTTTCCGTTTTGGAGGTGCTTCGCAAAACGAATTTCCTATGGGCTTGCTTCGCAAGACAAAAATGTCTTGCAAGTTCCTGCGGTTGTTTTCCCCTCCCCCCCTTGTTCTAAGCCGCTAAGCCGCTAAAAGCTGCTAAAAGCCGCTAATAGCGCTAATCCGCTAATCCGTCAATGGGCTTGCTTCGCAAGACGAAAAAACCGCTAGACGAAGAGACTCGCAGAACGGATTCTTTTCGTCTTGCGAGGCACCACTGTATATGAAGCCGCTGGGAGAGATCATCAGGGGGTTTGGACTGGGTGTCCATCAATATGCAGATGATACCCAGCTTTACCTCTCTTTCAAATCAGAACCAGTGAAGGCAGTGAAGGTCCTGTGTGAGTGCCTGGAGGCGGTTGGAGGATGGATGGTGGCTACATTGGCTCCCAGTACGTTTCTGAGCACAATTCAAAGTGTTGGTGTTGACCTTTAAAGCCCTAAACAGTCTCAGCCCAGTATACCTGAAGGAGCGTCCCCACCCCCATTGTTCTGCCCGGACACTGAGGTCCAGCGCCGAGGGCGGTTCCCTTATTGGCGGTTCCCTTATTGCGAGAAGCAAAGCTACAGGGAACCAGGCAGAGGGCCTTCTTGGTAGTGGCGCCCGCCCTGTGGAACGCCCTCCCATCAGATAAACAACTACCTGACATTCAGAAGACATCTTAAGACAGCCCTGTTCAGGGAAGTTTTTAATGTGTGACATCTTAGTGTATTTTTGTCTTTGTGGAAGCTGCCCAGAGTGGCTGGTGAAACCCAGGCAAAGGGCAGGGTACAAATAAGAAATTGTTGTTGTTGTTGTTGTTGTTATTACTATAGAGCGAGATGAGTGCCGCAACCCCAGAGTCCTCCCCGACTGGACCTAACGGTCAGGGGTACCTTTACCTTTACCTAATCCACCAGGCACTTATGCTTCAGTCAAATACTGCCACCTAATGGCACCTTGCAGAAAACTATATGTATACTTGGGAGATAATGATACATGTGGCCAATGAGCAACCAGTGCAGATGTTTTAACAGGGGTGTCCTAGACTGTTAGCTACCTAGCTGCTTCATTCTTTGCTCTTCTGCAGGCTTTGTTGCTCTAAATGTAGTGGTAGTAGGTTCAGTTTTTGCTCAAATAGTGCAAAAGAATGCAACAGCAGTGAAAGGAGATTGGGGCAAGAATGCCGTAGTTCAGGTGTTTTCATTTATGGCAACAGATGGCAAGCCAATATATCAGGGTTTCCCTCTTTGTTTCTGCTGCTCTATGTGGAGGCCAAATGCTTTGGGAAGACAAATTTGTAGTGGTAGTATGACATCATTTGGCCTGGGGTGGAGGCAAGCTTTGTGAAAGAGCTCCACTGCGCCCTTCTTGAGATATGTTGTTGTTTAGTCGTTTAGTCGTGTCCAGCTCTTCGTGACCCCCTGGATCAGAGCACACCAGGCACTCCTGTCTTCCACTGCCTCCCGCAGTTTGGTCAGACTCATGTTTGTGGCTTCGAGAACACTGTCCAACTATCTCATCCTCTGTCATCCCCTTCTCCTTGTGCCTTCAATCTTTCCCAACATCAGGGTCTTTTCCAGGGAGTCTTCTCTTCTCATGAGGTGGCCAAAGTATTGGAGCCTCAGCTTCACGATCTGTCCTTCCAGTGAGCACTCAGGGCTGATTTCCTTAAGAATGGATGTGTTTGATCTTCTTGCAGTCCATGGGACTCTCAAGAGTCTCCTCCAGCACCATAATTCAAAAGCATCAATTCTTCGGCGATCAGCCTTCTTTATGGTCCAGCTCTCACTTCCATACATCACTACTGGGAAAACCATGGCTTTAACTATACGGACCTTTGTTGTTAAGGTGATGTCTCTGCTTTTTAAGGTGCTGTCTAGGTTTGCCATCGCCTTTCTCCCAAGGAGCAGGCGTCTTTTAATTTCGTGACTGCTGTCCCCATCTGCAGTGATCATGGAGCCCAAGAAAGTAAAATCTCTCACTGCCTCCATTTCCCCCCCTTCTATTTGCCAGGAGGTGATGGGCCCAGTGGCCATGATCTTCGTTTTTTTGATGTTGAGCTTCAGACCATATTTTGCGCTCTCCTCTTTTACCCTCATTAAAAGGTTCTTTAATTCCTCTTCACTTTCTGCCATCAAGGTTGTATCATCTGCATATCTGAGGTTGTTGATATTTCTTCTGGCGATCTTAATTCCAGCTTGGGATTCATCCAGCCCAGCCTTTCGCATGATGAATTCTGCATATAAGTTAAATAAGCAGGGAGACACTGTAGGGAGATATGTAGGGGGATATGTAGGGTTGCCATCTCCTTGTTCTTTTCTTTCCCTTTTTTTACTGCAATGATTCCTCTTGCTACAAACCTATCATGCAATTGCAGAGCAATGTGGAAAGCTTCTTATGCTTAATTCCTACATGCTGTGTTACAGTTAAAGGAATAGGAACCAAAACAAGGGGGTGGGGTTGTCAACCTGTGGGTCTACCAAAGACTCTGTGCTGGCAAGGTACAAAACAAGCCTGGAAAATTGTGTTTTGCTTTAAAGAGACACAATATGTGCAGGCATACACATGGCTTGTGCTTGGCCTGTCATGATGGGCACCAATCTGAACTTATTCTGTGGTTTATTTCTGTAGACTGTGGCATCATTAAAGTTGGCATAACTTTCAGTATTGTTGTGGCTTTAAAATTCATCTCTCTTCTACTGAGTATTATGCAAGATTTTCCTCATCCTGATGCCACCCATTTTTGGCTGAAGCAGGGTTCACTCTGCAGCTTGTTTCCTATACGTGGGTTGTATATGCGGGGCACGGGTGGCACTGTGGGTTAAACCACAGAGCCTAGGACTTGCCGATCAGAAGGTCAGCAGTTCAAATCCCTGCTCCTGTTGCTCGGTCCCTGCTCCTGCCAACCTAGCAGTTTGAAAGCACGTCAAAGTGCAAGTAGATAAATAGGTACCGCTCCAGCGGGAAGGTAAATGGCGTTTCCGTGTGCTGTTCTGGTTCGCCAGAAGCGGCTTAGTCATGCTGGCCACATGACCCGGAAGCTGTACGCCAGCTCCCTCGGCCAATAAAGTGAGATGAGCGTCGCAACCCCAGAGTCGGTCACGACTGGACCTAACGGTCAGGGGTCCCTTTACCTTTATACTTCCTGAAGGAAGGCGATGTGGAGTTTCATGGTGTTTACAAAGTTGGCATAACTTGATATGTAATGTATTCCCCAATGAACTCTCTTGACCCTGGTGCTAGTCTTTATCTTAAATGTGACCTGGAAGGCATGCATGACATTCCTGACTTCATAAGACCTAAAGCACAGGGCTTTTGTGTTACCAGCAAACTTTAATTATCACCTCCTGTAAAAAGAATGGCTTCCATGCAATACACAGAAGGCAGGATTCAGGAGACATACAAGATAACCAGTTAAGTCATTTCCCACATATGGTGTGTGTGGAGCCTGTATTTACTATTTAAAACACTTCATCCAGTAGATTCCAGGGTGGTTTACAATAAGCATATTTCTTAATCAAAAATAGAAAGAAAAACAGCTTGCACAAGTTAGTGCCCTTGTGCCCATGTTACAGACTAGCAATGGGTCTGCTGTTTTCTACCATTAAAACTGTCCTCTTTGGCTGCCCTGTGGGACAAGGTGCGTGCCATATCCTGGTTCCAAAATGGGGTTGCCATATTCTAGTCCCACAAAAAATCTCATGAGGTTGGCTGCCATACTCCGAACACTTCCCTTGGCACAAGCTGGATTAAACGCCGTGGGACAGTTTCCTGCGTCAGCTTGCCTTGAATCATTACCGTTATCTCCTAACTGTACAGTTTTCTGCAAGGTGCCTTTAGGTGGCACTGTTCGACTGAAACATAAGCACTGCTGGATTAGCTAACTAGCCCAGGTGTGCTGAACCATTGTCCTTCCAGATGTTGCTGAACAACCTCCCATCCTCAAAGCTCCCAACCTCCCATCAGCTCTAGCAAGCATAGCCAATGTCCAAGGATGCTGGGAGTTGTCCTTTGGCAACATCTGGAGGACCAAAGGTCCGCCCCCCCCCGCGTGATTTACTCCCCCATTCTGTTTCCAAAGGGGGCAGCGACGTATCTTGTTCCCATCTCCTCCTCCGGCTTCGCCTCCTCTTTCGCCTACATGCCCTGACGAAGGCAGAGGAGGAGCCAAGCCATATAGCGCTCCCCTCCGATTGCGGAGCTGCAAAAGACGCAAGGAGGAGAGAGACACGGAGACTCAGGTAGGCGCTCCGGGGACGGTGGTGATGGGACTCGGGCTGGGGCGAGAGGTGGTCAAAGGCTGGAGAGGGGGCGCAGGTACCCTTCCTGAATCTCCCGGTCGCCTTCGAGAGGAGAAGGAGCGAAGGAAGCCTGCTGGTCCCCTTTTCCTCCTCTCCTTTCCGTGCGTAAAGGCTGAGCCCACCGGGTTCCAAGCTGGGAAGTGAGAAGCATAGTTTTCTAACTTGGATGAAATGGAAAACTATGGTTATTTGTACGATTTCTGGTTTATTTAGAGCTTGGGGAAAGGGCTGTGTAGTTGGGCAAAAGGTTTGTTAAGGATCATCAGAACTGGCAGCAAAAAAGTGCTGTGTATGTGTGATTTATCCCACTAAACTGAGATATCACCTTAAACACAAGGGCTGCAAATGGCGAAATCTTATCCCTATGGAAGATTTTAAAGAAACAAAGATCGGGTCAGATAACATTTCCTGCAATTTTAACTTCCATTAATAATCAACCAAAACAAATATTTTGAAAGATATAAGTTTAAGGCAGCCTTTTTAACCATACATCCTGAGATGTATACAAGTCCCATCCTTCCTAGCTAGGAAGACCTGTGGTCAAAGATGATGGGAATTGTAGTTCAACAACATCTGGGGACCCAACCAAGATTGAGTAAAGCTGGTTCAGAGAGTGAAGGGAACAATTTGTGGTTTTGAACAAACCCTATCCTCTACTTTCACAACTTTCATCAGCCTGAAGTGGTGTATTTAGAAATGTTTTCTGGCAGCCAGGAGGCCTAGGGACTTGTTTTGTAAAAGAAAGATTGAGAGAGCACTGAGGTTCTTAGAATGATTGTAATTATACATCATATAATAAAGAATGATAAGTGCATGGTCATAAAAAGCTGAGGTACTTCATAAGAGTAAGTTTTCTCCTCTACAGTGCGTTAGCCTGACACAATGGTGGGTGAAGAAAATACCTCCGTAAGGAATCGCCGATCAACTTATGAGACTGCAGAAGAGAAAGAAGACTTGTCAAAGAGGCATGAAGCAGACAGGTCTTTCCCACAATCAAGCAATGGTGAGATTTCTTCATCAGTAACTGCAGAGATCTTATCTGATTTAGCAGATGAAATGATAAACTGTGAAATGATTTTAAATCTGCATGTGAACAAAAGATCTGAAGCAAATATGAATTCAATTGTTTCCAGTGTTCACCGTGTTCAGTGGGTTTATTCTGAATCAAACTTTGTTGACTACAATCCAGTGCATGTATCTTGGTGGTGTAGTTCAACGTGGTACTCAGCCAGTTCTGAGCGTGTTTGCTTTGTGCTAATAACTTGACCTTAGCACTGTATTTGTTCCCTGACTTGTTTTCTTTTAGCTGTGTGCCAAATTTGTGAAGCCAGCAGAGGGGATTCTTCTAGAGAACTTTTATGACCTGACTAGGAAACATATCTATACCTAAATTATTCGTGTTTTAGTTTTTGTTTCAACAGCTACCAGATATTTGCCTCAAAATATGAATACTGGCATTCATTGCTAAGCTTGTTTATTCAAATTCAAGCTGGTGTGAAACTGCCTTCTACTGACTTGCACCAGCAGTTCATCTGACCCAGTACCGCTTACTCTGACAGGCAGTTGCTCTTCAGACCATGTTATTGTGGTCAGGTAGGGTTCCACCAAGTCTTTGTGTGCGCAGAATGAGGTCCACTCGCCCAACCAGCCTTTCCCTGCCCGCGGGCCTTAGGTTGCCAATCCCTGGTGTAGATGCATTTATGAGATTTCTTCATCAGTAACTGCAGAAATCCTATCTGAATAAATATAATAATTTATCAGTGGATTTATTTTGAATCTGCAAATGAACAAAAGTTCTGAAGTACAGTAAATACGAATTCTTCCTCAGTTCTTAAATAATGGATTGTTTCCAGTGTTCACCATGTCCAATGGGTCTACTATGAGTAAAACTTTGTTACATGTATTTTGGCTTTCCAATCTTTCTGGACCTGTCATATCAATGACCACTGGATTCTAACCATAGCTGAGAACTGAAATGATGAATTGAGTTATTATGAATTTGCATAGCTGGCAAATTGTATTTTCAAGCTGCTCCTGTTTTCTGTCCTCACAGCACTCAACATTGTAAACTCAGTCCTGTTTGAAAGCTCAGACCCTGTCTCCAGGGAACAGGACCTTTGGGAGGCTGAGCGATGGCCGTAATTGTGGTCTGTCAATTTGAAAATAAAACACATTTCAAAGGGGTATAGGATGTTGATTCTCATCCCAGGCTTCCCCAGCTGACTCCTCTTCATCTCCATACTTCATTCTCTGGACTGCTTTTGCTCCTACAAATTTCTGTGCTGCATGTGAAGCCTGCGCAGGGTTCTACTTCTGGTGGGCTATGTGTACAGATGTGCATTGTTGCACTAGGACAGCCTTCACTAACCTTGTGAAGGTGCTTGGATGGGGGGTTGTGGTCCAAAACATGTCATGGAACCAGGTTGGCAAAGGCTGTAGCATCAGAAGGCAATGTTGCCAGCGATGGGATGCTGAAACCACAGGAGGAAGAAACATGTGCCTACTCCACAATTTAACCAGTGCCCTACATACATCTCATACAGTTCATTCCCATCTTCAATCACAGATATGATTTCTTACATCTTTTATCATCTCCCCAGCATCATGTTCCACCAACTTTGTGTCAGAGACTGGTCAGAGGAGGATGTTGGAGACTGCCTCCCTAGCTTGACCCTTCCGGGGAGGAGGAATACAGTATAGATTTACAACAGGGGTTTGGTCACAGCTCAGAGGCAGATGAGGGGGAAAGCTGGGAAATCATGGGGGAGCCGGAACAACACTCGGCTGACAGGTTGTTATTAGAAAGCATCCCAGACCTTCCATCTCCCAGAACCCGGCGAGCCTTAAAAGTAGGAGAGCAAAGAGCTCAAAGACAGAGGGCACATAGCAGCACCTGTAAGAGAGATGATGAGAATGGCGAATGAGGAAGTGGGAGAGATGGGAGTGTGGTGGAGATTGATTCGGGACAATGCCATTATCCAAGAGGCTGGGTTCTATAGCCTCTCTCTGTAAATACTGAATAAAAAGCGGACAGTAAGAAATATTCCCTTGTCTTTATACGTTCCTGGGCAAGCAGCTGGAAGTCACTGGCAGCAGCTTGACACCTTGTTCAGAAAATTGATATCATTCCTCATAGACTTTTCTCTTAAGTCCTCCTTTGTATCATTACTACTTCGTTCACAAATTCCTTGACTTGATGTCCTAAACAAAATAGACTTGAAAGACTCCAGGTTAGGTCTTGAAAGGCAGTGTAAAGGGGGGCGGGGAATACCCATCAATGCAAATTCCAAAATAATTGTTTATGGAATCCCATTTTGGGACATATTCAGTTTGTCATGCATAATGAATCTTCTTATCTCCAATTATCTTATCTCCAATTGTAAAGATAATTAGGAGAGGTGCTTCTTGAGGTTCCACAGCCAGGAACAGCGCATTGTGTAGTAACAGTGGGACACATATAGTCCTTTCCTTTTGGTTACAACTTAAAATGGTTTTCCCTGGCATTTGCATGATGTAAATTCTGGAACTGCCCACATTTTAAAAGGTTTTTCACATCTCCTCTTCTCCAGGCTAAACATACTCAGCTCCCTCAACCGTTCCTCATAAGGCTTGGTTTCCAGACCCTTAATCATCTTGGTTGCCCTCCTCTGTACGCTTGGATAAACTCAGGATTAAATTGGTAAAAAGCAACCAGTGCCTTCCATCAGGATTTCTTGTTGGTTATGAAGTCTTAAAAACATTGGCAATGTTATTAACTCAGGTCACATGGCCACTCTTTTCTTCGAGTAAAAAAAAGGCCTTTGTGCCTTTGATGTGAATATACCCGTTTAAGTGTTCACACCAGCAGTAACCACCCTCCAGCTTCCCTCCATGGGTGGGAAAGCAATTAATCACCCCCCCACCCCATGTTGCTGTTGCAATCTGTTTAACAGCTCCCTGCTTGGTTTTCCTAAAATTCCTTCCCACAAGAGTCTGGAGGGTTGTCGTGCACTTCTGCCTCCTTCTCTGCCTTCTCCTCAGTTGGTAACGCACGAGACTCTTAATCTCAGGGTTGTGGGTTTGAGCCCCACGCTGAGCAAAAGATTCCTGCCTGCATTGTAAGAGCCTGGACTAGATAACCCTCGTGGTCCCTTCCAACTCTACAATTCTATGATTCCCCTGTAATTTTAGCACTGTATAGCAACAATAGGCTACATTGCAGGGCGGTAGCAGCCCATGCATCCTCAGGCACAGTACTCCCTCTGCAACATGGATATTGCTTGTGTGATGAATTTCTTTCCAGCACTTGCCAGTTACAGCTCTGACTTCACTCATTGGCTAAAATCACTTAAATGTAGGAGCAGGCTCAAATCTCCCAAAACAATTTCTTTGAATGGTGTCTGTGTGCTTCGCTTTAAAGCTTTCATTCTACAAGGGCTAAAGGGCTTGCAGAGTGTGTTTGTGTTTGTGTGTGTTGATGTCTCTGCATGATACCTTTCAACTGGGCAATTAGCTGTTGGAGAGGGGAAGCCCTTGCTGGCAATGCCTGCCCAAAGGTTCTTGCCAAGGTACGTGACTTTTTAGATCCTTCTGTCACAGAAGGATGACGTGTAGTTGCTCCCATCTTGTTTGTATGGATTAAAATCGCTGCAGAGGGCTCCGAGGGTGAGAGGCATAGCTGGCAGGGATGCAGAACCACTTGTCCTCATATTGTTGGACTCCCAACTCCCAGGATGGCTAGTGGTCAGGGAGCTGGATACCATCTTAACAGAGATGCCCAGGAAAGATAAAATCATCCTCCTGGGTGATTTTAATGCAAGAGTTGGGTGAGATTTTGATCTGTGGCCTGGAACTATTGGGAAAGAAGGAATTGGCAACAGCAACCAGAACGGAATCCTACTTTTAACTCTTAAGACCGTATTCATGGAAGACGCCTCTCAAAAGTAGGTGATGATACAAAAAGATATCTAGGTACAGTGGTACCTCTGGTTACGAACTTCATTTGTTCTGGAGGTCCGTTCTTAACTTGAAACTGTTCTTTTTAAAATATATATATATATTTATTACTTTCCAACAATTTAAACACTACAAAGGAAAAAAGAAAATTAAATAAAACAATACAATACAAAAACAAAGACACTACATAACACTAACACTAAAACACTAAACTAACAAAACAAAACAAAAACAATTTAAGACACATTAAACAATTTCAATATCTTTCATTCACTTGTTTCAACGACCTCCTCACACCTCCCTTTTTGTGTTCCACTTCAGTTAACTGTTTCAGCAATTCCTTTCCATCTTCCTCTGTTTTCTGTCCTGTAATTATCTTAACATATTCTAAGCTTATTTTTCCCCTTTAATACATTAATAATCTATTTGTACTTAATTCCTTGTAACATTTCTACTAAAGCCATATAACTTCATTCCAACATTTTTCTAACATTCATTGATTTTACAGTATTTCTGTAAATAGTCTTTAAACTTTTTCCAGTCTTCTTCCACCGACTCTTCTCCCTGGTCTCGGATTCTGCCAGTCATTTCCACCAGTTCCATATAGTCCATCAACTTCATCTGCCATTCTTCCCGGGTGGGTAAATCTTGTGTCTTCCAATACTTCGCGATGAGTATTCTTGCTGCTGTTGTTGCATACATAAAAAAAGTTCTGTCCTTCTTTGGCACCAATTGGCCAACCATGCCCAGGAGAAAGGCCTCTGGTTTCTTCAGGAAGGTATATTTAAATGCCTTTTTCATTTCGTTATAAATCATCTCCCAGAATGTCTTAATCCTTGGGCATGTCCACCAAAGAATGTACCTTCAGTCTCATTACTTTTCCAACATTTATTTTCGGGCAAATTATAAATTTTTGCAAGCTTGACTGGTGTCATGTACCACCTGTAAATCATTTTCATTAAATTCTCTCTTAGAGCATTACATGCCGTAAATTTCATACCTGTGGTCCATAACTGTTCTCAGTCAGCCATCATTATGTTATGTCCAACGTCCTGTGCCCATTTTATCATAGCTGATTTCACCATTTCATCCTGAGTGTTCCATTTCAACAGCAAGTTATACATTCTTGACAAGTCCTTAATTTTTGAATCTAACAATTCTGTTTCCAATTTTTATTTTTCCACCTGGAAACCAACTTTTTTGTCCAAATTGTAATAATGATAATAATGGAGCCAATCTCGCACTTTGTTCTTCAATTTTTCAAAGCTCTGCAATTTTATTCTGTCTCCATCTTGTTCCAGAATTTCCCAATATTTCGGCCATTTGGCCTCCATATTGAGCTTTTTCTGTGCCTTCGCTTCCATTGGTGACAACCATCTTGGGGTTTTCTTTTCTAACAAATCCTTATATCTTATCCAAACATTAAAGAATGCTTTTCTAACAATATGGTTTTTGAACGCTTTATGTACTTTTACCTTATCATACCACAAATATGCATGCCAACCAAATGCATTATTGAAACCTTCTAAATCCAGCACATCAGTGTTTTCAAGAAGCAGCCATTCTCTCAGCCAGCAAAAGCAGCTGATTCATAATAAAGTTTAAGGTCTGGCAGGGCAAATCCACCTCTTTCTTTAGCATCAGTTAATATCTTAAATTTTATTCGGGGCTTCTTGCCCTGCCAGACAAATCTGGAAATGTCTCTCTGCCACTTCTTGAAACAATCCATCTTGTCCAAGATTTGCAATGTTTGAAACAAAAACAACATCCTTGGCAATACATTCATTTTTATCACAGCAATTCGGCCTAGCAATGATAACTTCAAATTTGACCATATTTCTAAGTCCTTTTTCACTTCAATCCAACATTTTTCATAATTATCCTTAAATACGTTCACATTCTTAGCAGTCATGTTAACCCCTAAATATTTAACTTTCTTAACCAACGTTAGTCCTGTCTCCTCCTGAAACATCTCTCTCTCATTCACAGTTAATTTTTTCTCTAAAACTTTAGTTTTCATCTTGTTCAACTTAAAACCTGCTACCTGTCCGAATTCTTGAATCAGTTCCAGTACCCTTTTAGTACTAAGTTCTGGCTCCTGTAAAGTCAATATGAAATCATCAGCAAATGCTTTCAGTTTGTACTGTTTAGCTCCCACTTGTATACCTTTAATCTCTTGGTCCTTTCTAATAATATTTAACAAAACCTCAAGGACCAATATGAAGAGCAATGGAGAAATTGGGCAGCCTTGTCGTGTTCCTTTCTCAATCTTAAACTCTTCTGATACGTTATTCACAATTAATTTCGCCTTTTGTTCCGAATAAATTGCACCTATACCATTTTCAAAACCTTGACCTACCCCCATCCCCTGTAGATTCTTCTTCATAAAACTCCAAGAAACTTGAAACCGTTCTTAACCTGAGGTACCACTTTTACTAATGGGGCCTCCTGCTGCTGCTGCACCGCTGCCGTGCCATTTCTGTTCTCATCCTGGGGCAAAGTTCTTAACCTGAGGTACTACTTCCGGGTTAGCAGAGTCTGTAACCCAAAGTGTTTGTAACCTGAGGTACCACTGTATTCCATGCCTACAGCAAGGACAACTTGCATCATTGTTCCAGGTGAGTGTCCCTGATGCAGCCCTCTTGAGCTTGGAGATAAAGAGGGATATGTAGAAATGAGCTTTCATAGGCGTATGGTGCTTGGAGTGTGTATGCACAGTGCAACATAAATAAGCAGCCTCTTTCCTCCTGCCTCTTGGAACTATGCCCATCAGAAACTACTGAAGAGGGAGGCATCATGTGTGCACATTTCTGGCACGTCTTCCCTGTTACAAGTGTGTTAACAGTGGCTAACCATCCTGCTTGCACATGTCTGCAGAGCTTGTTGCAACAATTAATTAATATTTGTTGCAGTAATTAAGACCTACCTTTGGCAATGTATGTGATGTAGCAATAAATGATGTTCAAAGATGTTTGTCACAGTGCCAATGATCCAGTACATTTTGTGGAGGACTTGGTGCTAATTACTGAGGCCACTGGATTCCTGACTGTTGTGAAAGGCAACCTTCAATACCCAGAGGTAGAGGAAGATGAGGAAAGAACAGCAAAGAAAACTAAAATTGAGATTTACACTCTTGTATAAAACTGCACAAAAAACAAGTGCTAAACTTGGTGCTATTTAATAATAATAATAATAATAATAATAATAATTTATTTTTACCCTGCCCATCTGGCTGGGTTTTCCCAGCCACTCTGGGCGGCTTCCAACTGAATATTAAAAACAACACAGCATCAGACATTAAAAACTTCCCTAAAGAGGGCTGCCTTCAGTTGTCTTTTAAAAGTAAAATAGTTGCTTATTGCCTTGATAGGTTTATTTTACCTATCACTCTGTATAAAGAAAAGTATAATTCAAATGCTTTTCACCAACTAAAATTTTTAATTTTAGGAGGGGAAAAACACCTTTTCCCTTACAGGGTATGTGGGGGTGGTGAAGCTCCAGCCTGTGGAATAATCTTTTTTTTTTTTTGAATACTTTTTATTAAGAATTTCAGGATAACAATTTAGCAAAGACATACCCACCCTCCCACCCACCCCCGCCCGGACTTCCCTCAGGTCCTCTCTCTGGTTTTTCAGCACATATTATTCTCTGCATATTATAAAATTGTAAAGATCCTTAACTTATCTGTTATGTAGTGTAGTTTCACCCTGGGCCAACAGGGGGATACTGTATATAGTTTTCACTCAGGTCTGTAGATAGTTTTCACTCAGGTCCGCGGCAGTTATTTTAGGCGGGAACTCTGGGCTGTTGTTGTTACAATGTTGACAGCCGGCTGCCTATAAAAGCAGGCCCGCTGAGCTGTTTGCAGTCAGTTCTATTCCAGCTTACAAAATAAAGAGCTACTTGAAGAAATCGCTATGCCGGCTGCTATGTCAACCCACAACTTAACATTATCTGTCTATATGTTACCAATAATACATATCTGTCTATAAGCTACCAATAATAAATTTGTGTTTGTTTATTTAAAACCTGCCAAGGAGTCCAGTTCATTTTGTTGTTTCTTTAAGTACTTTGTAAAAGGTTCCCATTCTTCTTTAAAGTCACAGTTGGCCTTATCATGCAGTTTGTGCGTCAATTCCGCCAGTTCCACATAGTCCATCAATTTCCCTTGCCACAGTTCTTTTGTCAGGATTTCTTCATTCTTCCATCCTTGTGCTATTAAGACTCTTGCCGCCATTGTTGCATACATGAATATGTTCTTCAATTTCCTTGGCAGGTCTTTTCCTACAATCCCTAACAAAAATGCTTCAGGCTTTTTTACAAATGTTAATTGGAACATTTTCTTCAATTCATTGTATATCATTTCCCAATGTTTTAAAATTTCACTACAATCCCACCACATATGATAAAAAGTCTCTTCTTTTTTCTTACATTTCCAACATATATTTGAGCCAGTTTTGTACATTCTTGCTATCTGTACTGGTATTATATACCATCTATACATCATTTTCATATACAGTGGTATCTCGGGTTAAGTATGTCAGTGTTTGTAAAAAGCAAAAAAAAAGGAGGAAAAGGTTCTGACCTCCCTTTGCCTCTTCAGCCTGGTCCTCGGACCCTTGTCGGCACAAAAAGAGTCCACGAGAATATCCTTGCAGAGTTTTATTCTTAAAAGTCTTTGTGCAAAAACACGACTGAATAACTCCACACACCAGCACCAGCCAACCCAAACACCAGCCTCAGCAACAAACTAACATTTCTCACTTATATATACAACTTGGTGCAGACCGCTGAGTCATGCTGACCCAGCTTTATTCGCATTAAAGAAACAGCGGCCATTTTAGCCGTGACACCCCTTCTGTTTCTTTAAATGCGAAAAACCCCAACAGAAACAATACATACATACATTACATACATAAACCCAGTTTTGTCATCAGTTCATTATGGCATGTTGCTGGCAAAGGCTTGGTGAACAAATCAGCAATATTATCTTGTGATTGACAATACTCCAGTTTGATTACCCCATTCTGTACACAATCTCTAACATTCGCATGACGGATAGCAATATGTTTTGATGCGGATTTCATTATTTCTGAGCCCGCTAATGCAATGCACGATTGGCTATCTTCATACACTTGGATAGGCAAATCAACTTTACAATCTAGATCTTTTAGTATCTGTATAAACCACATGATTTCATTGCATGCTAGCGACAGGCTCCCATATTCTGCCTCACAGGATGAGGTTGCAACAAATCCTTGTTTCTTTGACCTCCATCCAATTATGGAATTGGCAAACATCATAACCATTCCACTTGTAGATTTTCTGGTAGCTACACAGCTTCCCCAGTCCGCATCAACAAATACTTCTAGTTTTTCGTCTTGTGTACTAGATATCTTCAAACATACATTTAATGTCCCCTTTAGATATCTGATAAGCCTTTTCAAAGCACACCAATCAGCAGTACTGGGTTTAGATACACGTTGACTCAGAACATTTGTAGCACATGCAATGTCTGGCCTTGACCACTGGCTTAAATATAACAGTGATCCTATTTTTGAGTGATACAACTCAGGCTGACCAAATTTATCATCACACACTGTCTTTGGGAAATCTGGTGTCATGGGAGTCTGAACTGGCTTGCAGTTTTCCATGCCAAACTGCTCTATCAAACGAAGAATTTTCTCTTTCTGACTCAATAGGAAGCTTCCATCAGCTTCCTGCCTTACTTCTACTCCCAAGTAATTGCTTACAGGCCCCAAGGCTTTAAGCTTAAACCTCTTTTCCAGTTGACTTGTGAGCTTCTGGATCTCATCTGTGGAACTCCCTGCCACAAGCAAATCATCAACAAAGACTAAGAGCATTAGATATTTGTTGCCTGATCCCTTGGTGTACAGGCATGGATCAGCCACACTCCTTTTAAAACCAAGTTTTACAAGGGCTTCATTTAAACACTGGTTCCAACACCTTCCACTTTGTTTGAGACCATAAACAGCCTTTCTCAAACGCCAGACTGCACCATTCTCCTCTTCAAACCCAGGGGGTTGTCTCATTAATACTTCATGGTCTAAATTTGCATGCAGATATGCAGCATCAACATCAAAATGGTGCACTGCTAGTTGTCTTACAGCAGCAATGGAAAGCATTAAGCGAAAAGTTTCACTCTTTACAGTGGGAGAAAACACTTCGTCATAACTCTCCCCTTTAATCTGAGTGAACCCTCTGGCTACTAATCTGGCTCGAAAACGTGGTTCCCCAGATGCAAGGGTTTTCCTTTTGTAAACCCACTTGCATGACACCACTCTGCCACCAGGTGGCGGCATTATGACCTCAAACACTTTGTTACGTTTAAAAGAGTCCATTTCTTCTTTCATAGCTTGTTCCCACAAAGCACGTTCCCCAGGGGGTAAGTCTAAGACTTCATTATAACTTTGTGGTTCCACACAACTCACATTGCATACTCTCACTCCTCCTAGGGTTAAACACTGAGGAGGTACACCCTTGTTTGAACGCTGGGAGCGCCTAGGCACTATTACTTCTTCTTCCCCCCTTATCTCTGGCTCTTCTTCCTCTTCCTCTAGAGAAGTATTATCTTTTGCCACATCTTTTGGGGAAATCTGTGCCTCCTCCTCCTCCTGCTCCTGCGTTGCCAATGGCTGAGAAGAAGCCTCTTCTCTTACTTGCAGGGGCAGTAGGCAATCTGGGTTGGCATGGATCACAGTCCATCTGTCCTGGTCAGCGAAGTCTGCACTTCGTGACAGAACCACTCGTCCTGGGCGTAAATTGAAACGCCACCCTTTGCCATAGGACTGATATCCCACAAACCGCAGTCTCTGCGCTCTAGCACCCCCTTTCTGGCGCTGAGCTTTGGGGATGTTTACATGTGCCCAAGCACCCCAGTTATGGAGCATTGTCCACTCTGGTTCTTTCCCAAACAACACACGATAAGGAATATCTTTTATAGAGCTAGACCAGGTTCTATTAATCAAAAAGTTCGCTGTCAGAAAAGCCTCGCCCCACAGCCTATGGTTGTGACCCAATCCTGCATCCACTAGCAGGCAGTCCTTTACTGACTGTATTACAGCCCCACGTCTTTCACACAGACCATTTTCAGCAGGGCTATAAGGGTTAGTCAAACGATGAGTGATCCCCTTACGTCGCAACCATGTCCCAAATTGTTTGTTCAGAAATTCTCCACCCCCATCTGTTTGCAACTGCACAACAGGGCGAGCGAAGAGCTTTTCAGCTTGGGCAACCCATTCTCTGAATGTGGGGAAACACTCAGATTTCTGCTTTAACAAAAACAACCAACTAAAACGTGATTTATCATCAATTACCAGAAAAGCATATCTGGCGCCTCCTTCAGTCTTCTGTGGAAAAGGGCCTATCACGTCACAATGGACAAGTTCTAAAACCTCTTTAGATACTCTGTCACTTTTAGAAGCCACAGGCTTCCTCTTAGATTTGGCCATTTTACATACATTGCAATCTAGGAAACAGTTACAGCTGTTTACTTTTAGGTTCTTGCACACCTTTTGCATCTCTGAAAGCACACAGAAATTGGCGTGACCCAGTTTTCTGTGCAGTTCATGTACACACCCCTTATGAACTGGCAAATTATCCTGAACCACCTGGGCTGCTTTAACAGGCTTGTCCTGCATTACATATAGCCCATTTTCCAACTTTGCATGGCCACATACCTGAGTTCCATTCTTTATCAGACAGCCATCCCGTGTGAAGTTAACACTATACCCTGCATTAATCAAACAGCTTACAGACAGCAAACAATAGTCCAAACTGCTGACAAACAGAGTCTCTGGTAGAGTAGTGTTCAAGCACTGCAGGAAACATGTTCCCTGGCCATCAATCTTGCTTCTACGACCATCAGCAAGATAAATTGAGTCTTTTCCATCAGCTGGCTTCCCCAGGGTCTTAAAGTCCTCCCGACTGTTGCAGATAATCCTGCTGCTCCCAGAGTCCAGCAACCATGTTCCTCGAGGTATCTTCCTCTCCTCTCGAGAAAATGCTGAAACAAACTGAGCAGAACGCGTGTTCTTCTTCTCTGAAGAGAACCCCTTCTGCTTACGTTTCTGCGTTGATTGCTGTCTCTGCTCCACGTCGTCTCCTGGAAGTCTTGCCCTGCATTGACGTTGGCGATGCCCGGGTTGGTTGCATCTATAGCATCTCCTCACTGCCATGGCCAAGTCCAAACCTTGGCGTTGCTCCATTGGCAGATTCTGCTGCTGGCCCCCTCGACTGTAACTCCTCCGCTCTTGGAGTTCAGCTTGTTTATCTGACCTTCTTTCTGCTTCTTCGGTCAATCTTCCAACCACATACTCAAGGGTCAGATCTCGGGGACGCATACTCTCCATGCTGTTAATCACGGGCAACCAGCTTTCAGGCAAACTTGAAAGAATAATGTAGGTTTGGTCAGTCTCATCATAACGCTTACCTCTCTGCTGTAGTTGAAGAAACAGAGATTTCAGCGTTTGAAGATGAGTTGCCAAACTCTCACCTTCTTTCATAACAGTCCTGAACAGCCTTCTGGTCAGAGAAATTATAGTTCCAGCAGTTTCTCTGACATGCATTGCCCTTAATAAATTCCAGCACTCAAACGCTGTGCTGGCATTTGCTACATGCAATAACAGAGAGTTGCTCAAAAACAGCATAATTTGGGCACGAGCCCTTTCATCTAGCCGTTTTTTCTCAGCAGAGTCAGTCCTCAAAACCTCAGTTTCAACACAGTCCCATAGTCCATCTCTCCTTAACAACTGCTGCATTTTAATTGACCAACTCAGCCAGTTGCTTTCTGAGAGAAGTTCAAAAGGGATGCCCCCCCCAATATTTACAACTTGGGAAGACTGGAAATCTGCCATCTCTGCTGGTGCTTGCTGAGCCCCTTCTGTGGGGCCTCCAGCAAACTCTCCAGACTCTCTCTTTAGAGTCCCACTAGATGGTCCTGGCTGGCACTCACCGGCTTCTAGCTGCTGCCTCTGTTGACCCTCAGGTCCCGCCTGACTCTGCAACTGGTGTAGCCGCTCTGTGAGTCGCCTACTGTGGTCCTCTAGCAGTTCAAACTGTTCCAGTAGCCGACGCTGAGTGCTTTTCTGGTCCTCAGATCCTAGCTGCTCCAGCGTCGCTGCAGACAGTTACAGCTTGCCACCAACTGCTCCAATGCACAGCCACCGGCTCCATACACCACCAGGACTCACCAGCTCCCTGCTGAGATGCTGTCAGTCGTTTTGCACTCTGCACATGCTCAGAAACACTGGGCCCATAACCTGTCAGTGTTTGTAAAAAGCAAAAAAAAAAGGAGGAAAAGGTTCTGACCTCCCTTTGCCTCTTCAGCCTGGTCCTCGGACCCTTGTCGGCACAAAAAGAGTCCACGAGAATATCCTTGCAGAGTTTTATTCTTAAAAGTCTTTGTGCAAAAACACGACTGAATAACTCCACACACCAGCACCAACCAACCCAAACACCAGCCTCAGCAACAAACTAACATTTCTCACTTATATATACAACTTGGTGCAGACCGCTGAGTCATGCTGACCCAGCTTTATTCGCATTAAAGAAACAGCGGCCATTTTAGCCGTGACAAAGTACCTAATTCGTACTGGAGGACTGTTCTTAACTTGAAACTGTTCTTAACCTGAAGCACCACTTTAGCTAATGGGGCCTCCTGCTGCTGCTGCGCCGCCGGAGCATGCTTTCTGTTCTCATCCTGAAGCAAAGTTCTTAACCTGATGTACTATTTCTGGGTTAGCGGAGTCTGTAACCTGAAGCGTATGTAACCTGAAGCGTATGTAACCCGAGGTACCACTGTAGCTTTCTTTCAGTAAAGAACAGTCTGTAAATTTTAAATCAATTTTCCACAATCTTTCCCAATCTTCAAACATTATGTTATAGCCTATATCTTGTGCCCATTTAATCATGACGGGTTTCACCTCCTCATCTTTTGTTTCCCATTCTAGCAGAATACTATATGCGCCTTTCAGCAACTTTACTTTCCCTTCCACAACTTCCTTCTGAAATCTAGATGTCGTATAACTGAATCCTTTCTTGTTATCTTCTCTGTATATCTCGTGTAGTTGCCAATAATGTAACCAACTCTGAAAATGATCTCTTAATTTCCATTTTCCTTCTTGATCCTTTAACAAGTCAGCATATGTAAGCCACTTTCCTTTCTTTCCAAGTGATTTGAGCAGTAAAGCTTCGTGTGGTGAAAGCCACCAAGGAGTCTTCTGTTCTAATAAATCTTTATATCTCTCCCATACTCTCATTAGTGATTTCCTAATTATGTGCTTATAAAAACTTTTATGTACTTTCCCTTTCCCATACCATAGATATGCATGCCAACCAAATCTATTGTCATGCCCTTCCAGTTCTAATGCTTCTTGCTTTTCCAACTTCATCCAGTCCCTAATCCATACCAAACATACAGCTTCATAATATAATTTAAAGTCTGGGAGGGCAAAACTGCCTCTATCTTTTCAGCCTGTAGAATAAGATTTGCCCATTAGGGGTCCAATGTGGCTTGCAAGGCCATTTCAGGATTCAGGAAGGGCTTTGCATGAAAACTCCCTGCTTTGTTTTAGCAAGCGATTCCAATGCAAACCCCTTCCTGATTTAGAAGATATTTATTGAGATTTTACAAACAAAGAAAATTACAATATAAGAAAAGAAAAAGAAAAAAGAAAAAGAAAAAAGATACAAAAAAGGTAAAAAATATGTGAAAAATAAAAAAACAATTAAAAACAAATCAATCTTTTCGTGTCTTATATTTCAATTACTCGTTTCCTGACCTCCTCACACCTCCCTTTTTTGTATTCCAGTTCACATAGTTAATTCAGCAAATCCTTTCCCTCTTTGTTTTTATCTTAATTATAAATCTTAACATAATATTTTCATCTAATTATCAATCCTTTTTTGCATATTCTTTTAACTTTGTTACTAAAACCATCTCATTTCAATCCTGCATCATTTTAACATTCATTAATTTTACAGTGTTTCTGCAGATAGTATTTAAATTTCTTCCAATTTTCTTCCACCAACTCTTCTCCCTGGTCGTGGATTCTGCCAGTTCCATATATTCTATCACTTTCATCTGCCATTCTTCCAAGGTGGGTAGATCTTGTGTCTTCCAATACTTCGCGATGAGTATTCTTGCTGCTGTTGTAGCATACATTAAAAAAGTTCTGTCCTTCTTTGGCACCAATTGGCCGACCATGCCCAGGAGAAAGGCTTCTGGTTTCTTCAGGAAGGTATATTTAAATACCTTTTTCATTTCATTGTAGATCATTTCCCAGAAAGCCTTAATCTTTGGGCACATCCACCAAAGGTGAAAGAATGTACCTTCATTTTCCTTACATTTCCAACACTTATTATCGGGCAAGTGATATATTTTTGCAAGCTTGACTGGTGTCATGTACCACCTGTATATCATTTTCATAATATTCTCTCTTAGGGTATTACATGCCGTAAATTTCATACCTGTGGTCCACAACTGCTCCCAGTCAGCAAACATTATGTTATGTCCAACATCTTGTGCCCATTTTATCATAACAGATTTAACCGTTTCATCCTGTGTATTCCATTTCAACAGCAAATTATACATTCTTGAAAGTATCTTAGTTTTGGGATCTAACAGTTCTGTTTCCAATTTTGATTTTTCCACCTGGAAACCAATTTTTTTATCCATATTATAAGCCTCCCTTATTTGATAATTATGAAGCCAGTCTTGCACTTTATCTTTTAGTTTCTCAAAACTCTGCAATTTCAATTTGTCACCTTCTTGTTCCAGAATCTCCCAATATTTTGGCCATTTGGCCTCCATATTGAGCTTTTTCTGACCCCCTCCTGATTTAGGAGATGGTTGGCATTGGCATTGGATGGTTGGCATTGGAACATTACTGAAAGGAAGGGCATTCAAACAACTCAGTGCTACCCTTTGAACCTCCAAAATCTGGAAGTTTTTGAAAGAAATGAAACAGTTTTCAAACAGTTTTCAATTAACTATGGTTTTAATGCACTCTAGGAAGCGAAATTGGAATAGGTTGTTTTTCCTTTTGGTCAGTAGCGGACAACTAATACAGGTACCTCTGGGGAGGGGAATAAGTGAAATTTTGAGGGCTAGTAACATTTGTGGACTTATTTGCAGCACTGATATTAAAATACTTTAAATTTCCAGTTTGCTTGCTTTTCCTGTTTTGCCTTTCAGACTTGCGGACAACTTATATTTATTTATTTATTTATTGTATTTATCATTGAAAATACAGCAACGGTTTGTTTTTTCCCTCTTAGGTCATGTTGACGTTGACCATTCGGTCACTCGAAAGATGCAGCTTTTGGTGGAGGCTGAGGTAAACCTATCTGAATTGTAGTTAATATGAGTTGACAAGGAGGAATCCCTAGACAGCAAAAGAAACCTCCCATTTGTGACAGATCTATGCATAGTAAGGGTCTGTTAGAAATCCTAAATCCTGTAAATTGGGAGTCACTGAAACTGGGACTGCTGAAAGATTTCCTCAAATGCAAAAATTATAAACAATGCTCACTTTCCTGTGAGCTCTTATAAACTGGAGAACTATCTAATCATGCTTCCTCAGAAAATCAAAACTAGGGCTTCTGACATTTTATTTTATTTGAACCATTACAGTCCTTTGTACTATTATTATCCCCAGCCCTTCAAATGTTCATGCTTTTGTCTGATGCCTTAGAAACCTTCAGCTGCTGTTGTAGGGCACAGATGGCGGCTGGGCTGCTTTCCTCCTCTAGTCTGTTAGCAAGTGGGATGCTTAAGGAATTCATTCTTTGTGAATTCCAGTATGAATAACCTGATTTGGTTTGATCCCCGGAGGCACACTCCATTGTCTCTTGAGACAGATGGATGCCAACAATAACAACCTGATCTGCCCCTCCTGGCCAGATTGAAACTTAAACCATTCACCCACTTCCACCTTTCTCAAATATTCCAGTTCTTCGCTAAGAAAGCATATCAAAATGCATTTAGAAATATTGAGAGAGAAATGTGTGTTTAATTGCATTAAAAGAAAAAGCAGGACAAAAGAGAATTGTGAGTGCATGAGAAAGCAGATAAGTTCTCAGATATTTGCTGTTGCGTGTGAAAAATAAAAGTCTTTTATTTTAAGAAGAAGGAAGTCTCACAGACTGGCTATCCATCACTAGCCAAAGCATTGCTGCTCATATTTAGTGCAGCTAGAACCGCAAGAGCTGCATATCCATGTTTTGGTAAAGTGGGACTGGAAGGCTGTGGGATTAGGCTGTTCCGGCATGCTACTGCTTTGGACTGTAGGGAGGATTCGCAAGTGGCTCTGAAACTATTGCTGGGTACCCTTTTGAGTCTTTGAACTTATCAGGAATTAAATAGTGGGAAGATGGTGGAGAAGCTTCCCTGGGAATCGGCTTATCCACCTACCGACTTTTTCCTGGTAGTGAGCAGATAGAGAAGAGCAGGATACATCTTCCTAGTTTCAGGTGGGGCAGCAGCGAAGCCCAACAGGTCTTGCCAGCATATCAACTGCCTCAGGGAAAAGGAGCCGCAAAGTCCTTTCCTTTTGGTGCCGTGTCTGCAATATGTGCATGGATAACAGCAGGTGACCTCTTTCCCCAGGCTAATTCCCAGGGCTACATTGAAAGCAAGAACTCTGTTGTTGTTCAGGTGCTGTTTGCCCTGTGCAGCAGAAACCCTGTAGCTTGCTTTCCCTTCTCTTGGTTCTTTCTCTTTGTTTACTGTATTTTTTGCTCTATAAGACTCACTTTTTCCCTCCTAAAAAGTAAGGGGAAATATGTGTGCGTCTTATGGAGCGAATGCAGGCTGCGCAGCTATCCCAGAAGCCAGAACAGCAAGAAGGATTGCTGCTTTCACTGCACAGCAATCCCTCTTGCTGTTCTGGCTTCTGAGATTCAGAATATTTTTTTTCTTGTTTTCCTCCTCCAAAAACTAGGTGCGTCTTGTGGTCTGGTGCGTCTTATAGAGTGAAAAATACGGTATTTTTCACTCTCTCTTGGCATCATTCTTTGTTGACTGTGTGGAGCTTGGCAATGGCAGATCAATCAGCCCTTTAATTTGTAAACAAACAAACAAAACACCCTGTGCTTTGTGAACACCCTGCGCTCAGCAAAGCAGCCAAGAAACTTCCTATCACACTTGTTTGCTCTTCTTAATGTCAGCCATCACAGCTTCTGTTTTTTAATAACTCTGGAAGTACAAGAATATTCCTCTCTGCTGTTGCTGCCCTTGCCCCTGCCGCCCAAATAAAATGCCACATCAAAGCAATCTTAGTGCTAAACTTCAAAAAATGCATGGGAAATCCTAAGTGAAATGTGTTTCCCTGTTTAATTTCTTTAGACATTCTTCCCTCCATTGGGAAGAGTTGTGAGAGACCTTTTTGTTGGGTTCTGCTGGCCAGGGCACCACCTCTGAAGCAACTTCATTAAACTGTTAGCTGTTCATTTTTAAATAATCTTTGTGTGTATGGTGGCGAGTTAACCAGAACTGAGCATTTTGTGAGTGACCATGGTGCCTTCTTATATCCTATTCTCGGACTTGTCAACTTTCCTTAAATTTAATAGAGTAATAGAACGTGTTTTGCATATGGTTGGTATTTGACTAGTAAAACAAAAACAAAACAAAAAGCTCTTGCAGAACAAGTCAGTTTTCTGGTCAGATTTCTGTCAGATATGTTGAGTGTAAGCAAGATGGGAGGCAGCTAGGCTAACTATGATTTTCTTAGAAAGGCTCTGCAGTTGGCGACTTTGCTTCCTCATTCTTGGGGAGCTGCTGATAGGTGGCTTAAACCAGGAATGGGGAACCAGATGTTGCTGGACTAGGAAGTCCTATCAGCGCTGACCATTGTCCCCACTGGCTGTGACTTTGACTGGGGTCCAAGAATATGTCGTCAGTTGTCAGGAAATGAGACACGTTCATGATTTGTTGTTAGCATGGTGTTAGGAAGTCAGCCTTGCATTTGAAGGTAAAGAGTAACATGCCATTTTAGCAGGCAAATTCCAGGCAATACTTAGCCCGATTTCTGTTCTTATCCTGAAGCAAAGTTCTTAACCTGAAGCACTATTTCTGGGTTAGCGGAGTGTGTAACCTGAAGCGTATGTAACCCAAGGTACCACTGTATACTTAAGGTGCTCTCTTTTTTATTCCTTCCTTCCTCCAAATTTTATCAGCAAATGAAGCCAGCTTTCATGCAGCGGATCGACAGCCACTTTACAGAATTCATAAATGGCTTGATTGCAAAGTCTGTGCAGCTTGAGACTTCGCCCCCTGCCTTCTCAGCCGTGTGCTCAGAGAAAAATGGTGGCTTCAAAAGCAAGTATGTTGGTTCTTGGCTGAGCCTGAAGCAGAGTTGATATGTTGATTTGTTGCTGAATATTTGTTCTTTTCACAGGGAATTAAGAGCACCTCCAGAACACGGAAAAGTTTTTGTTGCTAGAAAGTCTGTCTTGGAGTGAGTATATTAATTAGATTTTATATTTTACTAGAGCCCTTGCTAAAGTTAAAGTTGCCTTGATCCAGTGGGTGGCTTCTCTGCATATCTCGCTTCTCCCTCCCAGTAGATCCCATTCATTTTTATACTGTGTAGACTGAAAGTTGGTATTCCTAACCTTTATAAGTGTTCTAGCCAATTGGCTATTGTACATCCCAAATTCTAACTTGGATGTGGCTGGATTCTGGATTCACAGAGGCTGTTCTGTAGAAACTGGTCAACAGAATAGAATAGGCATCCCCAAACTCAGCTCTCCAACTCTTTGGGGACTACAACTCCCATCATCCCTACCTAACAGGACCAGTGGTCAGGGATGATGGGAATTGTAGTCCCAAAACATCTGGAGGGCCGAGTTTGGGGATGCCTGGAATAGAATGTCTATTGCTGGGTAATCCAAACTCCTCATGGGTGGTCTGGTTCTCCAATAAAGTTTGTCCCTAACTTCTTTTATATACTGCCTAGGAGAACCCATAACGGAATGGTACCTTGGCCCATGTAGGTTCAGACTTGGATATGATACAGTTCTGTGTTCTCCAGGGCTCCTTTGGAGGCCAGGTGGGATTATCAATTTAATAATAAATGAATAATAAGCACTCTAAGCCTGTGAGACCCAAATATTTACATAGCATGGAGTGGGGATTACAAAAGGCTTCAGTTGGTGCAAAATGGGAGAGTGTCCAAGTGAAATGTGGTCTACAGCAGCTCTGTGGAGTTTCTGGCCTGCTCAGGCATCCTAATTTGACCTGCAAAGCCACCTTCCCCAAACCAGGTACACCTGTGGGATAGGTAAAGATGCAGTTCCCTACTGAAAGCAGGTTTGCTGGCACCACCAATCAGCTGATTGGCAGTGCCAACGAAGTCCTGTGCCTTTGCTTACGTGGTTTGATTTCAAACCACGCAGGCACAGGAAACTGGGTTTGCTGGCACAGTTGACCATTGGTGCCTGCAATGCCTTGTCCCAGTTTTGATTTCAAACTGCATGGGCAAAGGACTTGCCCTGATGTCATTATTATACCAATAAGGGTTGCTCAGGCTAGCATGAAAATTAGGAATCAGGGGTCTGGGTTAAGTTGAGGCACGTCACTAAGGGAAGCAGATTTCCCTCTCTAGCTTAAAAGGCTAGTGCTGTAAGTTAGCTTCTTAGTGATGAGGAGATTGTTATTTTAGATCATGCTTCGAAGTATTTGAGGGGTGTAGATTCTACTACAATAGGTAGAAAGCTGTGGTTTGATCCGCAAATTTCTGAACATTGGCCATAAAATAGGCCCGGGTGAGATGTAATTAAGGTTGTTTGATTTAATTGACCTGGGACTGCATCTGTTTTAATGCCGAGTGCTAGAATTGCCCATGAGTGCAGGATATCTTCTGCTGAGATTAAAACTCAGATGGGGGATTCTCTTGGGACTACAACTCGATGATCAACTTCTAGTAGGCGGAAATTTCCGGGATGTAGGTCACATGTTGGGACTATGTAGGAGTCAAACAGCAGATTTTCATAGTCTGTATAGTCGTAGCTTCGTTATCACTGGTGGCCAATGGCTTTAATAGTTAAAAGAGGGTTGTTAATTTCATCTATTAAATAAAGGATTTGGAGGGAGGGGAGTGCAATTAGGAGTAAAATGATTGTGGGGAGGATAATTCAGATTATTTCCACTTCTTGGGCATCTATAGTATTAGTGTGAGTTTTGTTGATAATATTAGACTAATAATATGTAGTACCAAGGCACTGATTAAAACAACAATTATTAATACATGGTCAGGGAAGTGAAGAAGTTCTTATATAATGGGGGAGGCTGCATTTTGGAAGCCTAGTTGTGCTGGGTGTGCCACATAGGCTTGATTGATCTATAATTTAGCGCTGACAGAGCTATGCAATTTATTTACTAGGACCTCATAAGGAGAGAAACTTAAGAGGCTGTGTGACTGGCTTGAAAGTGGTTAGAGCTGGTTCACGTTCCCCCTCCCTTGAGGTTTGTACATAGGTTGTTTCTTTGTAGGTATGATATGGGGGCGGGCAGCCGAGAAGTCATTCCAAGTTTGTGTTTGTTAATTCAAGGGTAAGTACTTAATGTTTAGCTGCCAGAGCTTCGCAGATAATAAATATTATTATAATTACTGCTGTCAGTGAAATTAAGGAGCCAACTGATGAAATAGTATCGCAGAAGGTGTATGCCTCTGGATAGTCGGAGTAACGTCGGGGCATGCCCGCTAATCCGAGGAAATGTTGTGGAAAGAATGTCATGTTGACCTCAGTAAATATTATGCCAAATTGAATTTTTGTTCATGAGGAATGCAAAGTATAACCTGTAAAGAGCAGAAATCAGTGGGCAAATCCACATATAATTGCAAATGCAGCTCCTATTGATAGGACATAATGGAAATGGGCAACTACATAGTAGGCATCATGAAGAATAACATCTAATGAGGAGTTGGCTAAAATAATACCTGTAAGGCCGCCTACCGTAAACAAAAAAATGAATCCCAGGGCCCAAAATATAGCAGCATCCCATTTAATTGTTCCGCCGTGAAGGGTTGCGAGTCAACTAAAAACTTTTACTCCAGTAGGAATGGCAATAATTATTGTGGCTGAGGTAAAATAGGCTCGGGTGTCAATGTCCACACCTACGGTAAATACGTGGTGGGCCCACAGAATGAAGCCTAGAAAGCCAATTGATATTATGGCTCACACTATACCTATGTAGCCGAATGGTTCTTTTTTCCCTGCATAGTATGTGGCGATATGGGAAATTATGCCAAAGCCAGGGAGAATGCGGATGCATACTTCTGGATGACCAAAAAATCAAAATAGGT
Organism: Podarcis melisellensis; assembly: GCF_964234715.1. NCBI lineage: Eukaryota > Metazoa > Chordata > Lepidosauria > Squamata > Lacertidae > Podarcis > Podarcis melisellensis. The sequence goes on from NC_138538.1 coordinate 93,828,365, forward strand.
GTTGGTAGAGAATTGGGTATCCTCCTCCTGCTGGGTCAAAAAATGATGTGTTTAGGTTTTGATCTGTTAGTAGCATTGTAATTCCTGCGGCCAAGACGGGAAGCTTAGTATAAGTTAAGTGCATGTAAAATTTTAGGCTTAGTAAAGTGGTTAAGGCGAGGGCAGTTGCTAGTGGGATGAGGTGGCTGGTAGTTAATTCTTCAAGAATTAATCATTTAGGTAAGAAGCCAGTTAATGGGGGGAGTCCCCCTAATGCTATAAGGGTAATTACTGTGATGGTGGAGAGTGCTGGAGAGATTACTCATATTGTTCCTAAATCTTTGGCGGTTTTTGCAGTTGAAGTGATGAAAATTAGGAACATGGAGGTAGTTATTAATGGATAAATTATTAAGGTTAGAAGAAGAAGTTTCTGGCAGATAGGGGAGATGGCAGCTATTCAGCCTAGGCGTCCGGTGGATGAAAATGCTATGATTTTTCGTAGTTGGGTTTGATTTAGTGCAGATCATCCTCCAGTTAAGGTAGAGGAAATAGCTAGTAGTAATAAAATTGTTGTTGGGAGTTGATTAGAAGTTATATATAGTAGAGATATTGGTGGTAATTTTTGTCATGTTGCAATAATTAGAGCAGTTATTATGCCTTGTATGACATTTGGGAGTCAGAAGTGTATGGGAACCAGGCCCAATTTTATGGCTAGGGCAATTGTTAATATAGTGGGGGTTGGCTGCGTGGTGAGTTGAGTAATATCTCAAATTCCAGTGTGCTGCATTAAGAATGCTTGAAAATAAAATGATGGATGAGGCCATTGCTTGAATGATAAAATATTTTGTTGCGGCTCCAGTGGCTCGTGGATGATGTTGTTTGGCCAGGATTGGGATAATGGCTAGGGTGTTTAATTCTAGTCCAGTTCAGGCTAGAAATCAATGGTAGCTCCGAGGGCCAAGCTGGAAATTAAAATGGATAAGATGTAGGGGCTCATTAGTAAAGGAAGGGTTTAACCACCATTTTTGGGGTATGGGCCCAAGAGCTTTGTTAGCTGACTTTACTAGAAGGTAGTATAGTGGGAGCAGAGGGTTTTGGAGTCTCAGGTGTGGGTTCGAATCCCATTCTTCTAGAGGAGGTGAGGGATTATAAATCCCTGTGATTTACTCTATCAATGTAATCCCTAATTTCTCGGGCACACATTTTGGTAACAGTTATTAATTTAGTGGCGGGAACCCTGATAGTGAGATTGGAAGTGAGATATACCACAAGTATAGTGCTAGTGTGGCAGGGAGAAATTGTTTTCATAGGAGGTGTATTAATTGATCATAACGAAATCGTGGGTAAGAGGCTCGAGCCCATAAGAATCCAGTGGTCAGTAGGGTAGTTTTTGCTATTAGGTTAAATGTAAATAATTCTGTTTGTGTGGTTAGGGTAAGTAAAGGTAAAGGGACCCCTGACCATTAGGTCCTGTCGTGGCTGACTCTGGGGTTGCGGCCCTCATCTCGCTTTACTGGCCAAGGGAGCCGGCGTACAGCTTCCGGGTCATGTGGCCAGCATGACTAAGCCGCTTCTGGCGAACCAGAGCAGCACACGGAAATGCCGTTTACCTTCCCGCCAGAGTGGTACCTATTTATCTACTTGCACTTTGAGGTGCTTTCAAACTGCTAGGTTGGCAGGAGCAGGGACTGAGCAACGGGAGCTCACCCCGTTGTGGGGATTCGAACTGCTGACCTTCTGATCAGCAAGTCCTAGGCTCTGTGGTTTAACCCACAGCGCCACCTGAGTCCCTGTGGTTATGGTAGGGCTAAAGAATAAAATACCTGAGAGTGTGTTTATCATCAAAATGTTTATGTATTCAGCTAGGAAGAACAGTGCAAACGGTCCTGCTGCATATTTGACATTAAACCCTGAGACAAGTTCAGATTCCCCCTCAGTTAAATCAAATGGTGCGCGATTTGTTTCTGCTAGGGTTGATACGAATCATATAATTGCGAGGGGTTATGTGGGTAGGATTAGTCAAATGTGTTCTTGCGTAATGATAAGAGTGTGTATTGAGAAGGTGCCAGTCAGTCTAATAATTGAAAGTGGAATAATGCCCAGGGTAACTTCATATGAGATTGTTTGTGCAATGGCTCATAGGGCCCCTATTGGGGCGTATTTTGAGTTAGATGCTCATCTGGACCATAAGATTGGGTAGACTATTATGCTTAAGAGGGCAAGAAGAAATAGAAAGTCTAAGTTTATGTCTGCTAGGGGGTGTGGTATGTCGGGAATTGAAGCCCATATTAGGAGAAACTGGCAACAATCCTAGGCAGCCGGCTTGATTCCCTGTTGACCTCCCTGGCTGCATTCCTCAGCAAGCGCAGGCTAGGTCTCGATCGGCGATTCTTCTCAAACATGAGAAGAATACACGCCCTCTTTCCTGCCCCCTGGCAGGGGAAAGAGATAGACAGAAATGTATTTACATGCCTTTATTTCTGTTTTTGCAGCATTACAAAAAACATGACTGCTCTCTTCAAACTCCAGCAGTACAGTGACACACACTTCCTGTACTTCCTGGACAGGAACAAGCGGAAGAGCTCATATTACACTCTGAGCTAATTCCGGTGCTTCGCACTGCGAATTGACTGTCCCTCTGTTTCCCACGGGCAGTCCCAACATTCCCATCATGTTTACTTTTCAAGCTAGCACTTTGCAGCAGCATTGCATCCGTATCGTAACATGGTATTGGTATTGGAGTTCATATTATCAAATTTTAACAAGGGTTTAAACAAAAAATTGTAGTTGTACACATTCTTCATAAAGTGTATTGTTGACGGCGATTAACCAATAATTGATCAGTTTAGTTGACTCTCGTTTTAGGGGTTTGGCGAGAAATTTTTTTTGATTAAACAAGAAAAATTATTGGTAGGGGGGGTTTGCCATAAAAAAGTATATTTTATTTTAGTTAAATTTTAATGTGTATGGTAAACACATAAATCACTCTGGAGCTCCTTCACTCCGTGTCTGACTCCAAGTTAGCAGTTGCTGAGTTTAAACTCCGCCCCTGTCAGCTCTGGAATGAAGATTCCCAGCCTCTGTCAGCTCCGGAACGAAGCTGACACCAGATGGGTGGGGTATAAAAAATAAATATATTATTATTATTATTATTATTATTATCATCATCATCATTCTCATTAGTATCATTATTATTATTATATTTGTTGAAAAATATGTCCACCAAGCATTAAGACAATAATACCATATAAGTCCAATATCTCCTACGTGGTTGAAGATAATAGCCTAAAGGGCTGCTGTATTAGCATCAGGGCGGGCAAATCATAATTCCCACACTTTCTCAACCAACGAAAAGTTGAAATATATTATTGGCTGTGACGAGCATTGATATGGCTAGTAAAAATACTAAGAGGTATTTGAAGAATCGGGATATGTGGGGGTCTGGTGATATATATCAGCAAATTCAAGGATAGATCATGTAACGAATAAACTAATTGGGATAAATGTGAGGGGGTGCATGTCTAAGACAAGGTTAATATTAATATCTCTATCGGCAATGTTAGTTCATGTAAAATTGGTTGTGGAGGCTTCTGTACCATAGTTTATCAAAATAGCTAGGGGGATTAGGCTGACTTTGAATGCCAATTGTACAGTGGCTTTTGCGTAAAGCGTGCCTCATCCTATTATGAAAGGAATTGGGTTTATAGTTGTGAGAACAGGGTGTGTTATGATAAATAGGACTGTTAGCATGGTTGAGTGTAGGAGGAGGTTGTGGATTTTTACTTTTACTTGGAGTTGCACCAAGATTTTTGGTACCTAAAACCAATGGATTACTACTTTCCTATAGAAGTAAGAGGTCTAAGGACTTCATCCTTAGTTATGTGAGTTAGCAGTTCTAATTGTTTATACAGCTCTTGGTAAACAAGAAGGTAGAACCTTCTATCTCAGTCACAGTCTAGTCTTTTTGGTAAGCTATATTTACAAGTGAATAATCCTGAAATTAGGGTGGGTTTTAGAATTAGAAGTCCTAGGGGTAGCAAATGTAGGATAAGGATGTTCTCGAGCATGGGTGGGAGGGAGAAGGCGAAATTGATTTGAAATGGCTCCTTGTTGGGTTATTAAGAATATGTATTGGGAATAAGTGGCCGTAATGAGGGTTTCAACCCCAGTGATGATGATGGTGTGGGGTGATCAGTTAAATAGGGCAGTAGGTTGGTTGAGGGGGGCATGGCTGTATTGGTTAAGTTAATGAATAATCATCGTTGATATTAATGGGAAGGCAAGTTGTAGACCTCGTACAAGAAGTAACGTTTGGGTGTGCGCACGCTCATAATTAGTGTTTGCTAGAGCAAAGAGGGCTGAGGAAGTTAGGCCATGTGCAAATATTAGGGTTATGGCTCCGGTCAAGCCTCATGGTGTTTGTATAATAATAGCAGAGGTTACTAGGCCCATATGACTTAGGGATGAGTAGGCGATGAGAGCCTTCAGGTCTGCTTGTCGTAGGCAAATTGAGCTAGTTATTACAATACCTCATAGAGCTAAAATTATGACCGGGAATATGAGGGTAGGTGGGTAGGGGTTTAATATGGATGAAATACGAATCAGGCCGTATCCTCCTAATTTTAATAAAATGGCAGCTAATACTATTGAACCAGCGATTGGGGCTTTTGGAAGTCAAAGATGTAAGCCATATACAGGTAATTTGACTAAAAGGCAGAGCGATCCCGATGGGGTGTCATCGCGGCTGCACCCCCACAAACGGTGTGCCATGCCCCCAGGACATGCACCACGCCCCTGCGGGCAGCGCATCACGCCCCTGGGATGCGTGCCACGCCCCCCCAGGACACACACCAGCTACGCCCCCACCTGTTCTCCGCCCCCCGGTGCCGGAGCATGAAGCTCCGCCACTGCCTGCTGGTTGGAAACAATCTCTTTCTCTTGTACAGCGGCACTTCTTTCCATACTACCCCCTCTAAAAAGTGGTGAAGGTCTTATATTTGTTGGCAGATGAATTTTGCAGAACATATGCAGAGAAATTGCACTGGAAAAGAGTGATCGCATGTTACATTTGAAGGAGAAAAAGCAAATGGCCCAGGGAAGCCATGGCCATATCCTCCGAATCTTCTGACCATATTCCTGTTGCTTTCAGCTCTTAAGTTTAATCACTGGAAGTCCTGGAGTTTGTCCCCACCCCCCGAAATGTTCTAATGTACTTCTTATAATTATTTTCCTCAGTGAGCTATTTGAAGTGAAAGACATCCGGACCATACATCATGTGTTCATTGTTTTCTTCATCATGATCAGTCTCAGCACCCTCATGGTAGACTCCATTGATGAAGGAAGGTAGGAAAATATTGAAGGGATCAGCTGGAGGTTTGTTTCTTTTTGTTTTGTTTTAGTGTTGGACTTGAGTCATTTCATACCTGAACCAATGAAAATGTATCTGCATGCAAAGTCTTGGAAGATGTGGAGCCCTCCCAGTACTAACTGAAGGGCTGCAGGCTATGCCACAATAACTACAAGTTTTCCCACATGTGTGTGCTTATCCAAGGGGTCCTGGATCTCTGTAGGGGTTGTATTTGTCTGTATCTCTGTGTTTGCTTTCTTGCTTTAGAGTGTTCTGTGCAGTATAAAACCTTAGGGTGTATACTTAAGTTCAGTATTCGTTTCATAAGATTTATACACTGCCTGATTCTAAAAGGAACCTCAAAGCGGTTTATGAAAGATAAAACAAGAAAATCATGAAAAAATCACAACCATACTCTAAAACATACAAAACTTAGAATACTAAAAAAGATTAAAAGTACCTCAACTTTCGTTATAGAATTCCTTAGCTGTTACTGATTTAATCTGATGGAATATATATTTTAACCCAGGTATATGATTTTAACTTTCTGTGTTGTTTGAATCTCTTTTGAAGGTTGGTGGTGAAGTTTGATCTCCTGGTCTACGCTTTTGGCAAATCTTCTGTCGCTGCTTCCACTTGGCTTTACATGTTCCTGTCTACCCTGACTGTGCCCTATGGGCTCTTCCTCCTGTGGGCCCAGGGCTGCCACAGTTCCCCCCACAAGACAATCCGCTCCGCTTTCTTTGGGGGTCTCCTCATGATCTTCCAGATATTTGCGCTTGGAGTGGTTCCAACTTACATTGTCGTTGCCTACCGTTTACCACCAGCTTCCGCTGCCATAGTGATCTTTGAGCAGGTGAGTTTTTCATGTGGAGAGCTAGTTTCTTCTGGATGTAGCTAAAGGTCATTTCACAAAGCTTGAATTAGCAAAATGCTGCTTTATGCCATGATCTGAGTCCTTAGCTAACCTGTAATTTTGTGCACACATTCTACTTTTGCTTCTGCCTGACTTGGGGTAATATTAATGGTGACAAGTTTTCATTTTTTTCCAAGAGATTGAGCCTGAGGGTGTTAGAAATGGTCAGATGCAAAAAGAAACGCACCATAATTGTTAAGATCTAGTAGGTACTTCTGTTTTCAGATACGCTGATGGTTTAAACCACTAATAACTAGCTGCAAACACCCTCTTTTTGAGCACGGTGATGGAGAGAGAATGGAAGCATTCTTGAAGGATACTGATTCTCTCAACTTCTTGCATTCTGGGTGCAGACCTGGCTTGTGACTGAATCTGCTTTGGTCTCACCTTCATCAAAAGAGGGGCAGAGGAGCTTTTGATGCTATTGACCATGGTATCCTGCTGGACCATCTCTCACTTAATTGCAAGATGTCAAATACATTTTATCTGTTATTCCACTCCTTTAGGTGCGCCTGCTGATGAAAGGCTACTCTTTCATTAGGGAGAATACTTCTCGAATACTTTCCTTTACGCCACAGAAGACAAGTGAGTGACTGTTTCCTACAATAATTGTACAGCTGTGGTGATGAATGCACCCTCCCTTCTTCCTGTTCTGAGAGTTGGGTTCTGTGACATGGAGACAATTCAAAGACCTGTTCTAGTTTAGAAGAATGTGTGTATGTGCCTCCCCATGTTTTGCAAGATTACCAATACCATGCAACTTGTCAGTCTTCTAATGCTTATTGGAATAGGAGTACACATCTTGCAAAGGATATAAGAGAATCCTGGGTTTAGTGGAACGGGGGAAGTGCTCTGACAATAGGGGGCTTATTTGGGGTGGGAGGGCGTTAAACCTGGGGTGGACTAGAGATGAGGGGCTTGTCACAGACTTGCCTTACTCATTGTAAAAAAAATAAATAGAATAAGAATGGCATACAAACAATCTCCTTGGACTGAGAAATCGTATAAATTTATTACTGCTAAACTCAAGCATTAATGAACAGTTTGAGACCCATAGAAAATAGGATGGAATCCTGTGGGTTTATTTTTTACTGTGTGGCATTATCTGGTACTAAACGACTCTCTCCCTTCTGCTTTTTCAGACACCGTCCAAGTTCCTAAAGTTTCCCAGTACCTGTATTTCCTCTTTGCTCCCACCCTTATTTACAGAGATGCCTATCCCCGGTAATGTCAATATAGTTGCTCCATTGTGACTTGGCAATTCTTATAGCCATTGTGATGGTGAGGTTGGACTGGATGCATGCTTCATAACGGAGGGCATAACACACGGGTTGGGGACCTCAGGCCCAGGGGGCAGGTGCAGTCGTCTGCAGTGGCGTAGCATGGTGGGTTCACAGGCATGGTTGCCTTGGGCGCAAAATTGTTATAGATAAAAAAGTTTAACACTCGGGGCAGCCTCAATGTAACTGCACATTCTGTCGCTGGGATCCATTGAAAACAGCTTCTCCATGCGAACCAGGAGGGATCTCTCCAAACCATAGAACGACTCTTCTTATGTCTCGTGGGCGATGTGGATAGTATTAGGCAGTTGAATGTGTTTCCCTCCCTCCCACCCAACCTCTCCGCACGGCCCCTGGCAGCCCACGCTACACCACTGGCCTCTGAGCCCCTCTATCTATTGCACTACCCACTTTTGCCTCTGACCCTACCCACTGCTGGGTCTCTAACTTAACTCATGGTCCTGAATTTCAGTGGGTCTTCTCTGAGTAAAGGTTAGTTGAAGACAACCATTTGTTTCTCTGAATTTTCCCGGAGCAGGCCTAGTAGGATCCAAAATGCATTGGTTCAATGCATATCTTTTTTGAGCACACTAGTACTTTTTGTTTCTGGTTCCAATGACAGGTGCAGAATCTGGCCATTTTGGCTTTAAGATATTCTACACTTCATGGGTTTTGATGGGTTTTTTTTATATATAAGGTTCTAGAATTCCCTTGTAGAAGTTGCTGTGTTATACAGGGTTGTCTTTCTATTTTCCATGGTATTCCACATTCTCCAATCTGTATATCCTATTGCCCTCAACTACTCCTTTCCTTCTTTATGCAAAATAACAAACTGATTTAAAAAATGGTAGTGCAGCTGCACATTTAGTAAAACATGCCATTTGAGCAAAATCATAACTAGCAAACAGACTTTCTTACTTTAAATATTTGCTTCTTTTGCACTTATTAGTTGCTTTTATTATGGAAAGTAACTCAAAGTGATTTGCTGTCTAGCAGTTGTTTGTAAAATTCTCGCAAATTGGGTTTCAGTTGATGCCAAGCAAGTTCTTATCTTGATTTAGGTGTAATGACTGTGATTTCCTTTTCTTTTCAGAACTCCTACAATAAGATGGAGCTATGTAGCTACCATGTTTGCAGAGGTTAGATATTTCTGTTCCTTTGGAGATTTCTGTGTTTCTGCAGATAATTATACAGCCTTGAAAGCTCATAAGAGTGACTGGTTCATAAAAATATGTACTAGCCTACCAGACTGCACAAGCCTGTATTAGTTATTTTTATTTTGGCATTAAAAAAATAGACACAATGCTTTCTGAAGCTTCCATGCCTGTTCACCTGGAATTGCATCCTATTCCCTTAGATTTGGATCACTGAATGAATAATTACCCCTAAACTAATGACAAACACACCTTCCCATTGTAAGATAAATAAAACAGTTTCACTTCTCAGGATACAATAGTACTAAATGACAAGCCTTCCTAAACCGACTTTTAACCGATGCCTGTGTGCTAGTCCTCTTATCACCTGTAAACATTTTCCAGAGTTTAGGAAATTATGAACAGCGCAGCAATCTGTATAGTGTATTTTTATTTTGCCGAGTGGAGCAGATCAGCTAATTTCAAGCACGGTCGTATTTCTCAAATGGAGACGTAGTCCTCCCCTGGGCTGGGCTAGCCATGCAGTGTCACATATCCTAAAAGTTCAAAGGACAATCTTGGATAAAAAGACTACTCTACTCTACTCTACTCGTGGGACCTGCTCCTTGCAGGACAATGAAACCGCTCCCACGGCAGCTGCTGTCGGTAAAGCAGGTGTTCCACTTGGGCCCCTCCACATATACACATGCCAACAGCGCACCTACCCAGGCCTCCCAACTGCTGGCATAGTAATTCTGCACATGGTGGAGCCCACGTAGAATGCCGTTTATCTGAAAGAAGCACGGATTATCGTAGTGGCACTGAAACCTTTGGTCAGCTGTTGCCTATGGCTGCATACACACCGGACATTCAAAGCACCTGGCTCCCCCCACAAAGAATCTTGGGGACTGCAGTTTATTAAGGGTGCTGGGAATTAGAGCTCGGGGGGGGGATTAAAATGCATGTCTAAGGATTCTTTGGGGAATGTCATGTGCGTTAAATGTATCATCTTTACTCAGCTTAGATCTGTGCATATTGGTAACTGGGATCAGCTTTCTCTCTTACGGATTCCTCCTGTGCTACTTTTATAATCAGGGGCTTTTGTTTTTACTCCTCTCTAGGTCCTTGCGTCACTCTTCTATTTGCACTATATAAGTGAAATATACATCTTTCCTGCATTTCGGAAATATAGTCGAGAGCCCTTTAATGTACGAGGGCTGGCCCTTTGCATCTTGCACAGCATGCTTCCATGTGAGTGCTTTTGCGTATAACCCTGGCCCCTTTTAATTCTGGAATTTTTCTAAGCAACAAATAAATAATCAGATACAGTGGTGATATTGGCAACAACTGGCAGTGTATGGCCTGTTGGCTATATGATCTTAGCTTTGGGGTTCCCTGACTTGTAGGGTTCCTGAAAACCTGTTACTGGGGCAACAGCTGAAGCTGAGCGTGAATCTCACTGTTCTGAGAGAGAACATGGGAAGTTGCCTTACCCTGATCAGACCATTGGTCCATCTAGCTCGGGGTCGTCCACACTGACCAGGAGTGGATCTCCAGGGTTTCCAGACAGGGAACATTTCCTGGCTCTACCTGGAGATGCTGCAGATTGACCTTTTGCATGCACTCACTACCACTGAGCTACTGCTCTTCTCTCTGAACACCTTTTGCAGTCTGTTCCTTAGTAACATCAGACCTGGTAGACTGGAGAAGGTGCGATCCTGCTTCATCCAACTCTGCTTTTTAGTCTTGTTGCTGCAGCCTATTGTCACTTATTTATCATAATCATAACACAATAGGCTCTAATTTTTTCTGTTGCTCTTAGCTGAAAACCTAGCTGTAGCTACATACATAAACAACTTAACCATCCTTTTTTGGAATTTCTAACCATATAACCCCTGACAGAAAGGCTCCAGTGTTTGTTTGCTTGTTTGTTTTTGGTAAACTCCTTTTTTATCTTTTAAATTCCTCATGGAGTCCCCCCTGCCCCCCCCCCGAGAGATGGGAAAGTCTGCTTGCTCAGTTTGTGGCCTGAAAACAGAAGCACAACATTATATGTCTTCTATTTATATATATAAAGGTTCAAGCTAACTAATACTTTAGCAAATATGACAAAGCAACTAAAATACATAGCTTTACATTTACACATTAACAATCTTTAATGATCTTTATTGCTAGGCCCATTTCTTATCCTTGCTAGCTTATTTGCTGCCATTTGCCCCTCACAGAGCTTTTGCAGTACAGTATATGTGGCATAAGATCAACAAACCTTTGCCCAACACTGTATTAGCAAATGGCCAAGAGCAAACATCCTCAGATATTGTCCTAAGCAAGGTCAATCAATACTTTCATTGCTTCTATTTCAAGTGTTTGCTATTCTAGAGCCTTTATGGAAACTTGGGGAGCAATACAGAGGGGGGAGGGCAAGCCATTTCCCCCTCCACATGAATGAAATAAATTAGCCTGAAATACATGTTTTCTTCATTGCTCCACAGGTGCATTGGTGACATTAATCTTATATTATTTACTCCTTCACTGCTGGCAGAATGCTTTTGCTGAGATGCTGCGCTTTGCTGACAGAATGTTCTACAAGGTAATTGATGTGCAAGGCTCATGATATCTCTCTCTCTCTCTCTCACACACACACACACACACACATGCACAAAACACAACACACAAAGAAGTATTTGCTATCAGTTTTAGAGTGTACCTTGGTTTGTGGAACGCTCCATTTGATAGAAATGTTGTGTGTGTGTGTGTGTGTGTGTGTGATTTTGCCATTGATGAGGTTCCTCCTGCCTAGAGAGGCCGATCAGATACCATCAGTTTTCTGCACAACCTGTTAATACATTCCTTTACCTCTGGTGAAAAAGGGAACCTGTGCCTTTTTTTCTGTTGACATTCCTGATTCAAAAGCATTTGTTGCTATGTGTTGTGTTACTGGGCTTTTTGGATAGAATTTTAACCTTGCTGTGACTTTTAAACAAATGTAAATAGTTTTGGGTATGGCGTCATGGAAGAAAAGTATGTCCACTCTATAAATAGTAGATCTCACCTGCAGCCTCCTTTTCGTGTTGTCATATACTGGCACCTTTATTTTATTTATTTTATAATTTTTTTGTTGATTTTCACAAAATTTTAAACAAAACAAATAAACAAACATGGATCATAATCTTATTAAAATTACACTTATTAACATGGCTAAGTGACTTCCTCGCTTCCCCTTGGTTGAATTTTCATGCACTTCCTTTTAACGGTTTTCCAAATCAAAGTTCGTATGAAATTTAACTAAAACATTAACATCCTTATATCTTTTAATTTTAAAATTAAACATATTGATTCATCACTTAACTTATATGAAATCCTAAGCCAATTAAATATCTGCAAGCTATTTCCAATTAATTTAATTTTACATATTTAACTAAATAATCATTAAATTTTGTCCATTCTTCCTGATACTCCTCCTCCTTCTGGTCGCGGACTCTTCCAGTTAGGTCGGCCAGCTCCGAAAACTCCATCACCTTCATCTGCCATTCTTCCACCGTAGGAAATTATTGCGTTTTCCACTTTTTTGCTAATAAAATTCGAGTGGCAGTTGTGGCATACAAAAATAATTTAACATCTTTCTTGGGCAATTCCAAACCTGTTATTCCAAGAAGAAAGGCCTCTGGTTTCTTTATAAATGTATATTTCAACCTTATTTTTTTCAATTCATTATAAATCTTTTCCCATAAGTCTTTCACCTTGGGACAGGTCCACCACATGTGATAAAAAGTTCCTTCTTTTTCTTTACATCTCCAGCATAAATTATCACAAATATGATATATCTTTGCTAATTTAACAGGGGTCAAATACCATCTATACATCATTTTCATTATATTCTCCTTTAACATTGTACATGCAGTGAACTTAACCCCTTTCTTCCACAATCTTTCCCAATCCTCAAACATTATGTTATGTCCTACATCTCTTGCCCAATCTATCATTACTGATTTAACTTGTTCATCCGTTGTATGCCACTCCAACAGTAACTTATACATTTTATTTTATTTTTATTTATATATAAATTTTTATTAAGTTTTTCTTTAACAAATAATTTTGACAACCATGTTTACCAATTTACAGTTTTTGAACTTCCACCAGTACCTCCTTCAATCATCCATTTTACATATCTTTACACATTTTCTATGTAGTATTGCCGATTTGATAATAACCTTCCATCTCAGTTTCTTTCTTACAATATACCTTGGTTTATCACAAAGCCTCTTTAAAACCCACTAGCGTTGTCTGTTCATCACATACAGTTTTCAGATATTCCGTAAACTTTCCCCAGTCCTTAATGAATTTGTGATCTTTCTGATATCTAATTTTTCCAGTCATTTTATCCAATTCTGCATAATCCATAAGTTTCATTCTCCACTCAGTCAAGGTCGGTAGTTCCTCTTGTTTCCATTTTTGGGCTATTAGTATTCTTGCCGCTGTAACTGCATATTGAAACAGTGTATAATCACATCTTTTTATCTCTCTTCCTGTTATTCCTAACAAAAAGGCTTCTGGTTTTTTAACAAACGTATATTTAAACATCTTTTTCAATTCGTTGTATATCATTTCCCAGAAACCCTTTACCTTCTTACATTCCCACCACATATGAAAAAATGAACCTTCTTTTTCTTTACATTTCCAACACTCATTACATGTTTTATACATTCTTGCTAACTTTACGGGTGTAATATACCATCTGTAAACCATTTTCATAATATTTTCCTTTAACGCCGTACATGCAGTGAATTTCATATTATCATTCCATACCTTTTCCCAATCATCCAATTGTATATTATAACCAAAATCTCTGGCCCATTGAATCATGACCGACTTTATCTCCTCATCTTTTGTTTGCCATTCCAAAAGTATTTTGTACATTTTTGACAATATCTTAACATCATTATCAATTATCTCCGTTTGAAATTTCGATTCTTTCTCTGTATATCCCCTCTCTTTGAGGTCCATTTTGAACCTTTCATTTACCTGAAGATAATGCAACCAATCATACACATAGTCTTTAACTTGTTCATATGGCTTCATTTTCCATTCCCCCCCCCCCTCTTTCATTACTAACTCACCATAAGGTATCCAATTTCCTCTCATATTAATTTTCTTTACACTCAATATCTCTAATGGTGACAACCTCTGCGGAACTTTAGGTTCCAGTATATTTTTGTACCTCTCCCATATTTCTAATATGGAGCACCTGAAAATATGATTATCAAAACCCTTATGAGTTTTCTTCTTCTCCAACCATAAGTAGGCGTGCCAACTTATACATTTTAGACAGATTTTTTTTCCAGATAAATTTTTATTATTTTCTTCATATAATCTTTTTAAACTTTTATTGGCAATTTTAATGCCTTATGTATAGTGCTCAGAGGTTCTATTTGTAGTCAAGCAGTATATATAGACATGTTGTTAAATAAATGAAATCATACAAATGTGTGTTCTGATCCTGCTCCTGCTTCCACTTGGGGCCATTAATGATTAGTTTGAGCAGTTTAGAGGACAGTGATAGAAAAGGCCTCTGAATTTCAGCTACCTTCTATATTTCTCTTTTCTGAATGTGGTTTGCAGGTTGCCCCCCCCCCCACACATTGAATTACTGTTCATGTAGAGAAAATGTCACATTTGATTTAGCTCTGATCATTTTGGATCCGAGCCTTGGAGACCTAGTGTAGCTACAAATACTGGGACACCAGTGACTTATTCTCAGGGTGGCTGTTTGGGAAGGAGGAGGTTAGGATTTAATGCCTGCAAATGAGCTCTTGGGGAATTTCAGTTATACATTGCAACAGTACACCAGATGTTCACAGAGATTGTATTGCCAATTGCTCTAAAACACTTGAATAGCAGGAATGCACTTGGCACTTTGATCCTGCAGCTTTAAACACTGTCTCTAAGGTCTCTGCGCTTTTTACTTCCCTGATCCTCTCTTGCAGGACTGGTGGAATTCTACATCTTATGCAAAGTATTACCGAACCATGAATGTGGTGGTGCATGACTGGCTATATTACTATGCATACAGAGATGTCCTTTGGGTAAGCAACTATCTTTTAATGCACCCCCTTGCTTCAGCTCTAATAGAAAGTCATTTTTTAAAAGGAATGGCAGAGATCTTTACATTTCCCCCACAAAATGATTTTATTAAAGTTTTAATGTAAAGGTGAATTACACAACATGCAAAATACCTAAGTCACTTTACCCATACAGAGATCTGACAGAAGGTGGAAAGAGAGAAGCTTGTACTTAGGCAGTCTGGTTTGTATCCAGTATTTGGGAAGTCACTTCTTTTTTTACCAGTCTACCACCAATTTCACCCCTCCATGCCATATCCCACACAGTTCCAGCTCTGACGCTAAGTGTTTGTGGGGCTGCATTGAGTAGGAGGGATCAGCAAAAATGAGCTGCCCTGCCTTGTGCAAGTAGAAGTCCTTTTGACAGAGCAAGGCCACCACTGGAGACAACCCTCCCTGTGCAATAAATGTGAATGGGCAATTTAAGGGTGGTTATCACAAGCTGTTCACTGTTGTTTTTGAAAATTGAATCTCCTCTGATACATTCACCTATCAGAGTGTCACCCTTCTCTCTCTCACCACCAGTTATTTGGGAAGAAATTCAAAGCAGTCGCTATGCTGTCGGTCTTCACTCTTTCTGCTATTGTGCACGAATACATCCTGGCGATGACCTTTGGTTTCTTCTATCCAGTATTATTGTCCGTCTACATGTGTTTTGGAAGTAAGTACCAGGTGGCGCTGTGGGACACAGGTGGCGCTGTGGGTTAAAGCCTCAGCGCCTAGGACTTGCGATCAAAAGGTCGGCGGTTCGAATCCCTGCTGCGGGGTGCGCTCCCGCTGCTCTGTCCCAGCGCCTGCCAACCTAGCAGTTCGAAAGCACCTCCGGGTGCAAGTAGATAAATAGGGACCGCTTACCAGCGGGAAGGTAAACGGCGTTTCCGTGTGCAGCTCTGGCTCGCCAGAGCAGCGATGTCACACTGGCCATGTGACCCGGAAGTGTCTCCGGACAGCGCTGGCCCCTGGCCTCTTAAGTGAGATGGGCGCACAACCCCAGAGTCTGTCAAGACTGGCCCGTACGGGCAGGGGTACCTTTACCTTTATCTTTACCAAATATAACAGGGGATGCGGGTGGCGCTGTGGTCTAAATCACACAGCCTAGGGCTTGCTGATCAGAAGGTCGGCAGTTCGAATCCCCGCGACGGGGTGAGCTCCCGTTGCTCGGTCCCTGCTCCTGCCAACCTAGCCATTCGAAAGCACATCAAAGTGCAAGGAGATAAATAGGTAAGGTAAACAGCGTTTCTGTGCGCTGCTCTGGTTCGCTAGAAGCGGCTTAGTCAAGCTGGCCACATGACCCGGAAGCTGTATGCCAGCTCCCTCGGCCTATAGAGCAGGATGAGCGCGCAACCCCAGAGTCGTCTGTGACTGGACCTAACAGTCAGGAGTCCCTTTAGTTTACCTTACCAAATATACCTTCCGGCAAGCTGCAGTTTCTGTAAATTCTGAGGATTAGCTTTTAGTTGCCATCTGTACTTAATGTTCTAAGATGCAAGGGGCTTACCATTTGCTCCCTCTAAACCTAAAAGCCTCTCCTGACCCTAGTTAAATCTCCATTCTTTGAGACTGATCATGGCCAGAATAGGAGGGAGGACTTCCTTGGCTTGGCTGAGTAATAAGTTTTGATAATGCTCCAAACTCTAATATGCGGCTGTCAGAGCTGCCCGAGGTCCCAGCTCACAAAGGACCAACGCCAGTTCGTTGTTATATACAAAAGTCTTTATTGAAGTTCAGTTTCGCTTTCTAAGCCGCAGTGCGCAGCTCTACATCTCAAACTCTAGACCGCTAAAGCTCCGTCTGAATCTCCTCCCCCCAGACACCAGTTTAAGACTCTAGCCTTGCTCCACCTCTTCCTTTGCTCTTTCCTCCTCTGGTTCCGCCTGTCCGCTGGGGTCTTGCCCTTTCTAGACTCTTCTGACGCTGAGTCCCCTGAGCCCCCTCTGGTGGGCTTTAGGACCTGGTTCCCAATCCGGGTTTTCCAGCCGGCAACCTTCCTCCTGACCGTTACACTGCTCCTGTCACTGCTTCCCCCTTCGGGGAGGCTAGCTGGACCTGACTTCCCCTCCGTTCCCCCACTCTCCGATAGAGGCGTGGTCAGCCCTGACTCATCTTCTCTCCCTGCTGGAGGAGACGCTGGCCCTGATACATGGGACTCTTCCCCCCACTACGCTCTGGTGGGGAAGCTGGTCCTGATCTCCCGCTGCTGCTTTGGGAGTCCCCGCTGGCCCCTTGCTTCTGGTGCGTCCCCCCTGGGACCTCCCTTGCCCTGGCCATCGGCGCCCCCCTCTGGGAATCTTCTGATTCGCTGGAGAAGCTCATGGAATCTCTCGGGTCACTGTCATACTCCCCTACGCAGCCCTCAGATTCTTCCCCTTCGCTCTCCATTTCCTCTCTCCCCTGTGCCTCTGCTCCTGAGCCCCTGACAGCGGCTTTCTCAAAGACTTGGGAGATGATCCTTGTTTTGGAGGTCTTCAGCTAGCAACCTGAAAAGAGGTGCCCTTTCCCCCTGCTTGACAATGGCAGTATCAACCATCTGTCATGGTGGACAAGTATTTCTCCTATCATATAGCCAACTTTGTTTCATATGAGCAGGTGGCCCACTGATTTTTCTGTGTGATTTAAAGGGAAAGCCCTGTCTCTTTTCCACTGTAACTCCAAAAAACAGTTGAGAGCCATTTATTTCCATGGAAAGAGATAAATGTGTCATACGGACACTTTGCTAACTGGGGATCAAGGAAAGAATGCTGCTGGTGTCCTTAACATGAATTTTGAGTGCATTTTAATTTTCTTCCGTCAGCGTTTTTCAACTTCATTCTCAGCGACCGTCGGAAAGGCCCCATTTGGAATGTGCTCCTGTGGCTTACGCTTGCACTTGGTATAACTTTGATACATTACCTCTACAGCCTGGAATGGTATGCTTATAAGCACTGCCCTTTGAAAAATGTGAGTATCCCACTTGTCATTGGAAATAAGAGGAACAGAGCTGAGCTGCTATTCTGGACTATTTATTCAAGGCCTAAGATGTGAAAGTAAAATTCGAAAACCAGATTTTTAGAAGGTTGCCTTCTGCCCAGAATAGCTACCGTAGAGGTTTCTTTCTAACAAGAATAACAAGCAGCAGGGTCAGAAAAAAAACACCTTTGAAACTTCCTCCATGTCTTTTTATATGAATAATGTAAAGCTCTGAGTGAGTTTCTGCCCTTCTGGAGAGATGAAAGCCAAAGGTTCTTAGAGGATGGAAGGGGGCAGTAAAGAAGGGAGGGAGAGGAAGGTAATGGAAAAGAGTGAGAGGCCTTAGTGGAGCACAGTGGTTTCTTCATTCTACTTGCTGTGTTCTGTTATTCAACTGCCACCTTTGGATCTCCTGGGTTCAAACAAAGAGAATTCACTACATCTTTGCCGCATTTAATATGCAGTGCCCACTACCTTTCCCTATTTAATATGTAGTGCCAAATCAGCCCACATGCATATGCATAGCCCCCTGGGGCTGGTTCTTGGACTCATAGTAAAGGTAAAAGGTAAAGGTACCCCTGCCCGTACGGGCCAGTCTTGACAGACTCTGGGGTTGTTAAGAGGCCAGGGGCCAGCGCTGTCCGGAGACACTTCCAGGTCACGTGGCCAGCGTGACAAAGCTGCATCTGGCGAGCCAGAGCCGCACACGGAAACGCCGTTTACCTTCCCGCTGGTAAGCGGTCCCTATTTATCTACTTGCACCCGGAGGTGCTTTCGAACTGCTAGGTTGGCAGGCGCTGGGACCGAGCAGCGGGAGCGCACCCCGCCGCAGGGATTCGAACCGCCGACCTTTCGATCGGCAAGTCCTAGGCGCTGAGGCTTTAACCCACAGCGCCACCTGCGTCCCCAGTGGACTCATAGTAGCTGGAGCCAAGTAGGATTGTAGTTTCAGGATTGCAGACAGCAGTTCTGCTTGACCTGGAAGACCTGCTATTCAGAGAGTTAAAGAGTTAAAGAAGCTGCCCTGAAGAGGGGTCTTACTGGGAAGGGCAAGCCTTCACACACACACACACACACACACCACTTCTAATTGCCTAGATTGGCTGTTGCAAGTTGGGTGGCCGCCCAGGCTTGAGAGACAGCAAAGTAAAACACTTTGGTTTCATCACTGGCATTTGTTCACATGGCTAAGGGATAGCTCTACAGAAGTGAAAGTGCCCAGCATTTCCTGCCTAACATTACTGTTCCTCTTGTGTTTTATAGCCCACTTTCCTTGACTATGTGAAACCGCGTTCCTGGACTTGCCATCTTAAGTTCTGACACCCTTTGGGATATCCCTCCGCGTCAAGGCCAGAAGATGCTTGTCTTTTAAACAGTGACAACAAGTTGGGCTAGTGTGTTAAAACGACTGCAGACTTTTTAAAGGGAAACTGTCTTTAGTGATGGCAAATGATGGCATTTTGTCACTCAAGGCAGCTAGGACTGCAGGTGGCTTGGCAGATGGTTCTTTTTCCTTCGGCAGCTCCAACCTGAGCCATTTCCATGAATGAAACCTACTGAAAGGTTGGTGAAGGAATTTCCGGTGAAGTTTTTTGCCTATTGCAAACAGTACTTTTATGTGTTACTACTTTTCTCTCTTAACTGTCTGAAATTGGCAGTATTGTGATTGGGGTTAGGCTTGCCTGTCTGACCGTAACCATCCTTCCGAATTGCCTTTTGAAACGGGACACTTGCTCAGTATTTGTATGCATTCTTTTGCTTGTTGCTACGGCACAATATGTGATGGAGCCAGTGGCCCACAAACACTGGCGTTGCTTTTTATTTACTGTCACCAGCCAACCTCATTTCCTCCCCAATCCCAAGTATAGGGAGGTACAGGGCTATTTGCATTGGGGTGTGGAAAAGGTAAGGAGAATGGGAGAGAGACTTGGGGTTTCTTACCTTTCCCAAACCACGGCCAAAGCGAGGGGGGCTTGAGTCTGGAGATGTGTGTTACTGGACACCCTTCTTGTTGGAGGGCCAAGTTCACTTGCCACTTGTATGTGACTTTGTGGATACCTGGTTGGAGAAGCAGTAAGATGTTTTACACCCTTTTCCGTGGAAGTAGCCACAATGGAAGCATATGAGTTTTGATTCACCCACAACCTTTAAATAGCTGTTGAAATGTAAATTGGCCTAGGATATAAGGAATCTGTTAACTTCTGCTTTGAAGGATAATATTATTCTTATGTGTCCTGAAAGGTACGTCATAATTTTTGCCTTGTTTTCAAGCTTTGTTTCCTGCCCCCCTTTTGAATAAATTTTCACTGGCTGAAGTGTACCATTTAGGTGTAGGATCTTCCTTTGGATACTTAGCCTCTTCATAATATGAGCAGTAGAGGTTGGTCTTTTCCTTACCAGGCTCACTTTGCCCTTTGGCTTCTGATCCAGTAAAACAGGCAGCATTAAATTAAGTACCACAATTAAGGTGCAACTTAAATTGCAGACATGTTGCACTGTGAGTAACTTGCATCCTCTCTGCCAAGGATGGCTATTTGCTGCTTTCTTGTTGGCAACACCACAATGCACACAGTAGCTCATGGTCCAGAAGACTTGGTGCACACGTGGGACTGTTTTCTGTACCAAAAGTGGGTGCTGTCTGCTGCTAAGGGCTGTATCATTCCCATTTTAACCAGAACCAGTGTCTTCAGGGGTTCCTGCTCTCTAGCTAAGGACTCAAGTGGACCTGATGCTGTTTATGCAATTAGTTCTTTTGAAAATAAATAGCATCTGTCGAGCCCCAATGTGGATTGGAATTGAGGCATAGGGCTGAGGAGCTTTAACAATAGGCTCCCAGTTTTGATCAGGGGGATCCCCACAGTGCTATGTGGATTAAACTTTTATAAGCAGCGAAATGCTGCCCTTTGCTACATGTCCAGTTTTACGTTTTTTGCATTCCTCACTGAGGATTACAGCAACGATTTGGAGGGCAAATGCAGTTTGTGTTGAAGAACCTAGAGAGTGTGTTGGCTTGCAATGATCATGCTGCTCCACTGAAAACGCTGGTTTACTTTGTGAGACAGGCTTGGGTGGGTGGTGTGCTTAGAGCTACAGAAGGAGGGACTGTGTCATTGTGAAAAACAATACCCTTATATTGCTGACTGCTCACTGTGTAGTCTATAATCTGGAGCTTTTCTCTCAGCCGCCCCAAAGTGCATTTCTGACATGTTCTAAGAGTGCAAAGGAGTGGGGGGGGGGGCTATATACTAGCGTAGGCACATAGGGGAAATGCAGTTTTTTGTGTTCTTGAGCTGCTGTCCTTTGTATTGTCCTAAATTTGGTGCCCTAGTAAATTCTAGGTGCTGGCGGCTTTTCTCATGTCATCTAACTGCAGCAAAAAATGAAAATTAATTCTGATTTATACTGCAGAAAACAGTTTACGTGATAAGTGTGCTAATTTTAATCAGTATTTGATATGACCCAAGTGTATTGCCATTTAGCTAAGCCATGTGTTCCAGGTTTATTTGACTATGGTGGGTGTGCCATTGATAATTTTTGTGGATTTTGGGGGAAGTGCCACCTGGATTGAATATTATGAACAGTAGTTTCAAGATGCCAAACGTCAAGAACAGTATTTAATCTAGTTCAAAACTTTAAAAATTCACTGAAACAGTATCCACTTTTGGAGAAAGATGAGGAAATGTGAGCATCTGAATTTGGATCAACACCCTGTGTAAACTCTGAAGGAGTCTGATAAGTACCATTAACAAACACACTGCTTGTAGAGGCTACTCACTTGCAGGTTCTAGATAGGAGTGCGAGGGAGATTTCTGTTCCTAGAACATTACAAACTATATGTGCAGACTGTAGTATTGCTAAATCAGTGTTAACATGGTAGACTCATCCATTCCAAAAAGCTTTTTGCTTTTGTTTTTAAATTGTCTATGATGGCACTGTAATTGTCATTATAAGATGGCCGGAATCCACCCAAAGAATTTTCATTGCATTGTGTCCTTTTCTGCTGCTTGTTTAAAGAGAACCCCCCCTCCCCACAAACCTCCATCTTCAGAATATAATTTGAGAATTTTATCAAATAAACCCTGTTGTCTTTGGGAAATACGTGTACTTTTATCTAAGGGGGACGTGTGGGAAGATCAGTATACTAATTGTAATCAACCTCATGCTTTGGGACTGAATCTGTGAATGTAAACTGAATGGGCACAACATGGTTGCAAATCTCTTGCGAATGATCTACACAACTGATTGTAACCTTTGTACCTCTGTGACAAGACATCCTGTTAACCTGGAAGGTGCTGGATTGCAAGGCTGTAGTTTTCCTCTTTCTCAGAGTGAGCAATGGAAAAATTTTCTTGCACAGATGGCGGTGAGAAGAGGACAAACTGTACCTGACCCTGGAATGGCCTTACCAAGCCTCACTTGCATCTTTTGTTATATGGAGAACATTGTGGGTCAGGGAAGGTTGTTGATGGTGGGATATAGAATTGTGAACCGATTCCAAAATGTATCGAACTGTCTGTTGTGACCTATTCTGTTACTTGCAAGGGATTATGTGATCTATACTGTACTACAGAAATTGAAATATATTTTGCTATCCATGACACTTGTCTGCCTGCATTCATTCCAGCCTTGATGTACTGCACCTAGACAACGAACTGGTTGAAAGTGTGGTACAGTGGTAACTCGGGTTACATACGCTTCAGGTTACAGACACTTCAGGTTACAGACTCCGCTGACCCAGAAATCGTAGCTTGGGTTAAGAACTTTTGCTTCAGGATGAGAACAGAAATTGTGTGGCGACGGCGCGGCAGCAGTGGGAGGCCCCATTAGCTAAAGTGGTGTCAGGTGAAGAACAGTTTCAGCTTAAGAATGGACCTCTGGAACGAATTAAGTACATAACCAGAGGTACCACTGTATTCTCCCTTCTATGTTTTTGTTTTATGGTGTATTTTGTATTCTCATTTTGTATTTTTCTGCTGTGAACCACCCTGGGATTTTGGGATTAAGGGTGAGCTACAAATTTAAATCATCATCATCTATGCGCATCTATGGTGTGCATTGAGACATGGAGTGTGTCTGTTCAGTGTGCTAGTCCAGCAGGGCTTCAGCCATTAACATTTAGTCTCCCCTTCAGTTTTCTCTTTCTCTGCTCCCCTCCCCAGACACTCTGCATTATTCAAGGGGTGCTGCCTTGAATAAAATATGGGGGGGCAGGTAAGCCCCATGCTTCAAAACTGATCACATGATGTGGTGCACGCACACTATTTGAATGCCCATCAACAGGTGGAGGGTGGCCACCTCAAATACTGGGGGTAGTGAAGGGACCTTTGCCCTTAGGCATAGGCTCCTATGATGCCCACTGAACAGGCTGAGTTTGCCCTACTATGATTCCCCTTTTCCAGGCAGAAGTGGTAGATGCTTTTATATGTCACCCATCTAAGGGGCCATCTGGATTCCTAGCAGAACCTAGCATGAAGAGTAGGCCTTTATAAACCAGTCACCTATTATTCCTAAATGGGAGGTTGGGGGTGGGCTATGGTGAAAAGGGTTAAAGATAACCAGCTGATAATTTTTGCAGGTTTCAAGGGTGAGATGAATAGCAGTGGAAAGATCAGGGCAAAACCCTGGCGTGTCCTCCAGGGTTGCTATCCCTACACTGCAGTTTGGGGGACGGGGTGGGGCAGAGCCCTGGAGGACCCAGCGATACCCTGTGTTTTATCCCTATTGTGCTTGGAGGGCAGGAGGGGCCCACAAGCAACCCGGGTCATGCTCTCTGCCTTGTCAAATGAAGGAAGGGGGCAAGACCGGGCCTTTTTCCTGCTGGAATTCCCCAGAACTCAGTTCTGGCACCTCTCCAAGGCATAGCTGTCAACTTTTCCCTTTTCTTGCGAGGAATCCTATTCGGAATAAGGGAATTTCCCTTAAAAAACGGGAAACGTTGGCAGCTATGCTCCAAGGGGCACCATGGCCAATTCTAAGGGAACGAAGAAGGCGATCCTGGCCAGTTCCGGCACCTCTCTTTCCAGAAAAATATCCCTGGGCAAGACTCACATTATTACAAGTGGCAGACATCAAGACTGGCATCTGTTCGCTCTTAGTAAAAGCAACCACAACTGCTCAACAGGCAGGTCTCAGGGAAGATTTCCCACTGCATGCTGCAGTTATGGCATCACCCCCCCATAAATTAGGGGGCCGCAGGCGAGTGTGGGGTTGTGACCTGGAGGAGGGTAAGGCGATCTCCAGCCCCTCCGACCCGCCTTCCCCAAGTCGCCCCTCGGCTCTCAGCTGCATTCACAGCCACGGGCTCGGCAAGGGGGGGACACAAAGCACTTTCTCAATTGGGTTTTACTATTCGTGCCATGGCTGTCCACTTTCCCCTTTATTTTAAGGGAAATCCCCTTATTCCGAATAGGATTCCTCGCAAGGAAAGGGAAAAGCTGGCAGCTCTGCTTTGAATCTAAAAGGGACCCCTTCCTCCCTCCCTCTGTGCGCATGTCCTTGGCCTGGAGGGGAGGCGGACACGTCACGGCCCCCTCCCTCCTTCCTCCTCTCTCTTTGGGCGCAAGCGCGGCGGACCGGCCTTCTCTGGCGCGCATGCTCCGTCGCTTCTTAGGGCAAGGACCCTTCCCGGCTCCCACCGCCGTTGCCAAGGCGTCTAACTCGGTGCCTTAAAACAAAACCACCTTTCTAAAATGGGGCGCGTGAGAGAGAAGCGGGCGGGCAGCGGGGACGAAAGCCGGGAGCGCCTGGCGCAAGTTCTGGGCGGAAGCGGCCTCTGCCCTGTCAGGCGCGGCGAGGGACGCCTGTCGGAGGCGCGCGCGGTTCCCATGGCAACGGACGCCGACGGGAAGCGCGCGCAGAGAGGTAAAGGGAGGCGCCGCTTCGCCTCCGCTTCTCCCCCCGAGATGCTGCCGGGCGGGGCGGGGGGGGCGAGGGGAGGGAGAAGGGGAGCTGCCCCCGGGAGGCCATTCACACGTGCGCGCTTCCCCCTCAGGACAGCGGGGTCGCCATGCAGCAGCGGGCGGACTGACCCTCCGGCAGCCCCGAGGCCGCGAAGCTTCTGCCCAGGTGAGAGCGCAGACCGGGGATCAGGACCGGAGCACGTCGGAAGGCAGCAGACCAGCCCGCCTGGGTCGGGAGTGCAGAGCCAGGGGCGGGGGGGGGCAGACTCCCCACTCCGCTCAGCCCTGGCCAGGGATGAGGGGAGAGGCAGCCCCCAAAACCTCCCCAGCCCTGGCAGAAGGAAAGGTGCCGTCTGGGGAAACGGGGCTCTGCGGGTTCTACTCGGTTGTATTTCAAAAGCAAAACACAGAGCACTAAAATAGAAACAAAACGGTCCCACCAAATGTCCTCACACTATTCCCTATTCTTCAGTGCTCCCTCGTCCTGCTCTTTCCCCCAATCTACTGACCATTTCAAAACAGATACATGTATCTTAAGACAGTATTCATGCCTCTCTCTACTCAGTTTTACAGGGAAAAGGTCTGAAACAGAGTATATCTTGACGGCAAGTGACTCTCTACTGCAGGAGTCCAACTTCTTCCTTGTAAATGGGTTAACAGCCACAGATGGAGCAGCTTGCAGCGCAAGCAGAAATGTAGGAACACAGTGTGTGCCTCCTGCAATTTATATCCTTTCCCCCAGGCTAACATACCTTCTTAAACCAAGGCTGAAATCGAATCACGTCCATCACAGTCATACAGTCTATCCATGTGGGTTATATATCCCTTCCAGATATATGCAGCAGCCTACAATCTGTGAGTCAGTGAGCAAGCCAGCCAAAATCAACATTTCGGCATGTCTGCAAACAAAGGACTCGCTCCAGTGCTGCCATTTACATTATCTCAGCCAGAAGTTAAGAACTTACTCTGAAACTCACTCACAGATGGTACCTAACACCACAGAAACTAGCGCTGATATGCCCAGGAACCTCACCAAAATGCTGGAGAGGCTGCACCTCCACATGTGGTGGGAATGCCCCAAAATCCAACCGTTCTGGATAACAAGTCATACAATAAATATGCAAAATAACAAAACGGATATTAGAAGTCACCTCAGAATTGGCCCTACTGAACATCTTACAAGATAATAATGCCCACTCACAATATAAAGAGCTCATAACATACCTACGCTCAGCAACATGAAGCATCATAGCTGGACATTGGGAGACCTGTCAGGGGTAAACATGGACCACTGGTATCAAATTACAGGTAGGTAGCTGTGTTGGTCTGCCGTAGTCAAAACAATAAATAAATAAATAAATATTCCTTCCAGTAGCACCTTAGAGACCAACTAAGTTAGTTATTGGTATGAGCTTTCGTGTGCATGCACACACGAAAGCTCATATCAGTAACTAACTTAGTTGGTCTCTAAGGTGGTACTGGAAGGCTATTTTTTATTTTGTATCAAATTGTATGGGCAACGGTCTTACTAAAAACGCTAACCAATAAAATGAAGCTGACACAGGGACAGATAGAAGAGGACGCCATCACCCCTTTAGTACATACACAGCCCAACAAGACAACAAAAATCCACCAACAGTATGTGAATCTATATGGCTAATGTGACCCATACACACAAACAAATCTCACTGCAGCCAACCAAAGACAACCAACCACCCCCTGGGCCACCCCCCACTTCTCTCACCACCAAGGAAATATAAGAAGCGGATAGAAAGAGAACCTACCCAAGTGATGCTGACACAACCCCCCCTCACACACAAACACTAAGTAGAAGAATATTAGCTACCGCATCCCACCCACCCCTTTTCTTTCCAACCTTATGCTGCACACAGCACTTAATTATCTCACAATAAATATAACTGATCTGTAGAAAACAGCCTGAAGATTGAATCTTCCAGAGGGTGGACCTCAAGCACTCCCAGGGGTCAGGGAAATGATGAGAGTTATGGTGCTGTTACAAAGGTGGTGCACCACCCCAAATTTCTGCCAAGCAGTAGGAAGATTCCAAGGGGTCCCAGGCACTCACCCAGGGTTGTGTTTCCTTTGAGAAAATCAAGGCACAGCAGAGGATGTTTTGGGACTACAACTCCCATCATCCCTAGCTAACAGGACCAGTGGTCAGGGATGATGGGAGTTGTAGTCCCAAAACATCTGGAGGGCCGAGTTTGCCTATGCCTGGTTTTTACAGCATTTGCATCTGAATAAGTTCTTGCCCTGATGGGGGTTTTCATTAATGTGTTAGTGGCAGAGCCACCATCTCCCTCTGCCTTACAGAAAAACAAACTTAGCCTGTTTGCTCACCATGATTATCAAAATCTCTGATTAAAACTCCAGCACCCAAAAATCTAGAGGGGAAAACCTTGCACCTGGGGTTTGGGGGGGGGGGGAAGAGTCCCTGTTCCCTCGCTAACCCATAGCAGTACAAAACACCTTGGCAAAACCAACAAGAAATCTTCTGGTAGCCTAAAACTGATTTTGGCAGGATTTTCATGGACCTCAGTCCTCTTCGCTTTCACTTTGTGTGTGCTCATTGATTTTTGTTCAGGGTTTTGAATAGAGATGCTAGGCAAAATAAAGGAGTGTGCATACCTTGGGCAACGATGATGGCTTCAATTCATCCTTCCCGGCTGATTCTCCGAAGAAATACAATAAACCTGTCACATGTCTCTGTCGTTGCCCTGTGGGAAACGGATTACAGGAGCATTTCCTCTCTGACTTAAGCTTTGCTGTGTGTCTCTCCCAGTGGTCTAGCTAGAAAGCATGTTGCAACTGTGTTTGCATAGGCAAGTCCTTCCTCGGTGTCGTCACAAGTAAACAGGCTGTACCCAAGGAAACCCCAATGGGAAGCAGATAGGAAGTGAGGTCACTGTTCCCGGCAAGCAGATTAGGAAGTTAAGTAGCTGCAGGGCTAGGTTTGGTCACAGCAGCTGCCAGAACAAGGCGAAGGGAACCGGCTTTGTGGCTAATGTGCTCCTGTCACCCTCCTTCCCAGTGCCATGGTCTGCAGGGCTTTGCATTACAGCCCTTTGCTGTGTTTCTGTCTCTGCTTTTTGCTGACAGGAGCACAGGGGCAGGCGAGGCAAAGCAAGCCTTGGGAGCGCAGAGACGCAGCTCAGAGCTCAGCCTTGCAGGGCAGTGAACACTATGAGCGGCTGAGGAATCACTTGGGAACCATGAGGGCCCTGTCCCGGAGATATTGGCAGCTCCTGGCCTGCCGGCTGTGGCAGGAGGACTGCGAAGAAGAAGTGGCAGAGAAGAATGAGAGAATGAGGACGGTGATGATGGAGGAGGAGGAGGAGGAAGAGGAAGAAAGAGGAGGCACGGTCATCGTGGAACACCAAGGTAAAGAGATGTCACAGCCTTTCCTCTTCTTCCTGACAGTTGCTTTTGCACAGATTAAAGAGGCAGCTACTGCTTCATAGAATTTAGCTCACTGAGCAAGGACAAATATGTGTGCATGTAGTGGATGGTCGGAGCGGTCTCTCAATTCTTAGTTTTGGGCCACATATTAAGACTGCAATCCTATACTCACTTCTCTGTAGTGATTCCCGTTTTAACCTAGTGGGACTTGCTTCTAGCATTGCACTGCGTGCTAGTCTCCCTGTGAGTATTGTGTTTCAGAGCTGTGTATTAATTATGATTGAGGTTAGGGGTTCGTTGCTGACTTTTAATCATTTACATATGTTCATCCTGATGTTGTTTTACATATATTGTAAATTGCAATGCACACTTTATAAGGGGAGCAGTGATTACTGTAAAGCAAACAGTGACCTAATTTGTCTCTGGATAATATCACTCCTGCCTCCAAAAAGTGGCTAGCAGAAATTTAAAAGAGCATATGAAAAGGCAAGTTTTAGTATATAGTTTTCCTTTTCTGTTAATGTATGCCTTTTATTACACAGGTTTATGATTTTTGTAGTGGTTTGTAGGCTCCCTTGAATGCAAGGATTACAGAAATAAATCTGACCAAGAAAGTTTATATAGAATCCTGAACCATCCAAATCTCACCTTACCTTGGGCTCTGCACTGCAGTCTCCTCAGTTGAGGTAGGCTGACAAGTTGGAGAGTAAAGTGTCAAAATCCTGTGTAGACTGGGTCTTACTACTTCAGGCAGCAGGTGTAAAAATAAAGTATGTTCCCTCATCTATAGCCGGAAGTGGTAAAAGTCCTTGGCAGGGCATTCCCATCTCCTCCGGCTGCATGCCAGAGCAGGCCATTATTAGTTATCCCTTGCTGTTGACTTTCTCATACTTCTCAGACACCTGTGATGATAAATAATTGGATGGTGGGGAGAGGCCACCCACAGATATGGAAAACTACAGAAAGCCCTAGAAGGCTTTTGTAGGGACGCGGGTGGCGCTGTGGTCTAAACCACAGAGCCTAGGGCTTGCCAGTGGCGTAGCGTGGGTTGTCAGCACCCGGGGCAAGGCAAGTAATTTGACCCCCTAACCCGTGGATTTGTGCCCCCTAACCCGTGGATTTGCGCCCCCTAACCCTAACCCCCTGATGCTGCGCCCGGTGCGGCCAGCCCCCCCTGCACCCCCACGCTACGCCACTGGGGCTTGCCGATCAGAAGGTCAGTGGTTTGGATCCCTGCAACGGGGTGAGCTCCCGTTGCTCAGTCCCAGCTCCTGCCAACCTAGCAGTTCGAAAGCACGTCAAAGTGCAAGTAGATAAATAGGTATCGCTCCGGCGGGAAGGTAAACGGTGTTTCCATGCGCTGCTCTGGTTCGCCAGAAGTGGCTTAGTCATGCTGGCCACATGACCTGGAAGCTCTCTGCGGACAAATGCTGGCTCCCTTGGCTGATAAAGTGAGTTGTCCGCGACTGGACCTAACGGTCAGGGGTACCTTTACCTTTAGATGCCTTTTATTAGCACACAGTGTGGCATCCAACAGAAGTGCTAGCAAGGACGTCCGAGGAGTGGAGCTGAAAGTTTTTGAAAAAAAGGCAAGAGCAGACAAGTGTCTCTCGCGCCTGCCCTACAAACCCTTGCCATTTCTGGTAGCGTCAATGGAAGTGGGTGGGGAGAGTGCACCAGCGGCAGAGGTTGCTTTGGGCAAGCCCATTTCGGACACACTTCTTCCATCAAGAACGGCCAACTACACAAAATAGTTGTGAGGATGAATGCAGGGCGGGGGTGGTGGAGAGACGTGACCTGCTTGAGTTGTGGGCACTGCGGTAGCTCCCGGCTTTCTTTCCCAAAACTGGCTTGGCTTTCTTCTAGGGTGGAGCTTGCCCATGCTGAGGGAGATCGTCTCCAGCTGGTACTGCAGCTTTGGCAAGTGCTGCACAACGGGAGACTGCAGAGTGACCAACAACATCACAGGTGAGGACTGTGTTTCACCTGGCACCCTGCGTATTTCACATACGCCCTGCATGAACTGCCTTTGGGACACTGGCACCTGGTGCCCATCAGAGCTGCTAAGGAGGTCATGTGGGGTTGGGGTGGGCAGGGGCAAGGCCATAGTTGCAAGGCCAAGGAGGTCAGATTTCCTTCCCATCCTGCCTTGCAAGGACAGTCTGAACACTGAAGCATTGCAGTTGTACTAATACTTAACACCTATGTCAACATAAAAATGAGGGTAAGAGCCACAGTACAAGTGGAGCTCATCTCAGAATAAGATGCAGACAATCCCATTAGTAAACACAGCTATGTCTTTCCTGTAAAATAGCTGAAAACACCACAAAGCAAGAGCTGGTTTATTTCACTTGTCTGAGAATAAATCATGTTAAGGTAATAGTAATGGTAATCATCATCATTAATGAAGAGTGTAAATAGAAAAACATTTGCTCCCAACAAAAATAATGAACACATTTATTGTGTTCTGGCTAGAGCGGGTTTTTATGCCACAAAAGTCATGTCTACTCAGAAGAAAGTGCCAAGGAAGTGGGGCTTAGGATAGCAGCATAAACTGCAACTCTAATTTTCTCTGTTTAATCCTGTGAGCGCTGGTGAGTAAGAAGTTCTAAGTCCCCAAAATAACTCTCAGATAGAAAGAAGCCTAGCAGATAAAAGGCACCCTGGAAATGTTCGGCTGCAGTGTCCCTGTTCAGCCTCTTAGAGGTGAAGAAAAACTACATTTTTCAGAAATGCAGATGTGCTCCAGATGTTGCTGAACCCGAGCCCCAGCCAGTGGGGTCAGTGATCAGGAATGATGGGAGTTGTAGTTCAGCTACATATGGGTGGCTGTTTCATAGGAGACCCACCTCTATTTTGAGTCTCACAATGAAAGAATTAAGCACAACCCAGCCTCTCTCACTAAAACCTGTGGATTATATAAAAAAATATTAAATTATGACTATCATTTTCGGGATAAAATAGGAAATATTCAAAATCCCATACCCAGTTACATGGAAGTAAAAAGGTAAAGGTAAAGGTACCCCTGCCCGTACAGGCCAGTCTTGACAGACTCTGGGGTTGTGCGCCCATCTCACTCAAGAGGCCAGGGGCCAGCGCTGTCCGAAGACACTTCCGGGTCACGTGGCCAGCGTGACATTGCTGCTCTGGCGAGCCAGAGCTGCACACGGAAACGCCGTTTACCTTCCCGCTAGAAAGCGGTCCCTATTTATCTACTTGCACCCGAGGTTGCTTTCGAACTGCTAGGTTGGCAGGCGCTGGGACCGAGTAACGGGAGCGCACCCCGCCGCGGGGATTCAAACCGCCGACCTTTCGATCGGCAAGCCCTAGGCGCTGAGGCTTTTACCCACAGCGCCACCCGCGTCCCATTTACATGGAAGTAAGTCCCACTAAATTCAGTGGGGGTCACTTCTGCGCAGACATGTTATAGAGTTGCACAGGAAGACAGAACTCTGTTGTGAGGAAGCACCAGCATATATTTGGGGCAGGCAGATTCCAGACCTGAAACCTTTTGCCATACTTCCTGCCTGCAAGAAGAGACCACTGCTCTCATTGTGCAAAATCAGGGATTCCCTTGCTCCAGTAGAGGTTTCTGCTCATTCCATGACAAACTGGAGGGTGGGCGAGTAAGAAGCATTTGCCTAGGACTGACCACATGCAAAATAACCTGCCCTGCCAATTCCCAGCTAAATAGATTTTGGGAGGTGCTTCCTCCAGAAGCCCTTGACCTCAGAATCAAACACACTACAAGCCCTGCCATCTCTCTCTCCCGATATTGAGCAAATACAAAGGGAATCCTCCTCTCGTGATAAGAAGGGATTGAATGAGAGGCCTGCCTTTTTTTGCAAACTGTTTCCTCACCCTGCCAACCAAGCCTCCCTACCTCAGTTGGTTAGTGTGTGGTGCTGATAACGCCAAGGTTGCAGGTTTGATCCCTGTATGGAACAGCTGCAAATTCATGCATTGCAGGGGTTGGACTAGACACTAGAAGATCCTCAGAATCCCTTCCATCTCTACAATTCTATGATTCCGTTTCTCTCCC
The DNA here is from genome assembly GCF_964234715.1 of Podarcis melisellensis. NCBI lineage: Eukaryota > Metazoa > Chordata > Lepidosauria > Squamata > Lacertidae > Podarcis > Podarcis melisellensis. The sequence goes on from NC_138538.1 coordinate 93,860,446, forward strand.
TCTAAGCCCCTTATTAGGGACGTGGGTGGTGCTGTGGGTTAAACCACAGAGCCTAGGACTTGCCCATCAGAAGGTCAGCAGTTCGAATCCCTGCGACAGGGTGAGCTCCCGTTGCTCGGTCCCTGCTCCTGCCAACCTAGCAGTTCGAAAGCATGAAGTGCAAGTAGATAAATAGGTACTCCAGCGGGAAGGTAAACGACGTTCTGGTTTGCCAGAAGCGGCTTAGTCATGCTGGCCACATGACCTGGAAGCTGTACACCGGCTCCCTCGGCCAATAAAGCGAGATGAGCTCTGCAACCCCAGAGTTGTCTGCGACTGGACCTAATAGTCAGGGGTCTCTTTACCTTTAAGCCCCTTATTTCCCCTCCCCGCAAAAAAAAACACCATAGATAATGAAATAAGTATCATGTCTCTGCCTGTATGTAGCTGGCACATTTTATCATGTCACCCAAATAAAATAAAACATGATAATGGCTAGCTAGCCAGCACTCACAAACATTCTCTTCTCCTCATCCATCACAATGCAAGGTGGGACTTAGAAAAAGCCCCCACCCCATGCCCAAAGACTGCCAAGTCATTGAGGGGTGAATTAAAACCATGTCCATCCTTTCTGCCTCCTCCCCATGAAATCTTTCCCTCCTCCCACCCCCAAAATAATATTCTATTGACTCACAAAACAAGTTGTTTCCACACTCATTTGTCTCCTTGCCTTCTGCGCCACATATTCATGTGGGCTGATGTACTCTTGGTCTCTCACACACTCAGGAACGTCAACCAGTTGATGTTATGAAAGCAGCAAGGCTGCTTTTGGTTTAACTCAACAGGGCTTGCAGCAGTGGAGGGAAGAGCCTATGGCTGTGACTGGGCTTCAAAGACAAAGCCCAGTTGATTTGGTAATGCTAATTGTGTTGCATGTTAATTCCTGTACCCTGATTGGCTGGATTGCCAATCAGGTTGGGAAAGCACACCTGGTTTACCATTTGCCTCCTACATCCTAACAGCCTGGGAATGGCAGTGAACTTGCGGTTGAGGTTTCGGCCAACAAGTGAGTAGTTTCCTCAGAGCTTTCTGTGGCTACAAATAACCCTTGTAAAACACAAAGGCTCCAATTCAGCTGAAATCACTATAATTAAATCCCAAGGAAATAAATGGACAAGGTTTTCATTATTAACTTTGTCCCACTGGGAGCAATGGGCCCTAATTCAATTGCATTTTAAAAAACCCAAAGTGGAGATTCTCAAATGAAGCCTGTTGTGGTCTTTCATCTTTTTAGGACTGAACAGATACCCCTTTGAATATCTCAAGTTGTCTAGCAATACAAATGATTCTGTGACAAAGAAGGCTGGGGGAATTATACAAATTTGCCAGATCTCCTCTTATTTTGCATGAATTAGTCTGCTGCTGTTCTTTTAACAATTTTACATTTATCCTGCTGCTAATCACTGGTAAACTCAAGAGATTACAAAACTCAGAGAAACACCATTACTAACCACTGGAAACCTGTTTTCTGCTCACCTGCCCTTGCCTCGCTGCCCAGCCATAATGGTGTAACTTGTTTAAGGAAGGAAGATGAAGGTCTTTGAAAGGTGGAGTTTGTGACTTCTCTACAGTTCTATGGAATCATCACACACTTGCGCCAGAGACCTCCTCTTAAGGCATGAATTTCTAGCAATACCACCCTCCTTCCATTGTGCCTTTTCTCTCAACCAAAAAATGATATGCAAAGGATTTCCTGCCCTTTTATTCACCACCAGGGTTGGAGCTGGAGCTGGGCAGGCGACTCCACGGGCAACACTTAGCAAAAGATGTTGTCCTGAAAGCTGTTCAAGGCTTCCTGGAAACCCCTCAGCCAGAGAAAGCCTTGGCCCTTTCCTTCCACGGCTGGTCTGGCACAGGCAAGAACTTTGTGGCCCGGATAATGGCAGAACACCTTTACCAGGATGGCTTGAAAAGCGACTGTGTCAAAGTCTTCATTTCACCATTTCACTTCCCTCATTCCAAGTATGTGGATATTTACAAGGTGAGGGGAATTTTTCTCAGAAGATAATTAACGAGTGTACTGATTGTTTTGATGATTCAGTGTTGAATGAGTGTCCCTCTTTGCTCCTCAATTCTTAAATTTTGTAAAGTGCCATCATAGAACTGTGGCAGAATTCTAACCTTACAATGCAGCCTCCCCCCACCCCCAAGGTGATGTGGCTTGTAAGTAAAACCATTTTGTGCCACTGGCTTCATGACATGACTGTCTTTCTTTTTAGTCTTTCTTTGCTCAATTTATTGGCTTCAAGTTTTTATTGTTTGATAGCTTGTACTGCAATAACAGGGACGCGGGTGGCGCTGTGGGTTAAACCACTGAACCTCGGGCTTGCCGATCGGAAGGTTGGTGTTTGAATCCCCGCAACGGGGTGAGCTCCTGTTGTTTGGTCCCAGCTCCTGCCAACCTAGCAGTTCGAAAGCACACCAAAGTGCAAGTAGATAAATAGGTACCACTCCGGTGGGAAGGTAAACGGTGTTTCCATGCGCTGCTCTGGTTCTCCAGAAGTGGCTTAGTCGTGCTGGCCACATGACCTGGAAGCTGTACGCTGGCTCCCTCAACCAATAAAGCGAGAAGAGCACCGCAACCCCAGAGTCGGCCACGACTGGACCTAATGGTCAGGGGTCCCTTTACCTTTTACTGCAATAACTGGCCATGCAAGGTTTATTTCTTAAAACAGAGGAGGAGGGGATCCTGCAGTCCTTTAGATTTTGCTGGACAACCACTACTTCCTTCCCCGACAATTGACGGGGGTCGATAGGAACTGGAGTGTAGCAAAATCCGGAGAACCAAAGGCCCTCCTCGCCCTGCCCTAAAAGGTGGGGAATAAATCCTCTTAAATTCATTTCCTCCTGTGAGACTCATGCCTGTCTCCTTTGGCCGCTCAGGTTCAGCTCGCAAAACAGATCAGTGAGACGGTCCAAGAGTGTGAGCAGTCACTGTTCATCTTTGATGAGGCAGAGAAGCTTCACGATGACCTCCTAGATGGCTTAAAACCCTACATGGATCACTACGACAGCATTGATACAGTGGATTACCGGAGATCCATCTTCTTATTCCTTAGGTGATTACCTCCCCTCTTTTTTTGTAGTTGATGTACCGAAGAGGGGTCTCTTTTTCCAGAGGCTCTTGAAAGGTATATGTGAGTTTGAAGAGGAGTTTCTAAGCTTATGCAGGTGAAAGCCTTGGGATGCATCCATCTGTCACAAGCAGGTCCTCTCCCTGCCGCAGGCGACATGCTGCAGATGCTCAGGAAAACCTCCAGTGCTGGCCAGCTTAGCAGTTCGATGCAATAAGCAATATCTGCAGTAAAATATCCAGTGGGTTCCATCCCAAAATATGCAAGGGAAAGGACATGCATTTCTCTGTTTGGGGTGGGTGGGGGAAGAGTTGTATCAGTCTCAAAAGAAACTGCTTTTCTAAATCCATATCCAAGACGAGGCCTTTGAATCTCATTGAGAACTTTACCTACTCTCGCTGAAATCTGAATTGCTCTTGGTACTCATCCTTATCTACGAAAAAGAAGGTGGAAATGTCTGTTTTGATAGCTTGTTGTCCCTTGATGTCTGGTACTTTGAAACTGTTGGGATTTGTGCCAACTTTTTTCTGACTTTTGGGGGGTAGATTGGAGGAGGGCCAAGAGTTGCATGCTGTTCAGCATCTCCTGCAAACACAGCTGGCATGCAGCTGCCCAGGACTAAGTCAACCTCCAGCCGGGGCAGTGGAACCATATCACTGCCATGTCCTGTGTCCTCCTGGCTGCATCCCCAATACAAAAGGGGGATGTATTGCAATGGCTGAAGGTGCAAACAAGGTATTGCTGGTTTAAATCTCCCTTCAGCCTTCATTTTCTCACCTGCAGGCTACGTTAAGAGCTCTCAACACAGGCTAAGCTAGCTGTACCATTGTGTAGGCTGGTTTTCTTTTCCTCTGCACAGGGGATGGTCAGGTTGGCCACCACCAAGGGCACAGGCCTGGCAGGGGGAAATTGCACCTCTCCGCTCTGGCTCAAGAGTGGCTAAGAGCCTGCCTGCCTGCTCATGCGCTCTCCTTGCCAAGGCTCGCAAGGGAGCCTAGCTCCACCTTTGCACACTATGTGCTCCATGCAAGATTTTCCATGACCCTCAGGGTAGCGAAGGGGTCTACTGAAGCCAGGGAACAGGACATGCCTCCTACCCCAACTATAAGCCAGGAGCAACCATTTCCAACATAAAGTATTACACAGAAAGCTGCTGGCAATTTTTTAAAGAGATGTAGCCCCTCCATGCAACCTGCTACAGCACCTTCTATTCTTGCATCTGTGCATGGAAGTTAACTAGGACTTTCCCAAAGTTGCTGATCCCTGGTTTGGGACCTTTTTCACAATGGTTGAACGCAGAACAGGTTGTGTGGCAAAGTTATTTTCCCTAGCTGTGGCCTCCGCATTCTGTCGGTCCAACTCAAAAATAATTCTCTCTCTTCCCTCTCAGTAACACCGGCAGCAACATCATTAATGAGGTGGCTCTTGACTTCTGGCGCGCCGGTCGAGCCAGAGAGGAAATAACCATGGATTCCTTAGAACAGTACCTACGGACGGAGCTGCTGGAGTCTACAGGTGAGACGCCCTTTGATCCTGACACAGTAGGCAGGATTTGCGAAGCTCTCTTTCCCCGTCGTGTTCTAAGGGACTGCTTCACGCATCACCAAAGAATCAACATTTTCCTGTAGACACTGCATTGTGAACCTGTATCAAAGCATTTGTTGTAAAAACACATGCTTCATGTGTGATGATGGCTTACATCAAGGGTGGGGAAGCTCCAAGGTTGCGAAATTTGTCGAGATGGGGCTGATGGGAGCTGCACTCCCCCATCCCTGGTTTGTGTGCATCTGAAAATGCAAGGAGATGGCGTATCCTGTCAAGGACACATGCTGTGGTCAGCCGGTGTCTACTGACAGGGTGAGCTCCTGTTGCTCTGTCCCAGCTCCTGCCAACCTAGCTGTTCAGAAGCATGCCAGTGCAAGTAGATAAATAGGTACCTCTGTGGCGGGAAGGTAAACGGTGTTTTCGTGTGTTCTGGCTTACGTCATGGTGTTCTGTTTGGCCAGAAGCAGCTTAGTCATGCTGGCCACATGACCCAGAAAGCTGTCTGTGGACAAACACCTGCTCCCTTGCAGGGCCATCTTTACTTGGGGGTGCAGGGCACCAGGGCACCAAATTCTGGGGGGGTGACAGGTGCCCGCTTTTCGGTGACTCCATCTCCAGTGCCACCACCACCTCTGAGACCGAGCAACAGCTGCTGCCACTACTGCCCAGAGCCCCTGCCAAGGCAGGAGGACAAGGAAGGAGCGCTGGGGAAAGCTGTGGCTCCCGTAGAGAAGGACAAGGGGCGGCGGCAGCAGCGGGGGCCATCGCCACATCTCGCAGCAGCAGCAGTGCCTCAGGCCAAGTCCGAGTAGGGCTTGGCGGCGAAGCAGCAGCTGCTGGCGCAGCAGATACCTTGGGAGAAGCTGTGCCTGGAGGAGCGGGAGGCAGAGGAGGCAGCAAGGCGAGTCCCATCTCAGCCTCTCCCCTCCCTGCCTGCTGGGATGGGGCGGCTCCTTTGCCTGCCCGTCCAATAGATGGACCCTTCAGGCCGACAAAGGGCTGTGCTGTAACCCCTCCCCTGGCGCCAGGGGGGTCAGCTCCACCAGATGCGCGCGCTCCTTTCCTGCCTGGGGAACCTGCCGCCCACCACGGTGCAGGCTTCCCTCCAGGCCGCCCCAAATTTGGGGGCGCTGGGCAGATCTTTGCACCCCGGCACCACATATGCTAAAGACGGCCCTGCTCCCTTGGCCTGAAAACGAGTTGAATGCTGGAACCCCATAGTCACCTTTGACTGGACTTAACCATCCAGGGGTCCTTTACCTTTTTTTTTACCTTTACCTTTTTTTTTACCTTTACTGACACATAACGTCAAGAGCTCCTTTGCATAAAGCAGCACTTGCTGGAGCAGCTATAAATTCACTGGAAATGTTAACTGCATTTGCTAACATCCATGCTTCCTTCCCCACGGGTGGCGTTGTGGGTTAAACCAGAGCCTAGGGCTTGCCAATCAGAAGGTCGGCAGTTCGAATCCCTGCAACAGGGTGAGCTCCCATTGCTCAGTCTCCGCTCCTGCCAACCTAGCAGTTTGAAAGCACATCAAAGTGCAAGTAGATAAATAGGTACTGCTTCAGCGGGAAGATAAACAGTGTTTCCGTGCGCTGCTCTGGTTCAGTCATGCTGGCCACATGACCCGGAAGCTGTACGCCGGCTCCCTCAGCCAATAAAGCGAGATGAGCGCCGCAACCCCAGTTGGTCACGACTGGACCTAATGGGCAGGGGTCCCTTTACCTTTACTTTTTATGCTTCCTTCCCAATGTCTCTCCTGCTCTTTCCCTTCCCTTATCTCCTAATGCTGCCAAAATTTAGACTGTTAAGATCCTTGGGACAGCATTCTATCTGTTTTGTTACTCCACTAAAGGCCACATACGCTGACGTTCCTGTACAAACAACCCATGCCAAACTCAGCTAGGAAAGCAGCCTTCTTTCCTAGCCGGCTTCTGTGGCAACCCGGAGACACGGTACCTTGGAGGAAAGAGAGGAAAATTGTCTTATGCACCCCTTCCACTTCTTTTCCTCCAGATGAGGGTTATGCCCACAACCGCCTTCTGGAAGAGAATCTCATAGACTTCCTGGTACCCTTCCTGCCCTTGGAGTTCCGCCACGTGAAGCTGTGTGCTAGAGATGCTTTCCTTGCCCGGGGCCTTCAGTTCACCGAAGAGGCACTGGATGAGGTTGCAAGGATGATGGTGTTCGTCCCCAAGGAGGAGAAACTTTTCTCAGCCCAGGGTTGCAAGTCAGTCTCTCAGCGTATAAACTACTTCCTTCCCTGATGTTGTCGGAGTTGGGCTGCACAAAGGGCTGCAATGCAACCTGCTCTGCTTCCTCTTGCACAGGGAGCGAGAGATGTTTACTTCACTGACACCGGGCATTAGATCCCCTACAATGTGGGGGCTGCTGGACTGGGGAAAAGCAATAATTCCGAAGTCTGTGGAGGAACATGCATCAGCAAGTGAAGACATTGCCAATGAGTAGACACTATGCAGCTGGAATCAACATCAATGGTGCTGTTAAAAAGGACATTTTCATGTGCTGCTTTGGAATAAATGGTGGTCATTTAGGCAGGTCCCGAGGCAGAGAAACTACAGCAGCAAGTAGAGTTGAAGGCTGCTTCCTTTTTATCTTGAAGACTGAGATTTCTTTTCGCGGTTGTCTGAAAGGAGACATGACTTCCTCCTCTGCCCCTTTAAGGGTGTGACTAACAAGGAGCTGGAATATTTGCTTACAATGCAAGGAATGCCGCCTTCTTCCAGAACGAGTTATTGCATGAATGAGGGGACTTGCCCTGAACTTGGAGAGGTAGCACTTACCTTCACAGTACTTAATAATCGGCTTTTAAAGGATGCGGGGATACTGCAGCAAGTAATCTGCTGAAAAGTTTTGGCTAATGTGCCTCCTTGTATATATGTACACTATGAAGAATGCAATTTTTGATTTTTAACCTGCTAAGGGACTTAAATCCAGGACACCATCAGGGTGTACTCAACTCAAAGTCTGTGTTCGTCTTGGATGGGTGTGGGATGGGAGGCAGCGACAAGTGCCAAAATTGCGGTGCACTTCCAGCTCAGCGCGGAAGTTGAGCAATAAAGCTTAGTCACTGTGAGATAAAAAGCAAACACTGTTTGCATGAACCACTGGTTTTGCAAACCTGCATCTTTATGAATTAAAACTTGGCACCGTTACCCATTTCTGCTACAATACAAAGCACAGAGTGGTCAAGCTTGGCATCCTGGTGCTTGTTCTGGCCCACTTTGGACATACTTTAGAGAGTGCCGCCTCACATTGGCCAGGTGTATCCTACTGCATAGCCCACCAGAAAGAGATGCAGTGCTTGCTTAGCAGGGAGGAACACAGGCCAGAATGATACAGGAATTTAGTAATGAGCTAACATTTCATGCCTCCACACATAAGCCCTGGGCAAACATTAACCCATGCATGGACATCAACCAGTCCTAGAGGCAGCTTAAGCATGCCTGGTGGGTGAGGCTGGTACAATTTCATTTCCTCACAATACAAACTTGTAAATTAATCCAAACTATTCCTCTGGTTTAGGGTGGTCAGCAGGAGAGGCTAACCCATGGTTTGTGCCCCGAATCTAACTCCTCTTGATCTATTTTAGTGCCCTCAAGACCCTCAATAATTTGGTGCCAACTTTTTATTAGGTTTTTCCCCCCCAAACTGTTCTGCTCTGTGCCATAGTCTGCTGTGGTGTGCAGCTTCCTCATTCTTGAAAACTTGCATCTGAAGCACTTGCTAAAAATAAAAGAGCAGGAACCACCCAAATCACCCTTTCTTCTGCACTGGAAAAGTCCCTCTTGCTCTCATGGCGAAGCAGAGCTGTAGAATCACTGCAGTGCTCTAAGAAGGCTGTCTTAATGCTGCAAGGTTGAGTGAGACGGAGAGAGAGGGCTCACCACAATTAAAGTTGAGACATGGCTATGGAAAGCCCAGGCATGCAAGCTTGCTCATTGGGTCAGCACTTCACACATACTTGGGAAATGAACAGAAAAACACACTCCTGCCCAAGCGCTGGTTGCTACAAGATGAAAACAATCGTCCAAGTCCTCTTCCATCACTCTGGTTCTTCTCTCTCTCTTGGCAGGGAAAATAGCTTGTCATTAGTTAGTCTCCTTGCTTTACCAGCACATCATGGTTCAAGCTTATTAGAACAGAAATGTGCATTTTACTTCTCATAGGGCTGGAAAATCCCACTGCTTTCCTGAGCACAGGCGAAGTGCGAGAGCCACAGCAGGAGTGGGGGCCAACAATGACTTGACAGAGAAGCTTTAAAAGCCTTAAAGTACAACAGCTGGAAAGCACAGTGAGATAGCCCCCAAGATGAAGAGGTGGTCAGGCATTCTGCTACAGGAGGTACTTGTGGAAAACGCGGGGAGGGGGCAGAATTAACATGTTCAGACAACTTATCATTGTAAAAGCAACAAATCCATGTTTATCCCTTATACGGAAGTAAAAGGTGAAAAAACCCACACTACTACTAGTTTCTAATTATGAATTATTATAAACACCATTAAATTATTTGAATTGTGAAAATAATTCCAGGGTCATCGTTTCTGTTAACTCAAATTCGTTCTAAAAATGTTTGTCACAAGAACTGCCGCTTGGCTTTGGGCTTACCCATTTCTGGTTCTTCAGCCATGGTCACTTTGGCATGTGGCTCCTACAGAGCTTGCAATGGGACAACATAGACTCTGAGATGTGGCAAACAGATCTAGCACTGACATGTCCCGATGCGCCACAATTTGGCCGAAAACCTGTGGGTTCAATTGCCGATTCACCTCTGGCACCACTGAATGGCAGAGCTAGTCTGCTACCACATTGTTGACTATGGCCAAATACTCTGCTGTCAAAGACGCTAGATGCTTTTCTGCCCACATGGTTTTTCTGCCTCTAAATTCTGCTTTTCTGACCAGGTCCTGGCCTCCTTGTTGACATAGGCATGGGCAGCAGTTTTGTAGGTCCACACCAGCAGGTGCTGATCCTAGAACATCCGAACAGAGGCCCTGGATCACTGACTCCTCCAGGTGTGCTCCTCAGGTAATGAGACTGGCATCTGTCATAAGAACCAGCTTCTGTGGCTTCTGAAGACTTACTCCTGAAAAATGATGGGGGTGCAGTTAGCACTTCCTTCAACGTAGCAGGTATAGAGAGCAATATCCGTTCTTTCTGGATGATCTAGTTCTGAAAGGGGAGCAGTTGCTGCAGCAACCTGGAGTGAAGTCTTACACATGGCATTAGATTGTAGACACTCACCAAAAGGCCTTGCAGATGAGCCAGAAACATCAGATCCTCGGGGAACCTGCAGAGCAGGTCTCCTCCACGCTCTCGTCATGATATGAACAATGTGGAGACAAGCTTCTGAGAGGTCTACACATACCATCCAATCACCCTCTTTTAGTGCCTCTATGGTTGACCATATTGTGTGTTTTTTTACCCATTTGTTTAGTTATTTGAAGTCTAGAATTGTGCAAGTGTCTCCATGCTGTTTGGCACCAAGGGCGCGACTGAAGATATTCCAGATCTCCCAGAAGAGGAGCAGACCCTAGGGCTCTGATGTCCAACAAGTGTTGAGTGGTCCATCAGTAAGCCTGATGTTTTACTGGATTTCTGGAATGAGGGGTTGGGACAAACCAATCTTGAGGTCATATTGTATGGCATAACCTTTGGATACCGTCTCTATCACTCACCTCTCTGTTGCTATATGGGACCAGAGATGGGAAAAGGAGAGGAGCCACTGGGCCCTAAGACACCCCCCTCTTGTAGTCATGCTGAGCTGGCCTTCTTGGTCTCTTTCTGGAGCTTGGGGGACTGGAAAGGGTGGGCAGATGGGTCATTGTCTCTGCCTGCCTCCTGCTGTCCTCCCGCCCCCAGCTGTGGAAAGAATGTCCTCCAGGTAAACTACAGCAGCACTATTTGCTTGTAGACTGCTGCACACAGAAAACAGTAAGGTTATGTTTGCTGTCTAGGCTTGCTTGCCAAAAGATCAAAAAGCACGTGCAACCAAGGCAATATGACACAACATGCAGAGTAACCACACTCTGGTCTATAGGGTCAAAGATACCTTCCAACGTTGTCATCCTTGTGAAGAGGATTTGCAATACTACACACAGAAGGGTGGCCACTGGACTTATGGACCTTTGGCACAGTTTCATGGTTGAAAACCTCAAATGGAAAATAAGCACACAACTTCCATACTGTTCAGAGAAGGGTGACTTGGCAAATCGGAAATGTCTGAGACTGATGCAGAGTTTGTGTTCCAATGTCCCATGTGCCAATGCTGGGCAGAGGTCTTCCAGTGTGATGATTTGGCCAGACCTGGGTCATGGAAACTGGGATTTCCGGTCAGGAAACTCACAGGGAGGCCTCAGGTTTACTTACCACACTTTGCAAGGGTAACACGGAATGCTATTTATGCTGTCTTGAACTCCCTTAAGGAACAGCAAGATACAAGCATGATAGATAAGATAAATACCAGCATTGCTTTTTGAGAAAAGCTCCCCTCTGGAAAAAAATAAAGCACAGGATTTTGGAGAGGATGAACAAAAAGTCTTTAAGGAAGAGCAGCCCTAATCAACTGCAGGTGACATCATTTGCAGACTCAGGTGGCCCATAAAAGATATTGACACCCCACATTTATTTTGAAAGCTTGAGGACTAGTTAGATATGGCAACACTTTTTTAAATCTTGTGCTTCAAACTCCCCACTTGTTTTTTGTTTTGATTTTTAAATCAGCGCAAACAGCAGTGCTGCGGTGGGGGAAGAAAAGTGCTCACTCCTCTGAACTGGATCAGGGCCCCATACTGCTGTTTTAAGAACTTGCTTGTACAGTATTGTTTTTCTAGATAACACTAAAATATAGACAGAGAACAATATTTGTGATCACCATACAGTGTGAATATAAGCCCAATGGCCAATCATATGGATATGCAATCCCTACCTCTATTCTGCAACTTGATGTGTCCTTTGCCAGTTGCCCATTTGGTTGCTTAGCTTTTTTGGGGGGGGTTTACAACATATGAAATAAAGGAATGTCATATTATAAAAGAACACAGATCATTTCTGTGTCTCTAATGCATGTCCTCAGTTACTTTGTCTTATTTCTTTTTTCTTTTTAAAAAAGGATATAGATTCAATATCTGAAAATACCAAAGGTCAATTGTGGACTTGGCATATTATTTGTAGAACCTATGATGTGCTTTCACTACTCAAAATATGATTCTTTGCGCAGAGGATTTTCTGTGACAAACAAAAGAGAACAACAGTCACACCTGCCATTGTGCTGGTTTCTTTTTGGTTAGTAGTAGTTTTCAAGTTGGGGCACTGTGGGTTAAACCACAGATCCTAGTGCTTGCCGATCAGAAGGTCAGCGGTTCGAATCCCCGTGATGGGGTGAGCTCCCGTTGCTCGGTCCCTGCTCCTGCCCACCTACCAGTTCGAAAGCACGTCAAAGTGGAAGTAGATAAATAGGTACCACTCTGGTGGGAAGGTAAACAGCGTTTCCGTGCGCTGTTCTGCTTCACCAGAAGCGGCTTAGTCATGCTGGCCACATGACCCGGAAGCTGTACACCGGCTTCCTCGGCCAATAAAGCAAGAAGAGCACCGCAACCCCAGAGTCGGCCACAACCGGACCTAATGGTCAGGGGTCCCTTTACCTTAACCTTTTAGTCTTCGTTTGGCTAGGCACCTCTATCACATGTGGAAGAATATACCTCTCTGCACAGCCACTCAGACATTGGAGGTTTACTGAGCTGCACACCATTCTCAAGACCTATGGAGACAAGTACCATCTCTGTACTATCTTCAAGGAATTTCCCGATTCTTACCACACCAACGTAAGTGCCATGGGCTGGCTGCGTCAGGATAATGCAGACAGGAGGGAGGGTTCCAGCAGGACGTGGGGGGCTCTGCTAGGATTGGGACAGGCTGATAGTGAGGATCAGGTTGGGGGGGGGGTCCCCTCAACCTGCTTCCTTGTCTCATCCATCTCCATGATGAGTTGTGAGCCCTGCCACCTCCTCCGCAGCTGTGCCACACTGCTCACCCTGATGCTGTCAAGACACTAAGACAGGCACCCCTAACCTGCAGCCCTCCAGATGTTTTGGCCTACAACTCCCATGATCCCCAGCTAACAGGACCAGTGGTCAGGGATGATGGGAATTGTAGGGCCGAAGGTTGGAGATGCCTGCACTAGGAGCAGCTTAGCCAAGAACAACACTGTTTCCTCAGTCTTTAATATTGGTTATATTGGTTATACAATGTCAACCTGTTTTTCAATTTGACATCTACTCTGACCTCTACAAGCAGATTTAAGCAATGTTGTTGCCAATAAATCCCCCCCCTTCCAAACTTATGTGTCTGTGACTGGGGTCTTCATCACATTCTCCATCTTTATTCTCTTAAAAGCCACACACTTTAAAAATAATAACCATGTGTCAACCTTTATTTGCCAATAAAATATTGCAACTTTTATTCAAAACAAAATGCAAATTGGCAAAAATCTTTGTGGAACGACAGGCAGAGGCACCTCCTCCAAAGGCCCCTATTTACATCAAGTTAACACTGTTTGCAGTTCACAGTCAGGCAATAGTGAAAATTTAAATTAGAAAAAAAAACCCAAATATATTACAACAATAAAAAAAAACAAAAACAACAATTAACAACACTAGTAGCGTGGGTTTGCGTGTGATCAGCATATTTTCAATTTCATCCATTTCTCTCCTCAGTGACTTCAACTATTAATCCAACTAACAGAGTGCTCGAGTTGAGTAGAATCCTTAACCATCTTCCCCCCCCCCCCAATCCCTTCCCTCCCACCCTGGAAGCCTGACTCTTGCACAACACACATACGGGTCCGTTTTCCTTAGGCAACTGCAGAGAAATTAGGCATTCGTTCTGGAATATGGAAAAGGCCACCGTTCCATCCCACGAGTATTACTTAAAAACGAGCTGTGCAGAGTCCATTGCGTACAGAACTGAATTGTGAATGGGTGGCAGAAAGTGGTCGTTTCTGAGAATGCTCGATGCTTAAGTTGCCGTGGACATTTCTGAAGCCCAGCTTTCAAAAACCATGTAGGAAGAGGCGGCTGCTAGCTGCTCTGGGCCTCTGTGCTCCCAGGTGGAGCCATAAGGGGTCTATTTGGTCAGTCCGACTACTGCTAAGGGCCACTTTATACTACAGTGGTACCTCGAGTTACAAACGCTTCAGGTTACAAGCTCCGCTAACCTGGAAGAGTTACCTCGAGTTGAGAACTTTGCCCCAGGATGAAAACGGAAATCATGTGCCGGTGGCGCAGCGGCAGCAAGAGGCCCCATCGGCGAAAGCACCTCTAGTTAAGAACAGTTTCAGGTTAAGAATGGACCTCCGGAATGAATTAAGTCCGTAACTAGCGGTACCACTGTACTCTGCAAAACCAAGTGGAGAAAGCATCTCCAGGACTGTACCACTGGGATCACGGGGAGGGGGAGCTCCGCACACTCTTCCATATAAAAGGAAAATGGCATGCCAGAAAGGACAGCATGAACCCATTTCTCCAAAATACTAGTTCTGTCTGTTTAGAAAGTTATTAATCTGTGACCCCCCCACATGAATCCTGAAGTGGTATAGAATTGGAGTAGAATTACCGTCAGAGTCTATTATTTGTGTGAAATGGTCCACGTTACTGCAGCAGCAACTTGCTTTTTCAAACTGGGTGAAGGAGCTAAGGGTATATAATTAAGGCCTTTTTTGTTTTTTGGCAAACACGCAGTAAGAATTGTGAAAAGGGGAGCAAGGATTTCACCACCACTGATGCCACTGTTCAGCCAGCCTTGAAGACTGCGCAAACCCTGCCTGCTTGCCAGGAAATCACCTGTTTGGAATGCTTTGCAAGCTTAGTGCTTGACAACCTACTACAGACAGGAGGTTTTAGAAATCTCTGAACTCAACACTTATGAAACAGTCCACAGGAAGAGCGCATATGTCATAACATGCCGGTGCACATGGAAACCTTCTTAGAGAACATGTACAGTATCTACAATCTTGCTATAAAACCAGCAACATCAGGCAAAGTACTCCTGCAAGCTCCAGTCCTTAGTTGGCAAGGAGGAATATGGTCCTCCCTATTCTACAAGTCCACAGGCTCAAGAATCTTCCCTGCTTGGCTGGGGCCCCCTGTGCACTGTGCTTAAGTTGCCTCCTTAGACACCAGCCATGGGTTGGTTGGTTTTCATGTTACAATCTTGCGTTGTGTTTTGTGGGTACAGGGAGTTTGATTTACGGACCAAAGCTCAGTGCCACAATTCAATTTTTTTAAAAAAAGCCACGTGGGTGCAGCAGCCTCCCTCTTCAATTACTGTCGTCAAAAGTGCAGCAAAGTCTATTTTCAACCGGATACAAATTGTGCAAGAAACTACTTGAATTTGGATACCGATTCACTCCTTACAATTCCAAGGGAAACTGGCCCCCGGGATCGTTGTAAGAAGTTATAATTAAAAACAAAACAGTAATCTGTGAATGCTGCGATTAGCATCACTGCCCTACATTTGCAAACTCTGAAGTCAATAAGGAAGTAGTCCATGTATACAAGACACCCACATGTTGTAGTGTTACAGTGACCAGGAGCAGTTTTCTCAAAAGAGGGATCCCAGAAATGCTATGCTGTGATTTTCTCTCCCCGAGGGCAGAAGGAGCAAAGAACAGGTCACTATTCCCTTTCTCCAACAAGGGCCTCATACTTCTTCATGTGCTTTTAGCAGGGTCATTCATGCTGCATGCGCCATCTTTCCTTCCCAACCGTCCTCACAGTATTTGAGTCATTAAATTATGATGCACCCAACTACCCAAACCACAACTGAAAGATAACCAAGAACCAACCCAAGCAAAGTTCAAAGAGGTGGGAAGAGAAGACGCAACTAGTTTTTGAAAAAGGCTTGACGAAAAAAAAATGTATGGAGGCGAATGTTTAACCCTAATCTTTTTCTACACTGAATTGCTCTGATGTGGATTATTCAGAGGGATTCAACACCACAGGTCAGCCCCCACCTGCACCCACCAAAAAAGTTTGTGGCTGGGAGGAAAATAACTGTAGCAGCTAACCCCAGGGCCACTTCAGGACAAGTTTAGTTCTGGAAAGCTGAAGTAGCAATCGGACGTGTGTGGTGTTTTCACTCAAAATGGACAGGAGCCACTCGGAGCTCTTCAAGAGCTCTTGTCCTCCCAACTCCTGCAGCAGCAACAAAACTGACAGAGGAGGAAAGAAAACAATCAGAATGAAGAATCAGGCATTAAGGATGATTTTAAAACAAGCCAACCCCCAAAGAAAGTTAAGACAAGGTTGGAGTCCCTGTGCTATTGTTTGCACATGAACTGTGGGCAACATCCAATTGCAGCCATCTACAAGTTTAACAGGATTCTTCTCATGCAACGGGATTTCTCCTTCCTGTCCTCCCACTGTATCCCCCAAACCTGATCCAGAAAATCCCTCAGCCATCTAGATTCCAAGTTCATTTGTGAGACACCCGCTGATCAGTGTACTTTTGAATCTCTGCTGCTCTTACTCGTAACCTGATGCTTATTTAACTGGTTTATAACCACCACCCTGATTTGATGTAATATCATAGAACATACAGTGGTGCCCCGCAAGACGAACGCCTCGCAAGACGAAAAACCCGCTAGACGAAAGGGTTTTCCGTTTTGGAGGCGCTTCGTAAAACGAATTCCCCTATGGGGTTGCTTCGCAAGACAAAAAAAATCTTGCATCCCCCTGCGGGTTTTTTTCGCTTTTTTCTTCCTTTTTTTAAGCCACTAAGACGCTTATCAGCTGTTCCGCTGATAAGCCGCTTAACAGCTGATCGCTGGAAGCCGCTTGACAGCTGTAGCGCTAATCCGCTAAGCTGTCAATGGGCTTGCTTCGCAAGACGAAAAAACCGCTATACGAAGAGCCTCACGGAACGGATTAATTTCGTCTTGCGAGGCACCACTGTAATTGCATGTAGTTTGTGTACTGCACACTCTGTGATCTACTTAGATGAACGGCAGGCTAAAAGCATGCCCAATAAATCAAAATAAATTTTGGAAGCTTGTACTGTAGTTGAAACATAGTCCATTTCCCTATGATTCAGCTATGGCTTTCCCAAGAGCACAACTTCTAGGTAGAGTGAGAAGTTCAAAATGGTGCACTGCTAGAGCTCCTTGTGACTGTCAAGGAATGGCAGCTTCTGGCCTCCTCTTGCTTTGCTGCAGAACAGCCTCCCTCAGCCTCCAGATGTTTTGTGCTGCAACTCGGATCATCCTCAACATGATCAACATGCATCAATCTGGCTGGGGAAAGCAGCCAGGGAACCTCTCAAGAAAGCTTAAAGATGGCCATTTCTAACCTTATGCTAAAGCCTCAGAGCTTCCCTGTTCCTGCATTGCTGCTCGTGGGGTTAGTAGTGCAATCCAAAATGCATTTCTTTCCAAGTTTCCCCACTTCAGAAGGTACCTGAGATAGGGAACACAACAACAGTGTGCCTTTAACATATATTTACACAGGACCAAGATGCTGAGATGATGGCTGCATTCTCTACTCAAGAGTTTGGCCTGGGCCTGCAGACAACCCTGCCAACAAGAAGTGGGGGGAGTTGCAACAGTGCTCCTACTTTCTGTTATCTGACTCTCTAAACTTAACACATACTGACTGCGGTTTTGTTTGGAGGAGAACATTTTGGGTCCACCCCCTTCAAAAATTGTCTATGCAAAGGTTAAACAACACCCGGAATAAAATTTTGCTAGGTTGTCCCTACTTCAACACAGAGGTATCTGAAAACCAGGCTATGCATTACTCATCAACTAAAAAACTGTCACATTTAAGCCAAGCCCTGGCTGCTAAGAATCCTGAAGCTCCTCAAGACAGACAGACTAGGTAGTGTTTTCTCCAAGAAATTCAATGGAGATTGATTGATTTTGGGAGCTGAGGATGTCTAGACTGGAGGAGCCCTTGCTAAGGTCCCTTCAGGGCTCTCTTCTACAAAATGCTGTACCACTAGGGATGGATACCCAGGCTTGCACAGTCCAGCGGCTTAGAATGAAAAGGTTTCACCACTCTGCTCAACATTCTGGCTTCCCCATGTCCCTGGTTCTGATGCAGCATTGGCGGGTCATTATGGCCGGATGGAAGCAGGTGATACCTGTGGCCGAGTAGTCACCATGGACAGCAGCAATGAATGGAAAGGAGCTTGGAGCAGGTGATGGGTATTGACAGCTGTGCCTATGACAAAGGGGGGGGGGAAAGACCACTGGACCTCTGAGAAATGCTACAAAAAGGCGACCAGAGCAGGCATTAACAGTAGGCCCCCGGGCAATGGGTTGCCGGCTAGTTTTGGCAAAATAGAGACAAACTGGAATAGGTTCAGAGGATGGCAGTGAAGATGGCTGGGGTATGGAAAAGATGTCCTATGAGGAAAGGTTAAGGAAACAGGTGCATTTAGCCTGACAAAGAGAAGGCTATGGTGGGATATTGCATCACTCTGCAAATACCTAATGGCTATGCTATTTTTCTAGAAAAAGAGGTGCCAGAGTTCACCATGAACTTCTCCTTTGTTCTCTTAAGAGTGGCAATGGTGCCCACTTGAGAGGAGCCAGTGAGCTCCAGCTGGGGGAAAACAGAGCCCTGCCTCAAGGGCTGTCACACAGAAGAGGACAAAGACTTGCTGTCTGTTACCCAAGAGGGCAAGGCTTAGTTACAGAAGGGGAGACTTAGGTTGAATGTCAGAAGACGCTCCTTTAATAGGAAAGGCTGACAATGGGACCAGTTACCTAGGGGGACGGTAGACTCTCAGGCCCTGGAGGTTTCTAAGCAGAGGCTGGACAGTCATTACATTGGCATGCTCTTGCCCTGGGCCTCCTGCATTGAGCAGGGTTGGACCAGGTGGTACACAAGGCTTCCTCCAAATCTTATGATGCAATGAACCACTCCTTTCCCCTTTGGTCACCCATCTCTGCTTAGTGCTAGCGTCTCCTTCCCAAGTGGAGAGAGATCAGCAGAGAATCAAGGGAGAGAAGCCTGCCTAGAGTCTTCTGCTTTCCTGTGTGCTTGTCTTTCTCTGCCTGCATCTGCAGAATCCCTCAATATTCTCAGCAAATCAGAACCTGGTTTATTCACGGCAACTTTACATTTGATGAATGTAATGTCTGGCCAGGCTCTTTGCCTCTATTTGCCCACTTTTGATTTATTCAGTCCAGGCTATGAAGCAAACTGGTTCCCTTCAAATTTCCATTGCCATGCACTCTTTGGAGCAGCAAGGGCCACTTGTCACGAGTTCATTGCCAATCTAGTTCTAGACTAAACCATGGGAGAAGTTGCTTTTTATGCTGTGGTGGTTGAGTTAGTGCAGCCAATGGAAAAGGAGTCAAAATCAGAGTTTTGGAGAGAAAGACCCAACGAGCGGCAAGTTTGCACCCTTCCACCATCACTGGAGGTTCAATATAAAGCAAACAGCATAGCAATACAATTCCAACTCTCAAGCCTGTAAAAGGAAAACTGCCACATTTTAAAAAGATTAAGGTGCAAAACAAACCAGACCCTGATTTTTATTTTATTTTATTTATGACCAATGCTGCTAACCAATGATGGGAAGATCCTGAATTTTCTTGTGGGGCAGAAAGGGCGTACAAGTCCCCAGCAAGAACTACATGCCTTCCCTCCTTTGCCAAATACCTTCTGGGGGCACCAGGAAGTGCTGCACTCATTTGCTGGATTTCTGAGAGCCAGAATTCTTTCCATGCCTAAGAGATATACACCTTGTCAGGGCAATTCAACTTTTCTCAAAGCCTCAGTTCAGCAACGACAGAACTATAGCTGTGTGAGAGAAGCATTTCTATGTGTTATATCAGGTAACAGGTTTCATGTTCTTGTGTTTATAAGAGAGATGTCACAGGAATAGCAGCATACAGCAGACCTTAACCATACTACAACGGCTAAGTCCAGCAGGTGGAGAACACCTGCATATCAAGATAATCTGGGAATTTTCTAGGACAGGAAAGAACAGCTGAAGACAGAAACCAAGGCCTGCTTTACATTACGTGGCATCGATGGCACGGGCATTGCTCCAACCCAACCATACCAGTAGTGTCCAATCCATATGGATGTCCAATGCTTCCTGCTCAAAAAAAGGGATAGCCGGAAAAAGGCAATCGCAAGCTTGTGATGCTATCTCCAGGAAGGACAACGGCATGCAAACTCCTCCACCATCCTCACCCTGATCTCAGCTGAACCCCAAATTTGCTAAGATCTTTCACGCTTAAGAGTGTGATGAGGACCATTCTTTCTTTAGGGCTCCTTCTTCCCCTCCTCCCAGACACCAAACTCAATTTTACCCTCTTGGATACCTTCGCCCCATTACGCTACACATTCAGGGAATTTCTAGGAAAACCAAACAGTATCTCGTAATTCTGAACAGGGCAAAGGTCCTATTATAAAATACGGATGGTAAAGTAATTACTCTGACTGGGTACTGCCAAAGGAGCCCAACTGTAATTCTAACGGGAGACATTATGAGCTCAGGTTTCTGGTTCCCTCAAAAAAGTAGCTAGATTAGGGTAAGCATTTTTATATATATGTAAAAAAAGGAATGTAGAGAGCAACAGCAGCATTCTGCAGTGACTTTAATCCAGGGTGGCCCCTCAAGGTTTATCAAAGGAGAGGGGGCCAATGTTGTATCAACATTTAAAAACAGACATTACAGCTTTTGGACACATGCTGGCAAATTTGTGCTACAGCCCAAACTACTCAAGTGAGTGCCAGGTTAGATACCCATGCTACACTACCAGGGTGATGACAGCCAGTCTGAGTGTGCGTGCAAGTGAGAGTGAGTGAGTGAGTGAGTGGGAGTGAGAGAGATTGATCCAGTGGCAAGTCAGCTCAACCATCATGGAAGAAGCTGTGAAGGACTGGATGTGTGGATAGTAAAATATGTGAGAAGGATGACAAAAAAAGGGATGTGTTTCTTATATTGGATAGGGTTTTTTTTTTGCAACTCTTACTACAGCAGCAAAATGCACTGTGGAAGTTATGCCTGATGGGCGAATGCACGACTTCCAGCAGCTCCACAGACCTTCCCCCAAAATAAATCCTCTCCCTCTTGGGAAGATCAGTCCACTTCTGTTCCAATGGAGCCTCTGAACCTTTCTCTCACAATCCCAGAAGGTCAAAACATGCAGTAGTGCAGAAAAGGATCCCACCCCACCCCCTCTCCAATAATTCTGGTCATCTGAACAACATTGTGGAGATCGGCAGGCTCTTCCCAAAATCAAGGCCCTGTTCTTGGTTCTCCTACCTACTGGAAGGGGAATCGGAGAATAAGCTCCCCATTTTCTGGCTAGGGCAAGTTCTTGACATTCTGCCCTCCTCACTCAGCTGCAAACCGTCTGACCCCCACCCCACCCCCCAAATGAAGCTTGGCTTCCCCCTCCCCATCTGCCCCATGTACTGAGATGAACCTGTAAACATGAGAGCTCAGTGATTTGAGGTACTTCACATAAAACTCACTCAAGTATCAGTCTTTCCTTTCAAAAGTATCAAGGTAGGGGAAAAAACACCAGAAGGTAGTCATCCTGACCCTTCTCCCTCCACTGGGTGTGTAGACTTCTTTCCTCCTAACTGGGTGATTATAAACAGTAGCTACCTCTGGACAACATCACTGATTTCTTGAACACAAGACAATAAGTTATTAAGTACAGGGTTTGCTCCGGGCACGCTAGCAGCTGCAGAGGACACCTGCAGCTCCTGCAGGCTGAGTTCCAGTTTGCTCACAGCTTCCCGGAAGGCAAACTTGTTGCGTGTTTGCGGGATGCAGTCCACGTAGCCTGAGCAGTAATCCAACAGCTGGTGCCCTGTGTCCACCAAGTGGCTGTTTGTGGTGGGCTCGGCAATGGCACTCGAGAGGAGGTCCGCGCACTCCAGCAGAGCCTCTTTGCTGATTTTGTCGGCGGAGATTCTCTCAGCTGTCTGTTTGGTCTTTCTCAGTGCTACTTTGGCTCCCGCTGTACCATTGGCCATTTTGGCAGGGGAGGTGGAAGACAATGACAGAGGCACTTGAGGTGGGGGAATTACAGGCCTTCCGGATTTTCCACCGGCAGGTGCCGCCGCCGCCACCACCACCTTTTTGCTGCCCTCGCTGGCTTCCTGCCCAGGCTGTACCAACGCCCCGTTATTCAACTCCTCTGTCACATCTGAACAAGTGGGTGGCTGGTTTAGGAGCCTCGTGACTGGCGGTGGAGGTGGAGCGCACTTTGGTTTTATCCGCCTGGGCCTGTCGCTGGAAGCCGTGCCCTGGTGCTCAGATAAGAGCTTGAAGCGATTCCCCTGAGAGTCTGTGCCAATCAG
The DNA here is from genome assembly GCF_964234715.1 of Podarcis melisellensis. Classification (NCBI taxonomy): domain Eukaryota; kingdom Metazoa; phylum Chordata; class Lepidosauria; order Squamata; family Lacertidae; genus Podarcis; species Podarcis melisellensis. The sequence goes on from NC_138538.1 coordinate 93,882,461, forward strand.
CTGGACGTCTGCTGGCGTATGCTTCAGAGTGGGTGAGATGAGAACGGGCACTTTGTGGTTGTGGGTGACAGGAAGGACTCCGGCAGCCTTGGGTGGAGAAGGCCAGCCTGACTTCTCCTCGCCTTCTAGGGACCCTTGCCGCGTCCCGCTGTTCTTCTCTTTGCTCTTCAGGCTCGCTGTGGCTGTTGGCCCCTGAGTGTCCTTTTCAGAAACAGCCGCATCCGCAGAAGGGGTCCTGAGGGGAACAGCCGTGGCACCTCTGGGCAGAAGTTTGGCTTTTGGTCTGTCTCTGGTCAGAGTGGGAACCTCTTCGCACCTTTTAGAGAGCAGGTCGCTGGACTTGCTAGTGTTCTCCTCGGGCTGAGAGGAGGTGGAGACTGTCCTTTCCAGCTGGACTTTGGACCTGTGGCAATTTCGGGGAAGGGTCATGGCCATTCTCTCCTGCTCAGGGAGACCCGAGGACATGGAAGATGTCGAGTTGGACCGGGGGAAAGGCTTTGATGCTTCCTCCCCACCGGTGGGCCTCCCGGCTCTTAAACCCAGGGTCTTTTTAATCAGCCGTGGCGTGAAGAAGCCCGTGATGCCGGACCACCCGCTACCAGTACTTGTGCCCCCACCGCTGCTCATGCTGCCACCGCCACCGCCGTCATCCCCATAGAAGTTCCGCTGCGTGAAGCCCCCAACATAGCACTTAGATGAGCAAAGGTTTCCATCCTGCTGGGAGGGGGTAAAAGAAAACCCATCGATGTGCTGCAGAGGACCAACGGCCGAAAGGTTACCCGTCAGCTCATACTTCTTGTGAGGCTGGTTCTCCATCTCGCGGAAAGAGCTGCTGCGCTTTGGGGGTGTGGGGGCGTTTTTCTTCTTCATGAAAGAGCTAAAAAAGCCCCCCTTCCTGTCTCGGGTGAAGGTGGTCTCCCGGGTGTCTTCCAACAGGCCGCTGGGCGACTTGTCTCTCTGCTTGCGAGGTAGTGCTGGGGATCCGCTGGTCTGCTGTGTGCTTCTGATAAAACCTAAAGAGAAGGAGAGAGAGAAGTCACTTTCCACCAGGCTGCCAGGTATTCATGAAGGTTGGGATTCTGACTACACAAAGTTATGCAATGTACTATATCACCCATGTGTGGGCTTATTGCAAATGGTTGCTTACTAGCTGCAACTAGAGATGATTGGGCTCTCCTAGAATTAAAAAAACCCCATATATATTAACAGCTTCAGCCCCCTGAAACAAATCACGGTGCAAGAGGAGGATTTTTAGGCCTCACCCCCCACGCTAACTTTCCCAATTAGAATCATGTCTGCAAGCTATTTGCCCTTCAGGAGAGAAAAGCTTACAATGTCTGTAAGACACCTGTAATATCTCCTTAGCAGTATGGGATCTGTATCAGTGGTCCATCTGCTGAATGCAGGGCAGCCTCACCCCATCAAACTGCATCTGAGACTGCAAGGATGTTTCTCCAGGTGTTCCCAGATTACAACTTCCATAATATGACCATTAGGATGCTGATTGAAGCTGGTGAGAGTTCAACAGCATATGGAGTGTTAGAGATTCTCTACTTCTGATTTAAGAGCTTCAGTGAGACTAGGAAGGTATTAAATTTGCTTTGTTCTCAGACAATGCAAGACATCTATGGAGCAGAATCAGTCCCTTTTCGCATAGTTCTTTCTTAGAATCCATTTCTTAGATAAGCACTTCCTAGCTGTGTGTACTGAGAAACATTCATTTCACCTATTTTGTGGTAGGCTCTCTAAATAAGAAAACTTTACACATTTATGCTGCTAAAACCCTTACATTTAGTAATGAATTGCAGCTAAACCTACAAAGCGACTTATTCTTAGTTGCCCTCATTCGGAGAAAGTTTTCAAAACAGAGTGTTACAGCCTTTTCAATTTTGTTATGTAGGAAAAGGAAGAACTTCTTCCTGCATTACATTTGCAAATTCACGCTGCAAAGTTAGCTTGCAATGGCCTGCATCCTATTTTGCCCGTGCTAATCCCACGTATGTTTTCTGACAAATATAAGGGACTGCAGCCATGGAGCGTCGACTGAACGTCCACCCATTTTGCTCACTCTGGTATGGATTATTTGGGGGGCGGGGGCGGGGAGACACAGCTATGAAGCTGGCTCAAACCAGCCACTCCTGTAGAAAGCTACTCCTTCTACCACAAAGGCAGGAGAAAGAATTGATTCTGAGAAGAAGAGCAAAGTGCCTCCAGCCCAGGGCCAGACCTTTCTTTGAGACACTGCCCTACAGGAGCCCAAGTCTGAATATTAGAGAAATCACTTATGAAGTCACAGCACTCAAAGCTTTTTGCTTACCAAGCATACCTGGTGCAGAGCTGGAAGCAGAATGCTCTACAACCTCCTGAGCTCCTTCGATGTTCTCTTTGTTTTCAGCCTGTTTTTTCAAGGTCCTGGTCTTGGAAGGAAGCATGGGCAAACGAGGCAAATATGGAACTATGGATGAAGAAGATGCTGTCCTTCCAAGCTCTTCTGCCACTTCTGTAAGAAACGTCAGGGGAATAGTTGGAACAGAGAGCAGCAAAGGAAGAGGAAAGCAGACCTGGGTGCTAACGAGAGGCACTGGACAAGGGAAAAAGAAACATCACTGAGAGATTCTAGGAAGAGACTGAATTCAAGTATAGAGAGGGGTCAGTTCTAAGGGTCTCAAAATGCCACAACAGCAACGTAGACTGTTGCAGGAAACAAGAGGTAAGCTTTCACCAAGAAGCAAACAGTGCCTAGTACTCAAGTTTTCTATCTTGCCTGGTACACAGAAATCAGAGGAGAGAATGAACAGAGGATGGAAGCAGCAGTGGAAAAAAGGGTGGACTACTCTGGGTCGCCCTGTGCAACGCAGGGAAGGTAAGAAGAGATATGAATATTCCCTCTGGCTTGATGCACATTCTGTCACAGAAAAGAAAACCTGCATCACCCCAGAGATACGTGCACAGGACTCAGAAGTGTGGGAAGAAGCAGTACAAGTAACCTCAAGCTTTCTTCCAGTGTTGCTTCTAGGTTTTCTACAAAACCATGGTCAGCTCACCCAGAGTGGTGGCCCAGGCCTGCAAGGGGAAAACTGAGGAGCTACTCAGTGAATGGCAGTATTCAACTAAATTTTTGTGCTAGCACAAGGATCAGCACTAATGCAAGGGGATTCCCCCCTTCCCCTGGGTGTGCAGTGTGCACAGGAGGCTTGGGCTAGGGGAGTGGAGAGGTTTGCAAAAGCACAAAACAGAGGAGCAGTACCAGTGGAAACTGCATTTCCTCCTGCAGAGTTCCCTGCACATATCACATACCTTTCCATGTGTAATAGCAATCTGAGCAGGTTCAATTTTAGCTCCCTGCTTATGACTCATCTTAAGCAAAACTAAATACAATAGGAGATCTTATCACATGTCACATCCATTTGGGATCTTAAAGTGGAGCTGTTCACAGCTTCTGGCTACATGTTTAAACACATCTCTGCAAACATGAATACTAGAATTTTAGATAGAAAAGCTAGGCTGAAGCAACCAGGAAATTGAATTTTACAGAAAGTCATGATACACAAGAAACAGAAAAGGGCTTATTTGTGGCACAACACTTCCCTTCACCGACTTCCAGCCCCAAGATTTTTTACTTTGGCCCAGCAGATTTAATCATAAACCGTGATTCTGTGTTAAAAGAATGAGTTGCTGTGTGTGTGCTTTCCTCTTCTTTGTGCATGAAGGATGAAGTTTTAAAATTTTCCATTTCTGGCTGTGGGCTGTCTCCACATTATAGGAAACTGGCTTATTTGAGTTACAGATAGGTAGCCGTGTTGGTCTGCCATAGTCAAAACAAAAAAAATTCCTTCCAGTAGCACCTTAAAGACCAACTAAGTTAGTTCTTGGTATGAGCTTTCGTGTGCATGCACACTTCTTCAGATACAGATGTGTATCTGAAGAAGTGTGCATGCACACGAAAGCTCATACCAAGAACTAACTTAGTTGGTCTTTAAGGTGCTACTGGAAGGAATGTTTTTTTGTTTTGGCTTATTTGAATCATAGCTAGTTCTATCAAACCAGCATCAGGACTGTAACTTAATATTCTGGTTTATGAACTAAGTAGTTTAAATAAACCAGTGTTTCCCATATTCAGCTGTTTACAGGATAATGATTTGTTCACAAATGTGAGATGTTTTAAAGCTTCTCCCCTCACGCACACAGAGGTGTGATCCTGAGGCTTACAGCTGCTCATCCTTCACAACGCCAAACCACAACTTAAAAATCAATTTTCCAGTAAAAATCCAGGGGTCAATTTGAAGAAACGCCCCCATAAGTTCTCAACTGCTAGAAAGGTGAAGGGAAACATTGTGTGTTTTAGAAGTAAACATTTATAGAAAGTTAAAAGATAAGGAAAAAGGATTCTCACCTTCATTGATGCTAGAATCATGGAACATGGTTTCAAAGGCTTGATGAGTCTCAGCAAATGAAGGCCTGTCTAAGGGATTCCATTTCCAGCCTAAAGCACGATAGAAGCAGAAAAAAGCTCTATGTCTTGGCAACATGGCAAGCAAAGCAGAAGGAAAAACTTCTAAATTACTCCTCCTGGCCATATCCCAAGGTTTACTATGTTGCAATAAATTATGGTTTAGCATGACATGCAAATAAAACCATGTTCTATAATACAGGGGTACCTCGGGATGAGAACGGAATCCGTTCCGGAGCCCCATTCGCATCCTCAACAGAACGTAAGACGTGACTGCGCATCTCGCCACGTCTGCGCATGTGTGTGACGTCATTTTGACCGTCTGCGCATGAGTGAGCGGGGAAACCTAGAAGTAACGCGCTCTGTTACTTCCAGGTCGCCGCGGAGCGCAACCCGAAAATACTTATCCTGAAGCGTATTTATCTCGAGGTATTACTGTACAGGATTTTACGATCCTATGTTTGGTGACTTCTGCAAGCCCTAAACCCCTGAATCCTAATCCAAATTGGTACAGTGGTACCTCGGGTTAGACGCTTCAGGTTACAGACTCCACTAACCCAGAAATAGTATCTCGGGTTAAGAACTTTGCTTCAGGATGAGAACAGAAATCGTGCTCCGGCGGCACAGCAGCAGCAGGAGGCCCCATTAGCTAACGTGGTACTTCAGGTTAAGAACAGTTTCAGGTTAAGAACGGACCTCCGGAACAAATTAAGTACTTAACCCGAGGTACCACTGTATTATGAAAACTGGATTGTACTTGTTAAAAAGTGACGAACCACCCTGAATTCAATATATCTCTTGGCAATGGAAGAATATTTGATCAAAACAGGCTCCAACCTCCCTATGATTTGCTTGACTTAACGTCTTAATTATATCGGCATCAAACAGCGTTTCCATTTGCTTCTGAAATGTTGTCTCCTGCTTGGTAAGTAATACCAGACATAATACTGCACCCCACTGGACACTGTAAGGTAAAGGGACCCCTGACCATTAGGTCCAGTCGCGGACGACTCTGGAGTTGCGGCACTCATCTCGCTTTATTGGCCGAGGGAGCCGGTGTACAACTTCCGGGTCATGTGGCCAGCATGACTAAGCCGCTTCTGGCGAACCAGAGCAGCGCACGGAAACGCTGTTTACCTTCCCGCCAGAGCGATACCTATTTATCTACTTGCACTTTGACATGCTTTCGAACTGCTAGGTTGGCAGGAGCTGGGACCGTCGCGGGGATTTGAACCGCTGACCTTCCAATCGGCAAGCCCTAGGCTCTGTGGTTTAACCCACAGTGCCACCTGCTGCCCTGGGCACAGTACTGTACACCTAAAAGGCAAGTTACTGGTGCCTCGGAATTTAGAGCAGTCGCCAGAGTCTTGGTGTTCTGCAAGTTGAAAAATATACAGAGGTCTGCAGGCTTGGTTACAAAGAAATTTCATTTGTTGTTTGTGTTTAATTTTATGAGAGTTGAAAAGAATATTGAGGAATGCCTGGTGCGTTTTTTGGCAATTCCTCACATCTTACTACAGTCCTTGCTGTGAAGGGGCTCCAAATTCTTCAGAGACACTTTTTGGAGGGCTCAGGAAGTTGCAGTGAGGAGAAGGAGGGCTCTCCGCTTCTATGGCCTTTTACGCAAGCAACTTTGGATCCAAACCCCATGGTTTTTGTCAGAATTCCCCCCTCCCCAAGAGTTTTCCCCTGTGTCACCATGAGGCAAATAAATTAATGGAAATCCCCTAGATTCTGTTTCATACAACACTGATGCTGTTGTATTACGTGACATGGAGTCTCCACAAACCCCTAAGCGGAGGTTTCTGTCAATGGACCCGTCTTTTGCTTCTGTTGATTTTTTACATAAGATGTCAGCTGGTAACGATTCTCTTGCATTTTGGACAAGAGTCTGGTTGCATGCTAACAGACTTACTCCCAGCTCTATATGCAACCTGTCTGTTATGGCAAGTCAGCAGGACTGCCCGTCCTCCTGCATGTTCTCACGATGTCTCAATCTACGTTTTGTTACTAAAAGTAAAGACGAGAACGCAATACTCACATGCTCTCATGAGTTCGTAGACTTTTGGGGGGCAACCTTCAGGCTGTTCCATCCGGTAGCCTTTCTCCAGTAGATCATAAACCTGAGAGAGGTCAATGCCAGGGTAAGGTGACATTCCATAGGTGGCAATCTCCCACAACAAGACTCCAAAGGCTGCAAGTTAAACAAAGTAATTTTTAACCTGATATTCCTTTCATTTCATAGAATCACAGAGTTGTAGATTTGGAAGGGATCCCAGTGGTCATCTAGTCCAACCCCCTGCAATGCAGGAATCTCAACTAAAGCATCCATGACAGGTGGCCATCCAACCTCCGCTAAATCACCTCCAAGGAAGGACAGTTCACAACCATTAACCAGTATTTCCTAAACTGTGGCGGAAGGCAGCTTCTTTAGAACTAATAAAGTACAGTGGTACCCCGCAAGACGAACGCCTCGGAAGACGAAAAACTCGCTAGACGAAGGAGTTTTTCATTTTCTTAGCCGCTTCGCAAGACGCATTTCCCTATGGGCTTGCTTCGCAAAACGAAGCTTGCCCCACAAGCTCCGGGGATAGCGGGGAAGCGCAGCGCGCCTTCCCCGCTGTCCCCAGACCTCTTTTGAAGCAAGGGGCGGCGGGGAGAAGATCGCTTCTCCCCGTTGCCAGCCCCGCGATCTTCTCCCCTCCGCCCCTTGCTTCAAAAGAGGGGACAGAGGGGAAGGCGCGCGCGCCTTCCCCTCTGTCCCCGGAGATTGTGGGGCAGGCAACGGGGAGAAGCAATCTTCTCCCCGCTGCCCCTTGCTTTAAAACAGGTCCGGGGACAGAGGAACGCATTGATTGATTTTCAATGCATTCCTATGGGAAACCGTGCTTCGCAAGACGAAAAACTCACAAGAAGAAAAAAATTGCGGAACGAATTAATTTCGTCTTGCGAGGCACCACTGTAGAGGAAAATTGCACGCCGAGGAAAGTTTGTAGGATTTGGGGCTGTTGTTCTTTGATGTGGCAATCTAAATTAATCAGAGTAGGTTCTTAAGCCTCAAATTCAGATTATACTGCAGGGACAACCACAAAGTAATTTTAACTACCCACTGGCAGACAGATTTTAATCAAAATATGGTAGAAAGGTTTCTCACCCATAAGAAAAATTAGGTTTATGATTTTTAAGAGATAAGAGGTACTTCAATGTTACAATGTTCTTTTTGAGAGCCCCAGCTACCCCACTGGCTTGTGCTCCATAAGCGAAAAGGTCTTACCTTTAGGTGGTGTCAACAGTTCTCTACAACCTGACTATGAGGTTTCGGGCAAAATACATTTCTAGCTGTATTAGATTAGAGCTCATTCTAAGAATACCAGAGCAGCCCACTTTTAAATGTACACAGGGACTCCATGCGTAACAGCAATGTTCTCCCTTCTTACCCCAAACATCTGATTTGATTGAGAATGTGTTGTAGGCCAGACTCTCTGGGGCTGTCCATTTGATAGGAAACTTTGCTCCAGCGTGAGCTGTGTAAGTGTCTCCAGTCATCAATCTGCTTAATCCAAAGTCAGCCACTTTCACCACGTGGTTTTCTCCAACCAGACAGTTGCGAGCTGCTAGATCCCTGTGTAAACAAAGACACTGAAGAATGACGACCTCTGGTGCCATCAAGATTCACCCTAAACCTTCTGGCACAGATAAGTGAATATGATTTTACAGCTCAAAACTGGGTGCACAGGAACATATTTAGCCTTTGTGGTTCTAGAGGTCTGCTTACTAACATGTGGAGCTTGATCAATGCTTCAGCGTTTGAAAGGTACAGCTTTGGTGCCTGGCATACTTGTTCTCTGTTCGCCTCCATGTTTTATAACACCCAGGGATGCATCGCTAACATATTCACTGTGGTCTCTCAAGCAATCAAAATGAAGACAAGGATGCTGTGCAAATTGCATGCTATAAATTTGCATAGTTTATTTTGAGTGCAGAATCCGCAACTGGGGACAGGTGGTAAAGAATGTGAGCTGGAGAAAGTCTGTATTTGTGCCTCATTATTTCGCTTCTTTAGAACAAAGGTCTGAAGCACTGTAACCAAGTTGTACTCTTTGCAACAAGGCCAAAGCTTCTGCCAAGATAAATGGCACTCCCTCCTTTGACATGGAAGACTTTTAATTAAGTACACTGCAAGCATGAAAATGGGCTACAGTAAATCAGCTTCCGGTTGCTATTAAACAGCCAGTGCCAGTCTCCGCTGAGCGCAGTAAATCTTACTATGCTATCATGCTGAGCAATCATCTTATGTGAACCTTTGAAATTCAAATCAGAGAACAGGGAAATAGAAAGGTGCTTGAATACTATTTGATTCTGGTCTAAAGAGGCTTAGTTTCCAAATTCATGCCTCTTGAACATGCCAAACAGACGACAGTCTACTGCAGTAGAAGAATGTACCCCAAAACAAAGGCCCTTTCAGAATACAAACTGTAGTCGCTATTCTCTGAGGGACTCATGAAATTCTTAAAACATCAAGGCAAGAACAGTTGAGATACAGCTATTGCACAGAAGCATATGCAAATCAATTCATAGGGGAGGCAAAACATTCTGGCAGGGTCGTCCTGCACTGAAACACAACAAGAAAATATGAGTTCTACGTGCTACTTTAAGTACAGTAAATTTCCTTGATTTTACTCTAGAGTAAACACCAGGATTTACATTTCCATGCAAGGACTTAAGTGACGAAAGATACAGGAGCAGAGAAAATGGGGGACGTGGAGAATTCTTTTTTGGGGGGGGGTATGATCACAGGAGAGACACTGAGCTGTGTAGGTAACAAATTATTCTTTTTTAAATAATTATATTTTATTATTTTTCCATCAAAAAGCATACAATCACACCACATTACAACTTCTATTAATTTTTCCATTTTTTGACTTCCTTCAGCCTCTCTGCCAATCATCCGAATTATAACTTCTTTAATTACACATTTCCAAATTTTACTATTGCCTTTATGCCTACCCCCATTTCTATTTTCCCTTTTTACAATATTTCTTATGTTGTCACAGAGCTTCTTTAAATGCCACTAACGTTATTTCATTATCACTTATACATTCCCAATACTCAACTAACTTTCCCCAGTCCTCGATGAACAAATTATTCACCGCTGCTGCCCAAAGTGTTCTCCTAACTTGTCTGAGGCTTCAAATATTTAATCAAGATATTTAACATTTTAAACTTTTTTTCTCAGAGGAAACTTGCTATGTTTCCCCTCACGTGAAAGCTAGAAGCTCAGGATTGTTTAGAAAACCTGAAATATGTTAAGCTCTGTCTAGGGAGAATAGCTGGCACAAAGCTATTCTGTTAAGGAGGCAATTGCCTCGTGACTAGAACTTGCAAGAGTTCTCCTTAAAAGCATATAATCAGATCTTATCAAAGTTCCTCATGGAAGGTCACCCAGACCCACGCTCTCACCCTCCTTTTACAAAAGTCAAGACATTCTGCTAACCTGTGGATGAAGTTTTTCTTCTCCAGGTATTCCATGGCAGAGGATATCTGGGTAGCCATATACAGCAGGACAACAGCAGTTACTTCCTCCCGATTGCACTCCCGCAAGTAATCCAGCAGGTTCCCATACGGCATGTATTCTGTCACTATATAAAACGGGGGTTCCAGAGTACACACACCTGGCAGGAGGATGGTAGAGTCTGGTAAGGTTTATCTCTTATTGTAGGTACAATCTTCCAATGCGATTCAAGCAGAGAGTCCCCAAAATGCTGGAACAGCAGGTAGTATTAAGATAAGGTGGGGTGTGTGTGTGTGTGGTTATGTTCAAGTTTCCAAGGTAAGCACTGATTTTCCTATTTCCACAGTGTCATAGGGAAGGATTTCCACACAATAGGATTTGGATAAACAGAACATTAGATTAGCCAAGGAAATAAAAAGAAACATGGTTAAAGTGGCACTAAGCTTGACAGAGGAGGCAAACATGGAGGATTTTTCCAGAATTAAAAGCTTCCTCACTCAGGGAATGGATATTATGCTGACGGCTGTTCCTATGCAGTGACTATACAGTGCCTCTAGTTCAGAATTGGGACTGCAGTAAAGGGGAAAACAAACAGGCTTCTTCCTTCCCCTTCCTTCCTTCCTTCCTTCCTTCCTTCCTTCCTTCCTTCCTTCCTTCCTTCCTTCCTTCCGCTGCAGGAATGTCCTGCCATTTTCATCTACAAAGAAGTCGCCACAACTGGTTGCATCAAGGTCACATCTAGCATGATCCACTAAATCCCACAGACACATTAAGATGCATCTTCTCTATTGCTAATGGAATAAAAATGATATCCAACTCAAAAACTAACTAAACTTTATCACAGCAGCTAAGGACCTAGATGAAGATAAACACCATTTGAAGTGGGGACACAGTGAACTCATTCCTGTGCAGTAAGCTAGTATGCGCAACCAGATATCACATTCACCCTAACAGTGAAAACTCTGAAACTGAGCTGGAGAGGAAGGGATTCAATAAAGACATAGGCCAGTGACAGAGAACATGTCCCAAGTTCAATGCTCATCATCTCACACTACATGGAGCACTGGGGAAAACCTCTGCCCCAAGACCCTGGAGATTTACTGAAGTCAGAAGAGACAATATTGGGCTAGGTGAAGTATGGATCTGACCAGTTTCATTGTTCGAATAACTTCAGTTGCCCATATTGCCACCACCTGGTATCCATTTAGTCTGACACTTCACCCTGCAAGAAGCTATACACAACTTCAAGGTCTTAGGACGGATGATCACTGGTTGTCTGAGACCATGAATACATCACTATAACCTCGCCCCAGTTCTCCTTATATAAAGTGGGAACAATCGTGATCTCTCCAGTTGTTCTATGGTAAATAAGACTATAAAGTACTTTGCAACACTATACAAGCCATTCAAAAACTCAGCTCTAGAATGGATCATTGTGTCTCAGTGGAGACAAGATTCCTTGGCCCAAAAGTGGAATGTGACATACAAGCCCTACCACACAAGCATCTGTTTCATAAGGGGTGCAGTACTGATTGTTGAAGTTCTTTGCATTCCCAGCATTTCTGCATTTTGCCTTACTATGGCAATGTAAATCACAAGAACCGTGAGAAATATCAACATACAAAACTGGAAGTGTAGAACTTAATGGCTCAGAACATGAGAAGAATTCAGATTATGTAGGAGCAGTCACTAGACTATGCATGCCAAAAACTAAAACCAAACAACAATAAAGTGGGGGCAAGGGACTGTCAAGCTCCCAATCTTATTTCACTTGCGCCTTTTCAATGTGGATTCTGCTTCCTCTGAAACAGGCTAACAGTAATTCTGAAAATTGCCTAACATAAAAAAAAATGGTCATATCACTCACTCAAAATGTGTAGAGCTTTGCACTACAAAGCATTTCACTCATTCCAGAAAAGAAAATAAGGCACAGGATTTTTTTTCTAGTGCCCTTCCAGGTTTCCAATTTTTCCACTGGAAACATTTAAATGTTCTCAGGAAGTAAAAAAGAAAAGAAAAGGGGGGGACACCAAGTTGCTCCATTCTCCCCCTACCCCTATTAGCTCACATAAAATACAACTACAATGTTTGGACCCATGTGTTTTTTGCTTTAGGTGCATAGCCAGAATAGCAATATTATGTCCAGTGTACAGCAGTCCAGAGACAGGGTAATTATACCCAATGGGTAAGACAGGTACAATCTTACAAAATGTAGGTTTTACACACTTAGAGCTTTGTTCAAACTTGCCAAAGTAAACAGAATTTGGAAGGCACACTCCAACTGTTCTTGAAGGGCAGGTTTGTTTAGCACAACAGTATTATTATGAATGAATTAAAACGGAAAGCAAAACACATTACTGTATGGTCATATTAGTGCATTTACCTAATAACTGCACCAAATTTGGATGCTTGATTTCCTTCATAACAGAAGCTTCTTTCAAGAATTCCTCCACTTCCATTGTATCTTCCTGAAAGTGAAAACAACTGCAATTAATTTAAATAGAAATTATGGAATAGACTTCAATGGCATTTGCCAAAAAAAGGAACACAACTGTAGAAGAGTAAACAACAATTAAAAGGGAATGCAACTTAAAAGGAATGATTCAAGTTACTAACTTGTCACACAAAGCTTTGAGGTAGGATTAGTAATGCAGGTATTTGTACAAAACATCACAAAACAAATTAAAAAGAACACACAGACTCAAAAATACAACAATTCAATCTAAAAACCAGCAGTAAAACAGAAAGCAAACCCTAACCAAAAATATTAATCTGATTAAATTATACCTGAAAGCCTAGACCAGCCTGAAATTAATCCGCTAAAAGCAGGTGTAAACAGCTAATATCTTACAGTTTGTTTAACTAGGAAGCAAGTATATTTCCCATGGAAGGGAGTTTCATGATAGCACCACCACTGAGAAGGTCCTGTCTCGTACCCACCAACTGTGAGCCTCTATAAGTTATCTCATGTGGGTGCAGGCAGACCTGCAAATAACACCATCTCTCTATTTATTTAATATACTGCAGGCGGGTATGGGGTGTTAGGAGATGGGCAGTACCTCTGGTGGGGAACACGTAGGGAAGTTTATGCACCTTTGGTCCCCACCCTGCATTCAGCTCAACTGTGGCTCCAAGAAGCTTTCAGCATGCAACAACAGGCCACACCCCAGGAACAGCTTTGACTAGTCACTAAACCAGATGAGGGTAGCCCATGTGTCCCAAACCCTCGGTGGGTTAGGGACTTCACCTAACAGGCTCTGCCAGATTGAGTGAATGAGATCAAGAGTGGGTCCAGCAGTCAAAAGGGTGGTTTCTGCAGAAGTGATGGGCTGATGGTGCTCGTCAACCTGGGAAGGTAGCCCGTCTAGGAGAAGGAAAACTCTGAGCCTAAACATCCGTTGTCTTGCAAGGTATCTCTGGGAGAAGAAAAGGCTAAGGACCCTACAAAAATCCGGAGTGGTCTCTCTAAGCAATTGGATGGTGCCTTGTTATGTCTCCTTCTGGCAACTCCTGCAACCAAGCTGGTACCAAACGTGTTGCTCTGATTTCCTTTGGACCACATCAGTGAGGCTGAGAGGGGGGTCTTGTCATCTGGGCAGCCTGGGACCTCCAGGCACACTGCCCAGTCTTGTGCCTTGGGGAGGTCACTTTGGTGCGGCTGATGCAGAAAAAACAACACGGTTTGATTTCACCCCTGGAGGGGCACTCCATTGTCTCTTGAGACAGACAGATGCCAACAGCTGCTTGATGCCAAAATTGGCTTATAAGTGATTTACAAGTATAAAAACCAATCAAATGAGCATTAAAATATAAATACAATTCCTTAGCAACATACCTTGAGTGTTTTCACAGCAACTGTGAGATTGTATTTCTTCCACACCCCAACATACACTTCTCCATACTGTCCTCCACCAAGTTTGTGCTTCATAGTGATATCAGTCCGTTCCATCTCCCACTTATCATGGATGGGAGAGACTCCATAGACTGTGGGCTTATTGCACTTTGGTGCTGGGTAGTGCAAGGTTGTCACCAGGCCATCAGCTACTGTCGAGTGATGGTGAACTAGCTCCGCCAGAGTATTGAAACGGCTTTCGGCTGTCACATACACCTGTTAAAGAGGGAATGAAGAGCTGCTATGAACCGGACAAGAAGGAAGAAGATGTGAATGTCCAGAAAGGGGCTGGGGAAAACTTGGGTTTCCCCAGAAGCGTGAAATAGAAAAATGGGAAGGTAAGAAACACAAAAATCCTCTTATGAAATATTTTCTCATTTAAGAATGATCAAAGAAATGTCCTTTAAAATGTTTTACTGTAAGATTGTTATAGTCACATCACTCCACTGCAAATCTCTCAAATACACGCTTCAAAGGCAGTTCGGTAAGCAATGATGTCTGCTACTGTGTCTTGCTGGATTACTAAAAAAACCAATACGCTGAGGATTTGACCCTGGAAAAGTACTCTTAAAAGTTGCAGCATAAAGAGCATCTTTTAAGTATTTGGTCCAAATATGCAATGTAAGAGTCTGCCAAATATATTGCTCCAGTAATACGGTGGGAAAGTCTTCAGAATCACAGCCTCGGATGTCTTTGTTCTCACTTGCTTCAGATTTCACTGTCTTCAACACCAAATGAAAGAATGATGCAAAAATTCATAAAATCAAGCAGTAAACTAACATGTGAAAGACTAAAAAAAAACCTTCCATTTCCTAAGATCTATTTTCTTAATAAGAATTACTGTTATTTATACGCCGCCATCGGACTGAGTTGCCCAGAGAGCCACGTTTTAGATATTAAAAAAAAAAATTGCCCAGGATTTTATATCTACAGCTTTTTGTATTTTTACTGTTGCTACAATAACTGCTTTCGTTTCTGATGTTTTTGATTTGTTTTATGGTTCTCTTTTGTAGTCTCTCTTGGAAATCTAGATTAATAAAATTATGTTTTTTTAAAAAAAATCTATTTTAAAAAATTTATTGCATTTATATGCCATCTTTTTCTCCCAAGGAGCTCAAGGTGGTGTATATTGTTCTCCTCCCCTCTATTTCATGCTCACAACAACCCTGTCAGGTAGGTTAGGCCCAAGGCCACCACCCAGTGAGCTTCGCTATGGCTTCTTGAGACAACATTATAGAAATAAATTAGAGTCATTCTACTATTATCAAGGGGACACAGGTGGCGCTGTGGGCAAAACCTCAGTGCCTAGGACTTGCTGATCATAAGGTCGGTGGTTCGAATCCCCACGGCAGGGTGAGCTCCCGTTGTTCGGTCCCAGCTCCTGCCCACCTAGCAGTTCGAAAGCACGCCAAAGTGCAAGTAGATAAATAGGTACCGCTTTCTAGCGGGAAGGTAAACGGCATTTCCGTGTGCTGCGCTGGTGCTGGCTCGCCAGAGCAGCTTCGTCACGCTGGCCACGTGACCCGGAAGTGTCTTCGGATGGCGCCAGCTCCCGGCCTCTAGAGCGAGATGAGCACGCAACCCTAGAGTCGGACACGACTGGCCCGTACGGGCAGGGGTACCTTTACCTTTACTATTATCAAGGCTATATTATTTCCTGGAATGGAGTATAAACAAGTTCGACTGTGCTTATCCCAGCATAGTAGTGCAGGCTACATATGACATTTGTTAACAAGCAGATCAACATTCAGCTTAATATCCAACTGCGCTGTAATTCTTTAGTTACCTTTTAGCAGGGGTGGCTAACACAGATATTGCTGTGTTAAAAACCCCATCATTCCTGACCATTGGCAATGTTGGCTGGTTCTAATGGGAGATGTGGTCCAAAGATACTTGGAGGTAAAAAGATAAAGGTAAAGGACCCCTGGGCGTTTAAGCCCAGCCAAAGGCGACTATGGGGTTGCAGCGCTCATCTCACTTTCAGGCCGAGGGAGCCAGAGTTTGTCCACAGAAACTATAATGGCTACCCCCATCTACACACTGCTTGAGCATCCTCCAGAGCAGGAGTGGGGAACTGGTAAGGCGTTTGTCCACAGACAGCATTCTGGATCATGTGGCCAGCAGGACTAAACTGCTTCTGGTGCAAGAGGACACTGTGACAAGTGCCAGAGTACACGGTAACGCCGTTTACCTTCCCGCTGCAGCGGTACCTATTTATCTACTTGCATTGGTGTGCTTTCGAACTGCTAGGCTGGCAGAAGATGGGACAGGCCAACAGGAGCTCACCACCGTCATGCAGATTCGAACTGCTGAACTGCCGATTGGCAAGCCCAAGAGGCTCAGTGGTTTAGACCAGAGCGCCACCCACGTCCCTTGTGGAGCATTGGACCTGTCCAGCGGCCAGATCCTTATCTCCACACACACACCCTCCATGGGACAAGTATGACAGGTGTGCCCCTCCTCTCCATCACCTGACACCACAATGACATCAGGTGACCAGCTTTTGCCCACATGGTTTGAAATGCCTAGGCAGAAAGGATGTGCTATAGTACGGAAAGTGCTGCGCATGGATGAATGCAGGCACTGCTGATAAAGCCCCTTTCACCCAAGCCATGTTTGACGACATCATCTATAATGTTGGGTGTAGGGCAGGTGAGTTGGACTAGATGAAACAGCCTCACAGGCCCAATGGGGACGTGTGGTGGGCCTATTCAGGCCTATGTGCTGAAGGTTTCCTGCTCCTTCTATGCTCCAGGGCATGATCTGAGGAACCATGAGCGTTCTCATTCATACCTAACGCTGAGCTGTGGCTTAACACAGACATTCCCGGGACCCATGCATGGCGCCTGCTGTTCCTAGCATGGAGTAAGGGGGCAAGCAGAGACCTATCAACACAGCACTTACTGGGTAAGGTCTGGCATTACAGTGCAATGTATCTATGCAAATCTTTCACTTAAAGCAATGGCAACCGGCTGTTTCCAGGTGTCTTTACTTCAAACAGCAATGAAGGCAGAACCTTTTTTATAAAAAGAATGGGTTTCCCTTGAGGATTTACCTTGCCATCCGCGGTGGTATTGATCCTGTAGTGGTAAACACGGCCCTCGTACCTGAGTGAGATGGACAGTTGCCCCGGGCTGCTCTCACTTTCCCGAACTAGGAAGCTGCCATTAATGAGGCTGCTCAGCAGATACTCAGCTGCACTGCGTGACACTGGCCCATGATACCAGGAATGCTTCTCCAGGCTGTTCACTGGGGTGATGTAGTTACTTGGAACCCAACCTTGACCATTCTTGGACCGTACTTCACTCCATTCACCATTCTGGTTGTAGCCCAGTACGCGTAGCTTCTCACCTGAAGCACAAGAGGAGAAAATTCCAAGAGGGTCAAGTGAGATTGATCATATTTCATCTGCCCTGCCAAAAAATGAGGAATGACAGAACAAAGTACTCAAGAAAGGCCACCTGCTCAGGCTAGAGACAGGAAATAAACTGGAGTCTGTCCAGCACGGCTGTGGGAGGAGCGAAAAGATTATTAACAATTTCCTGTCTTCTCAGGGGACGGGGCAGCTGAATCCTTTCTGACAATTTTTTTTTTACCCTAACTAAGAAACAAATCTGTCCTTGTGGTTTAAACATGACTGAAGACCTCATACATATTTGTCCTTTATATAACTGGTTGTGGGCAGAAATTTGGTGATCACCAGTCTGGCACATGCGAAGGTCATCTGTGGTTCCTGCAGGCACAGGAATCCTCAAGTAATTCCCCCCCCCCCCCATCATTTCTATACCACTTTACATTTCCATAAAAAAACTCTACCTCTTTATATCCCCCCCAAACCCCCCCCCCCAATTCTAAGCATCAAATAAAACATTACAAAGTATGGAAGTTAAAAATTACAAATACAGATAAATACAAAAATAGGGAGTGTCAGTTTTTCTCCCTAGCTATTTTCCTGATATGGAATTCTGAATTTCTGCATGCAGCTATCGAAGGCACAGGAGCCTTGACTGGGAAAACCAGGTGGCAGTCTCACACCCTTAGTTCTGTTTGGCACCATTGCTTTCCAGTTATGCTTCCAGTTATGCATTTGCTCTGGAAATGAGACAGCAGTGCAGAGCAGTTGCTTGAGCTGGGAGAGCTGGTGCTTTTGTACTCTGGTTAGTTTGCAAGGATGTTTAGGGTGGATGGGAGAGGCAGGTCAGCTTCCCCACTTGCCTCTGATGTCTGCTGGCCACACGGAACTGGAAGCAGGCACCTACTTTGCCCATGGAGGGGCTTCTCTGAATTGTGTGTGGGGTTGTTCAAGTATGCTTTATGTGTGTGTAATGGACAGGAATGCACTGTGCAGAGAGGGAGAGACAGATGTATGTGCGGTCTGTGGGGTGGGGGTGGGGAGGCTTGTTTCTGTATGTGTGATCTGCGAGAGACAGGCAGAAATACACTTGGACAGAGAGGGAGAGGTGTGAGAGAAAGGAGCGTGTTTGCGTGTGGTTTGTAAGTGTGCCAGAAGAAGTGTAGTGAAGCCACCTTGTATATTGTTCCTAGTGCTACAGACTCCTCTCTCTTATTGGACAGCAACAGCATCATCTCAGTCTCCATAGGAGCACCACTGTACTGCTGCCCCAGAGTCAGAACAAGATCATGCATCTTTGCAATGCATCCCCTTCCCAGAAGATGGTTTGGCTTACCTTTGGTGATGCTCAGTGTGTTGTCACCACTTGCTACAAAATCATAAAGTGCAACAAAAAGATTGGGGTCGCTCTCAGTGGTTCCTAAGAGGTTCTCCTTGGAGCTCCACCTGATGGCTTCATTCAGTGCCTGGGGTTCTGTGTCACAACCATAGGGACGGTGCAGAGCCTCTGAGGAAAAAGAAAGAATATGTTTGTTTAGTATTCATATTTAAAATCCAATGACACACCGAATTTGGTCTTGATCAGCAAATGGAAACAAATATTTTTAAGTGTAACTCAGCAACAATAGCAATGCAAGGGATTTTGGTGCTTGAAGCAAAAGAATGTAAAGGACACCTCCTCTGCTCACTAATAAGAAGCATGACTTGGTAGAAAATTATCGTGCACAAGCCCCAGGGAAATGGATAAGAGTTGGGGCCCATGGATCACATTTCTCCTGCGTTGCTGCTCTTAGTAGCACTTAAAATCCCCTGCCTGGGGCACTTGCCTTCTTTGCCAGCTGGATAAGCTGCGTTTGCCAAATAACAAAGCTGGCACCAAAGAGCTAACTGAGCAGAGCTTCAGGCAATTGGCAAAGTAGCCACAATCTTACCTATTACGTCTCCTGAGGTCACATGACCACAAGTCCAGGTAAGACGGTAACAAAAGTGTCATTTACAGCATGCAGCCTAGCTGGTGCCAAATGTATTGCTCTGCTTCTATTTGGACCACATCAGCGAGGCAGCCCAGGACCTCCGTAGATACTGCCCAGGCTTGCACCCCAGAGAGCTCACTTTGCTGCTGCTAATGCAGCAAAAACAACACAGTATGCAACAGTTATGCGTTACCAGTCTCTATAGCCCCCAAAAGTGCTGTGATTCTCCCACGGCTTGGCTTTGCTCCCAGATGTGCACTCCATTGTCTTTGGAGACAAACGGATGCCAACAGCAAGCATTTACAGCATACGGAAAGGGATTTAATTCAAACAGGTCAAGAAGAAATTGGGGGGACGACCTATTTATATTTCAAGAAATACTCTCCGTGACTGTATACTTTAAAAGGCAATAATCTAAGCCAACGCACTGGTTGATGAGACCATAAACACAACCTCGGAACTGTTTCATTACTGATATGCCAAGCTCCCCAAATTTCTTGCTGGGCAAAGCAAGCTTCAGCTTTGCTTTAAGGCCTGAACCTCTTAAACCAACAAATTAAATTTCAAGTTCAAAGGGAAGTACAGCTTTGAACCAGATTAGACACAGATTTCACCCCCAATAGCAACAGTTGATCTTTGTCAATTTGACCAAAATAAAAATGTTGCAAATCCTTTAAGTAGGGATCTGTCATACTGTACAGTATGCTAAAGCCCCATGTACATTGGTGGGGCTAAAATAATAAAAATAAAAATAAGTAAACAAGCAGCCCCATTTGATATACATCATACCTCGGAAGTCAAATGGAATCCATTCCAAAAGTCTGTTCAACTTCCAAAATGTTCAGAAACCAAAGTGCGGCTTCTGATTGGCTGTAGGAAGCTCCTGCAGCCAATTGGAAACTGTGAAGCCTAGTCGCATGTTTGGCTTACAAAAATAATTCGCAAACCGGAACACTCACTTCCAGGTTTGTGGCATTCAGGAGCCTAAACGTTCGAGAACTAAGCTGTTCAAAAACCAAGGTACAACTGTATGGCTAAATCAGGCACCGCAGCAAAAATGTTGAATTGCCATGTAAGTGAAAACACTCTAAAGCAGAGATTTTCAACCTTTTTGAGTCCACGGCTTCGTTGACCAACTACATTCTTTCTGTGGCACCCCCGTGGGGCTCAGGAGCCCAGTGATGTCACCCCTTGCCTGCAGAGCTGGTGGCCTCTCGCCCTTTTTTGAACACCCTCCCATGCGGAGTGTTCCCTCAGCCTCCTCTCCCCTCTCCTTGGGAGTCCTTTGGGCAGCCGCTGCTGCCACCCCTGATCTCTGAGCTGCCCACCTCAAAGAGAGGTGCTTCCTCAAACTGCCCCACAGGGGCCTGGGACTTGTCTGTCCATTCCCAACAGCAAGGGCTGACAGACTGGTCAGCTGGTCTCCCTCGCCTACTTGCTTGCTTACTCAGAGACTGTCTCAACTCCTGGAAACCAGCACCCTCTGACCAGCCCCAGAGGCACCATTTGTCTGCACAGCTTGTGGCCAGGGCTGCTGCAACAAACAGCTGTGCAAGCCTTGGGAGGGAGAGATGTGAGAGGGCATCAGAGGCGGGAGGGAAGGAAAGAGGGACAGAGGCCAGTGTTGCCCGTGGCACCCCTGACCATCATTCAAGGCACCCCATGGTGTCACGGCACACTGGTTGAAAACCACCGCCCTCAAGTAAGAGCAGAACATAAAGGCAGACACACACAACCAAGGTCAGGAAGCTCATTCGCGAGTTGAACATGACATTTGTTGAAGATGAACCTAATGGAAAGATTGCGCAGCAAACAGCTGCTACACCCAAGGTGCTACACTTCAATTCCTCTGATGGTGGTAGCAGCAAGAAACAGTGGAGGGATGTGATGGATGAAGGAAGGAAGCATCAGCACTGATGCAAAAGAGGCACAGAGCCAATCTCCATTCAGAGCTCCCAGTATCAAGAACTAGCTCTGGACTAGAGCAAACCAGCACCGGCAAGCCTCTTATAGCCTAGTCATGTTCAGCTCTGCCATAGAAGAACACATGAAAGCAAGGTATGAAGCCCCAAAGGAAGCTGGGGCAACAACATGCCACCTGCTGCTGCTTGTTTCAGAGTCTGAAGCAACACTCCTCACAAAAAGCCATTTCTAATCCTATGCAGCGTCATGATCAAGAATTTGAGGGAATAGAAGCGCTCAAAGCTACCATTTGAATGCATTCGTAAGAGCAGCATTCTTATAGCTGATTTTTAGGTATTACTTTCAGGAATGTTCATGCTATCCGCATATGAGGAGCTAAGCTGCTCCCCTGCATTAATGATAATGTTAGCAAGAGGGCATGCCCACATTGCTTTCATCAGCTACAGTAAGGCAATGAAGAAATCCAACTCCCACAAAAGATTAGCGATAAAAACCAGCTGTGTGCTTACAACAGCATATCACAGTGGGGGGAAATGCAACTCCGTCATCAGTTGCATCGCCAAGTTACATCGTTTTTTATTGTGAACAGGCTGTGCTTTCCCCATGCTCTTCATTCTCCTCATTCTTTATGCATCCTCCAATATGAGTCTCCAATCGGCTGGAGATTACTTCTCACCCTAACACAAACATCAAGCAAAAGCAGCCTGTTAGCACCCCCAAATACGGGACTCTAAAAATCAAACCCCACACAGTGTTAATTCTAAGAACCAGAGCAACTTAAGTCCCCAGTTCTTACGGAGGTGAAGTACAGTTACTGCCTTCCAAACATACCTCTCAAATCAGATAAAGTTGGTTTAGAAGCCTCCTCAGAAAAGGAACACAGTGGCTCAGCATTCTCTTTGCCAAAACTGCTTGAGTGAAGAAGAACTGTCCCCAGGATCATGTTGCTTCTTACCAAAAGCCAACACACAACTGCCTAGCACAAATCAGAATGCTTTTCCCCGGGACACGGCATGCTACACGTGACTCCTACTAAAGAGGATAAGGGCCAACAGGAGTAAGCAGGACTGTTGGCGTGGGAGGCGACGCAAGTGAGCAAAGCATTCCTCTTTTCAGCAACTGGAAGCCTCAAGAAATGTGATGCTTTCCAACAGTTAGAAGGCAGGGAACAAACCGCAAATTGAAACGTGTCTGGAACCGACAGGCTGTAACAATGAAAGCTTATTCATTCTTGGATGATAGTTAAGATTGCTTGATGGGAAGGAATGTTTTCCACAGCATAGTTGAGCAATGCGTATTAACACACACACACACTTTTTCCAACACGTGGACAACTACGTCAGCATGCTTGACAACTATCCTTGAAGAGCCAAGATTTAGCCTCAAGTTATATTCCTAGATCAATTCTGTTGCAAAAAAGTTTATTTACTGATGGCGATGAGTCCAAGCAAGGAACCAGGTGATATTTTTTTGCCTTTGCAAAGGACAGACTCCTGGCCCAGCTATCCCATCCACTTGGCTTTCACAATGGATGCAAAGAATCTCATTTTATTGATAATGGGATTTGGCAGTCAACAGTGGGTGGTTAAGTACCCCTTAAATCTGGTGGTGTATAGAAGTGTCTCATTCAACTAGCAGAATAGGCAAAGGAATAAATCATTCATTGCTAAAGAAGGATAGAACTTTCTTTATGTATGCCACAACAGCAGCAAGAATACTTATCGCAAAGTATTGGAAGACACAAGATCTACCCACCCGGGAAGAATGGCAGATGAAGGTGATGGAGCACATGGAAGTGGCGGAAATGACTGGCAGAATCCGAGACCAGGGAGAAGAGTCGGTAGAAGAAGATTGGAAGAAATTTAAAGACCATTTACAGAAACACTGTAAAATTAAGGAATGCTAGAAGGATGCTGGAATGAAGTTATGTGGTTTTAGCAGTAATGTTACAAAAGAGTATGTAAAAATGGATTGTTAACAGGTGAGAATGTAAAATTAGAATATATTAAGATAAATTATTAAGATAAAAGCAAAAATGGAAAGGATTTGCTGAAATAACTAATTGAACTAGAATACAAAAAAGGGAGGTGTGAGGAGGTCAGGGAAACAAGTAAATGAAAGACAAAACATGGAAAGATTGACTTGTTTTTAATTGTTTTTACTTTTCTGTATTTTGTATTTTTTCTTTCTTTTCTTTCTTTTTTCTTTTCTCATTTTTGTAACTTTTTTGAAACTTTAATAAATATTATTTTAAAAAAAGAAAAAAAAGGAATAAATCATTCATTGCAAAAGGGAATTATTTTCCACCTGCACACCAAACTCACTTTCTCCTCTACTTCCTGGCTCTTCTTCAGGCTCAAAAGAAAAAGCTAGTGCATTAATTATATCAGTGTCAGGAAAAGAGTCAGTTACTTTTATTAGCCAAGAGGCCTGGAAAGGATGCATTTCTGAGGTTCAGCTACCTCCATCCCAGATCACCCAAGCAGATTTGTTTTTTCTTAATTACATCTCTGTATTAAAAAATAATAATAATGCCAAGTGATGACAAGACTGGACATTGACTCTTGCCCATGCAAAATAGACGATGTGCAGAATCACAGTGGTAAGCTGTTGAAGACACTCAGATAGCAGAATTGAACAGCTGACAGCAGCAGGAAGAAAGCCTCTTCTGTAACTTGGAGCTGAAGGAAAAAATGTGTGTGCTGTAAAAGCACCTGCCACTGTCAGGGTGAACCATGAAGAGTTAGTGGCTGTGCACAAGAGCTCCCCCACCCTCCGCTACCATAACACAACATGAAAACTCCCCAGAGTCACAGATGGAAACCACACTCCTTTATGTGAAACTGAGAATAACTAAGTTATTGCAGGGGGTTGGACTAGACCAGTGTTTTTCAACCACTGTTCCGCGGCACACTAGTGTGCCGCAAGATGTTGCCTGGTGTGCCGTGGGAAAAATTGAAAAATTCAAAAGATTTGAAAATAAAGTATTTTGTAATTTTTCATATTTCTGTTTACTTACTATTTCATAATAAAGTAATTATAAAATACTTTCTTTGTGTTTATTTGATTCCTATTCAAGAGAATTACTTTATATATAGTCAATATAGGCACAGAGTTAATTTTTTTAACATTTTCTAATGGTGGTGTGCCTCATGATTTTTTTCATGAAACAAGTGTGCCTTTGCCCAAAAAAGGTTGAAAAACACTGGACTAGACGACCCTTGGGATCCCTTCCAAATCTATGATTCTATGATGTCCATTCTTTATACCAATATTCAGAAGACAGAAAGGTTTATCAAGAAAAGATAAAACCAAGGTTTTGTGGCAAAAGCGTAAGCGAGTCTAGGGATCAACACAACCCTGTCCTCCTCTGATGCAGTTTCTACATTGCTTGAACTCATAAACTGTGGTTAGAACTGGCATTAAGTATGTTTTGTTTGAAATAAGCCCACTTTAGACAACAGAACAAACTATGGTTAAGTGGAAGCTTTCAAACTCTACCTTCTGGCTACACTTGGGGAGAAACATACAAACCCGGGACTTACCTAGGCTTATTCACATCATGCTAAACTAAAGGTGGAGAATCTCTGGCCTGCGAGACAATCTTGACCTGTCGGGGGTTCACTTTGGCCTTAAAAACACTGTATTGTTTTTAATACTTGATTGGGAGCCGCCCAGAGTGGCTGGGGAAACTCAGCCAGATGGGCGGGGTATAAATAATACATTATTAGTACTATTATTATTATTAGAGGTCAATTCCCCTAAACTACACCCACCCACTCATCAGATGTCACAGGTGTGGATGGGTGGGAGAACAGGGTTAAATTCTGCATATAACTCTTACTTTGTTGTTGTGTACAATGTACTTCATCTTCTCCGTAAGTACTGAGGGCTTAAATTATTCTGTTTTTTAAGATTAACCCTTTTGAGAAGCACTTTAAGGCAACCTCCACATACACATTTGCAAATCTCCCTGTGCTCCCAAGAATTTAAAAGGGGACGAGGGGAGACTTGCAAAGTTGTGCACTTAGACAGGTGGGCTGCTCAGTTTTAGCCCAATATCAAAACATAGAGGCAGTCTCCATTTCTAGGCAGGATCACTCGACCGATCACAAAACTGATAGAATTGTGCTTAGAACACCCACCAGTCCATTACCTTTTAGTTTCCAAGTTCAACTCAACCTTTCCCCCCTTCTGTTTGAACAAAGTATTAATATGCTTAAAAAAAATAGCATGAATGGATTCTGGGTTTTTTGTTTTTCTTTTGTGCCCAAGAAACACTAAATGTGAATAATTCTTTTTTAAAGCACCTGTAGGGACAATGATAAGCAAAAGCATTGAGAATTTAGCCTTAGCTTAGTTAGCTAGACTCCCCAGATGTTCACAACCAGCAATGAACACTTCTGGGGTGGGGAGTTGCAATGAGGTTAAGCTAGCTGTGTCTCAGATTGATAAATACAGAGACACACTCTGCTTGGGTAGTAGCTACAGGGTTGCTACTCAGCTAAGGACAAGGGACTCTATTCACAAGCATGATACTAGCAGCTGCCACGTGTCCAAGGTAACATAAAACCTCACAGACTGCAAAACAGAAGAATATTGGAAACACCCCCCCCCCTTATTCATTTCTGACAATCTACTCTGGTAACAAAGATGGCATTCATGCACAACTGCTTTGACTCATAACAGAGGTGGGGCAGCAATGCACACAATGAAGTCACAAGGATTCAGGAAAAACATATTTTTCATAGCTAGTCATATGGGGAAGGGAGGCAATCTAGGAACTGGCAAGTCTTCCAACTCTGGAATCTCATATATTTCCCCCCATTTCAGAGTATGCTTAGGGATGGTGATAATTCTAATCCACTTTCACGACTAGGAAGCATGGCAGTTCTTCAACATTAGAATTTATTGATTTATTTCATTCATGAAAAATCACAAAGTAATTTAAGAATAAAATAAAATAATAATTTGTAAAGTTGGAGGGACCCTGTCAGGGAACTGACATCAGAGCCAGAAGTGGAGGCAGGGCTCCCAAGCGATGCTGGAGAAGGGCCAAGCAGGGAGAGAGGCAACTCATCAGCGGGGGAAGGAAATCAGCGTAACACCAGGGGTAAAGGGGGGCGGATGGGGGAATCGGGGAGGGGGCTCCAGGACTCTTCGCTGGAGACCAGCGGGGAGAGCACGGGTCCTCCGCTGCCCACACCCACCCTGCGCAGAAGACTTCCGCGCAGGAAAAGTAGGCGTAGACTGGGCATCAAAGAACTTCTTTGCTGGAAGAAGTCCAAGAAACGCCCACTGACGGATTCTGCTAGTGACTGAGACAGCCACGAAGTGAAGGGCTGTCCAGCCAGGAAAGGTTTAACCAGGCTACCTAGCCAGGAGTGGCGGCAACTTACGCACGAGCAACCCCATATAACCATTACAGACCCTGAGGGCCATCTACTCCAACCCCCTGCAATGCAGGAATCTCAACTAGATCATGCATAACAGATGGCCATCCAGCCTCTGCTTAAAATCTCCAAGGAAGGAGTATCCACCACCTCTCATGGGAGCATGTATCACTGTCAAACAGCTCTGACAGTCAGAAAGTTCTAGTCGCACAACCCTTTCTTGTAATTTGAAGCCATTAGTTTGGGTTCAAGTCCCCAGAGCAGGAGAAAACAAGCTTCCTCCATCCTCTATGTGACAGCCCTTTAGATACTTGAAGATGGCTATCACATCTCCCTCTCAGTCTCCTATTTTCCAGGGTAAACATACCAAATTTCCTCAACCGTTCTTTGTAAGGCTTGGTTTCCAGCCCCTTGATCATCTTGGTTGCCCTCTTCTGCACATGTTCCAACCTGTCAATATCCTTAAATTGTGGGGCCCAGAACTGGACACATTACTCCAGGTGTGGTCTGACCAAGACAGAATAGAGTGGGACTATTACTTCCCCTGGGACACTATATTTCTGTTGATGCAACCTAGAATAGCATTAGCTGAAGTTGAGTTTAGAGTGAATTGCTACCCTACAAACATGTCTGCTCCAAACAATGTAAAAGAAAGCACTCAGTAAAACAAACTGATTAGGGCTGAGCAGACATGGTTTTCTATCAGCTAAACATTGTGATATGCCAATATATCACAATGTCTGAAATATGGATGGAACTATGTAGAGGCGAATGGGGTAATGTCCTGGCAACCGCTTCTATTTAGGGGTCTAAAGCAGATATATTTTTCTTACCTTTAACATATTATTTTACAACTATTATTTTATATTGCACAGAGCAACAGGGGAGGCAGAAATCACAAGAGAAGTGATGACTGGCTTTATGGTGTTTCCCACATCACCATTTTTTACATTTTTTACATGCATACATCATAATTTGCAATATATTTCCATGTTCATATTATGAAACCTTTACCATGATGTGGAATTCAAACTGATTTTGGACGATATATTGATACATCGCCCTGCCCTAATATCAATGTCTATGGTCAAGGGCTTTCTATAAATGCAAATTTTCTGGTCAACCCCCTGGCAAGAACCCTCTTGGCAGGAGTGGGTTTTCCCCACCCAAAACCTTCCAGGGGCGCAGCCTCTTTTCCCCCATGCAAGTCAATGCAGACATCACTACTATTTGATTTTCCCAAAACAAAATGGTGGTGATGGTTCACAGGAACTTAGAAGTGCTGCTTGCATACACACTGGAATCAATTTCAAGTCAAACAAACAAACAAAAATCAATGAAAAGACAAAACATTGAACCAGCAGGAAGAAACAAAGGAACTATGTAAAATAAAGCTAGAATCCACATGATTGTAGCTTTAGTCTGCAAATAAATGACCTTGCTTAGTATCCTTGCATGTGACCAGAGAGCCAGACAGGAATCTGTCTTGTCTTTCTGTACAGCATAATCATGTCTGTTTACAGACAAGTGTTCTGCACAAATAAGTATACAACTAGACTGTGTAAAGGCTTGGCTGTAAAGCAACATATACTATTTGTTATGGCAACTTATTAATATGCAAGCTTGCTTGGGAAATATATAAATTGCAAAATGGGAAAGTTACTCAGAGCAGTCTCGATTTAACTTAACCATCGTGGTTCTCAATATCTGTTAAACACTTGGGCTCTTCCTCACCGAGGACTGGAATAAATTTACAGAGTATATGAAAACTGTGTGTGATCAGGAATTAACGCTTGTTGGATTTCAAGAAGCTCTGTGAAAAAAATAAACTGGAATGTCGCTTAAAAGAGAAGATAAAATAGGGATTGTCAAAGTGCAACATAAATGTATGAAATGTGAGAAGTTGTGATAAATACGAAAATTGTCAGATGGGCTGATGGAAGTCTAAAAGAATGTATAAGTTAAATTGGATGTTTAATTATAAATGGATTGGTTATTGGAAATTTGAATAAAAATTAATTTAAAACAAAACAAAACAAAACAAAACAAAACAAAAACACTTGGGCTCTTCCTGGCCTTCCTACAGGTCAAGGAGCACTGACCAGGACTTGAAATTGTGGCCTACTTCTCAGTAAGGCGAAACATTAAGCACTCAACCAGCTTCTTTCCCAAGTCAAGTGGAAGAAACAATTGAAGTGGATACCAAGTTAGAGGAAAGAGCCCACTTAATGTTATTTTAAGAGGCTTTCTCCCCCACAGAGATGAACATGGCTGCTTATTACATCATTCCTTCCTGTTGCTACAGTGGTAGGAGGAATGCCATAAAGGAGTGGTCAGGACAGCATCAGCTGTTTGTCCTAGGAGGCCCCACTAACATTTGTCTCCACTACATCTGTCTTTCTGAGTTGACAGTCCTAAGTTTCAGATGTCTATATAGCTCAGTTGAGCAAGAAGGGGAAAACCTATCATTAATAAAGAGCAAAGGCAAGGTTTACTAGGTTTCTATATAAAGGCTCACATCCACTTAAAGTCAATGACATCATACCTTCCTTGGTTTCCCAGGGAAGAAAAGTCTCTCTAAGAGATGCGCTTGTCAATACACTAAGAAACATCCTTCTCCTAGTAAAAAAGCAATGAAAGGAATTCAATTTAAATGTTTATGTCCTCCTTTGCTCCTGCCCTACAACTTGAAGAAATTCAACACAGTTAGTAAGGAAGATCGCCTTTCCGTTGCCATCAAGAGCAGAATGTGTTCTTATCCCTCAATACACAGTAATCTCTCTCTTGCCCAAAGACATCACTTCTTCTCTGCCCTGGTAGCAGGGACTTTTTCTGGTCAGTCAAACTGACAACATAATCACCTGGTAGCAGTCAAATATTCCATAGAGAACCAAGTTGTGAAACTGACCGCCTGCTTTTTAAAATTGCTATAAATTATCTAACGTTAACGAAAGTAGGAGTGAGGGTCCCTTGATCCCCAGCCCCACTGGAATGACACGTGCATCTCACCACAACCACCACTAATTTAGGAGCAGGGACGCTCTGTCCTGCAACTCTCTCCTATTAAAGTATGCCCTCTCTCTTCTTTCAAGCAAATCACATAGTCGAACATCATCTACTGGCTATATGCAATATCTGCAGGTATTTATGAATCAAACAAGGAATACAGGGTCAGAAAGCAGAAAACAAACACTTGCAAGCCATCATCACAGCAGCACAAGCACCAAGTGCCCAAGAGTTACACTTCCAACAGAGTTCACTGGAAATGCTCTGGAAATGTGGGGAAAGTGGGTTTTCAAGAGATCTGTCATTATGCTGCCTTAAGCTGTGCTCTGGAGACTTCTAAAGTTTCTGAAATTCCCCCAATTCTAATTATTGTTTCTCTTCTGATAAGCAAATATTTATTATAAAACAGTTTAGCAGGCCAAGTATTTTTGGCTGGTGATACGTGACCCATACAGGGACTTCAGAGAATCAGAGAACACAATTAGGCATGCTAATCTCCAAATGCATACAAATCAGACAAGAACCTGCCTCGCAGCGCTTCCCAGGGATGCACCCGAGATCTCACAATAGGAAGGTAAACGTAAGGCAACTAAAATTGCATAAGGCAGAGGAGAGGCCTCATTGTGTCTCCACTAAATAAGGAGAAAGGGAGCCCCCTTCCTTTCCCAGTCGGTTGCAGGTTCAAAACATGCAAATAGTCGCTTCCACAGATGCACTTAGTTTATAATTGAAAACCTTGTACCACGTTATTTTAAACTGCAAGTATGGATCTGCGCAATATCTGCTTTCCAACATCATAATGTAATACCAGATAAACTTTGCAATATGGCAGTATATTATGATGTCAGAAAGAAGGCAAGAAGGCTGTTGCTGGCCATGGAGATGATTAGCATCACCGTGCACAGCGTCTGCCTCTTCCTGTTGAAGCTTGATTCATTTCAGAACATCTCTGGTAATAGCTATGGAGCCCAATGATTTCCCCTCAAAAGTCTGCTGAATTTGTGTGTATCTCTTCCACTGGTATCCCATAGTTCTGCTCTCTGAACATCTCCCTTAAATATCTCTTGTGCCAGGCCAAGGATGGGCTTCCAGATGCTGTTAGACTACAACTCCCATAATCCCTAATCACTGGCTAGGCTGATCTAGGACTGCTTCCAACACCATCTAGAGGGCCACAGATTAGCCACGCCAAGGGCAAAGACTGTAAAAAGATAGACATACATCACAGCAACTTGCATGTTATCAGGCAGCTTCCTTTAGTAATTAGAACCCCAAAATCTCCTGGGGCCACATATTCCTCCAAGTTATTTAATGCAACCTGAAAGGGACTCCAAACTTTAAACACTGTGGCAAATGGCGCAAAGGAAACACCTGCAATCGTTTTGATTTGTAGTTGAAATTATATTCTGTCACTTTGGTGGGGGTCTCAAATAACCCCCCATCACCGGCTTACAACATGCTGTCTGATAGTCTAGAATTGCTAAGGCCGCATTATAGCACAGACACATCTGCCTAAAGCAAAAAGTTAACCAAGCACAGAACTATCTGGTATAATAAAGAGGGCTTTGTTTCAAAATATGCCCAAAGTATTTTCTATTGAACACTGTTAAAAGGTCATTCCCATAGCAGCTTTAAAATCACAACTCTGGGGTTTTGCCAGTGTTTTCTCTCTCGACACCAGGATAGGGACACACGAGCCAAACAATTCTAACCCCCGCCTCCCAATTTTTATTTATCTACCTACCTGTATAGAAGACCAAGTACCACTCTGAGGTCCTGACTACAGATATCATTAATTTCCTATGCACATGTGAAGAGGCTTCTATAAATGGCACATTGGCATGTTATTTAAAGTCTGCAGCATCCCCTAGTGGAAAAAGGGAGCAATTACCAATACATTGTATTTCAGTAGTTTTACAATCATGTAGCCATTACTTCTACAGCTCTCTCAAATATGCAAATTAATATGTCTTTTCTGCAAGTCAAAATATAATGTTCCCTAGGTAAGGGATGGGTGGAAGAAGACTATCTGCCCAGCTGATTTCCTAGCTGGTTCTCCACAGAAATCTTTATACAAGTGGATCAAAAGATATCCTGCACTTTATGTTTCTGTGTGGAAGGGTTCCTGAATTTTGCTAATGTCTTAGGCCACGTTCTGTACTGCTCCAGAGAATTCCCTTCACTGTTTTGGAGACAGGAGGTGGAGCTGGGCCAGCCAAGGAACTGCTGGATTCTAAGCTGATCTAGCTTCTGTTGATACAGTGGTACCTCGGGTTACATACGCTTCAGGTTACAGACTACGCGAAGCCAGAAATAGTACCTCGGGTTAAGAACTTTGCTTCAGGATGAGAACAGAAATCGTGCTCCGGCAGCGCGGCGGCAGCAGGAGGCCCCATTAGTTAAAGTGGTGCTTCAGGTTAAGAACAGTTTCAGGTTAAGAACGGACCTCTGGAACGAATTAAGTACTTAACCCGAGGTACCACTGTATAGGCCTTTCCGCTGACTCAGACTAGAGATGGTGCAGGAAAAATAGGTGTAATCACTGCCCTTCCCCTTCCATCCTGACTGGCACAAGCACTAGATCAGCCACCCCCAAACTCAGCCCTCCAGATGTTTTGGGACTACAATTCCCACATCCCTGACCACTGGTCCTGCTAGCTAGGGATTATGGGAGTTGTAGTCCCAAAACATCTGGAGGGCCGAGCTGGGGGATGCCCGCACTAGATCTTTAAATGAAGTGCTACCTGAACCACTCCTTTTAACCTTGCTGCTTCCATGGTGTTTGGATTCTGCTCTTAGCCTTATCGATCCAAGCAAAGACTCATGAAATTGTGTCCGTCCACCTGCAGTAGCAACCATACGCCAGAATGACCCTGCCTGCTGTTACTGCTGTTCACAGGTTTCTCAAGCAGCAGTATAAAAACAGAAATGTGATTCCAGTCAGTTTCAGCGAGACCCTCAAGTTTCTGAACTGCAAGAGTTATAGGGGAAGTCTCCTTAGTTCTATGGTGTTTAACAAATACTAATATCAAATGCAACTTTTATTATACTGGCACAGACCAGATAAAAAGTGTTTACCAAAGCAAATGGAGAAACTGACAACACCTATTTGAAGACTTTGATATGGAGGGAGTGCCTGGAATACAATGGAGAAGAGTCCACAGTGCACAAGAAAACAGCTTGCTTCATCTTGTGAAATTACAGAGATAGGTCATGAAGGGTGAATAGAGGACTGCAACTTTTTCTCCTGGCTCCTTTGCTCATTAGGTGAATCCTGTCCCAAATGTTCAAATTCTCATATGCAGTCTTTGTTCTGCTTCTTATAGGTCCTGTCAGCACAAGCCCTATGGGAGAGTTTCTGCTAGCACAACAAGGTTCCCCTCTCCCCCTGGAACTAGTTTGGTGTGGGGGACTGAGAAAATCCCCAGAACAGTGCGTTGGAGTGGGGGGGCCTGTTCAGTCGGACAAGCTGCAATGCTTGTGCTGATGGGATGTTTACCACAGTGTGATGTGTAAATTCCACCCTCTGTTTCAAACTTGGCAAACAATTTTAATATGATGATGTGGCTTAAATTAAAGCTGTCAGATGAAAAATTGCAACCCAATCTAAAATGTGCCAAAACAGCCAATAAGGAAACCGGAGTAGACCATATCACTGCTGTACCAGTAAAACACCAATAAACTATTATTACCACACTGAAGTTAAAACATATTTAGAATCAAGGTAATCTGCATGCAGTATTCTGGAGATTTACCAGAATAAAACTTCCTGAAAAGAAGAAACAAGCATAATGTGTAGTGCCCAAAATCAATTGAATTAAATCTAATAAAAGCAACTCTATTCTTAGAAAGAAAACTGTGGGTTCTGATTCCACATCTTTAGAATCAGAAGACACCTTATAAAAAACAAGTTTGGATTAAACTTTGCCAGTTGGGCTGATTAAAAAAAGCCATTATAATTATTTATAATTAGAGATACTATATTTTGAGGAAGCTCTGATAAACTTAAAACTTCAGAAACTATGAGATTTCCACAACAGAGACGGCCAATGCAACAAAGCTGTGTGTAGTGGTTTACCAGTACTGCCAGAAACAAACCTCAAGGGATCTGTAATGTAGCTGGCTTCTCATTTATTCTAAATGAAATATCTTTAGAGACCATAATAGCATTAGCTTTGCAAATAAATTGAGCCATTGTGTAACCACAAGGCCAGACACTACAGATCAAAAGATAAACACTTATTGTGACGAGTGCCATTGTAAGCTAGTGGCAACTCCTTGCTGACTTCTGAAATATCTCTCACCTGTCTATGACACGAAGTAAACGCTTACATATCTAAATACTCCCAGTTTCAACTCTCAGTTTAAATGATGGTGTATTTTATTTACTTGTTTGTTTACATTTAAAATCCATCTTTTATCATGGAACTGGAGGTCTCCCACTATGGAATTGACCAGACTCGGGCCTGCTTAGCTTTAGCAAGTTGGTGGCCTCATGTGCCCTCAGACCATACAAAAAACAACAACCCACAACTAATTACAACTTGATCTGTATGGTTATATTCATTAAGGTAATAACTGGGTGGCCGGCTAAAGGTAGGTACAGCATACACCGAAATGAAGTGAATAACCATTAGTTATTTCACAGTAATGCAGAAGCTGAACAGGAGAATTTGTATAAACAAAGGACACAGGCGTGGTTTTGAACAATCACTGTTCTGATGTCAAGGTCAGAAGAAGAACTTAGTAAAATGTCCCCTATATACTTGAGAAAACATTATACATAGTCAACGTGGTTGCTGGCATTTGTGGTGCCCTCCAGATATTGCTGGGTAAAACCTCAGCGCCTAGGACTTGTTGGTCGCATGGTCCGCGGTTCGAATCCCCGCGACGGGGTGAGCTCCCGTTGCTCGGTCCCAGCGCCAGCCAACCTAGCAGTTCGAAAGCACCCCCAGGTGCAAGTAGATAAATAGGTACCGCTTTATAGCGGGAAGGTAAACGGCGTTTCCATGTGCTGCGCTGGTGCTGGCTCGCCAGAGCAGCTTCGTCACGCTGGCCACGTGACCCGGAAGTGTCTTCGGATGGCGCCAGCTCCCGGCCTCTAGAGCGAGATGAGCGCGCAACCCTAGAGTCGGACACGACTGGCCCGTACGGGCAGGGGTACCTTTACCTTTACTATTATCAAGGCTATATTATTTCCTGGAATGGAGTATAAACAAGTTCGACTGTGCTTATCCCAGCATAGTAGTGCAGGCTACATATGATATTTGTTAACAAGCAGGTGTGGGTAACCTCTGGCGCATAGGTCAAACTACACCTGTCAGATGTCCTAATTCCCACCCACTTTCCACCTGCTGCAAACCGGATGCCATATCATTTAAATAAAAAATGTATTTGAAGCACTGAAAAATGATTAAAAACCATCAAAAAAAACTTTCAGAACATTTAAATGCAATGACATATTTCAGTTACTAATTTCAAGGTAGCCATAGTCAAGTATCTTTAACCCGCCAAATGAAAGTCAATAATGAGAGACAGAGGCACCTCACAAGGAGGGCCATTCCACCAACAGGGAACCACCACTGCAGAAGGCCTCAATTGGGAACTGCTACGTGCAACCAATCCCTGTCAAAAGCAGGGTTTGTAGTTGATAGGAATCTGCTTTTCAAGCCCAGCTTAAGTTCAAGGCAGGCTGCAAAGAAAGAAAGGAAAGAATCAGGAACGTACTCAAAATGCACTCCCAGTTCTGCCTTTTGAAGTTGGGTTGCCTAAGGGCCATCAAGTGGTGGTGGAGTCTCCTTATGACTTTTAAAGATGCATGACTCCTTATAGGGCCTTATGCTGCTAATATAAAATTCTGAATTAAGCACATTTCCAATAGTCTTGTTTTTATGTTTTACTTTTTCCAATAAGGTATAACAGAAAGATTCAAAGCTCTATAAATTATTCAACTAGTGGGCCTTTGCCCAACAGTGGGAACAATGAGCTGCAGCTAAAAGTCAAACCATGAGGTCAGCAACTATCTGCTTCCATACAGATTTACTATTACCAGAAAAGAAGTGGGTGACCCCATAACCATCACAATGGCTGTGTTTATACACAACACTAAATCATGGCTTAGCTTTATGAGAAGGAACCACAGCAAGCCTTGTGGTCATGCACTCCCCTGGGTTCAAACATCATGACAAACTCCAGCTAATCTAAAATGGAAGATCACCTTCCAAACTCCTCTTCATGGCCATGCTAAAGTAGTAGTACTATAGAACTACAGTGCTACCTCGGGTAACAGACGCTTCAGGTTACAGATGCTTCAGGTTACAGACTCTGCCAACCCAGAAATAGTATCTCGGGTTAAGAACTTTGCTTCAGGATGAGAACAGAAATCGTGCAGCAGCAGCACAGCGGCAGTGGGAGGCCCCATTAGCTAAAGTGGTACCTTAGGTTAAGAACAGTTTCAGGTTAAGAACGGACCTCCAGAACGAGCTAGGTTCTTAACCCGAGGTACCACTGTACTGTGCCTGTAACAGTTCAGTTAGAAAAAGTAATGAGTAACATTTCACAGAGATGCAAAAAAATTGGCTGGCCTTGATAGGATCATGCCCACAGGGGTGTCTTTGACACAACATTGAATTTCAAAGGAGT
Organism: Podarcis melisellensis; assembly: GCF_964234715.1. NCBI lineage: Eukaryota > Metazoa > Chordata > Lepidosauria > Squamata > Lacertidae > Podarcis > Podarcis melisellensis. Next base: position 93,918,604 of record NC_138538.1, read on the forward strand.
CTCTGAAGCACAATGCTAAAATCAAAGGCAACCCTTTTCTCCCCCCCCCCCCCGCTCACCAGGAGAGTGCTGAGGACAGTCCATGTCATGCTACACTTGGGAAATTCTCTCCAGAGCTCATGGGAAATCTCCAGCCCTGCCTCTTTACCCTTCTGCCTGCGCAGCTGCAGCTGTAGCTACCTCCTCTTCCCAACAAGTGCATTGATCAGGTGAGCCACTACCTCCTCTCTTTCCATCACAAGCTGATGCTCTGTGCAACAACTATCAGTGCCTATCTTGCAGATATCTCTTCTCCAATTGGGTATGACTGGAAGGTGTAGGAGATGTGTTGAGAGAGAAGCTGCTCACACACGAAGCACTGGCTAGCACAAAGAGGTGCTAGAAAGAGGTGGTGGTGGAAGCAACTGATATATGAGTATATATCAGCAGCAAACAAACTGGAAAACAAGGTGAAAACGGGAGGTGCACAACAAAGAATGTGAACATGGATCTGAAGGGAGAAGTGGTATCATGCACACCACAGGTTCTGGTGCACAGATTTGTGGACCCTTGCATTTGACAACAAATAAAAATATTATGGAATTTTCTTTGAGACTTTCCAAAGCCTGAACAGGCCTGTCCTCATTAACAGTCTGGGTGAGAGAAGCTCTTTGGACAAACTTTATCAATAGACACACTTACCACAAAATTTCTTGCTGCCTTGAATCTGTCAGACCACCATTGTCATCTGGGAGTGGATTGAAAGCATCTATAGCTTGTCTGCAGCCTGATCGCATACCAGAGTGATGGGCAAAATGAGAGTCCTGATAATGTACTGTTCACTGGTTTGTGTTAAACTGCTCAAATAAACAGACTACCTATGTGAGCTGTGTTAAGATGGGAGTTGTGAATTCACACAGAGCTGGTAGTTTCAGTTTGTGTTCCCATGGAAAGGTGACTCTATATAGACAGTTATTTCCTTTAAAAATATTTTAATTGTACAAATATAAAATAAGAAGTGATCAGTGTCAGGATGAGCAGTGAAATGGTCCAGTTTGCTGATAACTCCAAATTGGACGACACCAATAAATGATATATCCAAACAAGATTTGCAAGCAACAAAATGGCATGCAAGGTTCCTGTTAAGTAGTTATGTGGTAATACACATTAGGGTCTGACTAAGATGGATCAAGAATTTGAATACGTTGACAGCGTGTGGTGGCAATGAAAAAGGTAGAAATTATTAGAAAAGAGGCTGAAAATAAAACTGCCAGGATCATAATTCCCTTTATATGACTCTACAATGCAGCTAGATTTGAAATAAAGCTTACTGTTCTTGTCATCTCATCTCAAAAGGGTGCCACAGAGCTAGAAAAAGCGTAGAAGCTGGCAACCAAATAGCTATCATTTTCAAAGGTTGCATGCTACTGAAAAACAGATGTTGAGAGGGGGCCAGTATAGCATGGGAGGACTATTGCCCTTCAAGCCTGTGATGTGTTTTCCAGAAGCATTTGGTGGGATACTGAGAGAAACAGAACACTGGGGACTGGATGGAACTTTTGGTCTGATCTAGCAGGGCTCTTTTGGAGTACGGGATAAGCTGTACAATTCCTATTACAGCCTATACTTACAAGGCAAAAGAAGTTGGTTAGAGGCTGTGTAACAATATAAGAAGTTCCATTTTTTAAAAAAATCACATCAGCCATGGACTAAGCTAGCCACCAGTCTCAGCTCCCAATAATATTCACCTACTGTGTATGTGAAGTGGTTTGAACACATTAAAGGCCTTTATAAAGACTTTTATTGAACTTAAAGGTAAAGGTAAAGGACCCCTGACCATTAGGTCCAGTCACAGACGACTCTGGGGTTGCGGCGCTCATCTCGCTTTACTGGCCAAGGGAGCCAGCGTTTGTCCACAGACAGCTTCTGGGTCATGTGGCCCGCATGACTAAGCCGCTTCTGGCAAACCAGAGCAGCGCACGGAAACACTGTTTACCTTCCCGCCACAGTGGTACCTATTTATCTACTTGCACCTGACGTGCTTTTGAACCGCTAGGTGGGCAGGAGCTTATCAGCACTTATTTCCAAGAATGCATCGTGTACATCAGATCAGGCTGCATAGCTAAAAAATGGGAAAATCAATCCTTCCTAAGAAAACTGTTCAACAGTCAAAGCTAACTAGCAAGAATTAACTTAAGAACACCCCCCCATATTCTATGATTTAAATATCCTAGATAGCAGAGCCAATTACGTCACTAAATTAATAATCCCAGCCCAACGTAGGGCCTTTATGCTGGCCCGTTTGAATGTTTTTCCCTCAGCATTTGTCAGGGGAAGATATCAAAACATTCCTAGAAACAAGAGATTCTGCAGATGTTCTATGAATGTCCCGGACACTGTAGAGCATATTCTCTTTCATTGCCCATTGTACAGTACGCTCCGTCAACGCGTGCTGTCCCCTCTCTTGGGTGGTCTGGAACCCCAGCAAGGTGAATGTGTGGGACTCTACCTATCCGACGTTGACCAAAGGGTAACGGCGGGGGTAGCCGAGTTTTTGGTAGCAGTCCTCCAAGGAGCAGGTTAACAAAGAAAACCATTGACTCTATATGTATATATATATATATGTATGTAGCCAACTGCTGCCCTTTTACATATATTCAAGGCCTTTATATGCTATTTTTTCTTCTATGGTTTTATTCGCATAATGCCTAATAAAGGTTTGATAAGTAAGTAAGTAACTTAAAAACAGCTTTATTTCCTACCCTAAAAGCAAAATTCTACACATGTTAAAGGCAAGGTCCACTGAGGTCAATGAGCTTTACTACCTGGGTGTGTACACCCACAATCAGATAACCAAATGCATGCCCTGCCAATCTCATCAGTATGTCTTACTGTTAAAAGTTTTATCATGCTGCACTAGCAAGTGGCGGGAAGCCCCAAAACCTATTGACAGCATATTTTTCCATACCAATGTCAGAAAAAATAAAATAAAGAATGAAAGGATCCCATATTAAAGGTTGTAATAATATGCACACTGGTGTATGTGTCTATTTGTTTTTAGCTACTTTAGTCCATAGGCATGATTTAACTGTGTCTCTCAACAATAGACTTATTAAACCTACCCTTCAAGTTATCTTGTTTAACTTTCACATATACAAATACTACTAAAATCCCCGTGCCCGCAAAAGGCATGAAACTGTCAATTCCTGCTGTATGAAAAGCTTGTACAAACACCAAGCCTCAAGTCCAGGAAGGAAACCTTGATGTACACCCAGCATTATTACCAAGGAGCTTCTGCTGGGCCAACCACATCAGAGCTCCTTTTTCTCAGCCATATCCTATTTAGTATCTTACAATTGCCATGCATTTCATTCAAAATGGATTACAAGTACAGTGGTACCTCGGGTTAAGAACCTAATTCGTTCTGGAGGTCCATTCTTAACCTGAAACTGTTCTTAACCTGAGGTACCACTTTAGCTAATGGGGCCTCCCGCTGCCGCCGCACGATTTCTGTTCTCATCCTGAAGCAAAGTTCTTAACCCGAGGTACTATTTCTGGGTTAGCGGAGTCTGTAACCTGAAGCATCTGTAACTCGAGGTACCACTGCATTAAGCACACAGCAAAGTATCTTTATTAAACAAGTGGCAAAAAGTCACATAAAAGGTTTATCTATTGCTTGCACCACAACCTTGTTTTGGGAATAATACATTTGAGTAAATGGATACACACAGTTGGATGGATAAACACAGTTTTCACAAAAAGTCAACAAGTTAAACTGTCCAGTAATGCTTATTTCCCCACTACTGTTTAAAAAGAAACTGAAATAATTATGTTTAAGTTTTGAGAATACAGCCTGGAGTATCAGTGCTCCATAGGTTTTGGGGTCTACGTAAGAGCATACACAAAGTAGTGAACTGAGAAGCTCTGGGTCTTATGCTGGGATCAAGCCTAGCAAGTTACCATTATCTGTAAGTAATCAGGTCTCAGAACCTTCTTCAGGTTCAGGGAATGGTGGTTTGCAAAATTCATTAGCAATTAGCAGACAATATGAAACTTACAGATTGAACAGAACACCCTGCTCTATTCTAGACTGAGGTATATAAATTCTGACCTGACATCTAGGCTATTCTCCTTCTATGGTTGAATGTCGCCGGGGTGGGGGGAAGATAAGAGACTTCAGTGTTTATATAATACGGATGCACATTGTTTTTCAATTATAGAAAATTGATTACTGGACTGCCAAGCAATGAGAGTGCTTGGGCCTTAACTTGTCTGTACTATCTGTTAGTGATGTATTCCAGAACATTCCTACTCCAGCAAAAAAGACAAACTATCCCTCAGAAGGGTGGTTCCTCTTTGAGAGAAAAGGTGGGAGCATGAATTAATTGTGCTGCCATCTAAAACATGAATTTTTGGGTAGTGCGGATCAGGCCACTAGAACCAAAAGAAGTTGCAGGTGCAATAAGAGAGAAAGAAGGGGTGCAGACCTAGATTGTAACTGGGGGAAGAGAAATTCTCCGGCCACTGAAAGTGATTTTCTGGCTCTCTGAATGTACCCAAGGTTTGGATTGGTGCCCAGGACAATTAAAACTGTTTAAATGCAAGAACACAGCATGAACAGCATTCAACATAATAGATTTTCTCCCAGCTGACAAAGTTTCCGTCTGAGGCATTAATTAGCTTTAGTTAAGATAGAACCATGCTCAACAGCCAAATCCAGAAGAGCCAGGATTTCTCTAAAGTGAAGCTGTAAATCTAGTCCTACTGCTTAGAAGCAGCATCTTTAAATTATTATACAACTTCCAGCAAAAATAACTGAGTTCCATCAAAACTCTTGCCATCATAACCAATACCTTTCATGTAAAACTAGTTTCCAACAAGACAAATCAATGAGGGAAATAGTACAAAGTAGGAGAAAACACTTTGGTAAACAGAACCATATGCTACTGCTTATATAAAGTGCTTTAATAGCTGCTGAGCAGGCCCACAAGAATTCGGCTGCAGACAGGTAAGGTGGAATGGGAAGCAAGCTATTTTGTTCCAACATGCAGTCAATTGTGCCTGGCTCTATGTGACAGAAGTGCTTAAACGATGCATAATAGCTATAGAAAGACATACTAACAAAAAGCATAATATAGAGATTTTTAGTTGGGCCCAATAAAGGCACTCTAACACACTTTCCATTTAAGGTTTCGGTGCCTGTGTATTTGTAGGCTCTATGCCCCACCTATACAGTGGTGCCTCGCAAGACGAAATTAATTCGTTCTGCGAATTTTTTCGTCTAGCGAATTTTTCGTCTTGCGAAGCACGAAATCCCATAGGAATGCATTGAAAATCAATTAATGCGTTCTTATGGTCAAAAAAAGTCCAAACAAAGCCAGATTTGGTACAACAAGAGTTTATTAAGTGCTCTTTAAAGTCACACATACTGTAAAGAGCATTTCAAAATTCAAACCCAGAAATTTTTTTAAAAAACAGCAGAGTGGCCCAATGGTCACAGAAAATCATAAAAATGCAGAAAAAAACCACAAGCTTCCAGATTCTTGCAAACCCCTCCCCAACACCAAGTCCTTGAATTCCAAACACCCCAACCCAAAATCCAACACCCCCCAAAAAAAAGTTTTCAAAGCTTAACTTACCAAATGGCTGCAAAAGAAGTTTTGGAAAAGCTTCAAAAATCACCAGAGTCTTTAAAAACCTCAAAAAAGGCTACTATGTACACTGCGTTCTATGAGTTGCTCCTCGAAGTCAAGTTGCAACTGTATTAACAGTGTTAAGAAAAAGGAAACAAACTTGCAAGAAGTTTTCGTCTTGCGAAGCAAGCCCATAGGGAAATTCGTCTTGCGAAGCAGCTCATAAAACGGAAAACCCTTTCGTCTAGCGAGTTTTCCGTCTTGCGAGGCATTCGTCTTGCGGGGCACCACTGTAAAGCTAAGGGAAAGGTGTTGGGAAGCAATCTTATCAGCTACTTTCTCCAGCTAATATCAACAAGCTCCAAGATGAAAGGATAGGAGCTAAAAACCCAGCAGGTGAACAGAAGAAGATGCATGACATCCCCAATACAGTAGTGGAAAAGATGAAATGCTCTACATTCCTACCTGTGAAATACCGTATTTCCCCATGTATAAGATGAGGTTTTTTGCTTTAAAAAATAAGTAAAAAATTGGGGGTCAGCTGGTACACGGAACATGGGCATGTGGGGGAATTTTTAAAATATTTAAGCATATGTCTGGGATTTTGGATTGGGCGGGCTGAGGCGGTCCCTCCTGCTGCGGTCCCCCCTTTGTCCCTCCTCCGGGCTGCATGCTGACGCCTCCACTGGCTCGACCAATGGATCAAGAGCAGCTGCCACCACCGCTGCTGAGAGCTGCCTCAGCTACCTCTCCTTGCCCTTCTTTCCTTTTTCTCCTCTTCCCCTCCCACCTTGCCCCCAGCTCAGTTTGCTCTCGATGGCATGGCCCGACGCAAAGCGGCCACTGCCTTCCCCTGGCCCTTCCTTGGCATCCTGCTTGGGAGCAGGGAGCAGCTGCCACCGAGGGGGAGTGTGTGATGCCCCAGTCGCTGCCTTTGCTTCTGCACCACGGTGCACTGCATGCACCTCAAGCTGGAAACTCTGAGGGCGATCGCCTCGAAAAAGATCAACAACTTGCCACCGCCAATCATCCAGATTTTCACTTCTATTTTAGGGTTTCCTTTTCTTAATTTTGGGTTCAAAAAAATAGGGGGCGTCTTATACATGGGAAAATACGGTACTCTGGGAATACTACAGCAGAGCCAAGCAGTGGATCACAGTACATAAAGAGACCACAGAGTAACCCCAGGATGATATACCGTATTTTTCGCTCTATAAGATGCACCTAGTTTTGGGAGGAGGAAAACAAGAGAAAAAAATTCTGAATCTCAGAAGCCAGAACGGCAAGAGGGATCGCTGTGCAGTGAAAGCAGCAATCCCTCTTGCTGTTCTGGCTTCTGGGATAGCTGCACAGCCTGCACTCGCTCCATAAGACGCACACACATTTCCCCTTACATTTTAGGAGGGAAAAAGTGAGTCTTATAGAGCAAAAAATACGGTACATGCTGAAGACAACCCTTCTGAGCAGAGTGGAAGGAAGCCACCGTCTCCTGCATACATTACAAGCAGAATAGCAGGGTAGCAATACATTGAACGTTGCACTATTACAGTATTTCCTTCTGTGCAAGCATCAGTTTGTCCTATGAAACAATCCCTCCTCTCCTCCCCCCTTCCGATCACCCCAGGGCCAAATTCAGGGACATGGTGGGGGAGGAGGAGAGCAGGGGAATCCTGTCATGTAAGCAGGGCTTCCGCTGACGTGACTCAGCAGTTGAATCCCGTAAATGGATTCCATCCTTCAGACAGATCACAAACAGGTTTGCAGTTAAGTATATATATTCAATTATATACTCAAGAGAACTGCACAGCTCCCTTAAATTTGTGTCTGTATCATGGATGTTTTCTAAATACATACTTTATGAATTTACACTTTACATTTGTAGATGTTCATCTAAAAATATAGTGTGCAAGATGAACTTGCATGAAGGAGAAGCATCCAGGTATCTTCTGTTCCTCACAAGTAACTAGTTTTAAATTTTATGTGTTAACAACCTGGAGTTCTCAGGAGCTTTACAGTTTTAACATTTATTTTACTTGCTCTTTTATTTTTTATTGATGATGGGTGATTTTGATTATTTTTAGTTTGAGTTAAGTAATTTGGGATATGCAATTTGTATTATGTCCAACCCTGAGATCTACAATTATGAAGGCCAGGCCATAAATATGCATAATAAATAAGCCTTGTGTGCCACACCTTGAAGAATAACGTTTTATTATGAACTATAATCCAGTTCATGCATCTGATAAAGCATTGCACCATAACAAAAATTGCTAATCTTTTAAGGTGCCACAAAACTTTTTATTGATCTTGCTGCAATAAACACAGCTACTCTACTGGAAACCTGAAATGAGTTAAATTTAAGACTAGAGTGAAGTAGGTACCATCTCAGAATCTTTAAAAGGCATCCACTACATCACATCCTCTGTTCTGCAAGTTGTTTCATCATATATACAAGACATCAGCGGTTGCTGTTAAGTACTGCAGTGATATTGGCCCAAACTAAGGTCATTGACAGGCTCCTTTGGAACTTACCGTATTTTTCGCCCTATAGGACGCACCGTCCCATAAGGCGCACCTAGTTTTTTTGGGAGGAAATAAAGGGGGGGAAATTATTTTCCCCCCCCAGGCGCGGGGCTGGGGCGGGGGAGGCCTGAGCTTCCCCCAGCCCCCAGCCCCCAAACAGGCAGCTCTCTGCAAGCCGTGGGAGCCCAGCGCTGGCTCCCGCTGCTTGCGGAGAGGTCCGCGAAGCCTGGACGCGCTGAGCTCAGTGTGTGCAGGCTTCTGCATGCAGGCAACTCTCCGCAAGGAGCGGGAGCGCTCCCGCTGCTTGCGGAGAGGTCTGCAAGCCTGGAGAGCAAGAGGGGTCGGTGCGCATTCGCCCCATAGGACGCACACACATTTCCCCTTCATTTTTGGAGGGGGAAAAGTGCGTCCTATAGGGCGAAAAATACGGTACTGGCTGATTTATCAATATGACTTCGGCACAGTATTAGGCAGCTTTATAGTTTAGTTATCTGTTTTGTTGTGTTCATACAACTGGTAATTTTGATATTTTTGCACTGATTGTGCTGCGGCAATTGCCAGTTACTTTGGGCTTCTTTCTGGAAGGAAAAGCAGGGTACAAATGTGAAATGAAAATGAAACTTCAGAACTTACTCTTTGACCACGAAGACAATATTAGCTAGTGCTGAATTGAACCCACAACTCTGGTTGAAGTTTAAAGGACAGCATCCTACCCAGTATTCAGCCTATACCCCTACATAGCTTGTGTACAACAATCCATGTGAACAACATTTTATTGCGAGTACAAGCAAAAACCATGACTTTGCAGGTGGAGCATGTCCAAAACATATGTGAAAACCTGACTACATTACTAACACTTCTCTGCCAAGAGAAGTGCCTTGGAACTCCAGCCACAAACACCCTCTAATCTGACAGTCGGGGTGCACAGACAGAGAACCCCATTCAAGTAAGTAAGAAAAGAAAGGCAACATAGACAATGCAAAATATAGCTGCTGTGGCTGTCTGCCTCCACCTGCTTTATGGTTTTAATACTTTACCTCAAATAATAGGGAGAAGAGTATCCCACACAGAAGAAACAATCATCTCCACATGCAGGTAAGATCTCTGTTGGCAAAGGCCAAGCCCTCCAATCCAACTGTAGCTGGTCAAACACTTTGGAGTACTTTTGCTTTGCAAGTTCACAGCCCTGGTGCCTTGCATTACTGCCAGTGTTGGAGGAACTATTTAGGAATCATAGCCCCAGTGTGTAGTATGCAGCTATATCAGTTGTTTCTGAACAGCCAGAGTTCAATTGCAACCACCAACTCAGAAGTCAGTGCACTCTCCACTTCCCCCATGTGGGGGGGGCAGTGGGTGGGTGGGGATGGCTAAGGCATGACCACTGGCCAAGCATCACTTACTACTCTCTCTCTTATACCTGTGCATGCAGGTTCAGCAGTGTTAGAAACTGAGATATGAAGGCTAGGAGCTAAATGGCACCTTAAACCTAGGTTATGGGTGCAACAACAGAATGTCTAGGCGTGCTTTTTATAACAAAAGAAAACCAACAAGTGAATGAGTTGCAGCTAAAATATAGTGTTCATTTTTCACATGGTCTAGTCTCTTTTCCAGTCTTCAGACAATAGCTAGAAGTAGGGAGGCAGAAAAAGGTCCCTCTTTCCTTCCACCCTGCAGTTTTAATCTGAAATCATAGGCACAGTACTGCTCCCAGAGCTCAGAAACTGCTTGCGCTAATGAAATTCCCTGTCGCAAAATGCGCCTAGAACCATGGGAGTTTCGGGCACTGGGTTCAAGGTCTATTTATACCCTTTCAATCTCTTCCCTTTACTCTCCACAGGCCACACCCAGCTCCACATAGATCACAAGGAAGGCCCACCCCATGATCAGCAGTGACCAGAATGCCTCCTGCCTGTTCTGCCATGGACAATGACAACCTTATTGACTCTAAACAGGAACCAGCACCTTGGAAAGCTTTAAGACAGATAGGTATGCAACAGGCAGCAAAGAACTGGTGCCTGCTACTCTGCTGTCTGAAGGCCCAAGACACAGATGCCCTGCTGGTTAACAACCCTACACATATCTTTTCAGAATCCATTACACCCTAGATAGTGTGGAATAAAGGCTATGATTTTGCCACATGCTGGATGGGGATCTTTCCCCCCCAACATGCTAGGAAGAGCTGAATTTGGCTGGCCTCAGCAGGTGAGAAGGTATGATGGGCTCATGATTAGTAGCCCAGGAAGCTATGTTGCTGATGTGTTGCATGGCTTCTCTTTACGTTCAGTGCTCAAAAACAGTGCTGGAGCAGCCTAAGATTCAAATCCCTATTGGTACATATGCCTGGGGACTGGGAGCAGCAGGGATATTTTTGTCTGTTCCATTGGGGATCATGGAGCAGGGGCACTGTGGCATCATTGTGTGCGTTACAGGGAGGTGTTCCGGAAAATGTCCTCATCACTGCGAGTTCATTCACTCCCTCTTTGTGTAGGCGGCATTGCTGGCACATTTCCCCAATTGGTGCGCCTTGTTTGTGCTCCTGCTATTTTTGCACTGTTTGGGGGATTTTCCAAGTGGTACATTTTCCCGCCCCCACTCTGCATTAAGTGGGTATATGATACAGCAGTTGTTGCACCAGCATCTCCCCTTCGACGCAAAGCATATTTGCCGTATGGAAGTGGCTCTGCAAATCCTGTACCGGCTACATCCTCCTTTCCTAGCAGTTTTCAAAGTGTGTTCCAGAGAACCCAAGAAATTATGAAATGGTTCCTCAATGAACCTTGGGCAAGTTTTTTTAAAGTGACTTTTCCACCAATGCTCACTTTCCCCTGAAATGTACACACACGATCAGAGCATTTGGTGTAGTCTACTCCATTTCATGCGGAAGAGAATGGTTGAGGAGCTGAGCAGATCTGGCCAGCACTCAACACAACTTTAGGGCATATCCCAGAATAATGTGTAAAGCACAGATGTCCACACGTGTCAATTCCACATGGATTTATTTATTTTTTTAACATAGAAACTTTTAAAATAAGCTAGGGAACCTGCTGTATTCTGCCTACATAACCATAAACATAACCAAATACAACTCTCCTTGGTCAGGTACTTGCCATCCAGCTAAAGTAGTTCATGAAGCATCATACATATGGATCTCAATCAATCTATTTACAACAAAGACCGCTTGAACTTAAAAGAAATTATAGTCAAATGTGGTAAAAATCACAAGTAGTATTACAAATTACTGAAATTAAGATAAATTGGAAATCATCCTGAGGAGGGGTTCAGAGGCTTTCTGTTTTAGACTAACTCCAGCTTGTCATGAGTGGTATGTAACCAAGTTTTACTCAGAGTAAACCCATTGCTATTAATGGACCCAATTTAGACATGCTGATTAATTTTAATGTGTCTATTTTGAGTAAAACTCAGTTGAATACCACTCATTATACTGCAAAGTTGCTACCATGCTACATTAAGTTTGTCAGGAGATAATGAAAGAACAATAACAATATAAGTAGTCAATACTGCTTTTTCACCTTGATATGCAATGTGTTTCTTAATAGCGTTACATCTCTCACAGACATACCCACAGCCTCCCAGCTACAGATGCTGACTTTTTCCTCAAGAGAGGACACACACAGTTCTCTTCTGCCCTCATCTCTGCTGGTAAAGGTCATCACAGTGCAGACTGTTACCCTAAGAGCAGAGCTGCCATCACAATGTCACCAAAGAATGTAGAAAGGAACCCTGATAAGCAGTGACCATAAGGTTCTAAAATAATGTAATGTCTTTGGCACCTTCTAGGCAATGCAACACATATGTCAGTTGCCACAACTTGTGCCAGGCACCTTAGGATGAGGTTCATCCTTACCAAAATTAACTTTATCAAGACAATCAGGAGATGGGGAAAGAAAAGGCAGCAATTGACAGAGCAAGGGTGAAGGTGAACCAGAAGATCTATCAAGAGACAAACAGATGTTGGCAGGAAGCACACACACACACAAAATCAAAACGGATCTAAAGCCTGCTGTGGAAAACAGCCCAACTACAGATAAAGCAAAGCATTTTGTTGCAATTTCTAAAACACATCACGCAACTATAGCAACATTACTAACACAGGCCGTTCTAAAGGGATGCACGCCTCTGACCTACATCTGTAGCACCAGAACATTTAGATGGCCTTAAACAACCAAATCACTCAAGTGTGTAGCAAACATGAAAGCCGACCATATATACAGATATTCCAGGGGAATAACGAAAACTGCTATGTATTCCAGAGAGGCAGCCTTGTTGTGTGCTGCAGCAAAAACAAAAAAGAACACCTAGAAGAGGAATACATTTACTGTGGGAATAAGCTTTCGCCAGGTCGGTTTGCAGCCATGGGAGGGACGGCTCACAAGCTCAAGAAACCCTAAAGCCAAGCATGAGCTAGGTGCGCAGAGGTTACCTACCAATATGCCCTGAAACAGTTCACCTGGAGCCACAATCTTGGTTCAGAGCAGTATACCTGTCAAGGACAAGGTGCTTTGGGGGGGGGGGAGCATCCAACAGGGAAGGGCTGCTGCCGCCTTCCTGCTTGGCCGGTCCCTCCCCTCCAGGCAGCATCTAACAGGCCACTGCTGGGAACAACATGCTGGACCAGGAAGACCTTTGTCTAATGCAAGAGAGCAATTCTTCCTGTTGTGTTTTTTTTTTGAGCGGGGGCGGGTAGGCCTGCCCGTCGTCTCCCCCCCCCCCCGGAAAGGAGGAGGAGGCTTCGCTCCCCGCCCCAGCCCTCGCCTCAGCGCCACACCCACCCGCTCCCAGCATCTGCGGCAGCCTCCTCGCCCCCCCCCGCCGTTCCCTTCCCACCTTACCGTGCTGGGTGAAGATATTGAAGCCGCTCTCGGCCCCTCGCGGGGCGGCCGCCTCTCGCCTCCGGCCGGCGGGCCTGGCTGCGCTGCCCCGGAGCCCCCTCGGCTGGGGCTGGGAAAGAGGCGGCGGCTGTTGCTGCTGCTGCGTCGCCGCCGCCGCCGGCTGCTGGAGCGCGGAGGAGGCGCCCGGCTCCCCGACGCGGCCCACCTGCTGGCCCATCCCCGTCCCCCGCCCGTCTCGGGCCCCCGCCACAGCCCTCGGCCGCCGCCTCGCGCTCACATGCCGCCGCCTGCCACGCTCCTCCAGCCGCGCCCGCCCAGGCCCGCTTCCCCACAGGGCTGCCCTGCCGCCGCCGCCGCCTCTTCCTCCTCCTCCTCGCCACCGCGCTCCGGACAGGCCCTCACGGACTCGCCCCCTCAACCCCCGCCGCCGCCATCTTGACCACAGAGCTGAGGGGGCCAGGGGCAGAGCGGCTCCGTCTCGCCCACCCTTCCCACCTCCGGTCCTCCAGGGGCGGCGATGGCTCCGCCTCCCGTCCGCGGCCCCGCCCCGTCCCGCGCACGCGCACAGGCGCGCCTCCGCTTCGCCAGTAGAACCGAACCTATCCCTAGGATAGCCGGGATGAAGAGCCAAATACATTTGATCATTATTATTCCTAATAATATTGAGGGGGGGGGAGTATTCTCATTATGCCATATTTTTAAAAACACATTTTAAGATTAATTAAAGTAAAGGGACCCCTGACCATTAGGTCCAGTCGTGACCGACTCTGGGGTTGCGGCGCTCATCTCCCTTTATTGGCCGAGGGAGCCGGCGTACAGCTTCCAGGTCATGTGGCCAGCATGACTAAGCCACTTCTGGCGAACCAGAGCAGCACACAGAAATGCCGTTTACCTTCCCGCCGGAGCGGTACCTGTTTATCTACTTGCACTTTGACGTGCTTTTGAACTGCTAGGTTGGCAGGAGCAGGGACCGAGCAACAGGAGCTCACCCCGTCGCGCGGGGGGGATTTAAACCATCGACCTTCTGATCGGCAGGCCCTAGTCTCAGTGGTTTAACCCACAGCGCCACCCACGTCCTAGCACATAAATCATAAGAACATCTAAAAATAAAGATACAAAAAAGTAGTATCAATAACAGCAACAAGACCCCACAGCAAACCCAGCTCAGCAGGACCCCAGCCCAAGACCTCAGGAGCTACATGGCACACTTCATCAAGCAGAATGTAAATGTAATTTTTTTGGTGTTTGCTCAGCTTTCAAAGCAGCTGCATTGACACCAGAGGGCATGTTGAAGATTTCACTGCGCGAGATCAGTGTGGGAGAGAAGGTGGAGAAAGCACTTGGAGAAAAGCATACTCACAGGTGACAAGTTATGTTTTGAACATAATCATTTTGTCTGGCTGACTTCAGCTATGACCATGCTTAGCTCTTGACTGATATGATGTGTTAGCCTTTTGTTTATGCACCCAAATCAGTGCTGCTGGGAACTGAAGATTTTGCGCATAATCCAGCAAAACATAAATCACAACTAGCCCAAATTCCACTGAGTCTCCCAACAAGAGCTGCTCAAATAGAAAAGTCTTTCTGGATTGTACCACATACTGCCACATTTGGGGGTGTGAATCTTACAAAAAAAATGGGCATGGTGGAGGGAAAAGGTGTCCAGAGTCTTCCCCCTTGCATCTAGTTTTCTATCTGCAGGGAGGGTTTATTCCTTCATATAGCTGAGGATTCATTTATATGTTTCCCTTACCAGCAGACAGTCCAGGAAATGTTTTGCCACAAGTTGTCTCAAAAGTCTTCTTGCAACTTACCTTTACTGGATTTTGTCTTGGTTTCTCTTATTAATATTCATTCCTTGACCCCAAGGACTATGTCAGCTGGTAACACGTAGCTCTTTCTTGGGGAATGTGGTGCTCAACAATTGGTGGTTAAGCAACTGCATGAACTCTTGGATGACACTGATTTTCTGGCCCCATTTAAATCTGATTTCAAGAGTGATTTTGGTTGAGAAAATACATTGGTCACCTCAAAATATGACTTATTCTAGGGGAAGGGCAATATTGCTCATTCATGCAGTCCTTTCAGCTGCTTTTGATCACATTGGCCACAATATCCACCTGGTTTGGCTCTTAGGAGTGTGCTTGGGTGGCTCTGCTGCTACTTGGCAGGTTGATTATATCCCTGTCCAGGAATGGGTGAAGTTCATCAGAGGTGTTGTTAGCCACAGAGACAACTTACGCCTTCAATGAGTGATGGAGCTATGAGTTTTCAGAGACTATGAACGTGCTTTTTCAAGTGGAGTATGACCTCCATTGAGAACAGGATTTCTACCTAACGTCCTAACTCAAGCATCTACCCACCCACAAAGACATCACCATCATCACCATCATAATTTATTATTTATACCCCGCCCATCTGGCTGAGTTTCCCCAGCCACTCTGGGTGGCTTCCAACAAAATATTAAAATACAATAGTCTATTAAACATTAAAAGCTTCCCTAAACAGGGCTGCTTTCAGATGTCTTCTAAAAGTCTGGTACTTGTTTTTCTCTTTGACATCTGGTGGGAGGGCGTTCCACAGGGCGGGTGCCACTACCGAGAAGGCCTTCTGCCTGGTTCTCACAGCGAGGGAACCGCCAGAAGGCCCTCGGAGCTGGACCTCAGTGTCTGGGCAGAATGATGGGGGTGGAAACGCTCCTTCAGGTATATTGGACCGAGGCTGAAGTCTTGTTGGGATTCAGTCTCTCAGACCTCAGCTCACTGCAGCATGCAGGCACCAGTGGAGCCTAAATGGACTCGCCTCATTTCAGTGTTAGAGACATAGAATGTGATTGATGTATTGATAGCACCCAGGTCCAAACCCCTTGATGAACATTGGTCTATCAGTGGTGGGGAACCTCTCAAGTCTCTGTCTGGCCTGCTGATCTCTTCTCAGGTGACACCTCCCCAAACCACACCATCACTGGCTCACACTTTATTTTTTGGCTAGATGGAAGGTGTCCTTGCTGAAGAGATGTGTGTGTAGAAAACTTTGACTTGTGTGTGACAGGGCTATAGAGTTGCATGTTACCCCACCCTTGGCATGTAACTCCTGGAAGGTTATCTACTAGGAAATATGGCCCTCAGGATGAAAAAAGTCCCCCATCCCTAACTGGCAGCGACTCTTTGGGGTTTCAGGCCAGGATTTCCTAGCCCTATCAGAATTGGACCTGGGATCTTCTGCATGCAGACAGATGCTCTACCACAGTGCATCTATGTGGGGTTTATCATCTGTTTGTTTGGTTGTAAGTTGCTATGGGCAAGATAGTGAATGACAAATCTAAATAAACTCATAATACCACTGATTTACGGCCCTTCCACAATGGAATCATGGGTGATATGCCAATTTCGCTACTTCAGAGTAAGATATAGAAGGGCTGACTGAAAGCTTAATTGATCTGGTGCTGAATAGGGTTGTGACTGATTTTGATGGAAACAACAGGATATTTCAAAAATATACTGTAGAGTTACCTTGGGAATGGGTTGGGACTTATTCAAGGCTTCAATTCAAGGCAAATGGTATCACTGTGGCCTTATGAAACTGTAGGAGGCAGAGAGACCTGTTATACCAACTAAATTCCAGGTATTGAAAATAGCCATGAGTATTTGGAGAGGAAAATGCATTGCTGCATTGTGTAATAACAATACAAACTAGATCTTCTGGAAACTAGTGAAAGGCTGAGATATATTTCCAACAAATGAGAGATGATGGGGAAGTGCTATTAAAACAATGGCAGAAGTTTCAATAAAGCAGGGATGGAGGAAACTGAGGGAAATGACAGCTTTAAACAATGGCAGAAGTTTTAGAAAAGGACTGGTTGGCGGTTCGAATCCCCAGAACAGGGTGAGCTCCCATTGCTGGGTCCCTGCTCCTGCCAATCTAGCAGTTCAGAAGCACGTCAATGTGCAAGTAGATAAATAGGTACCGCTCCGGCAGGAAGGTATACGCCGTTTCCATGCGCTGCTCTCGTTCGCCAGAAGCGGCTTAGTCCTGCTGGCCACATGACCCGGAAGCTGTACGCCGGCTCCCTCGGCCAGTAAAGCAAGATGAGCACCGCAACCCCAGAGTCGGCCACAACTGGACCTTACGGTCAGGGGTCCCTTTACAATTTATGAAATATTTGTTGGCTCCACGTCCTTTCTTTCTCTCACAAGGCAGCTGAGGAATGAAAGAGGGGAAAGTTGCAAAGGAAGGAAAACTGAAAAGGAAAAAGTGGTTGTTTTGAGTGGCAGAGGTCTAAATAAAACAGATTTAGAGAGGAAAATGTTTTCAGACGATGGCAGAGGCATGAGTGAGCAAGGGAACACAGGGAAGGGGCTGTTTAAAACAATATTTCAGGACAGTGAGAACGGCATTCAAAAAGACTTCAGTGTCAGCTTTTTGTGTTGTACTCATTCTGTTATTTCTCCTTGTTAAAACTGGGTTTTTATAATTCAAAAATACTCAGTGTCACACCATCCCTGCTCTACCTAAATCTCTGCCATTGTTGGAGCACAGCAAGAAAGGAGAGGCACTGAAAATGGTGGGGAGGCTGTTTTTAAACTTCTCTCTTCCATTCCTCAGCTGCCTTATGTGAGAGAGATGAAGGATGCAAAGTCCTCAAATATTCCATAGTATCTTCCTACAATCATGTATTTAACGCCTGGTATTATGTGTTATCTTCAACATGAAGCCCCAGATTCAATGCAATAATTTAGAACAGGTATTTTATTAACAAGCAAACACCCATATATGTACAACATCCATCAACTGAATTTCAATTTTCGCTAACATACTTGCTCTTCAGATCCTACCTACCTTAAAGATACGATAACATAGATCAGCTTGGAGTATGTGTGCAAAGGGGGCTGCACAATAGGGGAGAGACTAATACATGGAAATAGGGGCGATTTGTGTGCATGGGAGAGTTGATAAAGTGTGGTGGCAGATCCGCACATGGCTATTGTGCACTTGTCAAGAGACAGTAAAACTTACAACAAATATGAGTTTTTATTTGTTAATATCGTGCACATAGTGCAGGAGGCCATCTCAGCAAAATATGGTTACAAGCCCCTGGAACCATACACCGGCTAAGCCATAAACTAAGCTCATAAGATTTGAAGCGTATGAAATCTCTCCAGGCAATGATGACTCTCCATATATTTTATCCTGTCAGCCCGCATAAACACAAAATTGTATTGGCAGTGCAATCCCATACATGTCTACTCAAAAGTAAGTCCCACTGAGTTTAACTGGACTTACTCTCAAGTAAATGCATATAGGACTACAGCCTAAAGTACCCTAAAGGCTCAGAAAATAAAAGCATTTAACTAACCTCAGTTAAAGCCAACAAGGAAGTCTATACTGACAGTAAACGTTTTAAAATAACTATCGGGTATTGGCTCTGCAGCAGAATATGGCCTATTGACAAGTCAATAATTACTTTTTGAGACAGCTTCCTATATCTACCATGTCTCCTCATTAGCAGTCATTTGATTCTACTCATTTTCAGAAAATGCAATATAAGCGCAACTCTTTCTACCCTCATCATCAACTAATGGAGAACTAGTTCAGGCCAAGGTCTGCATGGGGCAGACTTTTCAAGATTGCAGAATTAAATTCTGTCATTTGCATGGTCACAGGGAGTCACTGCCAAGAGATATGCCCCTTTTTCTGGTTGCCATATTTCATTTAGTTTCTAGCCAGGCCACTGTTGGACAGTTCTCCGAACATAATTCATGAACTGATGAATCCGTCCAACAGTACAAGGTAGCATGAAAGCGACTGAAGAATGAGTCCTTGCGTTACTTGATAACAGTGGAACTCCATCACCAGTTCCGAGTCTCTGGAGGCAGTAGTTTAGATGGTAATTGAAGCCTAAAGCACAGGAAGCCTAAGGAATGCTCTGGCGGTACATAGG
The DNA here is from genome assembly GCF_964234715.1 of Podarcis melisellensis. NCBI lineage: Eukaryota > Metazoa > Chordata > Lepidosauria > Squamata > Lacertidae > Podarcis > Podarcis melisellensis. The sequence continues at coordinate 93,937,530 of NC_138538.1, forward strand.
CAGAAGTAAAAACTTCTAGTTCTCACTAGGTCTGTAGGCGCTGATGTTGCACACATGGCACACTCTTAGCTCTTTAAGGTAGATCCTGACCACAGAAACTGCAGTTTCTAATTCAAGCTACAGAGTGCCTCTGCCACTCCTGGCAGAAATTGGATCAATACTAGTGTGTGGAGTCACATTGCCATACCTCCTGCACCACAAAAAGGCAACATCCGAAGGAGCACATCAAGACTGCACGCTATCCTATGTTGGCAACTCCTATCTAAAAAGAGCTAGGTAAGTTGCCATTGAAACTAGCATGGTGTGAGAAGCAAAAAAACCCCAACCCAGAGTTTTATTAAAAAATTTATTCACATAATACTTATTTATGCAGTCTGAACCTGGGAAAACACATAACAGAATCAAGATTATATTGAGTTCTTTTCTTCCAATAGTTTCCATTTGCAGCCACTCCCAAAGGCAACCTTCTGGCAGGTCCAAGAGGTGTGTGCACTCTGCTCCAGCTGCTACATAAATAAGTTAACTTCTTAATAAATTAGTTTCTTTTTTTAATCTCTTAAGTGACATTTCCAGTTCATCAGATTCCAAAATACAAATGTGTGGGTTTCTTCTACACCACTTGCCAAATCAGGCAAAGATAGAGGACTGTAGTACTTCCTTCAGATATTTTGGTGCTTCAAAGCTAATTCTGTCTCTGTTACTGGTTGCACAGAAATGAGTCTTCATCAGCTTGAAAAGTTGTTTAATTTCATACTGGTATGCTGCTGCTTGTGTAAAGATAAATACGGAGACAGCCAAGCTGCAAGAGGATGTACTACACTAATTGTACTACTCCATTTTTTTTTTTCTGCACACAACATAATTGCAACAGCTGATGTTGGAAGTGTCCAGGGAATTTAACCTTAGTACCTGACCTGATCACACCTTCATGCCATGTTTCAAAAAGATTTTTGACCCTCATGGTAGAAATCGACATCACCTGTAGAAACTCAAGATGATTAGCTGAGCCAGCTTGACAGAAACCATTGTATTTGTCAATGTTTTCTTTGTTGAAGTAGATAGCTTGCAAAAGATAGGGATTGCCACTGCATTTTAGGCCAGGTTGCAGTTTAGGCAACTGCCTTCAGACAGTTACTGACACGGACTAACAAAAGATTTAAAATACTTTAGAAGAAAAAAATGCACCCCCCTGCCATTTGTTACTCTGGAAGCAGGAAGTTGAAGCTTTTGCCAAAAAACCCCCTAAGGCTAACTGAAAAAGTCAGACCTCGCCTTTAAATTAGTTTTACATGGCTTCCAAAGCATCCAATCCAGGAACTTTAATCTGATAAAGTCTCTGATAAAGTCTGCTGAATAATGCATAAGAATGCTACATGTCAAAGCTGACACATGGGATAAACTTCTACAAATTATGGTGGATGGGTATCACTTCCAGAAAAATCGGGCTAAAAAGTCACCTAAAATTTCCTGAAGCACTGTACAATTCCAGGCTAATAGTCAAAAAGCCAGTAGATAGTTCAGAAGAAGCAGCTTTCTGCCACTTGGAAAAGGCCTACTGGAAATGCTTTTAAGTTCAGCCATGAAAAATGACAGGATACTGTTAAGTATACCGTCTGGCACAGAACCTGCAACCACTTACAAAAGCAGTGACACACCAGTCAGAAAATATTCCATTGCTCAGTCTCTGGTGGTATCCATCTTTTAAATTAACTGCAAACTTTAGCAACAAACCCCATTGGTCTCGTCTCATGAAGGGGTGGGTGTCAATACAGAGAGAACACAATGAATCTCAATCATTCCTACTTTTTAGAATAATTATTTGGTTCAATTGTATCTGCTCCTTTAAAAAAACCACAAGGCTTATTCCGTATCAGTAGAATACTGGCAAGAATCCTTGTGTGGTAACAAAACAATGGTTTGCACAATAATCTTTGATCTTCATGGCTGGTTGAGTCTTTGCAGCATCGTGCAGTCCTGAATCCTTTCAGCCTTGTGGATGGAGTATAGATTTAAATTAGCAATCTAAAATAGTCTCTCTTCTTAGCATTTTGGAATTAAAGGATTTTGCTTAATGCTGCTAACAATAACACAATCCTTCCTGGAGCTCTTGAGAAAATCCCAGCCAAAAATGCATGAGATGCATGAGGCTCAGGAGAAGCAATAAGGGATCCCTTCAACAACTGATCTTGTCTTCATGCTCTCTTTTTAGGTAGCCAGCAAGGAAGCACAGGCAACCCATTCTTTACGACTATGAATTGGGCTATAATCTTGAAACCATATTTGGATTAGATGAGGGGACTGTGGCTCTTCTCTGGAATCAGTCTGTCTTAATGCCTACTTCCAATTTCTTATTTAAGAAATCTAGGAGTGCTCTCAGTGTAACATCCACTGCCAGCAATGGACATTCAAAACATGATATGGGACTACCTGAAGGCAAGTTCCTTGTCTTCAGCAAAACCATCATGCCACTGCTTTCTCCTTCAATTCAGGAAGTCTGGGATTTCAGTTCCAGCCCATCCCTGCCCACAGCCATGCAAAACCAATTGTGCTGTTTTCGTATTGTTTTCTTAAAAATAGAGAGAATCTGCTCCAACACCTGTTGAAGCTACAAATGGGAAAGTGTCATCCTATCTTCTACCAGTACAATGTCTGGTCCAAACTGGTCTGTACATTGCTTTACTGTAGCCAAGATATTCAGGAGTCGCTGGTCCAGGGCATCCATATGAGGGGAAGACAGAACTGGTGAGATAGGATCGTGAGACATGGCAGTTTTTAAGGCAGACTTCAGCACCCCATTCTTCAGGTAGTTCAGTCTGTTCCATGTGGAGACTCGAATACTGCAAAAGAAATGAGAGAATGTATGGCAAACCTAAGTTTTGATTGCAGACTTCAGGATGAGGGACACAGTCTACTTGGGCCTGTCCACACGCGCCTATCACAAGATGGTAACACAGATAGTTCATATTTTGCACAAAGCACTCCGAACAAAGTAGTGTGTAGTGGGAGGGCGGGGGCGGTAGGAATGGGGAAATTTGGGTTCAGCCATAAAGCTTACTGGATGATCTTGGGCCAGTCACTATTTTTCCGCCTAACCTCACAGGAACAAGATGATAAAATCCTCCTTGGAGAAAAGGCAAAATACCAATGCGATAAATACAGAAGACCTACTCAGAAAATGAGTTGTGCAAATAATCTACATAAATATTTATTTTATATAAAGTTGTTCAATTTGAAAGCTTTATTCTGAATTTCATAATTGCATAATGTGGACATTTAATAAGGAGTGGTGTAGGGCATGAAGGAGGTGGTAAGTTAAAACTGTACTGCAAGCCTCTCCTGCTGCGGCTCAGACTGGAGGCTATGTAAAATATAAAAATAAAAATAAAAGCAATCTAGGAATGATGTGTGCACTCTTGGGTTAGGGTATTGTTTAGAGGGCTTTGTTGCTATTGTGAATACATTTTTTCTGTATCTTTATTTAATAATAATAATAATTTATTATCTATACCCCGCCCACCTGGCTGAGTTTCCCCAGCCACTCTGGGCGGCTTCCAATCAAGTGTTAAAAACAAAACAGCATTAAATATTAAAAACTTCCCTTCAGATGTCTTTTAAAGATAGGATATTTTTACACCTTAATATTTTTGTGAAAATTGTTCAATTTGCGGTTGTACTTTTTGGGCGCGTTTTATTTATTGCTTATTACTACTACTTTGGCTTCTAATTATGTAAATCTTTTTATGTTGTGAGCAGTCTATAGCTTTCACTCTGGAAAGGCAGAATACAAATAAAATAATGATAATGATACTGCATACTAAAGCACTTCTCAGAAATTGATTTCCCCCACGGCAAAAAAACCTCAGACACGCCTGTTTAAAGTTCCTAAGCTTGGAGCCCGCTCAGCCTACTAATTACTGCACTTCTTGCCTCTCTTTCCTCCCTGCAGTTACATCTTCACTTCTCTCATCAAAAGCTTAAGTTACATGTAATGTGGATGGCTCAGATGGAACCACAGAGCTTGACAACATGTGACTCTTGTCACATGAAAAGCAGCTACATGTAAGCCAGGCTCTGACTGCAAACAATTCTGAAGACTCCCTCAGTGACAGGAAGAAAAAGCTGGAGGGAGATCATAGAGCTGCTCCATCCTGTCTTATCTCTCCGTTAGCAGCTCGTTGATCCTAGGGGTTCAGAGGAATAGCTTCTTTTGATGTGACAAGTTTAACGTGCAACCAGCATCTGAATCTCAAACAAAAGTTGCAGATCATCAAGACACTGTAGTAAGAGTCTGCAAAGCATGTGCATTTTTATTCATTATCCTAACCATTCTCTTAATGCACTGAGGCAGCGCTGGATTGCCAGACTTGAGCACTCCCAGGATGTTTGGGGCGGGGATTGCAAGGTGCATACAGTATAAAAGATCAATAACTTATTTGTCCTTTACTTACATGCAGCATTGATAAAGAGGTGCTAAAATGCTTCTCTCATCCAAGGCAGGGTTCCCAAAGCTGAAAAACAAATGGATACAAATTCAGTGAAGTTGCTGGAAAATTCTACCCTACTCCACACCACAGAGTTAAGGACTTCAGCAGTCCCTGACATTTCAATTAACCCACAAACTTAAAGGGAATCAGATGCATTAGCAATAGCAGGCTTACAAAATTTCACTTTTGGTTCCCTACCTTAAAAGCCTTGCCCAACCTGTTGCCCTCCATACATTTTGGACTCTCAACAGCCTCAGCCAGCATAGCTAATGGTCAGGGAAAGTGAGAGATGTGGCCCCAAACCTCTGGAGGGAACTAGGCTGGACAAAGCTGCATTAGGGAGAGCCCATAGTACAATGGTAATTTATGCAAAACTTTCCTAACCTTAGGGCTGTCATTTTAGCTTGGAGAAATTTCACAGATGTTGACACATTTCCCACCTTTTGGCATTGTCAAGTAGAATTAGCATACTGGCCCCTTCATCATCCTGAAAGCTTTCATAATGGTGTCGATCAGCATTCCCAATCAAATAATCGAAGATGGCTGTATCTATGATATCGAGGAGCCGCGGGCCTGAGTCGTAGGGCGAGGTCTTCTTTACAGCATCACAGTAGCTCTCATCATATTCCCACCTGCAATCAGACATGGAGAAAGCTTTATGGTTCATTTAAAATATAACCATGCATTGTCAGAGGCATTAAAGAGAAACTTCCATAATCTGAAAAATAGGGTCCAGACTGATATAACTGCCAAGCTAGTCAAACTGGCTCAGTGCCTACCTGGTGAATGTCCAGTTAGCTTTCAAGCCAATATTCTCCCACTATGGCGTGTGAGAAAATTGCCTTTAATTACCAGCTTGCCTTTTCCTCACAGGTTCTTACTATATCTCCTCTTTTAACCTAGGCTCTTAATTCCATCCACCTTCACCTCTGACAATTCTGTTCTCATTTAATAATTCAAGGCAAATTCAGAAAAAGAGGACAAATTGCCTTATTTTGCCCAAGGCTTAGTGCATACCAATATTTGGTTGTTTCTGCAAGGTGCAGTAATATTTGAGGAAAACAGTAAGGAAAGTGAGAGAACATTACATTACAGAGAGAACATTAACGTGAGAGAACATCACAAAGGAGAACTTGAAATCTGTAACGTTACAGTGAACAGCAGATGCTGTTGATATGGTTTTCAGCCATAATCCAAGCACGAGGGGCAGGCAGAAGTGGATTTATTTATTTTTAATGGAAACAAGAGTATCAGGAATCCAAATTAAAGTACTGATGTAATCACTAAAGATGAACAAAACCAATCATAGTCAAAAGAGGAGTCTGAGAAAGGGATGTGGAATAGGGATGCTTGACAAATTCAAGCTTTGCAAATTCTGATGCACACTAACCTGATTTACATATTTCAGGCTAAAGTGGAAGTTGGATAACCACCATCTTTCACACTTCCTGAATTTCCCAACATATTTAAACTGTATTTTGGTAAAAAATAGGTTTAGAAATGCATTATTTTGAGAGAAAATACATTAAGAAACACATATTCAAATGCAAATTAAGAATTACCACAGATCAATGCTAAAATGGGATGGAACAGAATTATATATGAAAATGTACAAACATGGCAAGGCTGATTTGTCTTTGCCTAGTAGGGAACAACAAAATGTGCTCTTGTAAACACAGTTCACTTCACATGCAGAAATGAGCCTAACTGTTGCAAATGAAACAGGTTTAAAAACATTAGATTGTACACTATGCACATATACACAGACAAGAAGAAGAAGAAGAAGAGTTTGGATTTGATATCCCGCCTTTCACTCCCTTTAAGGAGTCTCAAAGCGGCTAACATTCTCCTTTCCCTTCCTCCCCCACAACAAACACTCTGTGAGGTGAGTGGGGCTGAGAGACTTCACAGAAGTGTGACTGGCCCAAGGTCACCCAGCAGCTGCAGGTGGAGGAGCGGGGAAGCGAACCCGATTCACCAGATTAGAGACTACCGCTCTTAACCACTACACCACACTGGCTCTCCCACTTAATTTAAGTTATAAGAACTTAAACTCTACTTATTCTTTGGGAAGGAAAACAAAGAGAACAAAATGGATTGTTTCTTCCCATCATCTCTTAAAATCCTTCACACCTGTACTTCCAGCACCCTTCGTCCATTGCACAACACTCTCAGAATCCTTTCTCCACCAGATAAGTTTAGGGGCTATAACAATATAATCCATATAGAAAATATACCATTCTTGAGAGCCTCAGCTGTAACAGTTTTTCAGGAAAACTGGCCAATACCCTCCTTTCCATCTACAAATATTGCCCATTCCCTGGACTGACCAAGAGACATGGCAAAGAAAAAAAACAGTGTTTTGCTCTATACCTGGCCAGCTTGCCTTCCCTGTACGTTCTGCCCCATGGGTGTCGATGCTTCTGAAGTGGCCAAACGTCTGGCAGCCATAGCGTGACCGACCCCTCCATGGTGTCCCCTTCAGCACAGGCTGGCTCTGTTTCTCGGCAATAGTAGCACTTTCCATAGAAGCAAGTATTATTTCCTTAGAAGAAAGCAAAAACCCATCTCTTGTCAAGTTGATATAATAATATTAAAATGTTTATAGATGTTTCAGAAGCTTTCTAGGAAATACCTAAATCTCTTAAGTTTTAAATTTAACCCATTTCATTTGCTCAAGAGAAAACTCCACTTCTCTCTCCTCCCTCACCCCAATGTGCTGAAAAAAGTCTTCAGGCAAACAGCAAGCCATCTTTCCACTCATGATTAACTAAAGGCCCAGCTGAATGAAAAAGCAGATACTTTCTTTGAAGTATGTAAATTAATGTATTTTTCTGACATATTTCCATAAACAAAGCCAGGGATCTCAAATTGTGCGACGCCCCTCCTGATACTTGTTATAGCAGTTTCATTGCTTTTAAAATGAGGGGGTTTTTGAAGAATGAATTGCTGCTTCTAAATTATCTGTTGACATTACCATTGAACACTACTAACCCAATTAACAGAGAAAGAAGTGCAATAGCAAAGACTGCTCCTCAACAGAATATTCTCTCAGACAATCCTTCACACTGAACCATCTGTGACTTAAGTCCAGAAAAAGCTGGTCCAATCCCCTGTGGTTAGGAGACCAGGAGTTCTCTTTTTAGCACCAAGTATTAGATTCTACCCATGTTCATAGTAATCATAGTGTTGGTGTCAAACCAGAATTTACAACCAGAGGTAACTTTAATACATTATCATAGTATTAATATCAATGCAAACTGGAAGGGGAAGAATTTGTATATATGAGGGGAAGGAAACCCACTACACACTCACAATCTCCTAAACACAAGAAATCAGGAATACTGTATCTGACTGAGCCTAAGGGGCTTGCAGAACATTAGGCCTGCTTTCGCAACAGCAATTAAATTCCACAAGCCCCTTGCTGGTTTTTTTCCCCAATTTTATTTTAAAGGTCTTAACGAAATTTACTTTGTCACCTACCTAATGTCAAGAATGTACTTAGCAGTTGTTCTGTGGCAACAGGTTTGATCTCTGTGCGGAGATTCACAAACCTACCAACCACTAGAGGGGCTCGTCGGAAACCTAAGATTCTGTTTGGAGAAGAAAAGTAAAAATTAAGTGAGACAATGTGGAACAATCCAGTCGCCTCTCAAATATCTAAGGAAGAAAATTCCACAAATTAAAAAACTTTATGAAAGTGGCTGGCAATTTCAAGATAATGTCTCAGCTGCATTGAAACTTCCAAAATTGCACACGCAGGGTCACCATCCACACTTCACAGGCGGGTGGTGCTCAGTACGAAAAGCAGGGTTAGAGCAGAACAATAGTGGATTTGCTCTTAGGCTGTAAAAATGGTTTGAGCTTCAAAACAAATTGTTTAATAATAATAATAATAAATTTTATTTATATCCCGCCCTCCCCAGCCGAAGCCGGGCTCAGGGCGGCTAACAACACTAAAACAGTACAACATTATAAAAACATTATAAAAAGTAATTAAGCTGTTTAGCTGTTGGGACCAGGCCTGAAGCGGCTGTACAGTGTTCTGCCCCCAAATACTGCTTTAAATAAAGTCCTCAAGTAAATAATGCTTGGATTCATTTGACATTTGTGAGAAGGACTGGGGGGGGGGGATCTTTCTTTAGAAAAAAATACTTTTCCTCCACAAAGGTTTGTTTAGTACATTTGTATCCCATCCTTCATCCATAACGGAAGTCAAGCTGGCATATTTAAGGTTCCCAAGTGGTATTCCATTCAGGCACTGATCAATAAGTGAGTGTGCTTCACTTCAGAGAAATGGCTGCATCCAGTGGCGTAGAGTGGGTTGTCAGCACCCGGGGCAAGGCAAGTAATTTGTGCCTCCTAACCCATGGATTTGCGCCCCCTAACCCATGGATTTGCGCCCCCTAACCCCCAGATGTTGCGCCCGGTGCGGCTGGCACCCCCCTGCACCCCCCACGCCACGCCACTGGCTGCATCATGTGCCCTCAGAACATGCTCTGCAATTTTACTGCTTCAGTGCCGCTTTACAAGCAAGTCTACAAACGTTACCAGTCTACTTTAAAGGAACACACACACAAAAACCACCTGCTTGCTTGAATATACCTACATCAGTCATCTCAACCTTCAGTTTCCATGCCTGAGTCACCTGGAAGCAATGTTTACTTTCCACAGGCATGCCTCATTTGCAGCAATTTGGCCCTACTCAGAGAAACAGCTTGAACCTCACATTAGAAATGTAATTACATAAGAAAACCATGACGGCCTGTTGCACTCATATGACAATATAACTAAACTAGGTACAGAACAGGAAACCATTATTTCCTCACAATTTTTCAATTAAAAACAAAATTTCTGTTCAGAGCTTAAAGAAGGTGTTTATAAGTTTATTATCCATTTCCAAGAAGAGTGAATTCTAATTCAACATTTATATACCTGTCCAGGTGAAAGGCTGCCACCTCTGCGTTGTGTCTGTCATACCCAGCATACGGCTCTCCTTCTACCACATAGTCTCTGGCATATCTAAAAATTGCAAGCAGACAATTTGGGTCATAATGCTAGATTTTCCCTTTAAGCTACAGAAGCAAAATCCAAGCAGATTGAGTTTCTGAATCAAGATGGCACATTACTTGAGACATGTTCCCTTGCAGCTGATCACATGGCCACACATGCAAGGAAGCTTTTAACTAGAGCTGTTACTGATTGACAGTGGACTTGCTGTATGGTCCACATTCCAGGCCAGGAAGATAAGAGCCGATTCTCACAGGCAATAGGATAGGCACTTCCTTGCAGCTTCTTCTTACTTAGCTCTGTAACACTGGAACAATATTGGGCATAGACAATAGGAGGCTGGAAAAGGAAAGGTGACACTAGCATGGTCACCTCAAATCCCACTTTTCGCATACATGTGCTATGTGGTGAAAAGTTTGATAAGGTCCAGCACCAAGGGCCTTCTGGCGGTTCCCTCACTGCGAGAAGCCAAGTTACAGGGAACCAGGCAGAGGGCCTTCTCGGTAGTGGCGCCCTCCCTGTGGAATGCCCTCCCACCAGATGTCAAAGAGAACAACAACTACCAGACTTTTTGAAAACATCTGAAGGCAGCCCTGTTTAGGGAAGCTTTTAATGTTTGATGTATTACAGTATTTTAATATTTTTTTTGGAAGCCACCCAGAGTGGCTGGGGAAGCCCAGCCAGATGGGCGGGGTATAAATAAATTATTATTATTATTATTATTATTATTATTATTATTATTATTATTATCTATTTCCCTGATCTGTCTTTACCCATCCATTGGAAAATGATAACCAGTACTCCCAATTTAGGAAACCCCAAAGCAAGTCATGGAGTTGGGGCAAGGGGAACACTAAATATATTTCATCCAGTCACTGTATGACCTTTTTACCTCTTGGGTTTGAAGACCACTTTCTGCCCACCTTCCAGTATGAGCAATGCCTTCAGCTGGGTTCCCTTATAGCCTACGTCTGCTTTGATGATCTTTTTTGTAGCCATAGCATGCATCACTGCCCCCAGTTCTGGCGTCTCCTCTGGGTACACTTCCCGTGGCACCACCCACTGGGCGGCAATCTCCCAGGGAGACTGCAGAGTGTGGTCAAGTCGTGGGTCCAGCTCCACCCGCAGGCTCGCCATCATACGGTGAAAGGCACGCTGGTCCTCGCGGTTAGCTGCTGAAGTGTCCAGGTTGTCTATGAGGAAAACCTTGGCAAAAATAAAGATGACAAGGAGGATTGCCAGAAGCACCACCCGTTGTTTCAACTTCATGATGATAAGCAGTCCCCTCCTGATGTGTTCTTCCAAAGGCTACAGGAAGTCTCTCACAAAGCAAGTCGAGAGGCAGTGCACAAGTACCATCTTTGCTTCAGTTGACCAAATGTTGCAGCTTCTGGTACACCTGTGAGTTATTAAAGACAGTTGAATTTCACATCCTTAGGCATGATCTCCTATACCTGCAGAACATATGCTGCTGATTTCTAGTACTTTTCACTGTGTACATCAGCAGAAACAGCCAGTTTTTAAATCCAGCATCTACTAAAAGGTTGACTTCTTCAGATTTTCAGGTAACAACTTGCCAGAACACTACTTGCTATGCAACATGGAGAACTGAATGACACATGAATTCTTCTGTTGGTTTTTAGAATTCAGAAACTACTAACAGTGATGTGAAAGTGTGAGGAAAATTAATCTCCCCGTCATTTTGGGATGGGGCAAATAGAAAAGTATGTAGCATTCTAAATGAGGGGAAACAAGATATCCAATTTACTTAGGGAAGACTGGTGAAATATTACTATTTTACTTGGTTGAACAATCCAAGCTATGATCTTATCTGCCTAGATTCCCAGGACATTCTGCCCAACCAAGAAGGTGTGGGATGTTTCTGAACTATGGAAATACTACCCTGCCCACTGTCAAAGATCCCTAGGACATTAAGGCTTTCCCAAACAACACAAGGGAATGTCTTTTAGCCACTAAAGCAAAAGGGAAAGACTTGAGGACACAAGAAAGATTATTTGGCTCCAAAGGCTCCTTCTCTGGGAGGAGAGCTGTAGAGAAAGAACTTTTAAACTACTGATCCAGCATTTTACATTTGCGGTACTAAAACACTCCCACCATCAACCCACAAAGCTGTTCATAGTTTAATGGAGCTCTTCCACACAATAAGCAAGACAACTTAATCTAGAGAACAGTAGAATTGTTTTCCCCCTAAATTTTCAGATTGAAATTTGAATGTTAGGCAGGATATGTTTTGCTCAACATTGGAGCAAATCGTGTGAATATCAGGACTGTCTCTATTTTTCAACCAAGTTCTGGACACAAAGCACTGTTCACAGGAAGCTGGAGAGAAAGCTCTGAAGGGCTGCTACATTGAAATAAGAATAAGAATAAAGATCTAGGCAGCTGTGCTGTCCCAGAGCTCACCCATAAGCTTGAAAGCCCAAATGAACAAAGCTGAACAGATATTTTCAGCTGAGTGTTATTACTAAGCAAAGATACACTTCCACTTGTCATTATACAGACTGAAGGGTACTCCTACTTCTTATTAACACTTAATTTGAAAACTAAGCCAGTCAGATGAAAAAAATGATTGTGCATCTATGAACAAACACAGCAGTTTCAGGAATTATATGCAACGTGTCCAAAGACCAAGGGAGGTGGTGACATTAGTCATTCCAAAATGAACCTTGAGAAGAAACATTGCACAGTTTGTCGATCTAAGAACAGGCTACACGGCTTTCCTACAAAACATCTTTGTAGACATTGCAGACAAGAGCTGGCAGTCAACTGCTGTGCAGGAATATGATTGTGCCATCTTTTGCCAGCTTAATTCACCCAATTAGTAGAGTTTTCTATTTCAAAGTCTTCAACCTCTAATGACTCATAGTAAACTAAACTACATACATTTGTACTCACCGTTCCCTCAGAGTCTCTTCCCTCCCCACCGCAACTAATGGCAAAATTCAGATTGTAAACTCCTTAGAGCACCGCCTTGCTTATTTCTTACACTTCAGACCACAGGCAACTGATAAGGTTAGATAATTACATTTAAACTACCAATGTCTGAGGGCAAAATAAGATGCAATGGACAACTAAGAGGTACAGGAATGGGAAACAAGGATCTCTTGTTTGAAACAGGAAAAGGAAAATTGCTAGACCTTTTCAAGTTGAATACCACTGTACAAGCATCACATTTTTTTTGTAGGGCTCCCAAGGGCATTTTATAATGAATTGGTTCTGTGGCATCTTTCAACTAAAATCCCCCCTCTTTTAAATAAAACCATATTCAGTTTTGGGCAGGTTCTTCTCAGTTAATCTCATACACATTAAAGAGATTCAAACTGTGCAGACTTTTACCACTCACCAGGATGATAATACAAGATATGCCATTTTCCCATACAGGTGAAATGGCTGCAATAGCATAGCCCAGTCTCCTAAGTTTAGGAAGAGATAAAATTCTCTCTCCCATGGTTCAGCAACCATGAACAAAAGTAACTCTTCCAAAAGAATGAATGAGTACAATACAAAAGGGGGGCGTGGGGATGTTACCTAGCACTGCTCTCTTATTTCTAAACCTATCTAATTTCTAGATAAGTTACTGAAGGATCTAATATTAATAGCTGCTAAAAAGAACAAGGCTTGTATAGATGAGATCTATGCTAAAATTTAGAGAGGAGGGGAAATCCACATTGATTTCAAACAATCTGCACTAAACTTTCAGTACAAAAAGGCTGCTTTTAAAATTACAGCAAAACTGTATGCTCTCATAATCATTTGGGGGGTGGCACACTGGAAATTCTGCCATTAAAGCCAGGGGAAAAGGAAGAATGCTGGATCTGATGAGACTGAAATCCAAGAGGGAAGAATAAAAATTGAATAAAAACAGATGTCGCTGTGTGGAAATGGATAGGCTTTTCAGTCAGTCTTCAGTGCTTCTGTACACCTGAACTCTCTACGTGACATGTACTTCTTGATAACCCTGTATAAAACAGCGACTGAAGGAGGCCAGATGTGTGACTGGAACTGCAATTAGGAGAATATGTGGACAGAAATGTTTCTATTGGAAAATATATTGTGGGCCCAAAATTAGTCGTTCCTGTTTCAATGGTGCAAAGATTTCTAAAATTTCTCCGTACCATTCTCACAGCTTTACAGCAGTTCATGCCAAAATATTTAATCTTGCTCCCTAGCACATATACGCCATCCCTTCTAGACCAGCAGGAACTCTGTGGGATTAGAAAAAGGAATTAACAATAGGCTGCTTCCGGTAATGTACAGACATCACACCTCATTACACTTGACCCAGAAATATCGGTGCCAAAAAGCTTCTGCCAATTAGAACAGCATTTTCAAAACTGGTTTTTGAGCATTCAAAAACGTCCCACATCTATGTCTTATGCCCATGTATTTAAAATTTGCTTCAGCAGGTGCAGGTGGGCAGCAACCAGAGGACCTTCTCAGCTGAGGTACATGCCTGAGAAGCTTAAGTGACATTTATGTTATTATCCCTTAAGTGATTATTATAATATATATTATTATTAATATTATTTCTGTGAGCAGGTGGACGCTTTAATTTCTGTTTCCAGTTTATTAAGTTTTCACCGTTTTAACATTTTATTGAGAGATACTCTTTTAACTTTTCTGTTGTTCAGTTTTACAACTACAAATCTTCCTCTCTGGCGCGCAAGCGTATTTTAAGCCCTCTCTGCTCCGTTTCTGAGAAGAAATTACGTGATTTCCAGCTGTAATGGATAAGTAAAAAGAAAAGGAAGGCCAAAAATTAAAGGGAAAGAATTTGCTGAGGTAATAAATGAGAAATTGGAATACAGAGAGGGGAGGTATGAGGAAGTCGGGGAAGTAAGTTATAAGAAAAAAAGGGATTGAAATTATACTTGTTTTTTTTGGTCTGTTTGTATTATTGTTTTGTTTTGATATAATTTTTGAAACTTTAATAAAAATCTTTTTTTAAAAAAAGAGAAGAAAAACAAAAAAAAACCGGCTCCCACAGCCCAATTCTTTCTCAAAGCAAACGCTTTCCAGTTGACACACTTTAAAACCATAGACTCTCTCTCACGCCCCCCCCCACGTTGCTGCGCGCGCTCTGAGGAGACATGCGCTCGGCACATGCTCAGGGGGCATGTTTCCCCCCTCCTTTTTTCGTTCCACACCCTGCCAACCGACGCCCCCCCAAAGGTCCCCCCCCCAATTATGGCAGCGGGGGCGAGCTGAGCCCCTCCACCTACGAGGCGCTTGAGACCTTCCAGCCCTTTCCGCCGCCCCCCCCATTCCTGCCACATGGATGGGTCCGTCTATGGGTCCCTCTAGGGAAGGAGGGCGCGAAGGGAGCTGAGGGGAAGAAGAGGGGGGGGGAGGGCGCCGGGCCCGGCTCCCCTCCGCCGCGCGCGCCCTTCCCGCCGCCCGCTCTCCTACTCACCCGCCCACGGGCGCCCGCGCGCCATTCCCGCTCACTGGGCCGGCCGGCGCTGCTGCTGCCGGCGCCGCCAACGACCCTTTTTCGGAGGCGCGCCCCCCCCCGTACGCACGCACAACATGGTCTCGCCCAGCTCGCCCTCCCTCCAACCCCGCCCCCGCGCGCAGGCGCCGGCCAATGGAAGCGTCCGGGAGAGACCACGCCTTTTCCCCGGACCAAGACCAATCGCACGCTCGTAAGGTCTCTTAAAGAAGCCGCGGCGTCGCCTGTTTAACGCGGACGAGTCAGCGTACGAGTCGCTTCCGTTCAACCAATAGAAAGCTGCGCTATGTGACGTTCCTTTTTTTTTGCCCCCGCCCCTCCCTTCTGCACGTACTTGTGCGTTGGCAAGGGGGCGGGGATGTCGCCGACTTGCTCTTTAACTCTCTCCTGCCCGGATAAGAACAAGGCTCCCTGAGGTTAAGAGGCTCATGCAATAATACCAACGGAGTTATCCCAAGCTCATCTTCTGGCAGTGCCTGTATTCATAAGTAATACCGCTGCCAGACTATTCTGCGCCCTAATCAAGGCTACCTACGTCCCTCACTACCATTCCCCCCAAAATTGCCAACTTCAATTTTCAAAAACAGGTGTCTTGTAGGAAAAAAAATGAAAAGCACCAAACTTGAAACTGCTGGATTTATTTTAGATTGCAAAAGTAACGCAACAAACATTTATTTTAGATTGCAAGAGTAAGTAACGCAACAAACTTTTGATTATCTTTCACAAACACAAAAGAGAAACGTTTCAGCACACAGATCGTTTGCAACAACCTTGTGAATTGTGATTCACAATTCACATATACATTTTAAAATAGTTCTATGCCAACCTAGCAGTTTGAAAGCACGTCAAAGTGCAAGTAGATAAATAGGTACCACTCTGGCGGGAAGGTAAACGGCGTTTCCATGCGCTGCTCTGGTTCACCAGAAGCGGCTTAGTCATGCTGGCCACATGACCCGGAAGCTGTCTGCGGACAAACGCCGGCTCCCTCGGCCACTAAAGCGAGATGAACGCTGCAACCCCAGAGTCGGTCATGACTGGACCTAATGGTTAGGGTTCCCTTTACCTTTTTTAATGCATTAACTACTTCAAAAAAAGTTCTAATATTTCTAATGCATTAATTACTTCAAAAAAAGATAACATTATTCAAAATATAAATGTTATATCTTATCAAACAACAAAACGAATCTGTATAAAACTGTGTCGCTCAAAAGTCAGTACTGTGCCCCTCTGAAGTCTGCGCCCTGGGTGGCTGCATAGTTGGCCTATGAAAACTGCAAGTTCCCAGGAAATATGCCCCATTGAAAACAGCTGCATTTAGTTCTCACTAAACCCATACGTAGCTCAGGATTCAAGTTGGGTGCCTCCTGTTCTTGCATGGAGTGCTTACCTTTTATCTGCCCATTCATTGAGGTTAAAAGAGCAGTGACAGGGTGGATCTGAATCACTCCAAACAGAGGCAACGGCAGTTCTAATCAACTTCAGGAAATGCTATAATGCAAGAATACAACACACCTACTTAAACAAATAGTAATGTGAACTGGGGCTGAACAAGTGTCTCTACAAAGTACACACTAGGAAGAGAAAGGGCTAAAAGTTAACATTGCATATGCAAACAGGTTTAACTGCACAATGGGAGACAGAGGGGGTGGGGAGGATACTGTTAAAATAAAAGCCATAAATCTAGGGATCATAAACAGACTGTTGTAAAGAACTGTCATGTACTTTCCTTAATTGACTTAATTTAGTTAAGCCAAGTTTATTTTCAGCTACACTGTACTCATATAAATTTGCAGTTGATATTATCCTATACACACTTACCTGAGGGCGAATACCATTGAACTCAACGAGGCTTACTTCTGAGTAGACATGTACACGATTGCACTGCTGTCTCTGTTATTTTCATCCCATTTTTATATGAGGAAATAATAAAAAGAATTACAAGTGTGAGTAAAAGTTAATGCAGTACTTAAAATTCAGGATTGCTTAAAACTTAACTGGGAACCGGGTACAGAAACAGACTAGACGAGAATCCCACAACTATCTGTTTACAGGACAGTATAGCACAGTGCTTTTCCAATTTTCTATTTTCCAACTTTTAATATAATTTTTGGTAAAAAACAACAACCTTTCTACATCAACATTCCTGCTGCAGAATTGCTGTGTGTTGGCTCCAGGAGAGTGTTGTAAGGCACACACTCAGTTCATAGGCAAAGTAGACCAGTCTTGCTGGGCCTGTGTGATAAACGTAAACTCACACACATTCATAACTCCAACTCATAACTCCAACTGTATTCAAGTTTATCTGGGTTGCTCCCTCAGCCTACTAGACCTCATGAAGCAGCCCACTACAACAGCACATTGCAGGGAAGGACTGATCCTGGGCAGCTTTTAAGGCAAACTTTTCCAATCTTCTCAGTGAGAAATCCCTAAGGTTAAGGTCTGGAGATCTTAACAATTTTTTTATTAATAATAGTAATAGAGCGAGAGGAAACATTATGGGTCTGGTCGTCTTCGAAGTCACACTCTGTAACTGTTAGATTTTTTGAATGGGGGGTAGCCATTACTGTTCCTTCGACTCAGCAATCTATGCCGCAACCTGAAATTGGTTTTTAGCGCTTTGCAGAGTCTAAACTTATTCCTGTACACAACTCCTCTTGCATTTGATCATTTTAATAAGCTGCAGACTTCATTCCCAGCTTTCTTATCCCGTGACCCCACTTGTTTCATTATCATCTAGTTTGAAGAATTCTGGACAGCTCAGAAAGCTTGCTCACAGGTTTTTGACATTTTTGCTGGTTGTGATGAAGGTATTCTTGTTGTGGTTTTGTAACCACCAATACCTTGCCCTAATGAGCCAACCTCTGATTTGCATGTGTACCCTGGAGGCTTTACGATGCTCACTTTAGAATGAAATTAACTCCATACATACGTGGGTGGCGCTGTGGTCTAAATCACGGAGCCTCTTGGGCTTGACAATCAGAAGGTCAGCGGTTCAAATCCCCGCAACAGAGTGAGCTCCCGTTGGTCTGTCCCAGCTCCTGCCAACCTAGCAGTTTGAAAGCAAGCCAGATAAATAGGTTCTGCTGTGGTGGGAAGGTAAATGGCGCTTCTGTGCACTCCGGCTTCCGTCACAGTGTCCCGTTGCAGGGTTTAGTCCTGCTGGCCACATGACCCGGAAAGCTGTCTGTGCACAAACGCCAGCTTCTTCGACCTAAAACAAGATGAGCGCCGCAACCCCATAGTCACCTTTGACTGGACTTAACCATCCAGGGTCCTTTACCTTTTTTTTTTTTTACATTCTCTGAAGAGCACTGAAGAGCATATTATTCCATTCACCTTACTACTTTAAAATTATAAAGCACCTTTGGTGCCTAGGCAGAAAGGCGGCATATACAGTGGTACCTCGGGTTAAGTACTTAATTCGTTCTGGAGGCCCGTTCTTAACCTGAAACTGTTCTTAACCTGAAGCACCACTTTAGCTAATGGGGCCTCCCACTGCTGCCGCGCCACCAGAGCATGATTTCTGTTCTCATCCTGAAGCAAAGTTCTTAACCTGAAGCACTATTTCTGGGTTAGCGGAGTCTATAACCTGAAGCGTATGTAACCTGAAGCATATGTAACCCAAGGTACCACTGTAGATGCAAAGAATTAATAAGAACACATGCCCCGAGACTAAAACCCAAAACTGAAAGCAGTATTCAATGCAAAGCGCCAGTAGGTCTGAGCACAGATTAAGACCCAGACAACAACTCCCTATAAGTTACGGACTTTCCCCCAACAAACTTGCCAGAGTCCAGTTTATAGTAAGACTGTTTGGGTTCTGTTAGAGTTGGAAGGGACCCTGAGGGTCCTCTATCCCAACCGTCTGCAATGCGGGAATCTCAACTACAGGATCCATGACAGATGGCCATCCAATCTCTGGCAAAAAAAAACACCACCACCTGCAATGAAGGAGACCCCACTGCCTTCTGGGGGAGTCTGTTCCACTGTTAACAGTTCTTCCTGATGTTTAGGCAGGATCTCCTTTCTTGTAACTTGAATCCATTGGTTTGGGTCTTACCTTCCAGAGCAAGAGAAAAACAAGCTTGCTTCAAAACAAGAACCAGTGTCTGGGCACCAAAAAAAGAAAGAAAAGGTGTAAGTACTACAGGCAGTAAAGGGACGCGGGTGGCGCTGTGGGTTAAACCACAGAGCCTAGGACTTGCTAATCAGAAGGTCGGCGGTTCGAATCCCCACGACGGGGTGAGCTCCCGTTGCTCGGTCCCTGCTCCTGCCAACCTAGCAGTTCGAAAGCACGTCAAAGTGCAAGTAGATAAATAGGTACCGCTCCGGCGGGAAGGTAAACATCGTTTCCGTGCGCTGCTCTGGTTCGCCAGAAGCGGCTTAGTCATGCTGGCCACATGACCCAGAAGCTGTACGCCGGCTCCCTCGGCCAATAAAGCGAGATGAGCGCCGCAACCCCAGAGTCGGCCACAACTGGACCTCATGGTCAGGGGTCCCTTTACCTTTACCACAGGCAGTGAAGAGTCTGCCATTCCCCTTCAGCACTAGAAATGAACGAACAAGCAAACAAATAATTAAACGCATGAATGAAAATCTTTTTTTCCAGGGAAGAGGTGGGTTCTAGAGAACACTGGCCTTGCATTTTTAAGTTATTGTTGCAGTATCAGTTTCCCTCTGCAGATGGCTCTGTAGGGTCACTCTTGACTTCCAGTTGTCATTCCAGGTTGAACAGGTAGAAGAGAGCTTTGCCAAGGCATGTATCATCTTGCGCCTCTCTCCCTCTCGGTGTTCTTTAGTAAATCCAACAGGGTTCAGTAGAACTTACTCCCGAGTAGGGGAGTCAGGTGCAAAAGAGGGCAGGGTTCCTGAACCTTCAATAGTTGTGCAGAAGACGTCAGAGGGATTGAAAGCTGCTGCTGCTGAAATTTCGTTTTCTACGCAACTATCGAAGATGAAGGAGCCCTCTTCTTTTGCACCTGACTATTCTATCCCAATTAAGTGGGTACAGCAAAGCAGCTCCCTTTCAAACCCTGCAAAAAAGTGTTGCTTTTTACATTTCGTTTTCTGCTCCTACAGCTATCCAGTTACAAAACCACAACAGCAGAACATAGCATAAGAAATGACTACAAACCATTCCAAGACATTTGTCCTCTGGTAAAAGTTAATACGGGGCGCAGGTGGCCCTGTGGGTAAAACCTCAGTGCCTAGGACTTGCCGATCGAAAGGTCTGCGGTTCGAATCCCCGCGGCGGGGTGCGCTCCCGCTGCTCGGTCCCAGCGCCTGCCAACCTAGCAGTTCGAAAGCACCCCCGGGTGCAAGTAGATAAATAGGGACCGCTTACTGGCGGGAAGGTAAACGGCGTTTCCGTGTGCTGCGCTGGCTCGCCAGATGCAGCTTTGTCACGCTGGCCACGTGACCCGGAAGTGTCTCTGGACAGCGCTGGCCTCCGGCCTCTTAAGTGAGATGGGCGCACAACCCTAGAGTCTGGCAAGACTGGCCCGTACAGGGGCAGGGGTACCTTTACCTTTACCTAAAAGTTAATACAGTATAGACCTAAAATAAACTTCTTCATCACTTGTCGCCGTGATTCAACTTGACAGCATGAAACTCTGGTCTGACTGCTAACTGTCTCTCTGTTTGCCAAGACTTTAGGCGTATCCTGCTTGTGACATCACACAGGACACAAGTCTGTCATAATTGCATGCAGCCTCGCCTTATCGCCATGCCTACAACAGTGGCCAGTAAACCTCTGCAACTAGATAAACATCAGCCTGACTCAGCAGCAAGTCTGAAGTTTAATTTTGCAACCCAAAAGCCCGCTCCCAGCTTTAAAAAGGACAAACCTTGTGTGCATTAGTGCCTTTTGTTCTTGAATGAATACCTTAATCTGAAGGTCTCTCTAGTCCAGGACTCAGCAACCTTTTTCAGCTGTGGGCAGACTGAACCTTGGGGGGGGGGCAGACTATATTTTTGGGGGGGAAATGAACAAATTCCTATGCCCCACAAATAACCCAGAGATGCTCTCAAAGTTAAAGCAATATTTCTATGGCCTAGAAAGTGACAGTAAAGGTAAAGGGACCCCTGACTGTTAGGCCAGCAGGACTAAACTGCTTCTGGCGAATAAGAGCAGTGCACGGAAACGCCATTTACCTTCCTGCCAGAGCGGTACCTATTTATCTTCTTGCACTTTGACGTGCTTTCGAGCTGCTAGGTTGGCAGGAGCAGGGACCGATCAACAGGAGCTCACCCCGTTGTGGGGATTCGAACCACCGACCTTCTGATCGGCAAGTCCTAGGCTCTGTGGTTTAGACCACGGCGCCACCCGCACAGGAAGCTGCATTACTGTATAGTGAGTCGGACCATCTATTTCAATAATCTCTGCACTGACAGGCAGGGTTTTGGGAGAGATACCATGGTGGAGCATTTGCTTTGCACGTAGAATGTCCTTGGCACCTCTAGCTAGGGCTAGGAATGTCCCCTGCCCAGAACCTGGGAGTGTTGCTGCCAGCCAGTGTAAACCGTATTGAGATAGATGAAGCATCTTCCTAAATTCTGTCACAATCACTAAGCAAGGTAAGAGAAACTCAGGTTATGTCCAGATGATCAACAAAAGTCAGAGAAACAGAGCCCCCATCTTCCTCTCATATGAAAAACGTCAGCTTGCTCAGCTTAAGGGCTTGACAGGATTTTGGGGTTTACCAGGTGACAGCTGAGCTATGAAGTTAAAAGCAAGAAGGAGAGCAAAAACAATTGAATCACTGAAGACTGATATTGGATTGTTCCATGGTGATGTCATAATCTTGTCAGGCAACAGGGAACATGGTCAGTCTCTCTCTGGAAGTGCAGTTTTCAGCTAAATTTGAAGTACATTTTAAGGAAAACTATAATTGCTAGAGCACGCCCACCCCAACCCGCTTTTAGCTATTGACCAAACAGCTATTTACAACAGACTGAATTCTAAAATTTAGAGGAAATTTAGGGGATGGCAGCATTGGTTTGATCCTGCAGAGCTCTCCTTAATATTCATTTACATTAATTAGGTGATGCTTTTAACGCAACATCTCACCTGACGCTTTTGAAGCTCTCCATTATTCAGTGTGTCAGCATTTATTTTCTATCACTCTGGTGTTTCATGGTTTTTGTGGTCATTTGTTCCTGTCCATAGAGGGACGTGGCTGGCGCTGTAGGTTAAACCACAGAGCCTAGGACTTGCCGATCAGGTCGGCGGTTCGAATCCCCACGATGCGGTGAGCTCCCGTTGCTCGGTCCCAGCTCCTGCCAACCTAGCAGTTCGAAAGCACGTCAAAGTGCAAGTAGATAAATAGGTACCGCTCCGGCGGGAAGGTAAACGGCGTTTCTGTGCACTGCTCTGGTTCGCCAGAAGCGGCTTAGTCATGCTGGCCACATGATCCGGAAGCTGTACGCTGGCTCCCTCAGCCAATAAAGCGAGATGAGCACCGCAACCCCAGAGTTAGCCATGACTGGACCTAATGGTCAGGGGTCCCTTTACCTTTACCTATTCTTGCCCATGTGCTCCCTTGCCTTTATCTAAAGGACTCTTGTAGGAGGAGATGTTCCCCAAGGTACCTTCCACCTAGCCAAGTCACCAAAACTTAAATGGGGAATTGAAAACAGTTGGCATCTTATTGAAATGGATCCCCGCTCTGTATATTTTCATTAAGCCCAGACATGGTGAAATTGCGCCACAACAGGTTCTATGCAAATCTAAACAGGATATATACATGGCTTTAGACAAAAGCAGTGATGTGGCGGCAGACTAAGCAAAACCCCTGCCAAATTACAAATCTACACCCTTAAAGGCTACAATCTTTAGATTTAGTCTTCTGAAGTTTAAAATCTGATTGTATCCAGATAAAAAGACACCAGCCTTCGCGTGGCTGAATAAACAGATCTGTTCATCAAATAAAAAATACGGTTAAAGGCCCTGCCGCTCACGTCTTGGAAACAACTAGATTAAATTACTGTTTCTATGGCTGTATACTGTTAACGGAGAAATCTGAGGGCTCCCTTGGACAAAAAACAAGGACACCAGCCAGGAATACCAGAGCAAAGCAGCAGCCAGAAGGCTTGGTCTTTATTGAAGACTGTCGCGACAGGACTCCCACCTGCCACAAGGTGGAACAAGATGGAAGCCCCGAACAAAAGAGCCCCAAACTTCTATTAGCTGTTAATCCCCATGTTACACCCCCCCAAACTAAATCAGTAATACATCACGGTTACATCATGAAAGGGGAGGTCTGGTGGCAGTAATCTAAGCATCCTGGACCCTGCCCCATGCTTTCCCTTGTCCTCCACCAAACACCCATCAAGTATAACAAAAAAGATATTTACATGTCCCTGTTTTCCAGCCAAATTAATCACACCCTTTTGTCTTCATCTGGGTTTGTTATTTCTGGAATGGCTACCTGTCTGGCAGTCAGGTATCAGGATGCCAGGGATTATCACTCAGGCAGAGGGGCTGCTGAGTAGCTGAGCTCACATGTCTGTATGAATTTCTGAAGTTTTCTGTTATGTACTGAGTTGAATAGGATCCAAAATGCAGCGGTCTGATTGGTCCTAGAACAATAGGATTCAGAATGGAGCAGTCTGATTGGTCCTAGAACAATGCAGCAGTATGATTGGTCTGCAGGAGCCACCCAATCCGGCTCCAGATGGAAGTGAATCCACAACCTGATTGGCCTACAGGAGAATTCCGGAATTAGCCAATCATGTGCAGCCCATTGTATAAATAATGTATATAAAGCAGATACTTTGAGGGGACTTTCATTCCTCCTCACCACTATGAGCTGAATAAAGAACATGAAATCCACTCTCGACTCTGAGTATATTTCATTTTCCCAGTGAGCCAGTACATAGATACATTGATCGGTGAATCCTTACATTTGGTATCATGCAGCAAAGGCCCTTTGAATAGATAGGAAGAAACTGTGATGAAGTGTTTTGTGGGGACAAATCGCAAAAGTCACAAAAGTAATTGTGCTGGTTTTGGTAGTAGGCTGCATGTGCATGATATCTGCTGGAGGGGCAAACCCCCCCAACCTATACATAAATACCTGCAACAATACACACCATCCATTTCAAGCAGCACTAACTGAAACAATCCCAGGGACCTGGCACACCAACTCCTAGGGGCGGAGGTGTCTTCCAGCCCCACAGTAGGACTGGCAAGAGGGCGCATGACATTACACACACACAAAACATGTGCTGCCCCCTCAATCTTAGGCACAAGACGCATAGCTGTCAAGCGTCCCTTATTTGGCGGGACAGTCCCTTATCCCAGCGCCATGTCCTGCTGCTGTCCCTTATTGATGATGTCCCTTAAATAAGCTACTGAAGGTAATGGGGCCCTTTCTATGTCCAGCTGTCCTTTGTCAACAACAAATTGTTGCCGTTTTTTGTGTGTTGAATATATGCTATATGGTAATTTATGGACCTAATAGGTATCTAAAGCCATTTGTACACAACAAAATATGTATTTTATCAAAGTAATTGTTGATCCCTTATTTTGGCTGCTGATCCCTTATTTTCGAGGCCGCTGGTCCCTTATTTTCAAATCTGTAAGTTGACAGCTATGACAAGATGGCGCCTCTGCCAGGAGCTGTAACTTACCCCTCAAAGAGCTACAATTCCAAGCCCATGATTATTTGGGGAGATTTGGGAGTTCTGGGTACAAATTCCAGATTAACAAAACGTCCTAGACAAGCCCATACCATTTTAACTCGATTCCTCATCTGTACAAACCAGCACTTTATCTATGCAATCACACCTATGAGATTCCTAACCCCACTGTGCCCCACAGTCTACAGCAGAGGTGATCTTTGCTTTTATGACACCTTTATGGTGTGCTTATGAGAACATCGCAGATTGAATTATTTCCCCACCTGTCTTAAAGAACAGCATCTGATTAGTCTCTTGCTGATGGCCTCATTAACTATAGTCAAACCCAAGAGAGATTTTTGTGGTGCCTCTTCAGCCTATTGGTACCACAAAGTGTGGCATGTTGCCTTCAGGGAGAAGTTGGCCCAGAAAATGAGAGCTCCCCGTAGCATTTTTAAATCTGACAAATCAATTTTATTGATAATGAAAAGAACAGTCAGTATCCTCCTTTACATTACACAAATATTTGGAATACTTAGTTTTAGGATTTTATGTTCCATCAAGTCTGATTGCTCTTTGCTTATAACTTTCCACCCATAAACGACTGTTGATAGTTGCCTCCTTTTATTTTATCTCCCATTCATTTTCTGTTTCAGATTTGTCTTCACTGATGTCACACCGATAGCTTCCTTTGTGCTTTAACTCTGATGTTTTAGTATATATGGATTGCTTGGGGTGGGCAGTCCATGGAATTTGGGATATTGCTTTTCAGTTGCAAGACTTACCTGTTTGGTTGGTATTATTTCTGTATTTTTTTTTCTCCCTATATCTGCTGTTTTTAAAATTAATAATAAAAACGCAAATAATATATTTAATTCTATTCGATACAGTGGTACCTCGGGTTACATACGCTTCAGGTTACAGACTCCGCTAATCCAGGAATAGTACCTTGGGTTAAGAACTTTGCTGCAGGATGAGAACAGAAATCAAACGGCAGCGGCAGGAGGCCCCATTAGCTAAAGTGGTTGTTATGTACTGAGTTGAATAGGATCCAGAATGTAGCAGTCTGATTGGTCCACGGGAGCCATCCAATCCAGCTCCAGGTGGAAGTGAATCCGCAACCTGATTGGCCTACACTAGAATCCCAGAATTAGCCAATCACGTGGGGCCCATTGTGTAAATAATGTATATAAAGCAGACATTCTGGGGGAACTTCCATTCCTCCTCACCACTATGAGCTGAATAAAGAGCATTAAATCCACTCTCGACTCCGAGTATATTTCAGTGGTACCTCAGGTTAAGAACTGTTTCAGGTTAAGAACGGACCTCGGGAACGAATTAAGTTCTTAACCCGAGGTACTACTGTATAAAATATGTTTACTTCCATTCAATGTACAGCGTCTGTATGGAGTTCTTTGACATTCTCAAAAATACTGCAATTTCATTAACTTCAATCCATTTGTCAGGCTTTAAAAGTAAGAAGCGGAACCCTGGATAAGTGAACCTCCCCTGAAAAAATTCTCCAAGACTTCTCTCTAATGGGCGTTGATGGAAGAAAAGGATAACATATGTAGAAACACTTTCCATGTTTGATTTGCCCTCTGGCTAGCTTGTTGTGCCAGCTTTTCAGCTAAAGCCACTGGCCATATCTGACCCTATCATGCCACCTTTTTATAGAAAAGTATTACCAGGAACTGTGTACAAGCCTGGGCTGTAAAAGTGATACAAAACATAATAAATACTCAAATACCACAATCAGCAAGAGAGCAACTTATTCTCCCAGTAGCGGCGATTGCAGAAGCTGTGAAAGTTTAATCTTCCTGGAAAACATAATTTGACACATTTAATTATTCAGGCAGCTTCTACTTAGGGATGAGCTAATCTGTCAATTCGGGTTTCTCTCATTTCCTCCAACTCCCAGTCTTAATCTTAATGATTTCTCCAACCATGCACATGCCTGTCTACATGTTGCCTAATAAACACATTTCTGCAATGCAATTTCTCCTATCAAAGGGCATTTTTGTGTGCTGTATTCACAAATATATGCATGTTATTGTAGTATCGCAGTGCATCATTTTTGTACACGTTACTTGGCTGGAAAACTGCATTGCAAAACTGAAAAAAGTGCAAATTTTGAAGGGTGGGTCACTGTTTTTTAGTCTTTTATTGTTTTGGAAAGGGAACTAAGGAGGTTCATCTTTAAATGTGAATGGAATCAAATTTCTCCCCCACCCCAACTTTTAGTTACTTAGTGCTTTCTGCAGTTTTTTAATACAGGCAACTCCCCGTTTGTGCGGAAGTTGCGTTCCAGGTCATTGTGCATATTAAATAGCGGGTGGACATGGCAGACGACACAGAGATTTCTCCAAGTACCGTATTTTTTGCTCTATAAGACGCACCAGACCATAAGACGCACCTAGTTTTTGGAGGAAGAAAACAAGAAAAAAAATATTCTGAATCCCAGAAGCCAGAATAGCAGGAGGGATCGCTGCGCAGCGAAAACAGCAATCCCTCTTGCTGTTCTGGCTTCTGGGATAGCTGGCAGCCTGCATTCGCTCCATAAGACACACACACATTTCCCCTTATTTTTTAGGAAGGAAAAAGTGAGTCTTATAGAGCAAAAAATACGGTAGTTCTTTATAAGTAAGCTGGAACTGAACTGAACAGCAAACAGCTCAGCCGGCCTGCTTTTATAGGCAGCCGGCTGTCAACATTGTAGCAACAACAACCCAGGGTTCCCCGCCTAAATTAACTGACGTGGACCTGAGTGAAAACTATATACACACTACCCCTAGTGGCCAGCGTGAGAACCTCAATACATAACACCCCTCCCAACCAAGATAAGGTGTTAGTTACAATCATAGTGGTGAACATAGTCTTTTAAATAAGCTGGGCTCTTGGAAACCCTGCTGGATCACCGAGGGCCAATACCAGAGTGGCTGCCTGATTCTGGCTGCGACTGTGGTGCGACCAAATGTGGCGTTGAGCCCGAGATCCCTGGCTCCGCTGCTGTCGAAGGTACCGCTGCGAGCGGACTTGGCGGACGGTCAGGCACGGCAGTGGTCCGAGTCTCTGGAGAGCCAGGCAGACCCACCGAAACGGCTTGGCTTGGCTCCATGCCCTCAGTTTGTGAGGAACATGTAAGTGGAGCCTCGCCTTCGATTAGCGACCCCTCCGGAGCTGGGGCCACAGTTGGAGCACAGCGGTAGTGTCCAAATCCCCAACCCTGCGCCTTAGCTGGTCTATGTGCCGGCACCACAAGCATCCATCTTCGAGTGCCACCTGGTACGAACAGGGCCCCTTGACTCCCATTACCGTGGCCGGCACCCAAGGAATGTCCCCCACAAAGTTCCGGGCAAAAACCTGATTCCCCGGAATAAAGGACTGTGGCGCGTTAGTACAGTATTAAATAGTGGGTGGACATAGCAGACGACACAGAGATTTCTCCAGGTAGCTCTTTATAAGTAAGATGGAACAGAACAGGCTCAGCTGGCCTGCTTTTATAGGCAGCCGGCTGTCAACACTGTAACAACAACAACCCAGGGTTCCCCGCCTAAATTAACTGACGTGGACCTCAGTGAAAACTACCGTATTTTTCGCTCCATTGGACGCAGTTTTTGCCTTCCAAAAATTGAGGGGAAATGTGTGTGCGTCCTATGGAGCGCATGCAGGCTTGTGTCATAGCCGCGCGCAACCCCTCCAGTAGGGAGAGGCTGCACGGGGCTATGGCTTCTTTAGCTCCACGCAGCCTCTCCCGGCAGGGAGGGATTGCGCGGGGCTAAAGAGGAAGCCAAAGCAGCCAGTGGGATCCATCCCGCTCGCTGCCTTGCCTTGTTCCATAGCCGCGCACAACCCCTCCGGCAGGGAGAGGTTGTGCGCAGCCTGTACGCTGCTCTTTGGGGCTGGGGGAGATTTTTTTTTATAGATTCCCCCTTCTAAAAACTAGGTGCGCCCTATGGTCCGGTGCGCCCTATGGTGCGAAAAATGCGGTATATACATGATACCCCTGGTGGCCAGGGTGAGAACCGCAATACATAAGAGTGCATATCAGCTAGTTCTGTTCCGCCCTTCCCTGCCCCTTCCAGGGCAGAAAGCAGTGCACCTGTCGGCGGTTGCACATCAACTGGACACACACAAAACTTGTATTCAAAGGGTTTCTCATCCACCCAACCTGCTTTCCCTGATCTATTATTAGGTGGCTCTCTTTGAAGAGCTGGGCTCTTCCCACAATCAACATGGATTTGTGTTGCATCAATAAATCTAAGCTAAGAGCAAAATGTCTCGCAGCACTTTTCAGCCATTTCTGTAGCAGATTTGGTAAAGATCATGTAAATTTACCTTGTGTTTTCTAGTAATTCTCTCTCTCTCTCTCTCTCTCTCTCTCTCTCTCTCTCTCTCTCTCACACACACACACACACACACACACACACACACCCCTACCCCTGACTGGCACTGCAATAGAAAAAATGTTATCATCCTGTCCAGTGCTGGATTTACGTATAAGCTAAACAAGCTATAGTTTAGGGCCCCACTCTCTTGGGGCCCCCAAAAAAATTAAAGGGAAAAAAACCCTTGGTGTACATTTCCAAAATATAAGATAAAAACAAATAAAATAAAACCTACAAACAGCAACAGTATTTTGTGTTGTGTAGGCTTCTATGGTGTACATATTTTGTTATGTGCAAGTGGCTTTAGGTACCTATTAGGTCCATAAATTACCATACAGCACATATTCAACACAAAAAACAGTGACAATTTGTTGTTGACAAAGGACAGCTGGACATAGAAAAGGCCCCATTACCTTCAGTAGATTAGGGCCTCATCAAACCTAAATCCGGCCCTGATTCTGTCCTCAAAATGACCACAGACCACAATGGTACTTCTGGTTTGGTCTCCCCACACCCTGTCTGACACTTCAGATAGCTCAATCAGTAGTGAGACTCTTAATCTAAAGGTCATGGTTCAAGTCCCACGTTGGGCAAAAGATTCCTGCATTTCAGCGGGTTGGACTAGATTATCCTTGAGGTCCCTCACAGCTCTACAATTCTATGATTCTATATCAGTTATCAGATATTCCAGCTGATCATTCAGACGGGGAAACAGCCAAGTGACCAAAGAATTGGATAGCTCAAACTTTTTTGGAGAGAGAGAGAGAGAATGAGTTCTTTTCTCCCCGTTAGAAGGGGTTAAAAAAATCATCCACAGAAACTACTTCCAGACCTAACAAGGGGATTCAGTAATTACATGCAGGAAAACTGGTGACGGTTTTCATGAAACCCAGATGTGTGTAAGGTTCAGGTTGATTTCCCATGGATGGAACAACCACCAGTTCTGGAATCTGTCAGTACCTCCAAGTGGAGGCCGGCTAAGTCAGTTTTGAAAAGAAAAAGAAGGGAAGGAAAGAGACCGAGAGACTGAAAGACAGAAAAAGGGAATCATTAAAAACGCATCATACTCCAAGGCTGAAATCAGGGAGAACGCAACTCCAGCTGGCAAGTTTAGCTGGAACAAAAATAAAACACAAATTTATGTGCATGTTATAAACATTTTTAAAATGTGCCCCCCCCAAACTCCCTCAGCCTGGCTTTCTCTTCCAACCCTCACCCAACCCGCTATTCAGAGATGGGTTCATACTCCCATCAGTTTTATCCCTTCTCAACAACAACCGGAAGAAAAGAGCATTGAATTTGGCTAGCCTATACTTTTAAAAAAGATCTGAGGGCAATGGGAACAAGGCCAACATTTTATCCCTCTCCCTCAAAATTAACAGAATACCCAGAATTATCCTGTCCCACCTGGAAGCCCATTAAAAAAAGCTGAAGTCTTGCCAATCAGCTGTTCATGGGGGGGGGGCTGGATTCTCCTACTGTCCCTTCCCTCTCAGGCAGCCGAAAGGTGCAATTTTTGTGTTTTTCTTTTTAAATGGACTGGCTGCTGCGCGCGGACACACACTGGTTAACCCAAATCTTCCTTTCTTCTTTTTTACACAAAAGCCAGGGTGGCCCCTAGATATCAAGTTTCTCCTCAGAAACTAACAAAAAACTTTAAACTCGCAATGACATTGTGAGGGTAAAATTAAAATGCAGACGGAATAATTTTGAAATGCCACATACGTGATTATTTGCAATATAGTGGTACCTCAGGTTAAGTACTTAATTCATTCCGGAGGTCCATTCTTAACCTGAAACTGTTCTTAACCTGAAGCACCACTTTAGCTAATGGGGCCTCCCGCTGCTGCCACGCTGCCGGAGCCCGATTTCTGTTCTTATCCTGAAGCAAAGTTCTTAACCTGAAGCACTATTTCTGGGTTAGCGGAGTCTGTAACCTGAAGCGTATGTAACCTGAGGTACCACTGTATAAGTATTATTTAATCTATCAGTTGCTTCCCATAAAAGATCCTGAAGCATTTTGGCAATAGAACAACAGAACATATCCATATACAATTTTTTCATGGACTAGAATAAGAAATCTCCACCTAAAGGGCTTAATGGAAGAGAAAGTCTTCAGTCAGCACCAGAAAGGCAGGAAATATATTGCCTGCCTCATATACAAGGGAGGGAGTGCCAAAATACACATTGCTACTACAGTTTTCAAACAAAAACAAACAAACACCCTAATTATTATATCTTACAGATGATGACCTCCTCTTTAGAAGACCTCCTCTGGCAGACCTAACTAATTGACTCATTAACATCTACCTGCACTGTCTGTGTATTAGTATTTCCAGTAAATAACTTCTAGGAAGTGAGAGAATTAAGATGAACCTGCCCCAGGAAAGATGCATCCTGACTGCTGAGCAAAAAAGGAAGGGCAAGCTGATTTTCACCCACTGTAAAAGCAAACAAACACTGAAACGTTTGACTCATCTCACAGAAATCACTTAGAAGGGCACCTGCACATTTTGCTTCTTAGCTCGCTTTCAAGGGAGAATTGCTCTAAAAAATAAAAATGAAAGCTCAGCATCTGTGGCCCTTGTCTGTCTGTCTCTTACATATACTGATTACTTGCTGACTTGGGAAGCTTAGGCAAACAGATCAGATATGCATGCCAGTGTGCTTTTGACTGGGGTGAAAATTCAGCCTTTCCGCTTGGAAGTGCTTTCAAAGGGATGGCGTGCGCTTCCATTCATGCTTTCTCACCACTGGAGCTAGATTGGGAGGTACATAAATCTGCGAGAGATGCATAAAATGAGGTGTGTGGGGAGGAGAGATGAGGGAAACAGGCCCTGGAAGTTTTACATATAGAAAATAAAAAGTGAATTTTCCTGCATCTGTGTAACACACATCCTAATGAAAGAATGCAGTAGATCGAAAAGCTCTGTTGCTACTCCTTCCACCAGGTGGCGCCATCCTTTAAGGAGGGACGGTGATGTGAAAGGCAGGACAAGTTTGGTCGGATCCCTTAGAATCCACTGTGGGAAAGATACTCACTCAGAGGTCACTTTCCTGTGTCTTTCTGCACATGCAATCACTCCAAAAGTACTCAAGTGGACTGAAGGTGTTGCATGAAAATCTGCTGTTCCTTGTTGCTGAAGAAATATTTATGCAAACTTTTTTTTATCTTTTACATTTAAAAAAAAGGTAAAGGACCCCTGACAGTTAAGTCCAGTCGCAGACAACTCTGGGGTTGCGGTGCTCTTCTCACTTTACAGGCAAGGGAGCTGGTGTTTGTCCGCAGTTTTTCCGGGTCATGTGGTCAGCATGACTAAGCTGCTTCTGGCGAACCAGAGCAGCACAATGGAAATGCTGTTTACCTTCCCACTGGAGCAGTACCTATTTATCTACTTGCACCGGTGTGCTTTCAAACTGCTATGCTGGCAGCAGCAGGGACCAGGCAACGGCTCGCAGGGATTCGAACCGCTGACCTTCTGATCGGCAAGCCCAAGAGGCTCAGTGGTTTAGACCACAGCGCCACCCGCATCCCTATTTGCATTAACTTGCTTAAACGGCATGCTTCACCCACCCTGCCAGCTTGCACTGTGGATTTACAACACTCCTTAGACCCGGGGCACCAGGTGGGCAAAAATTGTGTCAGTAAATCAGGAATAATGTGGTAAAAGGAGCACCCGTAACATGAGGGTTAGCAGGAAGGTATACATACTATACAGAGATCGGTTTGGAGAGCATAGAGTGATCTCCTTGAAGAATAGACTCCCTCCCTGCTGCAAAACGTTGCCTACAGTTTTCCCAACTGTTAGAAGGGACTCTGCATATGTGCTCTCTCTGCCCCCCACCTCTCAAGCCAAAGTTTTCAGAAGCCCAAATTCCACAGGGTAACAGACCAGCAGGAAAAGGGGGCGAGGAAGGAACAATTTCAAAACATACCAGGGGGGAGATGTTTTCTCCAATGGAAAAAACGGAGAGGGTGACAGACAAAAGGTTTCTGTGCAACAAGCTGCTGGGTCTCCCTCCATGCGAGACAGGTTTCCCCAACCTGTCCCCCCCACCCCAATGTTTTGGACTACAACTCTGGTCAGCTCTGGCCAGCAACCGTCAGGGATGATGGGAGATGTCACTGGAAAGGGCTCTTTCAAAAGGAGAGCGCAATCTCCAGGCCACCTCTGGCATCTCTACTCCTGCAGGGGCATATTAATAATCTTATTATGTTAAGGAATGTACTGGCTGCATCTTCTCCCCAAGGACATGGTTTTGCACTGTTGCAATTGCTCTGTAAACGATGGCCCATGACATCCGCGATGGACAAGGTCTACGTGGATCCACAGCATTCCTACGGCCCTTGGAAAAGGTGCCGCTTGCCAAAATAATTTTTACGAGTGGTTAAGAACAGTATCACCCACAACTACACAGACAGGCACCTTCTGTTACTCCAAACGTGAACACAACTCTATTCAGCAGGTTGCAGCAATATTCTCACTTAGAATCATAGAATCATTGAATTGTAAGGCTGGGACTGCGAGTGTCATCTAGTCCAACCCCCAGCTATTAATTTGCAGCTGGAAGGTAGTAGGCACACCTTCTAAGGTATCTAGGCTATAATAATCCATATAAAAAAGTGGAGCAGCCTTCCATTTTGCCCAGTTAGTGGGATGAACAAGAATAATGGGCAGGTACAGAATGTTTTGGGACGCAGGTGGCGCTGTGGGTTAAACCACAGAGCCTAGGACTTGCTGATCAGAAGGTCAGCGGTTCAAATCCCCTTGACGGGGTGAGCTCCGGTTGCTCGGTCCCAGCTCCTACCAACCTAGCAGTTCGAAAGCACGTCAAAGTGCAAGTAGATAAATAGGTACCACTCCAGCGGGAAGGTAAACGGCATTTCTGTGCACTGCTCTGATTCACCAGAAGTGGCTTAGTCATGCTGGCCACATGACTTGGAAGCTGTACGCCTGCTCCCTCGGTCAATAAAGCAAGATGAGCGCTGCAACCCCAGAGTCGGCCACTACTGGACCTAATGGTCAGGGGTCCCTTTATCTTTTTACAGAATGTTTTAGAAAAACACGATGAGACTTCTGGACCCCCCCACCATGTAAACTCCATTGCTCGTCTGGCATCTAAGTTATGGTTCAAGGTAAAGGCCTTTTTTGCTCCCGCAGGCTTTCAATTCTTAGTTAAAACAACAACTTTTGGTGCTTTTTAGATTTTTTTGCACCGTTCTTCAGATGGCAGTTTTGCTCTGCATCCTGCTGTGGGTTTTATTTTGTTTCATATTCCAAGTATTATGTCCTGCTTTTTTATTTTACGGTTTAAGTTTTACTTAGCTATTAAAAGAACCTCTCTTATTTGGGGGAATGGGTGGTAGGGGGTATATAAATATTGTAAATTAGGAAATTCTGCGTAAGCCCCATTGAAATGAATAGAGGGTAGTGCTTTTCAACAACTCTCCTTACTTGCCGTGGATCTTTTGCAGCCGAAATGTCCCCAGTCTGGATACAGCAGATGAAAGTCAACTTTAGAGTGCGACTGATGAGTGCTGCTTTCCTTAACATCCAAAAAAGCAAGAAATGCAATAACTTAAACACGATAGCAAGTTCAAAGCACTTCACATATGGTACTGTATCATTACAACATCTCTATAAGGTGGTTCAATATTACTATCCCTCATAGTCCATCTTCTGCGATGCCTAAGGCCAGATGGTGAGTTAATAACAGAGGTGAGATTTGAATATCCTCCTTTGTTGCTCCCTGTGTGATGCTCTGTGCTACATCAGTATGTCTGGCAATTGGGGACATCCATCACGGAATGATGCTGTTCACAGAATTCATCTGAGATTGTTAATGAAATATACTCGGAGTCCTGTAGTGATTTCATGCTCTTTATTGCAGCTTGTAAAACAGTGATTGAATTGCCCCCAAACTTCAGGCTTTTATATACAGTACATTATTTACACAATGAGTCCCATCTAATTGGCTAATTCTGCTTCCCTCCTAGAACCTGATTGGTCTTTTCCTGCAAGCCAATCAGTTGTTGCATTCTAGGATCCTACTTGCCTATTGTTCTAGGATGCAAGCTTAGTACATAACAGTTGTTGTTGTTTAGTCGTTTCGTCGTGTCTGACTCTTCGTGACCCCATGGACCAGAGCACGCCAGGCACTCCTGTCTTCCACTGCCTCCTGCAGTTTGGTCAAACTCATATTGGTAGCTTCGAGAACACCGTCCAACCATCTCGTCCTCTGTTGTCCCCTTCTCCTTGTGCCCTCCATCTTTCCCAACATCAGGGTCCTTTCCAGGGAGTCTTCTCTTCTCATGAGGTGGCCAAAGTACTGGAGCCTCAGCTTCAGGACCCGTCCTTCCAGTGAGCACTCAGGGCTGATTGCCTTCAGAATGGAGAGGTTTGATCTTCTTGCAGTCCATGGGACTCTCAAGAGTCTCCTCCAGCACCATAATTCAAAAGCATCCATTCTTCGGCAATCAGCGTTCTTTATGGTCCAGCTCTCACTTCCATACATCACTACTGGGAAAACCATAGCTTTAACTATACGGACCTTTGTTGGCAAGGTGATGTCTCTGCTTTTTAGGATGCTGTCTAGGATCCTACTTGCCTATTGTTCTAGGATCCAAGCTTAGTACATAAGTTAACATTTAGTAAATATTAGACACTTGGTGTCAGAAACTCAAGACACGTACTAAGAAGCATCACAGAAGAATGTGCCAGAGGCATTGTTGGGGTGGTTCAAGGTCTTCTGTACCAGGCCCAGATCTCTAGCCTCTCCCCTCACCTTAAAAAACTTTGTTTACAGGGCACTGCCCAGCTGGACTCAGCTACCTGCCATCTTTGTTTGCCCAGAGGCAGCCTATGCGCTGATGCAAATTTATGTCATCTACAAGCCTGTGCTCTGGGTCCTTTATGTACCTAACAGTGCCCATGGGGCTTGCCTCCCTAGAGAGGCTCTGCTCTCCCCACCCCCAAGTTAAGAAAGCCTTACATTAGAGCAGCTCTGGGGCTTCGTGTTTATATGGCCGGAGGGATGGCTGCACACATTTGAAGCACATGACTTGTCCCAGAGAATCCTGGGAACTGTGGCTTAAAGGTGCTGGCAATTGCCGCTCCAGTTCTGAGGGTTCTATGGGGGAAGCCATGTTTTTGCAATGTTGGGGGGGTGTCCAGCCTAGCCGGCGCTGCAACAGTTATTTGCTTCCCACCTGTACTCCCCCCCCTCTATTTACTGGGCGGTGGGAGAGCGAGAAGGGTGACTTCATTTTAACCACCACCACCCTTTCCCTAACAAACAGATGTGGCTTTGAGAGAGAATGAATTACAGATGGAAAGTGGTCGTGGTAGGGGTGGGGGAGGAGGAGCTGGGGGAGAAGAAAAGCAAAAAGAACCGTGCAAACCGCAAAAGTTCTCAGGTTGCTTTTCCTTCTGCAAAGCTGAGGATGGATGGAGCGACCTGGGAATCCTGGCAGATCAAAAACCCGTTACAGATGTGAGGCTGGAAGGAAAAGAGCAGAAGGGATCGTTCAAACGCTGTAAATTTAATGTGTGGTGGTGAGGGGGGTGGGATTGAACGTGCTGCCTAGCAACAAAAATCTAAACAGGAAATAAGCCGCCCCTCAAGGGAGATGCTTCGGAATTGCTAGTCAGGACAGGAGGAGAGCAGGCAGTGGAATGCTGAATCAGGGCCAGTTTGTAGACTTAGCTCGGTTAAGTGGGAAAGCTTTTCCTGGCCTACACCGCATCAGGAATCACAAAGGGTAGGGCTGGGTGGTTTGCAAGTTTTAAATGCTCTCCTAAGGGAAAAACAAAACAAAAATTCCCTGGGCTTAAAAAAGCAACATGTCCAGGAGGAGACCCGTCCTCTTTGTTTACTAGGCCTCTCCAAGAGTTTTGTTTCCCCATATGGGGGAGCATTCAGACATGCCAAATGCCCCAGCCGGAGTTCCCTTTGAAGTTTTATTTGCTTGGAGCAGCTCTGACAGCCAGACACAAGCTGCTGCTGCTGCTCCTTCTCTCCCTCCTTCCCTCTCTGCTGCCGCCGCTGTGGAAACTTCAAAGACTCCAGATGTGTCTACAGTTCACCCACACAACTGTCGCATGTGTGCGCACTCAGCTTCTTGGCTTCGTCACGGTCACCATCTCTGCAGTGTTGGTTCTAATATGTCTGTGCTCTAACAGCAGCTGCGAAATCTGTCCAAGAGTTGGACCATCAGGAGATCTTGGAAAGGCTGGGCCAGGGTGCGTTTTGGGAGCCAGACCAAGTTTGGTGTCTGATCAGGTTTTTCTGTCCATACTGAATTCACGAAGGGTTCTGCCGTAAACTGCTGCATGGATGAGCCAGAAAACCCCGCCAAGCCTTCCCTTGCTTCTGTTCTTAATTAAAGCGATGTTATCACATCGGTTTTCTCCCCCAGTTGTGGGAGTTCCAATGTACAGAAAACATTTCCCCTCAGGTTAAAAGGATGGAAACCCATCCATTGCCCAGGAAATGTTTATACTCAGTTCAAGAGCCACAAATGGAAGAGGATCAACTTTCCTGCCTCTTGCACAGTGGAATCTGCCTGGGACTTGGAGCCAAATTCTTAGTAATTGACTCAATGGCTTTTTAGAGGAAAAAAGCATTTGCCGTAGCCTGAATCAGAGGCTGGAGGCAATGGCCTTTAACCCTTCACTTCCTGTTGCACCCCTACGGGGTGCTCCTCTGAAGCCACCATTTGCATGAAAAGAAACAGTTTTACTTTTAAAAGTTATGCACACAGTTGCTAACTGTATGAATGATGTCTTGTTAAGCTTTGATGTATGTTGTCTTAAGGGCAGGCGGAAGTAGACTACAGCCCATCAGTGAGAAGACGGCTGGCTCAGATTCCGACTGGCCACTTAATCCTAGCTGCAATTCTTGAGAAGATGCTAGGTTGGGTAGACCATTATATAATCCCAGAAAGACTCTTCCTGAGAGCAAGCAGCAATGTAGAAATTTAATTTAAAATGCTGCACTGTGTGCCCTTAAATCTTGCAGGTGGCACATTCATTAATTACCTATAATTATGAGGTCCCCTGGCCAGAATCCTCCTGACATGATTCTTGTTATGTGCTGAAGTTCTCACCCTGGGCCAGCGGGGGGATACTGTAGATAGTTTTCACTCAGGTCTGCATATGCAAATAAGGAATTGAAAGTGACGTTCAGTGATTGGATAGTTACAGAAAGTTGTTACTGTTGCTTTGTAGTTGAGCTCTATATAAGCAGGTTGGCTGAACCCCTCAGTTCAGTTCTGTTCTGGCTTGTGAATAAACAAGAGCTGACTGAAGAACCGCTGTGTCGTCTGATATGTTCACCCACAATTTAACAATTCTATATTTCCTTGCAGACATTGGTAAGTATGTGACCTGGCGTGTAGCACTTTTTGGAACTGCCGCCAGGAAAATTAGAAAAAATTATATAGCCGAGATAGCTATCAACTGTAAAGGAGATGAATTTATTTGACCCCATCTACACCACGCTGTATCTTTCTCACTAAACTTTGTACATAATTGTCTATTGTACTATTTAATATTACTTTTAATATATTAGTGGCCCTGCGGTGATTTTAGCTGATAAATTTTATTGTCTAATGTTTCATTTTGTATATTAAGGAGTTTCTATAGTTTTGTGCAGATTAGGTCATGTTTTGACAATGTAAATGTTTTCATTTTTTCTATCAAACTAGTATATATTTTACTGAATGGCATTGTATACATTGCAGCAGCCTTTGGCTATAAGCAATAAACTTGACTGACTGACTGACATTCATTAATTACTTTTCTTTCTTTTTAAAGTCTTGTTGTTTGGCAAAGGCAAAATAGAAGCTCATGTTGTGAACCGCCCTGAGACCTCCGAGTATAGGGCGGTGTATAAGTTGAATTAATAATAATAATAATGTTATAAATTTCAGGCAGGTCCAGTGCTCAGTTCCTCCCACTTCAGGGCTGCCAGCCAAATGCGCGAAGCAACTTCACTGGAAAAGCGTTGGGCTTTGAACGTGACATGAAAAT
This sequence comes from Podarcis melisellensis, assembly GCF_964234715.1. Taxonomy (NCBI): domain Eukaryota; kingdom Metazoa; phylum Chordata; class Lepidosauria; order Squamata; family Lacertidae; genus Podarcis; species Podarcis melisellensis. Next base: position 93,976,540 of record NC_138538.1, read on the forward strand.
ATTAGGAAGTTCGGTCTGGATGACCCTTCACGTTGCATGGAGATGTCATTGCAAGGGGAAGAAGAGGAGGAGTTTGGATTTGATATCCTGCTTTATCACTATCCTAAGGAGTCTCAAAGTGGCTAACATTCTCCTTTCCCTTCCTCCCCCACAACAAACACTCTGTGAGGTGAGTGGGGCTGAGAGACTTCCGAGAAGTGTGACTGGCCCAAGGTCACCCAGCAGCTGCATGTGGAGGAGCGGGGAAGCAAACCCAGTTCACCAGATTACGAGTCCGCCGCTCTGAACCACTACACCACACTGACAGGAGCCAGGAGGAGATGGCGCCTGCTCCTCCTTCTTCAGTTCTCTCCCTGTGGCTTCAGCATTGGCATAGTCTCCAGCATTCCTCAGATGAAAATAGGGATGCTAGCCTGGGCTTTGAATTGCAGCTTTTTCTTCCACTCCAGAAGGCTCTGGAAGGTGCCCAGCCCTGTCACCAGCACAGCCACTTTCTCCCACAGGATCACCACCCCAGCTTCCGTAGGTCCCGGGGCTGTGGCCATCCTTCAGTTTCCTCCTCCTCAGAGGCCAGGGCAGGGATGCAGGCTCAGCACCTGACCGACTGAGGAACGGGGAAAAGGTGAAAGACTTTATTAGGGGCATTCAAGTGACCCAGATCTTGTTTTCATAAAAACAGGAAGTGACGCCATATTGGATGGGAGCCGGGAGGCATAGATCTAAGAAATGTGTTGGAGGGATGCATGCATCTGAAGTTCCAGTAATACGTTGAATCACTGCACTGAAGGAAAGGCCCCTTGGGAATTTGGGTCTCTGTGTGACAAAGTGAGAAGCTGTGATGGCTTAAGAGTTTTCGTGAGCATTTCTGGGGCAGTTGGAGACTATGCATTGGCTCCTGTTATGTACTGAGTTGAATAGGATCCAAAAGGCAGCAGTCTGATTGGTCCTAGAACACTAGGATTCAGAATGCAGGAGTCTGATTGGTCCTAGAACATAGGATTCAGAATGCAGGAGTCTGATTGGTCCTAGAACAATAGGATTCAGAATGCAGCAGTCTGATTGGTCCTAGAACAATAGGGTCCAGAATGCAGCAGTCTGATTGCTCCACAGGCGCCACCCAATCCAGCTCCAGGTGGAAATGAATCCGCAACCTGATTGGCCTACAGGTGAATCCCGGAATTAGCCAATCACATGAGGCACATTGTGTAAATAATGTATAGAAAGCAGACATTCTGGGGGAACTTCCATTCCTCCTCACCACTATGAGTTGAATAATGAGCATGAAATCCATGAAATATTTCATCTCCCCAGCATCTTTAATCAGTAGTTGCCCCGCTTCCTGTTTCCCTTTTTCTTGCCCATGATGAGTAGCTGTAACATCTTGGAAAACATCCAAGCATCCCAGGGTGACCTTTGCAACAAGGCCGACTCCTGCCATTGCAGCCTCTTTGCAAGCATCTATAGCACACACAAGCCCTGTTTTCTTTCACCTCCTTTGCATAAGGTGGTATCAGCTTGCCACGCACTTTGCAAGCAAGGAACACAAATATGTGAATTAGCCCCTGATAAATGTTCCATGACTGGGGGTGGTGTGGGGGGGGGGACTGAATACTGCAACTGAACATGTGCTCGGAAGGAAATTAAGGACAGGCCTTGAGAGAGGCTCTAAATTCTTTTGCAAGCAAATTGTTAAATCTGAAAAACCTAGAAGGGACAACCTCTCCCTGTTATGCTTTCTGTAATTCGTATAGAAATCCAGAGACTGCCAGGAAAAATGGACTGTTAAATGCGCGCGCGCGCGCACACACACACACACACACACACTTTCTGATGTAAAAAACAAGTATTCCCATTTCCCCTTTCATTGCATAAGCAAAGGAAGGCGAAGAAGACAAAAAATTCAGGTCTTCATTAGAGATAAGAGAGAAACTTAAATCATTTTTGTAAAAAAATGAAACAGAAAGCAAGGCATGTTTCTTGTCTCTGCCAGCAGCTATTAATTACCAAAAAGGCCTGTGAGTCTTGTCATCGAAGTAAAGTTCTGAGGGTTTTGTCTTTGATGGGATGGCAAAAAAATCCAGCTCACCAGAAAACAGGAGGAAAATATTCCTTCTATGAGGTGCTTCCATGTGATAAGGCAGAGAGCTCTGGACAAACCTACCAAGTGCAGAGACTGGGCTTCAGTCCATGATAGTCAGGGCCTTTGCGAAATAGTTTCCATGCACCTTTACTGCGGCATAGATGAGAGTGAAGCTGGTTCCCAGATGCCTGAAACGGAGTTAGATCAATGGCTCCTGGGGATCACCTCTGAGGGATCTTCCCCAGCCCTGCTGACCCATGACCCTTTCAGTGGTGATGGTCAAGCCCGTGGCCTGGGCCCTTGGGCACACAAAGTCTTCTAACATTAGCTGTGGCTTCCGTTTACTGGCCCTGGCACCCCGAGAAAAAGCGAGGTGCATAGCAGCTACTAGAGCAAGCGCCCAGCGCCCAAACCAAGGGTGTTTAGCCAGGAATTTTGCTCCGGGCGAAGCCTCCAGAGGGAGCCATTGACGCTCCCAGCCTGCCAGCCAATCCATGATGAGCCTGGGCTGCCCAGCCACTCCCATAGGTCCAAAGAGTTTTCGCCTTTGTCAGGTGATCCCATCCTGCCTGCTGAGACAGACGCCCCTTCTTTTTCTGCCCCATCACCTCCTCCACACCAGGGGCGGGCAGGGGGACAAGATAGCTGTCGTCTCACATTGAATATAACTGATCTGTTGTTGTTTAGTCGTTTGGTCGTGTCCGACTCTTCGTGACCCCATGGACCAGAGCACGCTAGGTACTCCTGTCTTCCACTGCCTCCCGCAGTTTGGTCAAACTCATGCTGGTAGCTTCGAGAACACTGTCCTACCATCTCGTCCTCTGTCATCCCCTTCTCCTTGTGTCCTCCATCTTTCCCAACATCAGGGTCTTTTCCAGGGAGTCTTCTCTTCTCATGAGTTGGCCAAAGTACTGGAGCCTCAGCTTCAGGATCTGTCCTTCCAGTGAGCACTCAGGGCTGATTTCCTTCAGAATGGGGAGGTTTGATCTTCTTGCAGTCCATGGGACTCTCAAGAGTCTCCTCCAGCACCATAGTTCAAAAGCATCAATTCTTCGGCGATCAGCCTTCTTTATGGTCCAGCTCTCACTTCCATACATCACTACTGGGAAAACCAGAGCTTTAACTATACGGACCTTTATTGGCAAGGTGATGTCTCTACTTTTTAAGATCCTGTCTAGGTTTGCCATTGCTTTTCTCCCAAGAAGCAGGCGTCTTTTGATTTTGTGACTGCTGTCACCATCTGCAGTGAAAGGACTATTATGATCTGAAAATGGAGATGATGTATGTACTTTTGTAACCCGAGAAAATCTTCAATAGGAACATTTTCTTTTTTTAAAACGGTGAGCCCAGCAATTACTGTGTCTCAGCAAGAATTAGTGGACCAAGTCCTCCAAACATCATAGCAGCGACTGCGCTGTGGAAACAGACATCTCATTAGATGTTCCATTGGCAAAACAGAAGTAGCAGCAGCTTCTCCAAGACGGAATAAGTATCCACAGGAAATGCGTTGGCTTGTAAAGTCAGCTTGAAAGCCCCCCCCCCTTTTTGGCAGTGCTTTGAATGAAATCCCCCGCTGGAAAGGGAAACTGGATCTCTTCCAGGGTCAAAGATGGACTTGAGCAGAAGCGCAACACCTTGGGGAGAGAGGAAGGACACAGACGCCAGCTTCTTTAAATATCATTGTTGTTCCAGTTTCTAAAGAAAGGGGTGACAAATCACTTCAAAGCGATGCGCTGGGGTGGCATCTATTACGGAATTAATGGAGCTTCAGATTCAGGACTGCTAATCCCAGAGGGACCCCAGAAGTAACTTCGGTCCACATTGCTTAAATGACTCAAATGGTTAATTTTGTGTGTGCATATATTTCAACAATCCCAAAGTTGAAGAGTTAGTAGCACAGATGTTGCAAAAGAGGTAAATCGGCTGTTCTGTTGAAGAGTGTTTAAAATCTTTATGCATGTTGTCTCTAGAAAAATGCATCTCGTATGATGCAACCGCACGTGAATATGCTGTTATAAAAAACCAGAAAACGAGTATTTTGTAAAATGTGCTTCATGCAATATTATACAATCCAATCAAAATCAGAGGTGTAGTACAGTGGTACCTTGGGTTAAGTACTTAATTTGTTCCGGAGGTCCGTTCCTAACCTGAAACTGTTCTTAACCTGAAGCACCACTTTAGCTAATGGGGCCTCCTGCTGCCACCGCGCCGCCAGAGCACAATTTCTGTTCTCATCCTGAAACAAAGTTCTTAACCTGAAGCACTATTTCTGGGTTAGCAGAGTGTGTAACCTGAAGCGTATATAACCTGAGGTACCACTGTAGTTAATTTTTTAAAAAGTGATCTGTTATGGAACAACCTCATTGTTGTAACCCAGATCTCGTTGCTGGTTGTGAAGGCTCCTCCCCCACAACAGGGCCCCCAAAATGTAGGTCCACCGCTGACAATGAGGTATCTTTTCCCCTTTCCCTTTTACCACCCTTTTCATTTAGTGATTTAAGTGCTTGGCAGGGGGTTGGACTCGATGGCCCTTGTGGTCTCTTCCAACTCTATGATTCTATGATTCTATGAACAGGACATTCCTGCAAATGCTAAAGACAACCTTTGTGCACATGAAAACCTCGGTCCCTTATTGAGAATGCAAACCCAATAAAGGCAGCAATGGTTATGAACACCCATGGATCACCAACACAACCCCCCAGCACAGCTGCTGTCCTGAGCCGTCATAACATGGCTTAGAGTTAGACTTCAGTGATTCTCAAACTTGGGTCCCCAGCTGTTGTTGAACGACAACACCCATCATCCCTGACCGCTGGTCCCCCTAGGAGGTTGGTAATGCAACAACAGCTGGGGGCCTAAGTTTGAGAAACACTGGCTTAGAGTGACCCATAACTGAATGGCTCCCCAACTAAAGAAATAAAACACACACTTGCAATTTTAAATGTATTTAATGTAAGATGCAATTTCACCCTCAGACTGTGGTGCTCGTTCTTATGAATGAGAGAGTGAGATTGCGTAGTGGAAAATTATTCTCTTTCCCATATACTGGCGGTCACTCTGTTAAGTTAACTAGCAGTGACAATCAAAAGGGAGGAAGTTGCATAATTAACTTATGAAATTTATTACCACCATAGGGCTAGAGCAAAGGAATGCGGAATAGTTTGATCAACAACTGCCATCCGTTGGGTGGTATTCAACTCAGTTTTGCTTGGAGCAGACCCACTGAAATGAATGGACCCAACTCAGCCATGCTCGTTCATTTCAATGGGTCTACTCTGAGTAAGACATAGCTGAATACCATCCATTATAACAGAACCTTTGTGTATGGAAACAGTATACCTGTAAACACGCCAGAAGCAGAGCATGACTTATCACCATTTTCTTTTTCAAACAAAGAATATGCAGCCTTGGCTTTAATGCCAGAAAAAGCCACCTCTTCACTCAGTGAAGAATCAGAGCTGAAATTTCAGTCTCAGAAGCGTCTGTAGGAAAAAATGTACAGGGCAGTCAGATTGAGGAGATAGCCTAGTTGCTCTCAAGGGTAGCAGCTGCAGCGGCAGCCGCAGCAGCAGTGGACCACTGGGAGTCCAAGCACGCCATGGTATAAATTTAAAACAATTAGAAAGAACAGACACAAGAAGTGTTCATTGCCGGAGACAAGCGACCTAGAATCCACACAAAGCTATACCGCAGCCTTCTGCTATAACTCACAGCAGAACGTGACTAGATTCAAAGGCTGCCTTTTCCTCAACTGAAGCCACTCAATTTTAAGTACAATTCACAATATACTTAGAAATCAGTTATGAAATACCATTTCTCACTTTTGAGCTGGAGTGAAATCGCTTCCAGACAACCGATTTAGTGAGCGCTCACGAGAATGTTTGCACAGACATTGCAGGAGAGTTAGAATTCATCAACTGTTCACCGAACATTCATTCTGTTTTGTTTGTGGGGAGGTTATACAACGTTGTGTCATGCAATTGTTCTTTCACTATTTCCAGTGCATTTTCCTGCCACTTTCCTTATCACAAAAATTATTAGAAAGAAACCCCACCAAAAGCACTAAACCCACTTGAATTACACAACCTATGTTTGTCGTATTGTGAGCGAATCCCACCCACAAAATATTGACATAGTTCTATGTGAGTTGAAAGTGGGTAATAGAACACGGGTCAGCAAACTGTTTCAGCAGGGGGCCGGTCCACTGTCCCTCAGACCTTGTGGGGGGCCGAACTATATTTTTTTTGAGGGGAAATGAACTATTTTCACCCGCTCACAAAGAGGCCTGAAGATGCTTCACGTTACCTGTCCCAGTTGTTGTCCCAATAGCTGGGCTTCTCCAGCCAGCCAGGCGCCGTGGAGGGGTAGGAGGCTGCGTTGACCGGCGAAGACAGAAGCAGCAGCCCTGGAGGAGAAGCCGTGGACGGAGGTAGGGGAACCGGGGTGTCGCTGGAGCTTTTACGCACCAGCACCTACTGCTTCCTGAGAGGCACCGCGGAGAAGAAGACAGAGCTGCCCGCCAACACACAAGCGGTGGCCGCAGCCACCGCAATAACCTGCCTGAATGTCATGGGAGGAATGAAGGAGGGAGGGAGGGAGGCAGGAGGCAACGAAGAAAGCACATGAGGAAGCGGGAGTGGAGAAGGAAGGAAGTAAGGCGGAGTAAGAGAGAGGGAGGAGGAGCAGGAGGAAAATGTCACAGGTGAGGTGGGCTGAGGCGAGCTGACTCCCACTGTCAATGGTGCCTGGTGTGGGACAAGGTTGCTCCGTCCCTGAGGAGAAAAGCGACATTGTGTGAGGGAGAAGGAGGCAGAGGGAAAAAACACACTTGCTGGCATTCCATGCGGCGATTCCCAGACCATCCGCAGGCCAGATCTAGAAGGCATTTGGGCCTGATCCGGCCCGCGGACATTAGTTTGCCGACCCAAGTAATAGAATATAGTCATTCCTGGTTTAGATATTAATTTGCCCCTTGAGATGTATGTACAAGCCCAGAAAAATGAGTCTTGGTGACAAGTCTCAAGAGCCCTTTAATGCTTGTTTTGGAAGATTAAGGTCGGAGGTTGGAGTCACCCATCACGTGGACCAAGATATCACTTAGCTATACACTTAGGGTTACATTCCTGAAAAGACTCTGGGCTTCAGTTACTCAGAAAAATTGGCTGCTAAACAAAGACACGTTCAAGCACTTTTTAGAGATGAACTTTTTCAGTTAAGACCGAGTCGTGCCATAAGAGCAAGTTAATTATGAGATGCACAAATGATTCTGAGTTATATGGCCCTCTTAAGAAGGAAGGGGCTTGTTTGTTTGTTTGTAAACAACCCACCATTTAAAATGTTGTGGCCGTGTACAATAAATAAATAAACATGAAATACAAAACACAAAGTTAGAATAGGAAAAAGACATCAAATCTTTTCGTAAAACCAACAGGAACAATATCCAACAATGCGACCCTGAAAAGGACTAAACCGTAGTTTGGCTTAGTGTTGCACGCAAACCAGGGCATTGAATGAACCATGAGTTATATTTTTTAAAAAATAATGGTTTTATATGCTAGCTATATAAAATCTCAGCTAATTTTTCTAAGTGGTCTTAGGCAAGCCATTATTCAGTCAACCTTAGCCCCTCACCTCAGGGCCCTTACTGCAATTTGGAGATGATAATACTGACCTACATTTATGGGGAGAAGTTAGGATTATTAAGATAATTTTGGGGAAGGGCTCTGAACACACTCAGTCACCAAATAGATGCTAAGAATTATCACTACTTCTACCTTCATTGATTGTAAAACAGGAGCAAACATTAACCTAGGTTGTGTGGGGAAAGGACAAGGAAATATTACCTGCCAGAGATTTTGAAGAGTTAAGTGCCACTATAGACAAAAGCAAAATATATGAAAGTTCCAGGACAGTATTTCTTTAACCCACCACCCTCCCTTGGAATCATTTTGGCTAACAATCAACAATTCACGGTATCAAGTCACTCTCTTTTACTCTTAAACAATCTGAAATTGCACAATTAAGAAGGAAAAAAAAACCCTCACCTGCCAACTCTAGTGATCTTGGAGGAGATGGTAAATATGATCTCCCTCTTTGGCAATCACTCGTAGCCAAGTAAGATTGTCTTCCATGAACACGGTAAGTAACTGTGGAGGCCAATTCTGGATCCACGCGTCCTTCCACAGTGGGGACATTGGTTTCTGGGCAGGAGTTGATCTCGATTAGGGTTTGCCAAATGTGCCTTCTCCTTAGCACGTTTCTGCACTCGCAGAGCTCAGGCGATGCTGGATTTCAGCATCAATGTCTGCCCTTGTGGAAAGGAGGTAGAAGTGATCGACATTTTCCAGTGTTACACCACTGAGTTGGATTTATGGTGCTGCAGAGGGCTTGTTTTGTGCTTGTTGTTGCAGTACTTTGGTATTTTGGATGTTGAGTGATAGGCCAAGCTTTTCAAAAGCTTCTGTGAAACTATTTAGGATGGTTTGGAGGTCTTCCTGTGAGTGGGCACACACAACATTGTCATCAGTATATTGAAGCTCTGTAACGAAAGTTATGGTAACCTTACTTTTTGCTTTCAGCCTACTCAAGTTAAAGACCTTTGCATCTGTTTGATATATGATTTCTACCCCGGTGGGGAGTTTCCCTTTGACAATGTGTAGGATCACGGCAATGAAAATAATAAATGGGGTTGGGGTGATAACACATCCCTGTTTAACACCTGATCCCACTGTGAATGATTCACTTTCGGAGCCACTGTTATCTGCGATTGTTGCTGTCATATTATCATGGAGGAGCCGAAGAATGTTCACAAATTTATCTGGGCAGCTGATTTTCAGAAGGACTGTCTACAGAGCATTACGGTTTATAGTGTCGAAGGCTTTAGTCAGGTCAATAAATGCCATATACAGGGGTTGGGTTTGCTCTCTGCATTTTTCTTGAAGCTGTCGAGCAGTGAAAATCATGTCCACTGTCCCCCTTGAAGGTCGAAAACCATTTTGGGATTCAGGAAGGCCTTTAACACACTATAAGGAAAAGGACTGAGCCATAGGTTTCCCCATCCCTGGGCTAAGAAAAGCTACAAATTGGGAATTATCTGAAACAAATAGCTCTTGATCTGCAATATGGGGATGATACTAGTAAAAGGTACCTTTGCAGGATTGATGTAAGAATTCCAATAAGGTAATATATTTGAAATATTGAACACTCTACCGCACTCTAATATGCATGCTATTATTGTTCCTTATTTCAGTAACAGACTAGAACCAAAATAGAATGAAAAAGCATGCAATATGCCTCCTGTATGTCAACTGAATCTTTAGCTGATTCACTGATTACCGTTTGCAGGCCTCATTACACAATGTTGTTTTTTGATTAATATTTTGTGCTGGAGGAATAGGTTTATGACACAGCCCCTGAACTTAGAGCGGTTAAAGTGCCATTCTGGAAGGGGGAACGTCAGCATTTGGTAGTAACAAAAATATTTCAGCTGAGATCACACACTCTCAGTAACAAAACGGAGCCAGCTTTGGCCTGTTCCTAATTTCCTTTTCGGTTACTTACATAAGTCATTGCTGGAATAAAAGGGGAAAGTAGCCCCCGGGGAGCAAAGATGAAAAGTAAGAGAGGAGGCAAAGGGAAGAGCCAGCAAAAGGCTTTTGAACATGTGATGTTTGAGCATAATGTGATCTGAGCTGCTAAGAATTCTGCCCATGATTTCTGAACATGGTGGTACGTGGCAATGCTTATTTGTAAGACGGCGTTTTCCATTAGTGACAAATGCTGACGCTAACCCTCAAGAATCAATGAAAGCAGTGGACAACCAAATTGCCATTCTGTCTCCAAGCAGTGAGGAAGATACAGAATGGGTCGAGGAAGAATACACGAAAACCTTCCTGGACCTGGCCAAAGGCCCACCTCACCCCACATCCTGTTCTCACAGTGGCCAAGCTGATACCTGCGAGAAGCCCACAAGCCTCTGCACTCTCCCCACTTGTGATCATCGGGAACCAACACCGTTGGCTTTATCCTCCATGAATTTGTCTAACCCTCTTTTGTGGGAGCAAATGCCAGAGTTTATGTAACGTGCAAAGTTCTTCTTTCGTGGAATGGCCCTGGATTCTCCTATTATGAGGCAGAAAAACATCTGCCTACCCACATTTTCTACGGCATGAATCATTTCATCCATCTCTTGTCATGCCATTGCTTACTCATCTTTCCTCCTACGGAGTGGCTCCATCCCCTTGGTCATTTCAATTGCCGTTTTCGGAAACTTCCCCAGCTCAAATATATCCTTTTTGAGGTGTAGCAACTGGAATTGTTCATAGTACTCCAAGCGCAGTTGTGCTATAGAAGGCATTGTGACAGAAGTAGTTTTGTTATCAATCCACAACGCGGAATTAGCAGTTTTCACAACTGCCACATAACTGGGTCAACATTTTCACCAAACTGTTCACCGCAACGCCCAAATCACAGTCCTGGTTAGTTACTGCTAAGTCACGTTGAGGCTGTATAAACATTACCATTGACTCCAAAAACATTGCTCCAGTGAGCTCCCAATCACACAATGTTAGCCACAAACCATCTGCATCCTGTAGCTTCTTGGGGAAAACAGTCCGGTTGGATGTGGTTTCCCACAAACCAGCTCCAATCCAATTTGAAAATGGAAGTCACATTCACTTTGCTCTTAAGTGGAGGTGTGTACATTTTGGACATCTATTGCACATGCACAGCTAGTGGCTTCATTTAACAGGAGTTTGGGGGGTTGCAGGTAAGTAAAAATGTGTCTTGCAACGCAGCGTGTGTGTGTGCGTGTGTGTGTGCGTGTGTGTGTGTGTGAGAATTACCTCCCCGTGTTTTAAGCAGTTAATGTGTATGTAGCCTGTACCAGGAATCTGTGTTCATGCTGCAGTTGGAAGTCTGATTCATACAACTTCTTTTTTTAAATTTTTTTATTTATAAAATTTTCAAATTTAACAATAAAAGAAAAACATTCCATTTGAATTATACATCCAATTCTAATCTTTCCACTTTCAGACTTCCTTCAGTCTATCTGGAAATTTTCATGTTTTCACAGTTATTCACATTTCTTGCATCTGTATTGTTTTGTGTGTTTTTTTAACCAAATTAATCTTAACAATTATTATAAAACAATATTTATTTCCATTATTATCACAGAGCTTCTTGAAAACCTACAAACGTTAATTGACCTTCACATATATTCTTAATATACTCTGTAAATTTATTCCAGTCCTCGGTAAATCTCTGGTCTCGCCGGTTCTGAATTCTCCCCGTTAGCTTGTCTAATTCTGCGTATTCCATCAACCTCATTCTCCATTCTTCTTTCATTGGGATTTCTTCCTGTTTCCATTTTTGTGCCACCAAAAATCTTGCCACTGTTACTGCATATAAAAACAACTTCTCATCCTTCTTTTTTACGTCATTTCTTAGTATTCCTAACAGAAAAGTTTCTGGTTTTTTAACAAAGGTGTATTTCAGCATTTTTTTCAATTCATTATAAATCATTTCCCAGAAACCTTTCATTTTTTTACATTCCCACCACATATGATAGAATGTTCCTTCTTTCTCCTGACATTTCCAACATTTATTACTCACTTTATACATCTTTCCAAGTTTTACTGGTGTAACATACCATCTATATAACATTTTCATAACATTTTCTTTTATTGTAGTACATGCAGTATATTTCATTCCTTCTTTCCACAATCTTATCCAATCATCAAATTCAATATTATAGCCAAAGTCTTTGGCCCACTGAATCATTGCAACTTTAACCTCTTCATCCTTAGTATGCCACTCAAGTAATAATTTATACCTTTTTGATAAAAATTTAACATCATTATTCACAATTTCTTTTTGAATTATTTATAATATCTTGCACCAAATCCATCCGGTCCCGGAGTCTTCTCACTTTTTAATTCTTTTATAGCCGTTTTAACTTCTTCTATTCCAATTGGTTCATTCAATTTATTTTTATTTGTCACTGGAATCTTTTGCACCCCTTTCTTCTTTAAATAGTCTTCTATCATCTTTATCTTAGATTTCTCTTTTCTTTTATATAGATCTCTATAAAAGTCCACAAATCCTTTCCTTATTCCTTTCGGGTTCTCAATGTCTTGGTCTTCTACTTTAATCTTTTTAATTATATTTTGTTCTTTCCTTTTTTTAAGTTGCCACGCCAGCCATTTTCTGGATTTATTTGGAAATTCAAAATTCTTTTGTTTCATTCTTTTTATATTCCACTCTACTTCTTTATTGATTATCATAGTGAATTGCGTCTGAAGTAATTTTATACTTTGCTTAACTTTTTCATCCTTAGGTCTGTTAATCAATTTTTTTTCATTCTCCATTATTTGTCTTCAGATTTCTTTCCCCCCTCTTTCTCTCAATCTGTTTTTTATTGCATTTTGCTGAATAAAGAAACCTCTCATGACCGCTTTACTAGCATCCCAGACCATATTAATTTTTGTTTCCTTATTTATATTGTTCACAAAATAGTCAGTTAAACATTTCTGTGCTCTTTCCACAATCTTCTGGTCATCGAATATATTCTCATTTATTCTCCACCTGAACGATTTTTCTTCATACCCTTTCAGAATACCTTGGATGGCGTTGTGGTCAGATAAAACCTTGGGTTGGATCTCAATGTTTGTAAATCTTGAAATTAATTCATTAGATATCCAAATTTGATCAATTCTTGACATTGATTGAGTTACTTCTGAATGAAAGGTAAATTGTTTCTCTAGTGGGTGTCTCAGTCTCCAGATGTCTATCAAGTTGCAATTCTCAACCATATCAAAAAAAAAATTGGTAGTTTCCCTTCTTTTGTTTTACCTTTATTTCTTAGTCTGTCCATTTCCATAGACACCACTCCATTGAAGTCACCCATTATTATAACTTTTTGATCCATATATTCAAATAGTTTCTCTTATAAGTCCTTAAAAAATTCTGCTTTGCTTCCATTTGGTGCATATATTCCAACTATTATCAATTTTTCACCCTGCCAATTGATTTGAACTGCAATAATTCGACCCTCTTCATCCTTAAACAATTGTTGTGCTTCTAATTTATTTTTAACATATAAGACCACCCCTCTTTTCTTACTTTTGTCTGATGAAATAAACTCGTTTCCTAATTTTTTGTTGACCAAAATTTTCCTGTGTACTTTTTTCACATGAGTCTCTTGTAAACAGATTATGTCCAAATTCTTTTGCTTTATATATTGTTGCACTTTATTCCTTTTTTTATATCGTTCATTCCATTAACATTCCAAGTCCATAATTTCAATGCCATGATGTGAATCAATTAAATATTTTTTTATTAACTTTTTATTTCTCCTCTTCCTCTTGCTCTTCTTCTGTTTCTTCTTCCCTTTTTCCTCTCCCATCTTTTCTTTTATCTTTCCTGCTTCTTTGCTCTTCTTCCTCCTGGTCCGTGGCTTCTCCTTCACCACCTTCTGCTCCTGACGCTTCTACTTCTGTTCCTTCTCTGGTCAGCCCCTTGTATCTTCTAAGAAATTTGTCGACTTCATCCGGTTTTGTCAGTCTGTGCCTCTTTCCTTTATAGGTAAATGCAATGCCTTCTGGAAACTCCCATCTAAATTCTATATCATTCTTTCTCAAAACTTGTACCATCTCTTTGTATTGATCTCCTTTTTTCAGAAGTCTTAATGGCACATCTTTAAAAATGATTATGAATCTCCCATCTATAATTAAACGTTTTTCTCTATTTTTTTGCAAAATTAAATTTCTAAATTCTCTATCCTTGAAGACAATTAAACTGTCTCCTGGGAATTTCTTCACTCTGGTTGTCTTTGTTTTAATCCTAAAGGCATTTTGAATTGTTTTTTTCCACATCCTCTAATTTCAAATTTAGCCATTGAGCAATCTCTGTTGTCAGCTTTTCTTTGATTTTCTCACCTTGAACCTCTGGCACAGACCTGAACCTCAAATTCGTTTCTCTTTGTCGAAGTTCATTCATCGAAACTACGTCCCACAACTCCTCTTGCGTCTTATTCACCTCAGATACCTCCTCTCTTATTTTTTCCTCCTCCTTTCGGGACTCTCTCATTTCCAATTTCATTCTCTTCATTCCTTCCTCCTGATTCTGCATTCTTTTAGAAATCCCTTTCATCTGCTCTTTTAATTCATTCACTGTAGCATCCATTTTTTTATCCACTTGCTCTAATTTGGTCTCGATTTGGTTTATTTTGTTCTATGTATGAATGGGACAATATGTCCAGTTTGGATTCATACAACTTCTTATTTTATACATTATCCAGTGGGAAGGATACACAATGGTATTACTTTTTATCTGTTTCTTTATACAAGAAGAAAACAGAAAAAAAGAATTTTTAAAAAAATCATGTCGCATGAGTCAGAAACGAAATGTTCTAACCCATGGGTAGGCAAACGAAGGCCCAGGGGCCAGATCCGGCCCAATCGCCTTCTCAATCCAGCTCGTGGACTGTCCGGGAATCAGTGTGTTTTTACATGAGTAGAATGTGTCCTTTTCTTTAAAATGCATCTCTGGGTTATTTGTGGGGCCTGCCTGGTGTTTTTACATGAATAGAATGTGTGCCTTTATTTAAAATGCATCTCTGGGTTATTTGTGGGGCATAGGAATTCATTCATTTTCTCTCTCCAAAATATAGCCTTAGTTTGCCTACCCATGCTTTAAGCACTGTGATCTGTGTACAAGGACAGATAAAAATACAAGAGCTGCTGTATCTTTCTTTTTTTTAATAAAAAAATGCATCATATGAAACTGAGAAAATCAGGACATGAAAAGATGTCTTTCTGCAGGGGACAGAAGAAGATATACAGTGCTACCTCGGGTTACATACGCTTCAGGTTACATACGCTTCAGGTTACAGACTCCTCTAACCCAGAAATAGTGCTTCAGGTTAAGAACTTTGCTTCAGGATGAGAACAGAAATTGCACGGTGGCAGCACAGCGGCAGCAGGAGGTCCAATTAGCTAAAGTGGCGCTTCAGGTTAAGAACAGTTTCAGGTTAAGTACGGATCTCTGGAACGAAT
Source organism: Podarcis melisellensis (assembly GCF_964234715.1). Taxonomy (NCBI): domain Eukaryota; kingdom Metazoa; phylum Chordata; class Lepidosauria; order Squamata; family Lacertidae; genus Podarcis; species Podarcis melisellensis. Next base: position 93,991,675 of record NC_138538.1, read on the forward strand.
TAAGTACTTAACCCAAGGTACCACTGTAAAGGCAAAACTTCTAGTCTGCCTTCACACTTACTCCTGCTCAGTTCTGCTTCAAAGTAGGGAGCTTTCTACACCCAAGGCCTGCCCCCCCATCCATTCATCAGAAAAAGAATGATCAAGTCTCACAAAGCATTTTAATCTTACATTTTCTTACTCAGGGCCGGAAGGGGGGTGGTTCTCTCTAATACAATGATGAGACAGCAAAGTGAAGAAAGATGCATCAGCAAGCCAGTGTCTACATAAAGACATGGTATGTTTCTCTTCCAAAGGAAGCCAAACCTAAGGAGCACTGCCCTAAAACATCTTACTGCTTGGGGAAGTGAGGAGCCCTGTCAAAAGAAGTAACTTGCTGCCTAGTGCAGAGTCTGGCATGCTGAGGACCTTGGGTTTTCTTGTTTTCTGCTCAACAAGCACGAAATCGTGACACATCCATTCTAACCAAGAGCATTCTAACCAAGAGTCCAGCATGGATGACTGGACTTGGACAGAACTGGCCATAGCACACCAGCAGACCTGGCTGGCTGCACATCTGCAGGTAAGTTCGTTCACACTCAGCACATGGCTCTGGAATCTTTCCCTCAGCCCTCTCAGTATATAAATCAAGCAGCAGGGAAGTTTGGAAACATGACGAATATTTTGGCTGGAGTGCCTCCTGCTTTAAAGACCCAGAGAAGAAAAAGGAGGGTGGAGGACGGGGGCCTGATACAAAACTAACCAAGCTCCGAGTGGAAAAGGCGGCTGAAATTTAATGTTCTTGGAAGCTGGCCCTGGGCTGTTCAGACAGGGGAAGGCCAGGGACTCCCCAGTGGGGCCATTGCTCCCTCTCTCTGAAATAGAAAAAGAGAGAAGCATTGGAATCAGTTGACCGCATTGTCCAACCATTTTGTGGAGGATTCCAAGTAGGAATGAAAGCCACAAAACAAAACAAATCATAGTTGTGTGCTTGGAAAAGAAGGTGACAGAGTGGTGATTTCATGCTGGATTGCAGCCCTGAATGGAATACCATGCTGGTCCAAGCAAGGGGAGCAAGCTGGCTGTAGCTTCTTTGGAGATCTTATTGCCGACAGCAGCAGAAGCCAGCTTGGTGTCCTATACATGTTGTTGAACTACGGCTTATATAACCTCTCAGCATCTGCTATGCTGGCTGGAGCAAGACACAGTCCAACAGCACCTAGAGGGCAACCTCTAGTGCATGCCTAACACAACCTTCTTTTTGAGAGAGAAGGGTATGAAGAAAGGGCCGAGAAGAGAGCGAGACAGAAAACCCATGCTATTGTCACAGGCACTCTTGTTGTTGAGCAGCAAGAGACTCCAAGGTTCATAGCTTTGAATTTGGCACAGAGACCAAGTCCAGCCCCTGTATCTCTTTCCAGCTTCCAGATCCACACCAGATTTTTTTTAAAAAACTAGGTCCCTGGTCTATTGTCTTCCCACCCCTTGGAAGATGTGGCATCTAGCCAGGCAAGCAGGGAGGAGGCTTATCCCCTCCTGAAAGTGCACCACCTGCCAGTTGTTTCCATAGTGACATGTTGAACCCTTTACAAAAGTAAAAAAAAAAAGGTACTTGCAGGTCCAGCTAGGGCCATTGACTTAACAAAGAACCTGGTTTGATAAGTTCAGCAGTTCCTTCTACTGCAGACTACAGTCTTTCAGATCCTAAAGCACAGGGTTGGGTTGAGACCCACATGCACCACCCTACACCCCCCCGAAAAGAAAATCCTATAGCATAATATATTGCACTATACATTCAATCCACCCCACCCACCCCGCGATACAAGTTGGCTTCCAGTTGCAGGTTGGAGTTGACAAATAGAGGGGAGGCTTTCGTTGCAATTTCTCGCACTGATGGCCATGAGGTAACACAGATCCCCTTTAGTACTACTATGTTTTGTACTGTGTGGAAATTGCAAGCTGGACAGGCTGCAATGATTTCAGTGCAGCAGGGGTGGGCGGGATGCTATAGAGAGGCGTGGAAATGATTTGTCCTTTCTGCTATGCAGTAGCAGCTTACTCTCAGACAGTGCCAACATCATTTTTATTTTAATATTGTGTAATCGTCCTTCCTGCCAGAGAGGTACCAATTTATCTACTTGCACTTTGACGTGCTTTCGAACTGCTAGGTCCCTGCTCCTGCCAATCTAGCAGTTCGAAAGTATGTCAAAGTGCAAGTAGATAAATAGGTACCACTCTGGCAGGAAGGTAAATGGCGTTTCCGTGCGCTGCTCTGGTTTGCCAGAAGCGGCTTAGTCATGCTGGCCACATGACCGCCAGCTGTCCGCCAGCTCCCTCGGCCAATAAAGTGAGATGAGCGCCGCAACCCCAGAGTCGGTCACGACTGGACCTAACGGTCAGGGATCCCTTTACTTTTTACTAATCGTTTGCTTGTTTATGTGTGTGTGTGTCTTTGGTCAAAAAGCAGTATTAAAAATAAATGTCAACCTAACCATGTTACTAAACTGCCTTTAAAGATGGATGGATTGCTTTGAAAGTGCTTTCTCGGGGCTCTCTTGCCATGAAGCCTTCCTAACACCACCTTTTCCCTATTAGGGCTGAGGACCGAGGGATTAAAATTCACAAGCAACACCAGCATTTTATTCAAAACAAAGTTATTTCCATCTAAAAAGGAGCGACAGCTGAAGAGTTGTAGATGGAAAAGAAGAATCAGCTGGCAGTGCTGAATTCCTGCTAAGCCAGAGGAGAATTGGGAGGTGGGTGGTTTGCCCCCACTCCCAAGATATTCATACTTTTTAAAATAGACACACACTAAATTCAAGGCAAGACATTTCAGGATTTGGTTCCAGCCACCATGTGCATGCAGTTAATTGAAACCAGTAGGATCCAGAACTGAAATGACTAAGGCTGGAGACAGTCTATAATAGATTTTGTTGATGTTGGTATTGCAGAGCCATTGTTGCCTGTGGTATAGGCACACATTTCTTTTGTCCTGCAATAATCCCTGGGCAAAAGGCAAAAAAGGGAACCACTAGCAGCAGGCTTGCACACCTTGTGATCACTCAGGAGGGTCCTCTCAGGACTCTCCTATGTCTCCGGCCTTCGTGGTTTTTCTGCCACTCTTCATCTCCTTTGGAACAAAGCATGTTATGAACCCTGGAGACATCAACAAGATCGCTATGATATCAAAAATTAGATGTGGGTGCCTTAGGATGATTGAGAGAAGAGGAAAACTGTGTTGCATGATATCTCCACTTCAACTGCAAAGGCCACGAGAGTCATTTTGTAGTTTGTTTTTGAAAGCTGAAGTGAATATGAATATGGGGCGTTTTCTAAACTATTTGAGATGAAACCTGGATTTGGTTCCGAATGCACACTTTGCAGGGAGCTGCAGCCAATCTCCACTCTATGATGGGTGTATTTGTACAGTACAATACAGTATTGTACAGTAAACACATTCCCAAACAGATGCTCAACTTTACGTTTTCTAGTTGTACCCTTTAAAAAAGGTCATGTATGAAAAAGCTTATCTCACACAATTAAGCCTGCTTACAGATCGTTCAGGACGTGGGTGGCGCTGTGCGCTAAACCACAGAGCCTAGGACTTGCTGATCAGAAGGTCGGCGGTTCGAATCCCCGCGACAGGGTGAGCTCCCGTTGCTCGGTCCCAGCTCCTGCCAACCTAGCAGTTCGAAAGCACGTCAAAGTGCAAGTAGATAAATAGGTACCGCTCCGGCGGGAAGGTAAACGGTGTTTCCGTGTGCTGCTCTGGTTCGCCAGAAGCGGCTTAGTCATGCTGGCCACATGACCTGGAAGCCGTACGCCGGCTCCCTCGGCCAATAAAGCGAGATGAGCACTGCAACCCCGGAGTTGGCCACGACTGGACCTAATGGTCAGGGGCCACTTTACCTTTTTACAGATCGTTCAGGGTCTTGCATTGCTTCAAAAACCTGGTTGGCAAAAGGGACAAAAAATGTGCATATACATGATGGAAGCTAAGCCTCTCTCAAACCATCTACTCTCTTCAAAACTATTGTCTGTTTCCACTCCAGCAAGCTGACGGGAATCTACTGGCATGCAGGGATGTAAGGAGTGGCTTCTCCAGGTTCTGAATTAGTAGCCAGCAAACTATTTTATTGTGACAGTTCTTGTACACTTCAGGGTAGATGGACGAAAAACAGCACAAGAACTTGATTTAAGTACGGCATTGTTTAGGAAATGTTTACTGGATACCATAGTCGCAAGCTTGTTTTGTTCCCATGTAATGGGTACCAGACATCCATAACTAACCCAGCGATGTCTATATTTATTCACAAATAATGTTGTTGATCCCCCAACCCGAGGCGTAAAGCTTCAGCTATAAACATTAATCTCTCCTATTGTGCAGAGAGCTTTGAGCTGGCATCAAAAAAGGTACATCAACATGACTTAATTCATCAATTGGCCAACAGCTAAGCATTCATTTAGGGCTCAACTGCTATTTTGTTGCATTAATAGCCTGTGGTGTACAGAATGCCTGTTTCAAGCATTTGTTATTCATTAATCTAACCAGGCACCCCCTTCTGGTGTTATGCAATGGGTGAAGAAACTGCACCCACCCTGCTCTTTTCCTACCCAAGAGCTGAAATATCTGGTTATGTTATGTAACCGTCTACATTATTTCCTCCTGTGCTCCAACATGCAAGATTTTCCTCTTCTTCATTTGACAGACCTCATGGTTCCTTCCCCTCGAAGCTGACTGACTTTGTATGAATTCTTCCAAACAGCAAGGGGTGGGTAGGAAAACAAAACAAAAATATTTAAGAGCGATAGGGAAAAAAGCATTAAAACTCCAGATGTTTTCCGAAGGAATCAGTGTAGTAATGAAACTGGAAGCTATTTGACTTATGGAGGACTATTGAAGAATTCACAAACGTATGCTCTCCTTCCTCAGCACCTACATCCAAGTTTTTTTTTTTGCTGGGGCCCATAGCAGAGAAACCTCTTTGAGCTTTCCCATGCTCCCCTTCTTCCAATGCCTATTGTTGCATAGTACAGAGAGAAAAAAGAATTTAAAAGGACACGTTTCTGCAAAGAACTGCAATCTAAGTATTGCCACAAAATGAGGGGGTGGATGAGTAAGTGGCAAAGGGAGATTAGAATTTGCATATATTATATTCCTGAAGTTCAGAGTGGATTCTTACATAACCAAAAATGGCACCAACAGCATCTTAAAAAGCAGAGACATCACCTTGCTGACAAAGGTCCATATAGTTAAAGCTATGGTTTTCCCAGTAGTGATGTATGGAAGTGAGAGTTGGACCATAAAGAAGGCTGATCGCCGAAGAATGGATGCTTTTGAATTATGGTGCTGGAGGAGACTCTTGAGAGTCCCATGGACTGCAAGAAGATCAAACCTCTCCATTCTGAAGGAAACCAGCCCTGAGTGCTCACTGGAAGGACAGATCCTGAAGCTGAGGCTCCGAGACTTTGGCCACCTCATGAGAAGAGAAGACTCCCTGGAAAAGACCCTGATGTTGGGAAAGATGGAGGGCACAAGGAGAAGGGGACAACAGAGGATGAGATGGTTGGACAGTGTTCTCGAAGCTACAAACGTGAGTCTGACCAAACTGAGGGAGGCAGTGGAAGACAGGAGTGCCTGGCGTGCTCTGGTCCATGGGGTCACGAAGAGTCGGACACGACTAAACGACCAAACAACAAATGATTGAATCACCCACCACCAGGATCCCTCTTCCTCCCAGCCCTCCAGAGAAGCACCATTGGCATGAAAGGACAGCTGCCCATGCTCCAAGGAAGGGGTCTCTTCTAAGGGATTGTTTCTCTCTTCCTCAGAGTGAAACCTTCCTTCCTTGAGATCCTTTCTAGGCCAGCCATTGTGGCCTCAAGGGAACAAACTTGTTCCCAGAGAGCAAGGAGCTCAGTGCACCGAGGACACCCTCATAGCTTTTGTCCAACAGGCAGGCAGTTGTTTATATGGCAGACAGTGCAAAACACTGGGGAAGCCGTATACGCCTTGTTGGCTTTCCAAATGCGTAAGTTATTAGAAGCTGAGGTTTTGTTTAGATCAAGGAGAGGAGGGGCAGAGTAGCGCGCCCTGGCCTCACCCTGCTGTCAAATTCACTCCGCGGTTTAACTCGCCTTGATGCTTTGTTCGGCTGGGGTTCACTTCAGTTCGTGGACTCCCATCGCTCGGCTATTCTAAATTTATTATGCCTGGCTAGTTCCCCCTGGCTACTATTGCAGACAACTAAGTCAGTGTAGTATAGTGCAATAATTGTTGGACTTGGGTGTGGGAAACCTGGGCTCAAATCTCCACATCATAGAATGGTTTTGACAAAGTCGTTTGAACTAAACATGAAATGTCCTCACAAGATTAATATGAGAATAATCACCTACCTTCAGATACAGTTCTTGAGCTCCTTTAGCAGAAGGCTGGGATAAGCAAGCGATAAATCTATCTATTGCACAAAGGAGAACAGCATGCCAAATTTAAATAATCAAGGCTGTTATGTGCAGAGAAGTTAAGACAGGTGAAAAAGACCTCCCCTGAGATTCTCGAAAAACACACGTTTCAGGAAAGACTTACAGTCTCCCATGGCAACACCGTCTGAACTGCGGTGACCCAGGTGTGCCCCAGACACTGTCTGCAAGCACAGAAGCCGTGTGTATCCTTTGGAAGCAGGTCTCGTCAGAAAACGTGACAACCAAATTCTGCTGCGGTGAACTGAACTGAATGGTTTTATGAGGGAATGAAATCCCTGGAAAAAAATGGACTGAACCCCCCAGACAAATTAATTCCACATTACTGTTTAGCAGTATTAAATACTTTACAGGATTGTAAAAAGTTCCATAATTTGGAAATAATGAAAACTCTGCTCTGTCTCATTGAAAGAACACCCAAAACTCAAGAAAAACCAACAGTGAGTCTAGAAGTATATGGTACTATCAGGGAAATAAGGTAGAAAGGAGCTTTAGACCCAGCCCGCCAGACGTTAATGCACCTAATTTCTTAACAAGAGCTAAATGAATGTACTCTAAAATGGTGTAATGCAGAGAAACAGCACAGAAGGATTGACATGAAGTATCACGTGTTGTCATGTTCTCAAGAATATGTTCATCTTACCTTAAATGCTGCTTCTCTTTGAATAAATAGCAAAATATCATTATTTTTTAAAAAGTTTCAACTTTTTGGCCATCAGTAGGTGCATATGATTGTATATTTATTGGTAAAGATAAACAGTATAAAAATGATTTGCGGCACTCCACACACCAAGGAATGGCGCGATGACATTTCCCTCCCTAGTGCCACCCTCTGTCCCCGACCAGAGATAAAAGAGCACAGCCAGTTACAGGCTATGCCCTGTATCCCCACGTCTGCGAGGCGGTAGTCCAGAAGATCATGATCAACCATGTCAAAGGCTGCTGACAAATCTAAAAGGATCAGCAGTCCTGACCCGCCTCAATCCAGTTGTCTACAGAGATCATCTGTTAGGGCAACCAGAGCCGTCTCGGTCCCGAAACCAGGACAGAAACTGGACTGAAATGGATCTAAAGCCGAGGTTTCCTCCAGAAACCTACCAAGCTGTTCAGCAACCGCTCTCTCAATTACCTTACCCAGATATGGAAGATTTGAAACTGGGCGGTAATTGGATAGGTCTAAGGGATCTAATGAAGTTTTCTTTTAGAGTGGACACACTACTGCTTCCTTCAGTTCCCCTGGGAATGTCCCTGTGTCAAGGGACAAATTGATAATTTCAACCAGGGGGGGTCCGCACAACATCTGGACACTCCCTAATCAGCCAAGATGGGCACGGATCAAGGAGGCAGGTGTGAACACAGACTCAGAGAGGAGCCAGAGATTGCCGTTGCTACCCAGCAACATGACAGTCTCAGACCTGCTGACTCTCCTCCTTCTCTGACACACGCCACTCTAGGAGAGTCCTGCAAATTGCTGAGCAACAGGCCAGACAGTCCCAGAGGAGGAGCCCTCCTGATTGACACAGCCTTTGTCTGATTGGGAGAGATCCAGTGTGAGAGGCTAGAGGCGAAGGGCAGGGCCAGTTTCAGCAACATCTCAAGCTGAATGAGTCGAGCCTGAGCAACTCTGCTGTGTTGTTACTTTTTGTGAATAAAAGCTAATTGCATTTCACGCCTCATGGTGTTCCTGTCCTGTGGATGACCCACTTGCCTGATGGCTCCTTGACACATGACGTCAGATGACCGACAAGTGAGTGGGCCTGCCAAAGTGTCAAAAGTTTGCCATGGGTGTGGTGGGGAGATAAAGATCTGGCCCACAGGGCCAAAAAGATTCTCCACTCCTTTCCTTAGCTAAAATCATCAGCAGGACTCCTCCAAAGAGGCTTCACTGGCAAATTGCACCCTATTCCTAATATTAGAACTTCCAGAAACTTATTGTAGTCATGAAGATGAGTTCCGAGTCAAAATGGTCCATGTTTTATGCTCATTTTAAAAGGTTCAATTTGTGTGCATGTATATCATATATATATATAGGGACGTGGGTGGCGCTGTGGGTTAAACCACAGAGCCTAGGACTTGCCAATCAGAAGGTCGGCGGTTCAAATCCCTGTGATGGGGTGAGCTCCCGTTGCTCGGTCCCTGCTCCTGCCAACCTAGCAGTTTGAAAGCACCTCAAAGTGCAAGTAGATAAATAGGTACCGCTCCGGTGGGAAGGTAAACGGTGTTTCCGTGCGCTGCTCTGGTTCTCCAGAAGCGGCTTAGTCATGCTGGCCACATGACCCGGAAGCTGTACGCCGGCTCCCTTGGCCAGTAAAGCGAGATGAGCACTGCAACCCCAGAGTCGGTCACGACGGGACCTCATGGTCAGGGGTCCCTTTACCTTTACCTATATAATGTATATATTATTTTCTTCCTGTGTTTGTCTTGATAACACTACCTGTATTTGATCGTTTATTGTCAGCAGACCAAATAAACTGAACAACATGACCAAGAGGTGTTGATGAGGGAACTGTGGGATCTCAAAAACATTCCCAGTACTGCTTTGCAGTGATTTTCCTTGTTTTTAACAGGGAAGCCACAAATGTGATCAACATCTTTATTTTCTGGAAATCATACAATTGATTTCAATGTCCTTAACACGCTTAACTGGCTGTGGGATTTTGTGCCATCGGTAAGATGATGGGCCCAGAGATTTTTCCTTGTCATATATCTCAGGTATATGAATTGAGAGATTAAAATGCCAGTCGCTGCTTATAGTCAATCACAGCGATATCTCCAAGAGCTCATTTCAACAAATTCACATTGTGAAAAGTTTGTGACAAGTCCGTTGAATTGTCACTTAGAACCCGGCATTCATATTTTCACTGATTTGACTCACTGACCATATTACAACAAGGGTACAATATTCTGGTGCTGTTTGGGAACAATTTAGAGGGTAGGCTTTGATTAATGAAAGCCCAACATTGCTTGGGGAGGAAATACCTGAAAGACTGCTGCTTCTCCTAGGGAAGAGGATTGCCCTGTTGCAAAGTGCTCTTAGCTGCTCCCAACTTTGTTGCCCCGGAAACTCAAAACACTTGGGGAATCTTGCATTAAGTGCTCCAAAATAATGCTTTTAAAAGTTTGCTTCAAGATTATGAAGGAAGCTAGAAGAGACTTGAGAGTTTAGTACTTGTAATATTTTAGAAAATTAATTACTGTATTTTTCGCTCTATAAGACGCACCAGACCACAAGACGCACCTAGTTTTTGGAGGAGGAAAACAAGAAAAAAAGTATTCTGAATCTCAGAAGCCAGAATAGCAAGAGGGATTGCTGTGCAGTGAAAGCAGCAATCGCTCTTGCTGTTCTGGCTTCTGGGATAGCTGCACAGCCTGAATTCGCTCCATAAGACGCACACACATTTCCCCTTACTTTTTAAGAGGGAAAAAGTGAGTCTTATAGAGCAAAAAATACGGTAGATGCTACATGCTTTTCTGCTATGCTGTTTAACACCCCAACCAATTTGCTCATTTTAGTTATTGGCAATAGTATATTCACATTTTGCCTCAACTCTTCTGAAAGCCAGCTTGTTACTACCAAATTTCAGTTGATCCAAGGTGTCACTCCATTTAGAGAAAGCTGGCTCCACACTCAAGACTTGCTGCAATAGACGTGTGAGTATGTAAAACGACAATGCACGTGGTTGAAATTTTAAGTTATTTATTTCAGTAGGAAAATTCTATTTTTAAGTCCATACTTGTAGCCATGTTGAAATAGCTAATGCAAACACGCAGTTCAAAATGCACACACGCACACACACACACACGTATTAAAAATCGGGAGGAAAAAGGACAAGGAACAGCGAAACTGCACATCACTCATTGAGATCATAGTGCATTCAACCTCAATCAAAATGGTGCTTCAGGTCAACAGGGAAGAATATTCATTAAAAATGGCTTGTGTTTTGCATAATGTGGACTTTGCATCTCTTTCTTTCTCCCCCTCCCATAAATTAACTTGTGGTAGGTTATGAGCAGCATAAACAATTAAATTAATTTGTAATTCAGGATTCCAGGAATAGTAGTAGTTATTGAATTTGGGCATTGCTGAACAATCCAGAAGGAAAGCATCTTTCTCCTTATTTCTACATTGCACAAAAGAAATATTTTTGGCTTCTTGGTTGTTCAACAAGGCCAAGATTCAAGAACTATCCCAAGATGGACAGTAGCTTCCTTCATCTATACACAACCTTTCACAATGAGTCTCTTATGATATTGCAATATCCATTTCTAGATGTGAACATTTACTTTTCACAACCTGCAGCTGTCAACCGCTTGCACTATCATATCTGAGGTTTAGACTTAAAAATATATTTGGTTATGATTCACATGGGTGTGGGGGAATATAGCAGTTTCCTCAATATCTGAAGAAATAACAATTGTTTCATGAACATAGCCTTCAGATTTATTTATTAAGTTAATTTTACTCAAGTTTAATTTTGTTTCTCAAAACCCCAGTACATCAAAGCTTAAAAACAAATGTGTTACGTTACTTACCAAGTTTTGCATAGGATTTTTTCCTGATGACTTCCATACATTGATATACTTATTAAAAAGGAAACATGCTTTCTGTATGAGTGAGTTCAAATAATAAACCAAATGGGGGGGGGCATGTTCCAATTTCTTTATGAGTGCCAATAGGTGACTGAAAAAACCCAATGAAAATATTGAAATGCTTTAGAGATTATTTATATTTAGGTAGCGGGAGTTCAGATGTGACCTGGTCTACCTTAAAACCTTAGGTTGCTAGTATGACAGAGACATTTCAAACACACAGCCTCATGGAGTGCTCAGTTCGTAATTAGGTTGGACTGGCTTAAAAGTCCATATTGTGTGATATCCAGAGCTGCTCTTTTAAATGACTCAAGGGCTCACTCACTCCAATGGTGCTGATGAGAGTTGGGTTGGGTCTGGCTGCCTTGAAGTGCCCAACTTACCATAGGACCTTACCACCTAGCAAAGGTCTGAATTGTCATCCAAATCAGCTCTATACTATTGTTCAAAAAACTTGAGAATGGAATGAATCAAAACCACCGGGTCCACTACTATACTAATACCGAACTTCAAAGCAAAAGGAAGGCAAGAACAACTGAGTTGTTATACTGACTATTCAAAGCTTCAAGGAGGCTTACATGGGGCTACTTCAAAAAACAAAACAAAACACAATTTGCATGAATGGGGTAATGCATAGGAATAGTGATGGTTGGCTAGCCCAGTTGGTCTTCAAACAGGTAATTAAGGCACTGGCAAACATCTTATGCAGATATGTTGTGCCCATCATATGCAATGATGGGGCAGGAAATGGCATTCTGCTTTGAAGGGACATTTTGTATCTGCTTATCGTTTTAATTGCAGCGTTTAACCTTAGACACAAGCCATTTTTAATGGAAGAAAGGGAGCAACTTGCAAACAGCAAACTATTAAAAAGGGTAATTTTTCAGGGAAAGGAAAACTGGCTATTTAGTACCAGTTTTAGTGTTTTTCATAGCGGCCAGCATACCAAGTGAGAAAAGTAGATCAGGATTAATAACACTTAGGAATGAAAGAGAAATATGTACAAAACAATGAGAAAAAAAGATGCAACTGGAAAGATCACCTCATGACTGAGCTTCATTTGAAACAGATTTGTGTATCCCTGACTAATACACAGGGTTATAGGAATGTGTTTCAAAATTAGCAAGTAAACTATGAGTTTTGCTTCACAATATTCTTTACACCAGTCTTTATAACTGGTGGTGGTGTGTCTCTAATAGCAACATTCGCAACAGGCATTTGCAGTTCAGGTGTAACCCGCAAACTATTTATGCAAGCACGTTCAGGGTCATTTTTCTTACAATCTCCATGTAGGGAAAAAATGTGTGAATCAAGATGCAGGTACAGTGCTTGCATCAATTTCCCCTTAAGTCACAGATTTTCCCATGTACATTGACGTAATTTCCATGAAGGAAAAAGTCACATGTGAAGTTGTCCTCACCTGTGGTTTCATTGCAAATATATTTTTTTTACTGAAATATGCCAGGAAAGGAGTCTGATGACATTAAACAACTTACATACTGCTGCCCAATTGCAAATGAGCAGGACAAGATCAAAATTATCCGGGATGGTAGAATGAGTGAAAAACTAAGTGAAACACCCTGTGAAAGAACTGATCCCTAAAGTTTATTGCATGGAAAGTGAAGACATCTAATATATTTGAAGTTAAGCTTGATAAATTCATTTAAGGAGTGCTATAGAGATTCTCTAATCAAGGTGTTGATAACAGCAGTGTGAAAAACAGGCACAGTAGAAGGAAGGTATTCTGTATTTGCTGTATGTTTTCAACCTTAATAAGGGTGGTTTTTTAGATTTTAACAGGAGAATTTTACTCTTTTGAATTAAACATTCCTTGTAGGAAACTTCAAAACATCTTATTAAACATCTCACCAAATTGTAAACTAAATTACTGTAGCACAATCAATTTCATTTTTACAAAGTGCTCACAGAAATCGGCACATAACTCAGAGAGTGTGAACTATAGTGTGAATCGTTTTGTTAAAATCAAAACATCACTTATTTCAAGATACTAAGACTACTTGACTGGTTTAAGGTGGAATAATAAAAACATAGAAATATATATATATATATTTAGCAACCAGTATCTGAGGTCATAGGAAAAACCTGAAGTGTTTTCAATTTATCACTGTCAAATAAATTTGACAAAGAATTCCTGCTACTGTTAAAATTCACACAGGTAGCATAACATTTTTAAAAGTTACTTGTGATAACAAGCGATTAAAATGCCTCATTCAGACACAGATTGGTTTAATATTTTTTGGATAGGAGCCTTGTTTTAAAAGCCATTTGTTTCAAAGTAAATAAATTTAATGGAATTCATAGCACTGTGGTGTGAAATTTTACATCACAGGATTTAACACAATGCCTTTTGAATCATACTATAGTAATTAAATAGTTCTTTTTACTGATATTATATTTAAGACTATTCATTTACAAAAGAAACTATAAAAGAAATATTATAAATCAAGCCTCCTTTTACCTCAAATTTTTGGTAAACGGGGGGAGGGGTGTAGTAACATGTGGCTATATGTAAAAAGATGTAAAAAGCTTATTTTTGACAATTTGACCACCTCATAAAACTGGAATGGCTCAATAGTTGTGCGTAATATTAAGACAATCTAAGTTCATGTAATGTATCAATCGTGTAAGTTGAAACCTATGAAATTGTCACAACTCTCTCTGCTAATTCTCATAAACCAGAGAAAGCAGTTTCATTTTCAATCAAAGCTTTCTTATAAATATATTATATTTGAAGCTGGATAAAAGCATTGGCAAAAGGTAGTCAGGACTCTTTGCCAGATTTTAATACTGTCTTTCCTATCCCGGTTTGGTTTTGAGTCAGTCAGTTTGTGGGACCACTGTGTGTGTGCAGCAGTCACAAAAACAATAATCTCCATTTAATGTAGATTTTGATGTGATGAATTGGTCTCATGAACACTACAAAAGGTTGTCTAGATTGTAGCTAACCATATCCTTAAAAGACTTCAAAACTAATTGAAGAGGGATGTACTGTGCTATAGACAGAATATTGAAAAATTTCACAAAGACCCATTTAGTGTGCCAAAAAACTAATGAAGTACCACGGGGGGGAAATGTAATGTGAATTGGCCCTCTGAGTTTTGCAAACCTGCATCATATAAAGGGGTTCCCAGTTGCATCTCTCTACTCATAAAAACATGAAGAACAAATATGGTTAGCCTGCAATGTATCTACACAATTGTTTTCTCTCTTTCTCTTAAAAAAATAAAAATTCCACAGGATTACCTTCCATAATACTAAGTACATACATTTATAGTGTTGTGTTGAAGTTGTTTTTCATATTTTTTTTTAAAAAAAGCTTATTCTGAAAAGAAACATGTAGTAATTTTAAAAAGGAAAGTTGTGCAAATTCTGTACAGTAATACTGCTGGCTATGAAGATGTCTCTCTCTCTCTCTTTTTTTAATGAAACACCCAACATGGGTTATTGTGGGAGACATGTAAACTAAGTGACACAGAACAAGCAAGTGACATAACACCACTACAAGGTCAGAACTGAACATTCATTCCTCATGGGGCAAATATTCAAAACCTGTTAATGTTATTATGGGAAGAAAAAAGGAGCAGATTCAAACGTCAATCACTTAGAAATATGAACTTATATTTGCAGCTTCAGAGCATCTTTCATGTCGTTATTATTCTTTTCCTTTGCAGACGTCTGCCACTCTCTGCCCTATTCTAACTAATTAGGGGGGAAGCTCTTTGGAAAATTTGGGCTCTGGAAGTATGAGCCAGCAAAATTCTACTCTGAAGCAGATAAAAATAAAAAGATTGTTACTCATCTGTGAATAAACTTAGAGCTAACGCATGATAATCTGCAGAATGAATACAACCTTTTCTCTTATTAACTAGGACTGCAGTGCTGTGGTATATTCCTACTTGCCTTGTTTTCATTTCATTACCATCATCGGAAGGTTCTGAAGAAGCTTCAAAGCATTTCAGAAAAGAACCACATGCAAAAAAAGAAGAGAAAAGAGAGACGCATCTTTGAAATGCAATTATTTTCCACAAATGTGGTCAAAAAGTGTAGTTACAAATTTAATTTTCATGCAGGAAATAATCCACTCTTTAAATTTTTATTCAATCAAGGCTTTCTCTCATGTCAAGTTCTTACTTTTCTTGGTTATGCTGAGAGTTGCATTTTGTGAGCTTTTGCTACGGAGATCTGATTTCTATATCTGATAGAGAAGAGTTCAGTGTAACTCAGAATTCCAAACTACAAATACAGGCATTGTGCGTCTCAATCTGCAAGAAGAGATGTGAAGTAAGACTGTCACTTGTAAAATGTTATCAATGCAACAAAAGATGGGGCTTTAAACGGTAAACAGGCCTGTTGAAAAGCTTTACAATGCATTGTTGGGGAAATAAAAGAGTGTCACCCATTTGAAAATACACTGAGGAATAAAGGCTCAGTTCTGACCTGATGATATTTCCCAGAGCTTGCTTTACCAAATCCTGCAGACTATTTCTATCAGGAAATTTACAACCAAGAACTCTGAAAAAGGAGGGTGTGGTGTTTTAATGTTGTGCCACTTGTCGGAAAGAAAATCCCCATATACAGTACTAGATTCCACAAAGACAGTGCTTTGAGAAAAGAGAATAAACTTGCATATATTACATTTATCACATTCTAAGCATAAACAAATAAAACAGTGATGCCAATTATCTGAGCCCCCAAAGAACTGATATGGAGGGATATAAGCATAGTAACTGCACATTCTTCAAGAACACACAAGCTGTGTCCTTGCAAACCTGCCCATTAACACAACCCTAAAGCAGTACGAGGTTTCCTTTTACAAAGAAACAAAGGTGGACTTTTAAATTCAAAGATAACAAAGTTAACACAAATGCGAATGAGCTACATCTGATTTAACCTAAGCACGGCACCGCCAGAGGTTTCTTTCTTTCTTACACACACACACACACACACACACACACACACACACACACACAGAGTATTTGGTGTTTCATGTTGGGTTTCCTGTCATTCTTTAAGGCAGTGGTTTCCACAGGTCGGTTCAGAAAATATTAAGCAGCAACATGGTCCATGGCAGTTCCTCTTGCACTTCCATCCCCTGAATTCTTAGTATTTTTGTTCAGTACTTCAGAGATTTGAAACTCTGTTTACCATCTTTGTTCTGGCACAGAAGTATAACTGGGCATGTTTCCGCCAGAACCTCCATCCTCAAACTGGGAGACAGGCAGACAGCATTCAAAAGTGTCATCTTCGTTCATGTTTTGAAGAAGTTTGTCACTCAAAAGTCATCAAGTTGGCAGGAACCTAAAAACATATGCAATGGTTTTGTAAGGAAAATTAGATTTCTAGGTTATAGCTCAGCTCTGGTGCAAAAAGCAAACAATGACTTCCTGTGAGGAATGGAGAAATCTGTCAATCTTGGTTTTGCTCTGTTTCTCATCTTTTAAAATCTTAATTCAGTTTCTCACATTTTCACATCAGTATGTGGTGTTTAGTTTTAAAAGCTCTCATTAAAACTCATCAGCATTTTTAGTGTGTATTTCTTCTAATATAATTTCTGTAAATTATTTTCACTAATAGATGCCTTTCAATCTATATTTCCCCCAATATATATATATTTAAAAACACATCACAAAATTCAGAGATGTACAAATTTCAACCTCCATGTATTGTTTTGGGAAAAGCAAATTAGGTAGGTTTGCATTAAAATGTGAATCAGCCCCGTCTCCATGCCTACTTCCTGATGTGAAAATAAACCTTAAAGTATCTTATATTTTGGGTATCATCTCCAAAGGCCTGTGAGCTGGAGATTGCCCACTACTGTACAAGTTGGCTTGATTGTGAGGAAAAACATAAACAAATGTCTATTTTGTTTTCTTGCTTGCTAGTAGAATTTGTGGCCTGAATTAGGCAGAATATAAGGGGGCAGTCTCTCCCCTTGCTCAATCTGGAGTTGGAGTCAATCTATGACTATCCCTGAAGAGCACCTATGACTCTTGATAAGATAGCAACAATAAATGTTATTGGACTGGGTGTTGTTGTTTTGCAGTTAAATAGTGATCTTATCCAGAAGGCAATTTATTAGCCTTGCTGAGAATATCACTCAGCCATTCACCACACCATGAAAAATGAAAGGATGCTCCTCTTCATATTCCAAACTATAATGTACTATAAGAGCATAAATTCAATGATAGACCGTCCTGGACAAAGGAAGAACTAACAGATGTTCTCTAGGCAATCAAAAAGTTGTTTTCTTTACCACTGGAGAGCTACACATTTCCATAAGGTCAAAACAGAAGTCACTGTAGGAATCCATTATTAGATTGCTCTTCCTAGTGAGATCCAAAGTTGAGGCACAACCAGTTGCAACCTTCCTAATTTCTTTGAATTCAAATAATTTTTCCCTCTGCAGAGAGTTTGAAGTCTGGTCAGAAGTTATAACAAGCCTCTGACGCACCCAGAGCCAATCAGCTGACTGGTACTGAATGCATGACTTCAAGGAGATTGTAGTAAATCAGTTGATTGGCAGTTATAGCAACCTCCTTTAAACTTTGACAGATGTCAATCGTTTAGCATCACTATGATAGCAGATGACTCATGTGGGTGGCCCCACCTACCAGTCAAAGCTGGCCTGAGGGGGAAGGGGGTTTAGGAATCTGGCCCACTGACTGGATCTAGTTCCCCACTCACAATGTAATCTAATGCCTAATATTTGTGTAGGTCTGTTTATTTTTTGAAAGTTTGTTTCTAAATTGAGCAGAGCCACTTCTTAGGTATTTTATACAGATATTGGGAAAGGATAGGCATTTAACATGGCATAGTAACTTTTAAATTTCACAATAGGGGCAGAAGGGTAAAAGTTATCCGCTCTGGATGTCTTGGCCTTGGTTTACATCTCATTCCTTTGAGTGCTGGATATGTATGTAGCAAGGAGTGACGTCTGCTAGCAAAAAATATTGATATTGTGCTCATGGTAAATAACTATACTACTACATTTTTCAGCCGTACTAAGTCTAGAAATATGTTTGTCTGCAAGTGGAATAGACTTGTGCAAATGCAATGGGACCCCTTCCTCATTTCCTCCTCCCTGCAGCCTCAAAATCTGAAACAAGTGGGTTGGGGGTCCCAGGGTATAGTATGAAAGCACATGAGGCCAGTACCTTGCTGAAACTGAACAGGTCTGGGAATGGTTAGGGCTTGGATGGGGGACTGCCTTGGAGTCAAAAGTTTGCTGCTTTGGTTACATGGTGGAAGAAAGGCACCATATAAATGTAAGAAAACTAAAATTAAATAACCATGTAAGTGGAGCACATTTTGAGGGAATAAAACAACATAAACATATATAAAGCAAAGCATGATTTCTAGAATTGTATGCTACAGAACGGAATCAGGATTCAATAGCAAAATAGTTATAGAATGGTGAGCTTTAAAAGATAAATCACGGAGGGCATTAAGAGTGGGTAAGAAGGGAGAGTTTCACAGGGCATAAAATCTGAAAAAAGTTGAATAAAAAGTTGACAATTATGAACGATATATATTTATATACCTATCCATTCCTATGAATTACTTCTTAATTTTCCTTGGAAAATGGCGATTCATGTAAATCTTTAACTTTGTTTTCATAATCTTGCTCAAGGCACTCAAAGCAGACTTTATTTTTTATTTTATTTTTAAAAAAACTCCTCTAATGCAATCAATGGGAGCCATTTATTTCTTGGACTGCATGAGGAAATGTGACACATTGCCCTAATGCTGCATTTTTGATTGCTCGTGTATTTAAACGTGTCCCATGGGAAATAAATGCAGACCAGGAACTCATTTTTACATGCACTTAACATGCACTCATTGTTTTAAGCTGCTAATTAGAGATATATGAAGCTACCTATCTTCAGTAAAGCCAGGAGCTATTAGAAGAGACCTTTGTGAGAACTGAACAATGGTTATTCAGAGCAAG
Source organism: Podarcis melisellensis (assembly GCF_964234715.1). NCBI lineage: Eukaryota > Metazoa > Chordata > Lepidosauria > Squamata > Lacertidae > Podarcis > Podarcis melisellensis. The sequence goes on from NC_138538.1 coordinate 94,010,693, forward strand.
ACTGAAGACTGACTTTTGTGCAGAATTGTTTAATATTTAGCACTCATTGCTAGTTGCCAAAGCAGGCCGTAATTCCCTCACCTGTTGTCTGTCGCTTTGGCAGGCAGCGCTCAGATGCTTAAACCACAGCATTGCATTCATTCTGTTACCAGCTTGAAACTTGTATGAGTTCCCTAAATTACAAAAAGAGGGAGAATTTTCTATCATGAATAACAGACTTCAAGTTAAACTCTTAAAAATGAATAAAAGAATGCAAGAAATGGGAAATAGAAAAATGGATATTAATGTATAATCGTAATCTGAAAGATACCACATATTTTAAAGGAATCCCACCAAACACGGCCCTGAGTGGTGTATGGTACTTGAAAGGCAGGACAGAAATTTTTATTTAAATTGATATGAACACAAAAATGAAAATATCTACCTGCCAAGGAAGGGGTGCTGTAATCACATGTCTAATATTTCACTTCATGCAATAGAACCCTTGAAAATGTTAGATCTCTGCTCAAAAGAGGAGGGGAAAGCTATCCACTGAGGCTCAAATTTCTGGCATACAAACCAGGAGTTCTTGAGCTGATTAGTTAATTCCTGTCCAGTCCAGCTTTGCACATTCTGGATTATGACAATATGGGGTTGAGAGCTTGATGGGCAAAGCAGTAACTGTTACATCTGCCCTGACTTGTCCTGCACAATGAAGAACTCAAACTCACAACCCCAGTTCTGTCCAAGGCTTTAATGTGTAAATCACATTGGTATATAAGGCAAGTTAAAGGTTGCAGGATTCAGCACTGATACCACTAGTATGGAAGGCTCAGGAACTCTAGCTTTCAGATCATTTGCAGTCAGAATTTCCCCTGCTACTTCTCAAAAGCAAGGGGAACAGATTTTTTTTTCTTCAAATAAGGTAATTCCTCGAGACATTCCTTGAGGAGATAAGAGAGCCATGAATCGTTTTAGTAATTAGAATTTAAATTCTTTTCAGCTACAATGCTATCCTGAAGAAATACTTCATATAAAGTTTAACTTTAAAAATAGCAATGCCAACAGGCCCTGGAAAGCAGACTGGAAAAGTCACACAAATATTTGGGAACAGTTCTGAGCTAATTTATTTAATGTGGTTGTTTCTGCTTCTATAGTATTTTTCCTGAATGGTTTAACTATCTGCAAGCCACCCTAAAATCCAATCTTGGACTGTAACGTTAGATATTACATTTTAAAATATGAAAAAAAATCCCTCTAAAAGTGTCCAAAACAGACAATAATATATTTCTATAGTACACATTTTCTTTTGCTGACCAGTGTTTGTATGCACTTTATTCTCCTGAGGTTCATTTGCTTCCATAATTAGTGGCAAAAAGGCAATAATCCCATTGTCCCAAGATCACCCAGTGTCCACAATCACACGGGAAGCTACCAAGGATATTCAGTCACTGACCTTTCTCAGAATCTGTGAGCAGGAAGAGATCTGGATGTTCTGGGTCATCAGCCATCATGACCATCCATCCCACAACAGATACCGTCTTACTTGGTGTAGACTTGAACTGGAGGAAAGCAGGAAGCAACAAACAAGACCACGTTAATGGAAAGAGGGGAAAAACAAACAAACCACATGATATGCATTAAATGCTGCAACACAGAACAAACAGCACTGGCTTTTTACATCATTAATGCAAAATAGATGTTAAAAGCTGAACAGAGGTGTTACATGTTACATTTAAAAAGTTTGCCTCTCCAATCCAAACATAATGTAGAATTCTGATTTTGCATGAGTGAAAAGCAGACGACAGAAAGGATGTACACAGCTACTACCAGAATTGGCAATAGGAATTGGCTTTTCAATTTGTCTGAAATCAATTGAAGACTTCTTTCTTACAATGCTCTGCTTCAAATAAAAGCTACTGGCCATTTGAAACCAGAGACGAACAGGACTCAATTTAAGGAAATCAGTTTGTGTACACATTTTGGGATGAGTGTGACTTTAGTACCCATGCTTTAGAGACCTGAAGAATTTAAATGCCAAGGAAATGTACCACTGCAGATTCATCAGACTGGAGATTATCACAATGGCTGCTTTACATTGCTTAATAGCTACAGTATACATTGTCCATGGTATGCAAGCTTTGTATACTAAGAGAGATCCAGCTGAACTCAGAAGGCTGCTTCCAGAGCATTTTAAGTAGGAAGATTTACAGAGTTTGGAATTGTTTTTCAAGACTGCTGTTGAGCTGAGTTGGCAGCAGAAAATCAAGATGGAGAGGCTAAGAGAGGGAACTAATGGAGAAAAGCAGGCAGAGCAGCAAGTATCCAGACAGCAGTAATGGTTAACCAGAAAGCAGCAGTGAAAACGTTTGCAGTTGCAGTGATCCCAATGAAAGGAGAGAAGAAAAAATGTTAATCCTGCTGTTGGGGGGGAAAAAGGCAAAATACTGTCCTGGAAAAAGCAAGGTAGCTAAACTATCATCTTTAGCAGTGAATAAAGAGCAGGAAAAGGTAATTAAGAGGATGCATGTTGCCCATTAAATATCTATAATATCTGTTTGATTCTATCTATCCCTCTGGATGAAGATCACATATATCAATGGGAGATGTAGTACAATGCATTGCATACATGTTTTCTTTCTGTCGCCTTCAAGGACTTTGCGGCATAGTAGAAAAGCTGAGTTCCAGACAGTGCTGCCCAGTATTTTGTCCAAGATGCTACCTGCAAAAGCAAAGTGTCATCAGATTAATACCTTTAACAGACGAAGGCAGTTTCATTTTCATTTTATTTCTTCAGATTTTTTTCGCCCCAGCCCATTTCAAAGGGGTCTTGAGCAGGGCAACACTTTCAAAACAAAGACACTCCAAGAAATAAAACAAAATACAACAGTATCTTATAGATTGAAACGACGTTCAAGTTTTCAGCCTAGATCACTAAAGCCTAGATCACTAAAGAAATGGGTCTGGCAACTGTTGCAAAAACAAATGCTTCGTATAAATTGATCTCTTCCGAACTGTGCTGCAGTGAGCCTCCTCGAGGGCAAATCAGCATAGCAAGACAGACCCCTTGGTAAGTAACCCGCATTTTGTGGTAATCCACATTTCTTCTCAGTCTAGGAACGAGAAAACTATGAGGAAAATAGGGAGAGCACTGTGATGTGGGGCAAACACACGAAGAAGAGAACTTCCTTTCTAAAAGCTGGGTTTCCACACAAATGCCCGGCAGAAGCACCACAATTCATGGAGGGAAACACATGCCACCATGCTCTTTTTCAGCAAGTCCCCTCATGCTTCCTTTTTGTCTTTACTGTCTCGTTACAATCCATACAATGTTCTAATCAAGGAAAACTGGCCTGGAGGCAAAATGTGCTTATGCATTTCCTTAAAAAATTGTTACTTAGTTTGAGAAGCACAGATGCAACCAAATACTGACCGCCCAAATCAAACAAGATAGCACCACCATGTTAGTAAAAAAAGGAAGGGGAAAAAAAAGGTAAAGGTATGCAAGAATCATTAAGCACAACAGAAACCTATTCTTTATCTAAATTTAGAGCAGGTATAGATATAAATGTTTTGGTGATTTCAAAGGTTGTCACAGTAGCCTCCATGGTAACATGTTTGAAATTCTAAGAATTTTGCTTTTGCATCCCTATTTAAAAAGACTAAAACAGTTATATTTATTATTGCCAGCTTTGGTTTTCAGTAATGAGAGCTGATTCAAGAAATGCGGAGATGTTTTTCTCCATAGTAGCGGCTTCTCCTAAGACCTATAACATGCAACAACCGGACCTGATGGAATGAGGGGTCCCTAGGGTGGTGGTAACTGCTAATAATAATAATAATAATAATAATAATAATAATAATAATAATAATTTATTATTTATACCCCACCCATCTGGCTGGGTTTCCCCAGCCACTCTGGGCGGCTTCCAAAAGAATATTAAAATACTGTGATACATTGAAAACATTAAAAGCTTCCCTAAACAGGGCTGCCTTCAGATGTCTTCTACTGCTACTACAACAGGGGTGGGCATCCCTCATCCTCATATCAAAAGCTCTCTCCCCTCTGCAAGTGAACAGCTCAGGAGTCTTGGAAGAGGGATCCTCCCTCTTAAGGCAGGGAGAAAGAGCAAGAGAATAAGAGAGGAAAAAAAGAAAGGAGAGATAACATAACCTCACCCAGTTTTGACTTTGGCCATGTCCACATGTGATCCCTGACAGATTACCTCTAAATGAATGCAGCCCAAAGCAAGAAAATGGAGTAAAGAGACCCTGTTCGGTGCTCAGTAACTCCTTGCCTAGACAAAGGATGTGTGCAAATGAGTTCATAACTGCTCATTATGGGATGTCTACCCCTGCGCTACTTCAAGAATGCAGCAGTGGCAAGGGCAAGGCATCATCTACAGGGGGGATCCAGGAATCATTTGACTTGGCTGTGAGTTGCGATGCCACAATTTTATTTGATTTATTTCTATCCTGTCTTTCAACCAACTGACTGCTAAAAGGACCTGAGAAACATTTCAAACAATTCATTCAATGTCTTACTGTCGGTTTTTTGCCTTCTTTCAATACAGTCTTCCTTCTGAGAACGCCTTGAATAGTAACAGCTCCTGGATACAAATGAACAGCTAAATCCTCAGACTCTGCAGAACTATAAAGAAGAATGAGTAAAAGACGGGAATACACAAAATGTCCCAATAGCAGTTCTCCAAGCATGATTTAACTTGAAATTAACATCTGCGTTAATGTTGCCATGTCATTTATTGGATTTCACTGTGGAAAAAGTCATTGGCTATGACTTTTGGCTGCTTCAATGGATGTTTCTCCCAGAAGCACAAGTAACATGCCCTCCAGTTCAGCAAACTAATCTTAAATAAAAATAACTTTCAACATTACAGATAGACATAATACAACTATAATAAATCCCAAACAGCAACATGTTCAGATTCAATTTCATTTAAAAAACCCAAACCCCACTCATCTCAAACGTGTGATTTTTAATTATTCAGACCTGGTAGAAAGACGATTTGTTAAGATTCCGAGTTGCAGAAACTGAAAAAAGCAAGAGCTAAATACATGCACAATACCACATCAATGTGTTTGAAACCAGTGACAGAAGAAGCATGGAAGCAGAAAGCTCGACCCAGAGCAGTTAATTTAATCTGTTTCTACATGGCTTGTAGTGAACAGCTGACCAGCTTTCAAGAGGACAAATGTGACTGATGCAACTGTGTGTGTCTCAGTGCATGCCAAGCAGCTTATGTGGGCACAGCCATCAACTCTCTAGAGACAGTCTGAGAATTTCTGAAGCATCTTGGAAAAATTCTTCCATTCACTCTTCATCTGTTTGTCAAGTGTAAACTTGACAGATCTAACAACCTGAACCTGTCAAGAGTCCACCAGTTTTGGCAAGGCATCCAGTGTGTATCTTAACTCCAAGTGATGCTGGATTTTTATGGTTGTTTGAACTAGGTTTCTTGGATGGCCAGAGTGTTATAGAGAATGAAGTTTAATTAGGAATGTAAAACAGCTGGACGTGTATGGAAGCTTCCAAGCAGTTTTGCATAAAATGCCATTCAGAATGGGTTTAAGCCAATAACTGATGTTCATGCAATTTATTAAAATATATGACTCAGACGGGGGAAGGGCACCAATGCAAAAATTTTAAGAAAGTATTTTGAATATTAAGGCGCTCAGGTACCAACATCATTCTTGCCACCCCAATTACTTTCAACATAATACTTTAATAAGCACATTTAGGCTTTTCCAGATAACAGTGCAATACTTTAAGAAATGAAATTTGCAGATCAGAACAAGCCAGCCACATTCGATAAAGATATGATTAAGACACAAAAGAGGGAAGTCCTATTTTTAAAGGGAAAGTTCATTGACATGATTTGCCAAAGGAAGCCAGAAAGATCAGGAGTGTCAGATTGCACCCACTTCAATATCAACCAAGTCACCAACACCAGAGGAAAAAGTCTGACCCCTGAACACAAGGGGCTGGTACCTGCTGCCCTTCATGTGGCCTCGATAGCCATTTCGTGCCATTCTTGTCACCGGACCAAGAGAATGGTATAATCTGTTCCTGTTGAATTCCATTATAAATTGTATGTATTACACATTTTTAAATTCACAGTCATTATCATTTGTCAGTACACTGCAAACAGGCTTCCTTTCTGCCACATTGCTACTACATCTCGCTCTGTGACCAACAGCATACTTCATTGAGAAAAAAAACCCCTTCTTATTTGGACATGTGTTCTTAATATGAGCACCCACTCTATTTTGGCATTTTTCCTGGCATCCCCATGAACGGTTTGAGAATCAGAAAAGCTGCTTTCAAACTTATCTTTTTAAAAAGGCAGAACAGAACTCTACATTGCTAAACACTTAAAACATATTATGAGAAGCCATTACTACACTTTTGCAGAAAAATAACAGAATAATACCTCACGTTTTGCCTAGTTCTTGCAAGGAAAGTATGTGCTAACTGAGGGTTTGTGCAGGGAAACCTCAGGGGCAAACACACACACACACACACACACACACACACTCAGAGCTTTTAAGCATGGACATGTGCCTGCAAAGAGCAAGCAAAAGGCAAGTGTGGATAAGCCCTCCGGATAAATTTGTGTTATTTTTATGTGTAATTATTAGTTTATTTCCTAAACGTTTATACTTATTTACATAATTGCTTGTATCACAAGATGCAGTATTTTCAATGAGTATCAAAGGCAAGGCTGCGCTTACATCGTTTCAAGTAATGAAAGATCTTTTACTTTTAAACAACTTCAGAGCTTAAAAAGAAAAGCACAATTCCCAAGAGCAATACAGCTGATTAAAATGATAAAAATACAACCAGATCCATAAATTTCATTTGGATACAACTTCAATACTTGCTATCTTAAATATTCACTAATTATTTTACAACCTTTGGTTAAGAAACAGTATTTATCAACAACTGAAATTGTTGACGATTTAACACCACATCCATTTCTGTAATGTATAAATCGCTTAATATTCAAGTTTCCAGGTGATGTACAATTGGGATACGGCATAAAATCATTTAAAAATAAGAAAAACTCACTTGAAATGCCTGCTTAAATGAATAAATAAAAAGTCTTCACGAAGTGTGAAGAGTTCAGCAGGTAATCTGAGGGGGAGAGATTTCCACAGAATTGGACCGACAATTCTGAATGCCTGGTTCCTGATTGATATGAGCTATGCATCTATCTGAGCCATTGGGGAACTACTAATAGGGTCTCCCCAAAATACTTCAATGACTGGGCAAGTGTATTAGGAGTCAAGTGGACTCAAGTTGCTAAGGGTCTTGTAAATTAATACAAGAGTCTAGAGATGGTAGCATAAGGCAGCATATTTTATTAATAATATTTATATACCACTAGATCATAAAAACATCAAAGCAGTTTACAATAAAAACTATGGATAATAAAAACACATAAAAATAAAATAAAACTGGAGACCATCTACTAACAATGATGGAAAGATGTATTCTTAATTGCCTATGTAAGGATGCTAGAATAGAAAGGTTTTCTGCTCAATCTCTACCAGTGGAGTATTCCACAGGATTGGGCTGATGACACTGAAAGCTCTGTTTTGTAAACCACTTTGAGGTTTGTTTGTTTTTTTACAATCAAGTGGTGTATACATTTTATGAAATAAAATAAATAAATATTCTAAATTATGCCAGCAGTTTTTGTAATAGCACTTTGCAAAGAAATATGAGCAATATACAAATTAGGGAGAGATTTTATTTAATAAGAAGAGATGAGAGTATTCTGAGAGAAATTTTGTAACCCACAGAGAGAGGGTGCAGAGAGGATGCTAAATCCTCAGAAGTTAAAATGAAGTGATTACATTTGGAAAACTGGTGAGTAAAGTTCCTAACACTGTTTTGGCTATACACACACACACACACACACACACACACACACACACACACTGTTTCACACGTTTCAGAAGCCAGTGTGAATTGTTTACCCCCCTGACAAAAATAAATCTACCTTTAAGGACTCTTCCAATCTTGGAACACTGAAAATAAATGGGTCTATTCTGAGTAATATTTAATACCTTAGCTAGCACAACTGCAACACCTCTTCATTTAGACATTCCCACAGCAGCATAATATGATCCAAATATGCAACAAGCATGTTCAAAAGGACACGCTTTTAACTCAGAATGATGGTCTGATCTACTTTGCTTATAATGGGATTTTTCTGTAATAGTTTCTTTATCAAAACATCTGGGTTATTTGTCCCAGATGTCCATTGTGGTGGAAAAGGAAGAAACATAAAAATTACTAATTAGCAAAATAAAATTTAGTAAAATTAAATAAAAATGCACATATGCTTTCACAACCACACCATGATATGGCCTGCCTGTTGGTTACTCTCAAAGCATTCAAAAAATTATTTATTTATTTTAATTAAAACTGGGGGGGGGGGATGGGACGGGACAGGACGGGACGACAATAATAGTTTTTACACAGATATACTGTACTTCCAATGTCTTCCACAAAGCAAAGAACCACACATAGTATCACTCTTTAAGCAAAGAGCTACTATTGTGTGGTTCTTTAGTTCTTGCTAGATCTGTATACCAATACCAATACTCCAAGACTTTGGCTACCTCATGAGAAGAGAAGACTCCCTGGAAAAGACCCTGATGCTGCGAAAGATGGAGGGCACAAGGAGAAGGGGACGACAGAGGAAGAGATGGTTGGATAGTGTTCTCGAAGCTACCAGCATGAGTTTGACCAAACTGCGGGAGGCAGTGGAAGACAGGAGTGCCTGGCGTGCTCTGGTCCAGGGGGTCACGTAGAGTCGGACATGACTAAATGACTAAACAACAACAAAGATCTGTAGTACTGTATTTTTCGCCCGATAGGGCGCACCGACCCATAGGGCGCACCTAGTTTTTTTTGGGGGGGGGGAAATAAAGAACCCCCCCCGGTGTGGGGCTGGGGCAGGGGAAGCCCGAACTTCCCCTGACCCCAAGCTTCTGGGTGCAGGCAAGCTCTCTGCAAGCCATGGGAGAGCTGCTCCCACGGCTAGCGGAGAGCTGCGTGAAGCCCGAAGCCTGGGGCGTGCTGAGCTCCCACGGCTTGCGGATCGCTTCCTGAAGCCTGGAGAGCGAGAGGGGTCGGTGCGCACCGATCCCCCTCGCTCTCCAGGCTTCAGCGAAAGCCTGCATTCGCCCCATAGGACACATACACATTTCCCCTTCATTTTTGGAGGGAAAAAAGTGCGTCCTATAGGGCGAAAAATACGGTATTTTACAGGCTTTGCCCTTGGGCTTGTGCCTCTGGCAAGGTACCTGCTTTATATATCCCTGGGTGTGGCAGAGCACAGGGCAAACTTCACACTTTTGCACATTTTAAAATATATGTTGAGTGCAAGGGAATGTCACTAAAACAAAGCAATGTGCCTTAGTCACACTACAATTTCACAAATAATAACTGTTATGTGCTGTGTTTCAAATATTTTTAAATTCAATTATTCAAATCTAAATATTTTTAAAATATTTCAAATATTTTGTACTGCTTTTCAACAAAAAAAATTCCAAGTGTTTCATGTGTTTCACTAGTTTCATGTGCACTTTCCCATGGGTCTCATAGGTCTCATTAAGCAGATGTTCTCAATGGCTCCTAGCTCTCAGAAGAGATGCTGATGACCAGTGATATAAGAAGTCCATTCCTCGAACCTCTTTTTGTTTTGCCAGGCTCTCAGTGACTTCAGGGGAAAAGCCATCCTGGCCTAAGTGTGTTACACTAAGCATCAATCACAGGTTAGTGTCAAAAAAGAGGAAATGACCTCTTTTCACCTTGGTAAAGGTGAAGGTATAGGGACCCCTGACTATTAGGTCCAGTCACGGACAACTCTGGGTTGCAGCGCTCATCTCACTTTAGTGGCTGAGGGAGCCAGCGTTTGTCCGCAGACAGCTGGCATGACTAAGCTGCTTGTGGCGAAACCAGAGCAGCACACGGAAATGCCATTTACCTTCCTGCTGGAGTGGTACCTATTTATCTACTTGCACTTTGACGTGCTTTCGAACTGCTAGGTTGGCAGGAGCTGGGACCAAAAAACGGGAGCTCACCCCATTGCAGAGGTTCGAACTGCCGACAGCAAGCCCTAGGCTCTGTGGTTTAGACCACAGCGCCACCCGCGACAGGGTGAGCTATCAATTGCTCCTGTCTAAGATGTCACTTGGTGGGACTGCAACACCATGATATAAATACTGTATCATTTTCATAGGCAAGGTAGAATTGTGCAAATAGAGCATAACATTTTGGAAAGATCACATTGACAAGAATTGCAGATACCTTTGAAGCACTTCCAACTTAGAAGCTGCTTTTGATAATAAAGGACTTAATACAGGCCAATTCTTCAGGGCAACTTTCAGAACTGGTCAGAAAGTCCCTTAGCTGCAAGAATGGCCAGGCAACAGATAGATACGTAGGGTATTACTTGGGCAAAAATGTTTCTCATGAAATAGGGAGTTTATTCCAATATGAGAAATGTGAAGGGCACAAAGCATTGTGATCAAAGAATCATAGAGTTGGATCATCTAGTCCAAATCTCAACTAGACCATAGATAAGATGGCCATCCAACCTCTGCTTACAAAACCTCCAAGGAAGGAGACATCACCACCTCTTGTGGGAGTCTGTTCCACTGTCAAATAGCTCTTACTGACAGAATGCTCTTCCTGATATTTAGCTGGGATCTCATAAATCAACTGTTGCCTGTAAGTCACCATGCAGAAATATTAACTATCAAGGTTGGTGGCCTGAATGCAGTCATGTGGTTCAGAGGAGAAAAGCAGTCTATGAACAGCTCAGTCTGCCCCTAAGCAACAAACTGCACAGGCCACAGTTTTTTGGGGCCAGAAGTTATTGACTGGCTCCTTGTGAATAGCACTACCACCTCTCTGAACTCCCAAGCCTAAGTTATGTTGAAGCTATGCAATAAAATGTGAAGAGTTACAGAAGGTTCTTGTAGAAGAGGACAAGGTACATCCAAGGGGCAGACAACACTCAACATGTGATATTGGGCTTGAAAGCCCATTTGCCATTCCAGGAAGCACTGCAGGGCTGCTAGCGCTCTAGGGGACGACTCTAGGCTTCAGGCTATGAAGGAATTGGGAGCTGTCTCTCCTCAGTTCTGGATGTTGTTTTTGGCATGATCCAGCAATGATCTAGACACAGAATTGGAGGCTGCAGGGGCACCAGATGGGGAGCTGGGTCTGGGTGAGTGTTTAGAGCTGACTGCAGAAGATAGGAAGAACACTTCATCTGAGGTATTGGCCAAGAACTCATAGAGGAACCTCTCAGACCACCAGAGCCATTAGGACCAGAGTCAGGATCTCAGCTGAGACCCTTCCCTGAGCCAGAAGTACCAGATACCTCATACTGCACACCACCAATCTGGCAGCATAAAAAGAAGGCTATGGAACAAAGAAGGAATGCCCACTTTCATGCCAGAGGGCTGGCCTTTTAAGGTTTTCTCAAAGGGGGGGGGGGACCTGGAGGTGGCAGTCTGCAGATAAGAGACATAAAAGGTCTTGGAGGTGGCAGTCTGCAGATAAGAGACATAAAGGGTCTTGGATAAGTTGCTCACTTGGAGCTGTCTGTGGTCCAGTAGCCTTCAACTAGCTTGCCTTGCTGTTTTACCCATGGGTTCCAGCACTGAACCATAACACAATAGATGTTAACAGTTTTCCAACTGGGAGTGGCAGCTAGCCTGACCAGCCACAGATGTTAGACAGAATTCTCTTGAAGCAAAAGTCCAGTGACACCATACCACTGAAATATATTGTCATGTGATATAGTTAAGATTTCTTCACATGCTATTCTGTTCTATTTCACGTAGGAAAAGCATGGAACCTCAAAAGAGCTCCCTGACTAAAAAACAACTACTCAGGGATGAGCACACATTCCATGCATATTTTGAACATATTCTTCTACAAGGAAATGCAGAAGAACTGTAATCTGTGAAGCATTTGAACAAAACAGAGATATAGTGGCTTCTCTTACCTTTCGAATGCTGGCCATGAAGTCTCTTCACTCAGCTCAGAACCATCACTGCTACCTAAAATCAGAATAAGAGTTTAAACTAAATAATCCTCTCATTCTATGATATATTTGCCAATCATAACGGAATCATCCATAATAAAGTGCTATTAAAATTATTATTAAAATTATTATTTGAGTCGATTTGTGTGTTAGAAGATAAAGATAAATAGTATAAAGCAGCTTTTATAAGAGGAAATGGAAGATGCAGGTTCATAACACTTGGGAAAAGAAGTACAGTTGTGTATTCTTGCTGCTGCTCTTCTAATATAGTTCATTTTTACAAAATGCTGCTGTCAATCTTGTTAGAAATTGAAGCACTAAAGGCAAAATAAAGTGAGTGTCCCTTGCTGGATTAATTCTGATTATGCTTTACTAAAATAAAACCTACCAAGTATTTTATTTGAAAATCAGCAATTTGGGGGCGGGGGGCAAACATCAGATATGGCGAAAGCTTCTTGCCCTTTCCCAGAGGAAAAATTTGGATGCTCGGCAGAGCAAATGATATAATGGTTGTTATGTTATAGTATTATACAATTGTTAAAATTTGAAAATCAATAAAATTATATTTGAAAAAAGAGGAAAAATTTGGATTCTTTTAATTCTTGTACAAGGGGGGAGGAGATAGTAGTAAAAAGAATTAAAATGGCTTACTTTCTGGTACATGCATGTTAAAAATACATGCCCTATGGTTCCAATGCCAGGTGAATACCACAAAAGTTCAATTACAGAATTTTAATATGATATTTAAACCAAGCCAAATTTCTATTGCACAGAAAGGAAAACATGTGTGTGTGTGTTTAATAAATGTGTATCTTGCACTTGCACCACTCAGAACCCCACTAAGGGCCCCACTAAGGGCTTTGAAGTCTTTTTGGATCCCAGTGAATTATGGCACATAAACTACTCCAAAAATGTATGCAACAACTCATGTTTGTTCTGCACAGTGGCAATAAATAAATAAATAAAAATTAGATAGCAAAGCAACATTACTATGTGCCCATCAAAGCCAAAGAGATATAGGTTCTTCTTTTCAAACAAAAGGCCACAATTCTAAACACACTCACTGAAGAGACAGGTGTCTCTGAATTCAGAGGGAGGTATATTTTATTCTGAAGCTTTGTATGCCCACCCAAGAAAAAGATATATTTTAAGGGTAGAAAATAAATGTATGAACATGCAACTGAAGACCAAAACAGAAATGCACTCTATTATTAGTGTGCATTGAACTTCGTGGAGTAACGAAAGGGTAAGTCCCTATGCTGAGATGTGGCTGACGCATTTGCAATCTTGTCGTTAAATGAACGGGTGAGACAACACAAGAAAACAGTATGAAGTGGCGGCAAGAGTGCTAAAAGCTAAGTTTAATGGGTAGGGTTGAGGGGTTAAGGCTTTCCTAAAAAGATGGTATTGGTAAGCCTAGAGGAATTTGAAGGAAAAGGTGAAGGAAAGATACATACAGGGCTAGATTCAACTCAGTGGTTGAACTAGTAGAGGTCCATGCAAAAGGGCTTCCCTCTCCCCTCCTCCTTCCAAATTGGCTTGGGGGGGGGGTTGGGTGGACCCCAAGAACAGTGCATGGAGAAAGGAAAAGGAAGATTGTTCCATTGGGACAAGCAGATAAGCTTGCACTGATGGAATGTTTGCAACCACACAAGGTTGAATTGCTCCCATAAACCCTAGACTTAAAAGCAGGAAGGGAGAAAGTATGGACACTGAAAAGAGCAGGAGGCCCCTGTTTAGCTAAGGTGGAGGAGTGAAGCTCATTGGCATATGGGGATACAAAGGCAGAGAAATAAATGGTCACTGAAGGCTTTAAAGATTAAGACAATGGAGCCATGATGCATATGGGAATGGAAATGAAGCCAGTTTAGGAACTGAATATAATTCTGAGCAATGAGAGAGGCAAATCATTATAGCACTACAATTGTGGATTGAAGTGTTTCCCCTAAATCTGTCTGAATCATTCAGCTTGCACTCAAAACAAGTCGTAAGTATCTTTCAGCCCAGACAGAACCTGCATTTTTCATGCAATTTCTAATACATCTCAGGGATTTGTGCATTCAAAAACTATAAATGAAGTCTTTGTTACAAAGGGGTAAAAATGGTGATACATGCAGATTCTTACTCATGGCGCTTCTAAAAAGCTTCAAGTTAGAGAGAACAAAAAATCAGATTATTTTTCTAAAAACATTGTGACCAGTAGAGTACATATGAGCGCAGATTGTGGTTTGGCCGTCAATTGGTCTGGGCAAGGTTACAACAGAAATAGAAATGCGATGCGATGACAGGCAGGATGTGAACAAAGGGTGAAATGGTTATGATAAATGATGGTTAACCCCCAATTAGTTTAAGGCAACATACATATTATTTGTGAATGTTTACAAAGTACCACATTTATTTAGTGCCAAACAACGTATGATTTCTGATAATAGAAAAAATGGTGAAATAATTATATCCAAAGCAATTAAACATAAAATATTTCTGTGATATGTTCATGACCCCAAAAGGAGCTACACTGTAGTGGAGCCTGAATTGCAAAGTTAAAATAAAAAGAAGGCCTACTTAGGTTACAACTGTGCTTTTCTCAAAGAGATATTACATAGGGGACTTCTTCTGCAACAGATAAGGGCTTGCCCACACTTCTGTTTGTTCCGTGCCTAGAAAGCATGAGTCCGAGTCGTCTTCTGTTTGACCTGTGTTTTCTAGGCACAGTTCCAAGTGGTTTTACCCTTGCCCTGCTCCTTTCTCAGGGAAAACCCAAATTACTATTTGCTCCAATCGAGCGCTAAAGAGCAGCTTTTCATGGGGGGAAGTAGCAGGACGAAAGGGAGTGTGAATAAGCCCCCAGTTGTATTTTCCTTTGAAAAACATAAAAAAATAGTAACTAGCTATTAGTGTCATTAGCAACCTGGAGCAGAATTCTGAAACAGCTGCCACATATTCTCTAAAACCAGAAGAGGGAAGGTCCTTGGCAGAACAGCAGGTACTGGCTGGGTAGGGAGGCATTCAGGAGACAAGAAAATTTTAAGTCTCTTATTCTATACTCTTCTTCAGTTCAGCAAGGAAGGATGAAGGCAGCCATTTAGATCTTATTTTCTTTGGTTGGAGCCTTATGTCCAGGGTCTTTCCTGATACTAATGGAACCCTGAGAACAGCATGGAACACCACAGACACTGTCAAACTTATCAGTACAGAGATAAAAGGTAAGGGACTCCTGGACAGTTAAGTCCAGTCAAAAGCGACTATGGGGTTGCGGCGCTCATCTTGCTTTCAGGCCGAGGGAGCCGGCGTTTGTCCAGTGTTTTCTGGGTCATGTAGCCAGCATGACTAAACCGTTTCTGGTGCACGAAGGACCGCAACGAGTGCCAGAGCGCATGGAAACGCCGTTTACCTTCCCGCTGCAGCGGTACCTATTTATCTACTTACACTGGGATGCTTTCGAATTGCTAGGTTGGCAGGAGCTGGGACAGAGCAATGGGAGCTCACCCCATCACGGGGATTCGAATCACCGAAGTTCCAACGGGCAAGCCCAAGAGGCTCAGCGGTTTAAACCACAGCGCCAGCAGCAGTATCAATGCTTCGTACTGAATTTGGCGCTGAGGATAGATCAACTGACACACACAACAATGTTATGACTATTATAGAGCCAGCTGTTATTAATTACATGGACAGAACTGAAGAGATGCAAATTTGCAAATCCTGTGACAGCAACCATGGGGACCTCTGACTCATATGCAAAATCAAGCCCAACAGGGGTGTGAATTGGGCCCACAATGCATTTTCCCAAGCCATGACCATTGGCTCCACAACTGACATCATATGTAACATCACATATGGGACAAGTAACAATTGGCTGCAAAGTAAAACTGGGGGTGCATTCATCAAGGGTCATCAAGCATGCCATCTACCCATAAGAGGGGCAGTCTAGAGAAGACCAAGACCAAACAGGATGCATGCATGGCCAGAGCTGCTGCCTTGTGAGCAAAGCAAAATTCAGAAATCTCTCAGGAGCACTTTCACTTGGGTATTTCCATCTTTGGGCAGGAGGGAGTTGGTCACTAGACCAGATATTGGCGAGTCAGTTGATGGGGGTTTGCAAAGAGCCATGAACTCAGGCTCCAGATTATAAAATTTATTAGTAAGAAACACATTATTAACATTTTATATTGAAGTTTTTTCAGAGTTTATCCTTTTCTTAGGGTAAAAAAAGCCTTATGTGGAACTGTTCCAGGACCATAAAAAATGACCCCTCTAATACTTTTGGATACCAGCCTAGAAATACCTTTCACTGCTCAGTAGGCTTAAACATCTTACCTATTGAAATTCCACTAGAAAGAGTGGAGCTCTCTGCCTGTCCCCTGGATGGGGCATGTGGCTCCATGACACTGTCATCTAACAGATGCCTTGGTCCTGCATTGGGGAATGTTGCGCTTTTGAACTCTGCTGTGTTTGTTTTATGAATAAAACTACAAAAAGAACAAAGGAGATAAAAACAAAATGCACAACTACTTTAAGACATAACATAGTTTTACGTATCAAGGTAATACATTTTCTAGTACTCAAGTTTATATTTTCTCCACGATAAGAAGGAGGAGGAGTTTGGATTTGATATCCTGCTTTATCACTACCCAAAGGAGTCTCAAAGCTGCTAACATTCTCCTATCCCTTCCTCCCCACAACAAACACTCTGTGAGGTGAGTGGGGCTGAGAGACTTCAGAGAAGTGTGACTGGTCCAAGGTCACCCAGCAGCTGCATGTGGAAGAGCGGAGACGCGAACCCGGTTCCCCAGATTGCAAAACTACCGCTCCTAAGCACTACAACACACAGCATGGCAAGCATATAAACAAAAAAGTACACCAAGTGTGTACGACAGGGATCTATTGCAGAGAGGATTCACGCATTTTGAACATGGGCACAAAAAGTATGAATGTTTAAGTGGCAAAATAGCCACACAGTGATTACCACACCTTCTTTTTAAAATGACTGCATTTCCCCTGCAATAACACTAGCAATAAAGGATTGACTCCCTGGTACATGCACCATTCACAATTCATGGTGCTATGTGTAGATTTTGCCATTAACACTAGAAAATTTGGGAGCAGTTTCAAAAGTAAATGTAAAGAAACCCTCCCTGTGTTTTAAACTTTCTAATGGTGTCTTCATGAGTTTTTGAGGTGATTAATAAATAAGTGCTAATTTGCATTAGATCAGCTCAGGAGGCACAAAGGGATATTTCAAATGGCAGCAGGATTCCTACAGAGAACATGCACAAACTGTGGTCCAACTGGCCAAGCACAGCCACTAGTTATGTACTGTGGCTGCCAGGCTTCTGCAGGCCCACACAGGTTGCAAAAGTGGGAGACTTTATGAATCCCTGGTAGCCTTCCATATGTGGCTGGTGGCAAGCTAGCTCCACCTTAATGAACCTAAAACAGGCCTGTGAAAAAAATTCAACTGCACACTGCTCATTCATGGTGTCCTGGCTTATTTAACACCATGGCTTTAATGATACATGCAAAGCAGGCCACTAGATGCTAAAACAAAACGGCAAAAAGGTACCAAGACAAATGATTCTTTAAGTAATAAGAATGGGGATCATGGGATAAAAGGGCTAACATATGGGGATTATGTCAACAACACACAGCATCTAAGCTGAATTTCAAATCAAATGCTAACTTGTATCCTAAACTGTGACATTTTCTATGCCCGTGTGGCATCAGATTCCTTGGGGATGGAGGAGTCGGTGGTAGCAATGCTCCTTCAGCTGCAGCATTTTTTCGAACACTTTGCGGCGAAACTCCCACTTCAGGACCTGGAAAAAAAGAGAGAGCAAATTTTAGGTGAACACGACAAATACTTATCACACTTATGACTCCCCAATTTCAAACTAGAGTTGATAATTTAAAAAATACATGAATGGATTCTTAAATAACAAGTATTTATTTAAATATATTTTAAAAATGTCCAGTAGCACCTTAGAGACCAACTAAGTTTGTTCTTGGTATGAGCTTTCGTGTGCATGCACACTTCTTCAGATACACTGAAACAGAAGTCACCAGACCCTTATATATTGTGGGAGGGTGGGGTGGGGTTTTTCTCAGGAGGGTGGTAGGAGATAGGTGATTGATTTAATGGGCATAGTAAACCTGTGGGCGACTGTTAACGACTGCAATTAGTCCTACAGGAAACTACAGTCCTACAGATGACCAAAAATAGCTTTAGCATATGTAATGAGACAAGAATCCAATATCTCTATTAAGATCAGGTCTCTCCATGGTTTTCAGTTTAGTGATAAGTTGTAATTCAGCAACTTCTCTTTCAAGTCTGTTTCTGAGATTCTTTTGTAATAAGACAGCTGCTTTGAGATCCTGTACTGAATGTCCTGGGAGACTAAAGTGTTCTCCTACTGGCTCCTACTGGTATTCATTTATTTATTTTAAAAACACACTAAATGTTGTTGAAAGATCAAAACAGACTTTTGGCCCTGGCATGAACATAGCAAGCCTTTGGTAACTAGCATCCTCAAACTGAAGTCAGACAAGGAAATAGGTTTGTGAAAACTAGAGAACTAACGCATGTGAAAATTGGCATGCTTAACACATTCTTTCAGCTGATACTATGGAGATGTAAGAAATATTTCAGTAATTGGCCAATGTCATTTGTCTGTATGCTTTGTGGACATCCTTAATAGTAATATTGGGAGATATTCCTGCAATCTGAAGATTCTCCAAATATGGAAAATGTCTCCTGAAATGTACTAAATGCCTTGTTCTCCAGACACAGAAAATGCACACACTATTAGGTATAGATATTTTATGTTATTACTGACTCACTTCTAGAGAAAGAATATTCAGATGGAGGGATTTGTAAAAAGTTGGAAATGAATTCCTAGAAAAATTCTCTCCTAAGCTCTAGACACAGCAGCTCTCTATCCCTAAATCTGTCTCCTGACTACCTCAACTCCGTTTTTTAAAAAGAACACAGCAAGAGCTCCTTAGGATGCTCATTGCTTTTTACCAAATAATGGAAGTCCACAAGAACATCCTTCTCAAAATACACACAAATGTAAAGCAGCCACTGATGTCACCTTTAATATAGCAGCGTTCAAGTAATTTGTTGGCATTTGTTAAATGTTGAAAACATGTTTTTAGTGTTTGGTTAGTATGTAGTTTTTAATCACAGTTCATAGTATACGCGGGTGGCGTGTGGTCTAAACCACAGAGCCTTGGGCTTGCTGATTGGAAGGTCAGCGGTTCGAATCCCTGTTACGGGGTGAGCTCGTTGTTGCTCGGTCTCTGCTCCTGCCAACCTAGCAGTTCGAAAGCATGTCAAGTGCAAGTAGATAAATAGGTACCACTCTGGCGGGAAGGTAAATGGTGTTTCTGTGTGCTGCTCTGGTTCGCCAGAAGCAGCTTAGTCATGCTGGCCACATGACATGTATGCTAGCTCTCTCGGCCAGTAAAGCGAGATGAGCGCCGCAACGCCAGAGTCGTCCGCGACTGGACCTAATGGTCAGGGGTCCCTTTACCTTTTACCATAGTATTATAGAGCTGGAAGGGACCATGATGGTCATCTAGTCCAACTCCCTGCAATGCAGAAATGTTTTACCCAACATGGGGCTCAAACCCACAACCTTGAGATTAAGAGTCTCATGCTCTACCAACTGAGTTATCCCAGGTAAGTTTCAATTTTAAGTTTTATTCTTATTAAGAAACAAGAAGTACCTCCAGTGTTTAAGTTATCACTGAACAGCTGAAACCAGCTACCACTGTATAATAGTTGCAAGACTTTAAAAGCACTGGGCCAGTGTATATTCTTCAGGACATCTTTGATACTGACTCTCTGTTTTTACACCTTTAACAGACACGTTTAGAAACAAAGAAATGTTAAAAAATATTTAAACTTTTTTGTTGTCTGGTAAACATTTACCTACTAAATCTTCACGAGATGCAGCAGAACGTGGGGTACTTGTTCCGGGTTCTATCTTTAATGAAAGCCTGCATTTAGAAACAACCACAAAAAGTTTTGCCTATAACACAATATAGGTGGGAACCGGTAGACAATGCTTTTTCATGTATTCATATGCTATACACCACCCTGGGGTCTATTTAGAGGGAAAATGGGTTAGAAATACTTTTATTAAACAATTGAAACATGTAAGTTAGTCAGGACTAACAAATCATTTTCCCATGGATAATTATTTGAAGACTTTGGTTGCTACCTATGGCTTATCTTTAAATTAGAATCAAGGGAGATGCAAAGCAGATTACAATTCAAGGAGCTCCCAAAAATTCCAAATGGTCATGAAACTAAGGGATTGCTCTTGCCTTCATTTCTTGTTCTTTATGAAATACCAAAAGCGGCTTGGTCATGTTGGCCACATGACCCAGAAAAACTATCTGCGGACAAATGCTAGCTCCCTCAGCCTGTAAAGCGAGATGAGCGCCGCAACCCCAGAGTCGTCTGCGACTGGACTTAATTGTCAGGGGTCCTTTACCTTTATGAAATATTACCTAGCTTTAAAAGCAAAAACAATTGTTATATTCTAATGTACTCGATTTTATACTTACTTATAATTGTCATCTTCCACAAACTTCTGAAGTTCTTCTATATACTGAACAGAATTCAAGTATTTTTGAACATGAGGCAACACAGGAATATCTAGACAGCAAGCAAAATGTAATCAGCACTTTGGCATCCTTTACCAAGAGCTGACTTTCGCACGTGTATTTTTTTTAATTGCTTATCCCATCCAATAGATGTACTACATCTTATTACTTCCTTAAAATACGCAATTAACACCTCATGCTTCTCACACCCCATTAATTTCTGGGCAACAAAATACATTATGCCATCCTTCAAAAAGATAAAACAAATGCAAACAAAAGCAGGGAACTGTCGATTAACCGCACTAATGTATGGAAAAACACACTATAATGGACAATGGATGTTATTCTGTTGTGGTACTAACTCCTAGAGGGGTAGCCAGTCTAGTCTACTGCAGCAAAACGAAGGGTGGAATTCAAACATTCTGTCCCAAAGGTCCGCATAAACAAACAGATTTTCAACCATCACTTAAGTATATAATAATATACTTGATAAACTACTACTACAACTAAGGAAGCATGCCTAACGCCTGATCTGTGCTCTAGGTGTCCTTTCACCTGCCTCTACTTTCCTCCACTACCATGGAAGCCCCTGCTCCACCCACAGAAGGCTCAAGGTATTTTGGAGGTACTGTGCCGCCAGCAGTAAACAAGTGCAAGGCTTTGAAATGGGACATTGTGAGGGTGAGGTGGAGCGAGGTCAGTCAAGGATCCATTGGACAAGTGAGGGTCCTGATCTGGGTCCTTCTCTTGCACCACCCTAGAACTGCCACGGGAAAGGGAAAAAAAGACTATTCCTCTCTCTACATTCTGCTGTAATTAACCAGAGCCAGTAGGGCTTTGGAAGAGGTGTTGGCTCTGCCACTCCAAATGTCCCCAGAGTCGGGTAAAACTTGCCTTGTGAGTGTTATGCTCCATTAGGAGGGAACTCTTGCATTTGATGGGTAGCTGACCCCAGAACATAGGTGATTAGAATTAATAATAATAATACTAATAATAATAATAAAAATAATAATTTATTATTTATACCCCGCCCATCTGGCTGGGCCTCCCCAGCCACTCTGAGCGGCTTCCATAAAAACCAAAAATACAGTAAAATATCACACGTTAAAAACTTCCCTGAACAGGGCTGCCTTAAGAATGTCAGGCAGTTGTTTATCGCTTTGACATCTGCTGGAAGGGCGTTCCACAGGGCGGGCGCCACTACCGAGAAGGCTCTCTGCCTGGTTCCCTGTAGCTTTGCTTCTCGCAATGAGGGAACCGCCAGAAGACCCTCGGCGCTGGACCTCAGCGTCCGGGCAGAATGATGGGGGTGGAGTCGCTCCTTCAGGTATACTGGACCGAGGCCGTTTAGGGCTTTAAAGGTCAGCACCAACACTTTGAATTGTGCTCGGAAACATACTGGGAGCCAATGTAGGTCTTTCAAGACCGGTGTTATATGGTCTCGGCGGCCGCTCCCAGTCACCAGTCTAGCTGCCGCATTCTGGATTAGTTGTAGTTTCCGAGTCACCTTCAAAGGTAGCCCCACGTAGAGTGCATTGCAGTAGTCCAAGCGGGAGATAACCAGAGCAATGGATTTTATATTCAGAGAACCTTATTCAGTGATTAATTACAATGCTGCAGTATAAATGCAAAGCAACTTACCATATTCACATGACTGCTGTAAGTCTGAAATTATTCTGAGTATGTTATTCATTAAGTTTGATCTCTGCTCATTTTCCAAAATACTCCCTGTCGATGGGTATGCCGAGTCAATGTATGTCAGATCTGAGAGATAAATACCTGGACAACATAAGATCACACACAAAAAAAGATTTTTTGTTTTGGTCAACAAAATCCAAAGTGTTTAGCATTGTATCCAATGCTGCTGTTTCAGAGGCACAGCCAATTTTCCGTTGCACAATGGAACTTTCCTCTTCTCCTCCGCTTGTGCTGGAGGACCCTCCAGAGCAGATTTTAAGGGTGTGCAAGGAAAAGAGAGGGAAAGTCCCATTGCGTAAACACAACTCTGTGTGTCCAGTGTTGGATATAATCCATAACCAGAAGCATATCCTTTCAGTTGTGCTTTAAGATGGAGAACAAGTGGCAAGGCACTGAAGATATGAGGAACATGTAGCTTTGCCATATCTGAAAACTGAATGCTGTTACAAGGGTATAAGGTTTCATATACTTAAAAGCATGTTTACAAATCAACAGGTTAAAAGTATTTGGTTAACGGGCATTTATTTTCCCTTCAACCTTATTTTTAAATCAATAGTATTTGCTACATCCAGGTTAAGGGGTGATATGATAGCCATGTTCAAATATATAAAAGGATGTCACATAGAGGAGGGAGAAAGGTTGTTTTCTGCTGCTCCGGAGAAGCGGACACGGAGCAATGGATCCAAACTACAAGAAAGAAGATTCCACCTAAACATTAGGAAGAACTTCCTGACAGTAAGAGCTGTTTGACAGTGGAATTTGCTTCCAAGGAGCGTGGTGGAGTCTCCTTCTTTGGAGGTCTTTAAGCAGAGGCTTGACAACCATATGTAAGGAGTGCTCTGATGGTGTTTCCTGCTTGGCAGGGGGTTGGACTCGATGGCCCTTGTGGTCTCTTCCAACTCTATGATTCTATGATTCTACTTACTCCTTCCCTGATTTTCAAGTAGCAAAGAACTGGGTTTGATGGTTGATCATGTGGTTCGGTTTGCATTTTAAAGCAAAGCTACCTAATTTGCACTTCTCTGAATTTCACAATGAAGTTCTCAAACAAACAACAATGTGATGAGTATATTAAAGGTAAAGGGGACCCTTAACCATTAGGTCCAGTCGTGACCGACTCTAGGATTGTGGCACTCATCTCACTTTATTGGCCGATGGAGCCGGCATACAGCTTCCAGGTCATGTGGTCAGCATGACTAAGCTGCTTCTGGCGAACAAGAGCAGCGCATGGAAACGTCGTTTACCTTCCTGCTGGAGCGGTACCTATTTATCTACTTGCACTTTGAGGTGATTTCGAACTGCTAGGTTGGCAGGAGCAGGGACTGAGCAATGGGAGCTCACCCCGTCGCGGGGATTCGAGCAGCCAACCTTCTGATCGGCAAGACCTAGGCTCTGTGGTTTAACCCACAGTGCCACCTGTGTCCCTTGATGTGTATATTAGGGAAATGTAAATAAAACACAAATTTTAGTGAAAATAACAAAAAAATGCATATTAGAAAAAATATCTATAAAACTATGTATTATTAGGCAAAACTGCAAACAAAAATGTGCATATTAGGATAACTGTGCACTATATGCTTGAGAGGTTTTGTGAATACTTTAAAAAAATCACAAAGTGATGCAGAAATGTAAAGAACTGATTGGAAAAATGAGAAAGGGAAAGAACCAAAACTGACAGATTTGAACGCCGCTTGATCTTGCCAGAAGTGATCTTCTTGAACTGATCCTTTGCCCTGAAATATTCTTCCAAGGCTTCAATGTTACAATAAGGTTCTTCCAAAGCGCTAACCTTATATCAAAAGGTCTGCTAGGAAAATTGCAAACTAGATTGGTTGGATAAACAAAGCGTCATCAGTCCTCACTGCCTGACTGACTACAATGCTGCAATTGTATACTGCCAGTCCAACATGAAGTCAGGCTTTAGTTTTACTCTCTGAATTAAAGTTACAGATAGGTAGCCGTGTTGGTCTGCCATAGTCAAAACAAAAAAACTTCCTTCCAGTAGCACCTTAAAGACCAACTAAGTTAGTTCTTGGTATGAGCTTTCGTGTGCATGCACACTTCTTCAGATACATATGTATCTGAAGAAGTGTGCATGCACACGAAAGCTCATACCAAGAACTAACTTAGTTGGTCTTTAAGGTGCTACTGGAAGGAAGTTTTTTTGTTTTGTCTCTGAATTAAAGTAATTATTCTTAGAAATGCATCTATGGTGACTTGGCGAGTTTGCCTACATCTAAGTTAAGTTGGGGAACTAAAGTACTTAAAAATAAGGTTTGCTCTGCTCTTCTACATTCTGAGAGTTATTATGTGCCACACTGTAAAAATAAATGCTTGCTACAGATAATTAAAAACTGCTCTGATTTGCATTGATTCTAAATAACCACGAACTTCATAAATTGTACTTGCAGAACTTTAAGCTTTTGAAGTATTCAGGTACTGTAGTTAAACAGAAAACGATGCAGAAGGGGGGCACCTTTGAGACATGGTGGGGTGCCTTGAATTTGTTCATTATCTCTGTCTGGTTGTTGAGTTTAAAGATTTGGCAGAATGATGGCAGCCAATGTAGGTAAGTTCAATGGTAAAATTAAATTACAAGTAAGATTTGCAGGTTTCTAGCATGAAGTTCATGCAATTGTTTACCTTGCCTACATAGATATTTAGAATAAAACACTAAGATAATTGCTATAAAAATTAAGTGTTTTATTTTCCTCTCAAAATACTGTAAAACTGTTAACTGGCATGTGACTCTTTCTTATATACTAATGAAAAGTCCAACCCTCTCCCTTCTAACATTCCTCCATGTATGCAACATTCGCAAAAAGAATTAACATTATCTTCTCTTTTATTGATTACCACTGTAGTGAAGAACTGTTTCTTATTAAATAAACTTAAAGAACTGAAGGTGACATTCTGGTCTGCATTCTTCAGGACTGTAACTGCTTCATTTTACTGTTAAATTCACTCAGCCTGTTTCTTTCATTTCTGGGAACACAAAAGTGAGTTTACCAGCCTGACAATCTCCAGTCATAACTAAGCTTACTACTGCAACAACTCGACAAGCATCTTTAGTCTGCACAGTGAAATATTTTGCAATTGCCCAAACTTTTCTTATTGTTTCTCCATCTGCTGCCCTCCCTTAAACCAGCAGACAATCTCTCCTTGTTCATACTCTGGTTCCCCCCCTCCCTCTCCCCCTCCTCCCCCCCTGCCAGTTTTCTCCTTTTTCCAAAGGTTGTGGGTAGGAAATCCTTCGGAGTCTTCCCCCGCCTCCTGTTCTCCAGTGACATCATATATGGGCTGACTGCTTTAAGTCTAGGCATGCGTTTGTTTAAGAAACACACCCAAGTGTGCAGTATATGGAAGCAAGGTCTACTGTTGCTGGCTAGGGCATTTCAGCATGCAAAGGCAAGGCAAAGCAGCTTCAAAACATCTCCATCTTTCCTGGAGCAGAAGAAAATGATTTTGATATGTGGTTCTCTTATTAAACCAAATGGGGTGATACGTATTCGGATGTAATATATGGCAAGAGAAAGCAGCCGTTCTCCCTAGAACGACGCAGATTGCCAGACAATTGTTCTGGCACCAGGAGGAGAATCTACGCAAAAGGGGTCTGTGGATTTTTATGCTCCTTCAGAAGAAAAAGCCATTACAAGGTCGGTGTCTATACATTTTCTTTGTTGTCAAACGGCACACAACTTTTCTGTAGTTATTTCAGATTGTAGATTACATATGGATGGGTCTGCTGCTACATTTTCTGTGCTGCCAAAATTCATACATGCTAATGCACACGGTTTAGTTTTTTCTTTTATTGAATCCAATAAATTTTTAGGGTGCTCCATTACAAGTATAAGGTGTAATGTTCTTGACTGCATTGTTTCATGTTTCTACAAGAGGGAAGGAAATCCCTCACTCACCAACATTCAGAAAAGTTGGCTGATGGTGATCATGAAAAACAATTGTACTACTTGATCAGCACAACAAAAAGGATTTTCTTAGCATTCCTTACTAAAACATTGACAGTCCTCCTAAAAGAAAATGAAACTAATCAAGAAGTACCCCTGAAATGGTGTCACAGGCTTCTCCCCAAATATATTGCTAGGAGAATCTACAATTAAAGCCTTAACTTGCACTTTTCCTATTGATAAATCACTATTCCTGCTGTACACCCAAATGGACATTTTGATCAGGGGCTCTCATTAAAACTTGGATTTTCCATTGCCATTTAACACTTTCTTATTCATGGAATAGCTTTTACTGTCTTATGACAGTGTTAACCTGAAGGAATTTACTGCTTGAAAAACTAAAAAATTGCATGACCAGCCCTGAATGTGAAAAAGTAAACCCAGCGTAAGTTGTTAGTGATCCAGCTACAAGTATTAGTTTTGAAAGTGTATAGCTGAAGATTACCCAAAAGCTGTAATCTACATGGAACATCACAAAGAGCAACAGCTGACTATGAACCCTGGATTCACAGTAACAGTGATGTTCCATGTTACAGTGGAGTAGATTAATAACACAATTTGCAGATGAAAGTAACAGCCTGGCTTCAATAACTAGCTCTTAAAATGATTGCATTTTAGAATCATAGTACATAAAACTAATACATGTAGTAGACAGTAGCTCAAATTAGTATCAAATGTTTATTCAGACAAAAGCAGCATACTTCCTAAATTCATTAGGACATCTAGCTTGGGAACAAGGTTGTCTCTGGGTCTAGGGTCACCAATATTCACACAGTCAGCACTGATGGTAATAAATGGACAACAGTTTATTTCCACATTTCGTGTATGAAAAGCAATTTCGGAGCCTTAAGCAACTACTAATGACTCCAAGAATTACTATGAAGTCATTTCAGGAGTTTTTTATTAGCCATACTTTAAAATGTGGGTTCCTGTGTTATTTAAACTCCATAACTTTTAAGTACTTTAATAGTGGTTTTAAAGGTGATTTAAAAGAATATATTCTTTAAAATATGCCGATTAAGTCTGGAATATGCCAATACAAGAGCACACATTTTTGCTGTTAGTAAAAATGAGCTTTCAACATTATTTTCCTTGAAGCTACTGCTATTTAGTTGCAGTAGATGCTCATTTCAACTTTGACACTGGCTGTGATTCAGGGACTTTCCTCAATGTAATCTTTGAAAGATAAAGAAATCCAAGTACTGGCTATTTCATAGCTGACAATGGGAAACCTATGTTTGTACTTGCGGTAACTCATTTGTTGGATAGCTGCCATCATGTGGAAAGAAGCCCAGTTCATTTCAGCAGAATGTACTTTCGCATAACCAACACAAAACAACAAAACAAATAATCAATGTAGGACATAGACTGGTCTTCCCAAACATTTCCTCTTGAACATGAAACTGCACATAGCTATGAACAGCTTTCCTAAACTCCACCTGATAGTGTAGGATTAAGAACAGCAGTTGCTGGAAAAGGAATGCAAGAACAAAATGCATGTGTCCATGGATTGCAGCCTATGAATTTTAGGATCAATTTAGTTCCAGTACTTTGAAAGTGAGATGAACCATTTCTGCCCAAGAAGACTTAAAAATCAACACTCTTAACCAAACTTTGATGTCAACACACATGTGATTAACACAATTTAACATGGCACTACTGAGATTAGGATTCTGTACTTAAATGTCTGCAATTTACAGTTTATTTTGGACTACAATATTCTGGCAAGGATTGGGATGTTCAGCATATTCAAAATGTTTGCCAGATTCAGTGGTGCACAAAGATATGAGAAATTGAAATGGTTCTGTGTATAGCAGACTGAATAAGAGACATACATTGCAACTTAGGGTCCACACCTAAGATTTTTGTATGCAAATATGAAAACCACCATTCAAGTAACAAATGACTTTTTTGTACACATGTCAAAATATGCTAAAATAACATTCCCTTGCAACCCATTTATGAAAGGTACAGTTTCAACAATACAGTACTGTGAAAATTAATCAATCTTGAGCAGATGCCTTTGTTCCACTATGTCAATTCAGCTAGGCTGGCTTTGCTTTAAAAACAAAACTTTACTTGTTACTAATGTATAGAAAGTTCAGTGAGAAAAAGCAAGTTTCCTCAATTGCCTTTAAAGAAGTAGCTATGTTGCTTTAAGTAAAGTGTTGCTCACAATACCCATCTGAACTCATCTAGAAAAGTTAGAAAGTAAGAAATATAAATACACTGGCCTGCTTTGTTTCCATAATAATACAATGTGTTACTGAACAATTCACATTCGGTAGGTTAACTTCAGGACATAAAGGCTCAGTTGCCTTGGTAGGTGGTGGTAGAGGTTTTTAAGCAGAGGCTGGGTGATGCAGCAGGTTTTTTTTTCTATATTGGAGCAGAGAACCTTTGGAGGACACACAATGATAACATACATTATACACTAATAAATTAAGCACACGGTAGAAAACAGGGTTACAGAATGGATTTCCTCACACTGACAAGGCACTTGAGGAAGCAAGTCACACAGCAGCGCTGTGTCCATTATATAATCACTAAGAGCAATCTTAATTCTTTGAGTGCTAGTTGAACCAAAATGGTGCCAGTCATACATATGGAGGCATGGGGCAACCCCCAAGGTTTATAAAAGAATAAAAAAATAATGAGGGGGAAATCCCACAGGACTCCCCCCTCCAACCAACTTTCCAATGAGGACTGATCATCTTTTATTGGCCACAGAATACTGACTGACTGTTGGAAGGGAGAAAAAATCTGTCAGGAAGGGGAAATGGAACTGAGCATTCTGAACAGGAGCACTTCAACATTTTGCTGCAGGTTCCACTTATCTGAGAACAGAGAAGGGAAATAAACATAAGGAAAATTTCAGAGATATTATGTGGGGAAAATGAGGGAGTTCTCTTACGATGGAATGTTTAGGGGTTCATAAGCAATAGCTTCCTTGAAGTCACCAATGCCTAAAGCCATGAAAAACATTAAGCACTGTCCCCATGGGTTCTTATTTGATGCATACATCAAAGTACTTTCATGTCTGAATATTGTATGCATAATGTACACCCATGGGCAAATGGATCTGTCCAATAGCTGCTACTGTAAGCGATAGGTTGTAGCCAAAACTGGTTTTTGCTTGATCCAGAACCTTAGTCTTCGAAAAGTCTAGAAATTTTCTTCCAAGTACCCAGAAGGGAACATCTTAACAAATACTTATGGTAGTAGTATCTCATAAACCCATTAAGTACTGAAGCCAGCCTCAGCTGGAAGCAAACTAGATATGTTTGTTGAAACACTCAAAGAACTCTAAGAATTGCTTGCAGAAGCTATGCTGGTTCTGCTTTAGCAAG
The DNA here is from genome assembly GCF_964234715.1 of Podarcis melisellensis. Taxonomy (NCBI): domain Eukaryota; kingdom Metazoa; phylum Chordata; class Lepidosauria; order Squamata; family Lacertidae; genus Podarcis; species Podarcis melisellensis. The sequence continues at coordinate 94,040,390 of NC_138538.1, forward strand.
ACTTCTTATTCTATTATATGCTTGGTCATTCTATCTTTAACAGTACTTTCCACTTTTCCCAGAATAGATGTTAAGTTAACCAGCCTGTAATTACCAGGAAACTCCATGGATCCCTTTTTAAAAACTGGTGTTACATTGGCCACTTTGCAAACCTCAGCTATGGAGGCTGGTCTGAGGTACTATTTATATATTTTTACTGGAAGACCAGCAATTCTACATTTAAGTTGCTTAAGGACTCTCAGGTGGATGTCATCTGGACCCAGTGAATTTGTCATTTTTAAAAGGTGTAATAAGGCCTAGAACTTTGTCTCTTGTCAGCACTATCTGTCTCAGTTCCTCAGGCTCTCTTCCTGTGATAATTAGTTCCAGAACAGGGATCTGTTGTTGGCAATGTGCTTCTCAAATTCATTTTTTAGTATCCATTATGGTCCACCTATATTTATTTGCCAAAGTTTGTGTTCAGTTTTGTTCTTCTCATTTCAACAAGACTTTCATTTTTAAAGGAAACTGGTCTTTAATACCTTCTTTTGACTCTGCTTGTTAATCATGCAATCATCCTCTTGGCAAAGTGGTACATTCTTGATCCATGGTATACATTCTTGCTGAGCTACTATTGTGGCTCTAACTCCCAGTTATTCTACATTTTGGCCCTCTTGCCTTTGCCTTTCACCTTTCCCCTTGCCAATCTCACCATTTGGGGGAAGACTGAAAACTGAATTTGATAGCATTATAGCTATGGTTCTATGGCCAACTGTTCTTTTACACACACACACACACACACACACACACACACACACACACTTTTGCCATTACAATAAAAAACCTAATCTAAACAAGAAATAGTAGAAGAGAAAAAGAGCTATCAGAATACAGAGTCCTCTCTCATAGATATATCCTAACTTTTATCCCGTACAGAGAAGACTGAACCCTCCCATCTCTCACCTGGCAGCATTTGTCTCTTCTTCCAAGCCTCTCATCCTGGGAGATCTCCGCTTCCCTGCTTGGAAGTGGCTAGTCATGCTGGGCTTGCAAACAGGTCCCCCAAAGTGATTAACCCACAAACAATTTATTATACTTTCCTGCCCATCTACACATACCTATGTTAGCCAGAACTACTTCACATGCTTCAAATATGAAGCAAAATGGTTGGAAGCAATTGTCTTCGTCTATCCCACAGAAGTGCCTCAAGATCATGCTACTTGCCTGTTTGGCCCTGAAGTACTAGATTATTTGATGCTGAAGCAGCTCCAATGCAACACTGCCAAATAGTGATGCAAATGGTCTTAGTGCTTTGAATAATGGGGAAAATCTACAGAACCACCATATAGCAACCATTAGACTGAGGGAGAGGCTGGTGAATCCAGGAAGGAGTTACTGCAAGGTCACCTTCAGATTCACCTTCATAGAATCCTAGAAGCCTATTGCTAGTATTATCTCTAAATAGTTGTCAATCTATTAGATTTCTCCTGCATTTTAAAGCCGTTCCAAGTCACGTTTTATAGCATTACTACTGCCCAATAGCTCATATTTTAGTTGACTGATCTATTTGTGGTGCAAATATATAACATGATTTCCTTCCCCCCTTATTTTCTTTTACTGGGAATACAGTATGACCCAGTTTGGAGGGGATAACACCCTACAGAAATCTTAGTTCTCTATCCTTGGTGACTGATGGATTTGACAGTATTTTTAATAAAAGGACCTTAACAATAATTGATTAATTTTGTTTTTTCCATTTAGCTTACTTGAAAATGAAGGCATTCTCATGGACTTTGAGTTTGCTGTTACTTCTGTTACTACCAAATGGACACTGCACAAAACAGCTGAAACTCAAAAACACTCTCAGACGAAACCCACGTTCTGCAGAAGGGGGAGAGGAAGGGAAAAAGTGTGGCTATACATTTATTGTCCCTGAACAAAAAATAACCGGACCAATTTGTGTCAACACCAAAGGGCCAGGAGCAGAGAACAAAAAAGATGAAATTACCAGAATGGACATTGAGAATCTGAAGGATGTATTATCCAAACAAAAGAGAGAGATTGATCTCTTGCAGCTAGTGGTGGATGTAGATGGGAATATAGTGAATGAAGTAAAACTGTTGAGAAAAGAGAGCCGCAACATGAATTCCAGGGTAACTCAGCTGTACATGCAACTTCTGCATGAGATAATCCGCAAACGGGACAATTCACTTGAGCTTTCCCAGCTGGAAAACAAAATCCTCAATGTCACAACTGAAATGCTGAAGATGACTACAAGGTACAGAGAACTGGAAGTGAAATATGCAACACTAACCGATCTTGTAAACAATCAGTCAGTCGTCATCTCACTGCTGGAAGAGCAATGCCTGCGGATATTCTCTCGCCAGGACACACACGGCTCTCCTCCTCTAGTTCAAGTGGTGCCTCACCACATTCCTAACAGTCAACAATACACTCCTGGGCTCCTGGGAAGTAATGAAATTCAAAGAGATCCAGGCTACCCTAGAGACAGAGATGTAAGGCCGCCCCCTGATCCGGCTACTTCTCCTACAAAAAGCCCTTTCAGGATCCCACCGTTAACTTTAATCAATGAAGGTAAGACATTTACTGCTATTTCTAGAACTATTATCTATGAACCTTTGGGGTGGGGGCTTCTCAGACAATCTGAAGACTTCTGGTTGGTGACTGTGAAGAAAACACAAACGAAAGACAAAAATCATTGCAGAATGCTCTTATACTCAGATGGCCAGTTTTCACCCAAAAGCCTTTGTCCCACAAGCCTGCTTCTTTCAGCTAGGAATGGCCAAATGAAACCTTTTCAAAAGGGTGCCGACCAACTTATGGAACTGTATGAAGAGTGTTCTGACCTAAGAGACTGCAGTTTTGTCATGCTCTTTGTTAAAGAAAGTAGCATGGGCCATTTTCTCGTCCCCTTTACCTACTTCATATCTTCTAGCAGCTTTAAGCAGTTACATTCCAGCAGCACACTGTACGCAATGTAGGTCTCAGTCCAGTGCCTGAGACCATTTACTCACAGCAAAAGCTTTGTTTGTATAACATGTTTTTGTATACAGGCAATGGCTGCAAGTTTCTACCCTGGTAAAATCTACAAAATATTGTTGAGGGTGTGCTATGTAATCAAGCTTTCAAGTTATTTTTTTCTAAAAACAAAAGGCTAAATTTATTTCAATGCTGACAAATTATTCAGACAATTGTAAACTACAGGACTAAAACTATCATCCATTTGTAGAGGCCTGACATTTCTGCAACTGATATAGATTATATGGACAACAAAGTTAAGAGAGAATTTGAAACAGAGATCAATATTACTGTTCTCGAAAGGTAACTATCTAGCTGCTATAATTTAAAGGGTATTGGAAGATTATGGTTCAATATATATATATATATATATATATATATATATATATATATATATATATATATATATATATATATGCTTTCGTAGATTTTCACGGGTACAGGAATGCAGGTTTTGGTGTCCTCGGGTGTCTTCCAGTGTAAAAGTTGGGGTGTCTAGGCGACGTTTCGACGAGGTCTCACTCGTCATCTTCAGGCTGGTGCTTTCGGCTTCTTGTTACTGGAACAGAGCAGGATCTCAGTGTTTGAGTTCCTATAAATACTGTTGAGGGGGTGTGGTGTATAGCCTCCAATGTTCTGGGCAGAGAGGAAGTTCCCAGGCTAGTGTGCCTTTTCTTCTTTTGTTCCTTAATTACTTGAGGGATATCTTGAGTGATTTCTTGAGTGATATCCTGAGTACCACTTAGGTGGGTCATTAGGTGTGGATTAGTTGCTAAAGTCTTTGTGTCTTGACCTCTTGAACTTTGTGAAGAGTTTTTCTGAGAAGATGGCTGTACTGCACTTAGTTGTGCTCTGGCTTGGCTTCGTGTATAGGGGCGAGCTGTGGTTTTGTGGCCTGTGTCAGCCAGATCTGTGTAGGGATTGCAGGGGGGTGCAGCATCCGGAGGTGCCACCATGGTTTGGCTACTGGATGGTGTCTGTAATTTATCTGTGGAGAGGGTCTGGGTTTGGGTCTGGTGTGGTTGATTGGTGATGGCGTTCTGTGTGCCTCTGGATCTGGTGTCAGTTTTTGTGGGGAGGGCTAATTTCCAGATGTCTGGCAAGCGGGATGTGTCGTCACGCTTGTTCATGTTGTGAGGGTGTTTCTCTATCTCGATGGCTTCCATGATTATTCTCTTGTGGTGATGTTCCATGTTAAAGAGCAATTTGGAATCTGCAAAATTAATTTCGTGTCCTGTTTCTTTCATGTGTTGGAAAAGAGAGGAAGTTTTTTCTTCTTTTTTGACGGCATTCTTGTGTTCTGCGATACGTGCATTTATTCGTCTGTTTGTTTGTCCAATGTACGTGGCTGGGCAGACTTTGCAGGGTATTTCATAGACCCCTTGGTTTTCCAACTGGATTTTATCCTTGGGGTTTCTGAGGATATTGGCTAATTTTTGGTTGGTGCAAAAGGCTGTTTTGATATTGTGTTTATGGAGGATTTTGCTAATTTTATCTGTAGTGCCCTTGATATAAGGAAGGAGGGCCATGCCATTGTTTTCTTCTGTGTCTTGGTTTTTGGGGGGTGTTTCTTTTTGGATTAGCTTCGTAACCCTGTTTTGCTGGTATCCATTGGCAATTAACACATTTGAGAGATTCTGTAACTCAGTTGTCAAGTGGTCTTTGTCAGCCAGGCGTTTGGTTCTGGAGATGAGAGTCTTGGCTACGGAGTTTATTTGTGCAGGGTGGTGGTGTGATTGTGCATGTAAGTAGCGGTTGGTGTGTGTTTTTTTCCGGTAGATAGTGTGTCCTAGGGAGCCATCAGGTTTTTTGTAGATTAGGACGTCAAGGAAGGGAAGTTGGTTGTTGGCTTCTATTTCCATAGTGAATTGTATTTTGGGGTGTAGGCTGTTGAGATGTGTGAGGAAGCTATCCAGTTTTTCCTTCCCGTGTGGCCAAATTACAAAGGTGTCGTCAACATATCTGAGCCAAAGTTTGGGTTTGTGTTCTGACTTGTCTAAAGCATTGGTTTCAAAGTGTTCCATGTACAGGTTTGCGATGACCGGTGAGAGGGGTGATCCCATAGGTGCTCCTTCTATCTGTTTGTATCTTTGACCATTGTGGATGAAGCACGTGTTGTTTAGGCAGTGGTTGGTCAGGTCCAAGATGTATTCGGGGGGATTGTATTTGTTTTGAATGGCTGTCAAGGCTTCATTAATGGGCACTTGTGTGAAGAGAGATACAACTGCAATCCCTACACAGATCTGGCTGACACAGGCCACAAAACCACAGCTCGCCCCTATACACGAAGCCAAGCCAGAGCACAACTAAGTGCAGTACAGCCATCTTCTCAGAAAAACTCTTCACAAAGTTCAAGAGGTCAAGACACAAAGACTTTAGCAACTAATCCACACCTAATGACCCACCTAAGTGGTACTCAGGATATCACTCAAGAAATCACTCAAGATATCCCTCAAGTAATTAAGGAACAAAAGAAGAAAAGGCACACTAGCCTGGGAACTTCCTCTCTGCCCAGAACATTGGAGGCTATACACCACACCCCCTCGACAGTATTTATAGGAACTCAAACACTGAGATCCTGCTCTGTTCCAGTAACAAGAAGCCGAAAGCACCAGCCTGAAGATGACGAGTGAGACCTCGTCGAAACGTCGCCTAGACACCCCAACTTTTACACGGGAAGACACCCGAGGACACCAAAACCTGCATATATATATATATATATATATATATGCTTTCGTAGATTTTCACGGGTACAGGAATGCAGGTTTTGGTGTCCTCGGGTGTCTTCCCGTGTAAAAGTTGGGGTGTCTAGGCGACGTTTCGACGAGGTCTCACTCGTCATCTTCAGGCTGGTGCTTTCGGCTTCTTGTTACTGGAACAGAGCAGGATCTCAGTGTTTGAGTTCCTATAAATACTGTTGAGGGGTGTGGTGTATAGCCTCCAATGTTCTGGGCAGAGAGGAAGTTCCCAGGCTAGTGTGCCTTTTCTTCTTTTGTTCCTTAATTACTTGAGGGATATCTTGAGTGATTTCTTGAGTGATATCCTGAGTACCACTTAGGTGGGTCATTAGGTGTGGATTAGTTGCTAAAGTCTTTGTGTCTTGACCTCTTGAACTTTGTGAAGAGTTTTTCTGAGAAGATGGCTGTACTGCACTTAGTTGTGCTCTGGCTTGGCTTCGTGTATAGGGGCGAGCTGTGGTTTTGTGGCCTGTGTCAGCCAGATCTGTGTAGGGATTGCAGGGGGGTGCAGCATCCGGAGGTGCCACCATGGTTTGGCTACTGGATGGTGTCTGTAATTTATCTGTGGAGAGGGTCTGGGTTTGGGTCTGGTGTGGTTGATTGGTGATGGCGTTCTGTGTGCCTCTGGATCTGGTGTCAGTTTTTGTGGGGAGGGCTAATTTCCAGATGTCTGGCAAGCGGGATGTGTCGTCACGCTTGTTCATGTTGTGAGGGTGTTTCTCTATCTCGATGGCTTCCATGATTATTCTCTTGTGGTGATGTTCCATGTTAAAGAGCAATTTGGAATCTGCAAAATTAATTTCGTGTCCTGTTTCTTTCATGTGTTGGAAAAGAGAGGAAGTTTTTTCTTCTTTTTTGACGGCATTCTTGTGTTCTGCGATACGTGCATTTATTCGTCTGTTTGTTTGTCCAATGTACGTGGCTGGGCAGACTTTGCAGGGTATTTCATAGACCCCTTGGTTTTCCAACTGGATTTTATCCTTGGGGTTTCTGAGGATATTGGCTATTTTTTGGTTGGTGCAAAAGGCTGTTTTGATATTGTGTTTATGGAGGATTTTGCTAATTTTATCTGTAGTGCCCTTGATATAAGGAAGGAGGGCCATGCCATTGTTTTCTTCTGTGTCTTGGTTTTTGGGGGGTGTTTCTTTTTGGATTAGCTTCGTAACCCTGTTTTGCTGGTATCCATTGGCAATTAACACATTTGAGAGATTCTGTAACTCAGTTGTCAAGTGGTCTTTGTCAGCCAGGCGTTTGGTTCTGGAGATGAGAGTCTTGGCTACGGAGTTTATTTGTGCAGGGTGGTGGTGTGATTGTGCATGTAAGTAGCCAATCAACCAATCAACCACACCAGACCCAAACCCAGACCCTCTCCACAGATAAATTACAGACACCATCCAGTAGCCAAACCATGGTGGCACCTCCGGATGCTGCACCCCCCTGCAATCCCTACACAGATCTGGCTGACACAGGCCACAAAACCACAGCTCGCCCCTATACACGAAGCCAAGCCAGAGCACAACTAAGTGCAGTACAGCCATCTTCTCAGAAAAACTCTTCACAAAGTTCAAGAGGTCAAGACACAAAGACTTTAGCAACTAATCCACACCTAATGACCCACCTAAGTGGTACTCAGGATATCACTCAAGAAATCACTCAAGATATCCCTCAAGTAATTAAGGAACAAAAGAAGAAAAGGCACACTAGCCTGGGAACTTCCTCTCTGCCCAGAACATTGGAGGCTATACACCACACCCCTCAACAGTATTTATAGGAACTCAAACACTGAGATCCTGCTCTGTTCCAGTAACAAGAAGCCGAAAGCACCAGCCTGAAGATGACGAGTGAGACCTCGTCGAAACGTCGCCTAGACACCCCAACTTTTACACGGGAAGACACCCGAGGACACCAAAACCTGCATATATATATATATATATATATATATATATATATATATATATATATATAATATGACACCTCTTGATACTGATAGATACACACACACACACTATTTATTTCTGGAAAGGGTAGAAGAAGAGAATATTTAGCTAACAATCTGCTTCATTCAGCACATTCTTGATGATAATTTACTAGCAAACTGTGAAAAATAACCTGGGGATTACAAGAGCTGTAGAAAGTATCCATGAATGATATGATTTATGATACATCTGGAAGAAATTTCATTTCTGCAACAGCCAGGGTTCAAAACTCTACATTTTAAAATCTCCCATTCTTCTATCTGTGAAATCATTTCTTCTTGCATATTATATTCTTCCACAGAGAAATGCCTAGCTTTGTCTTCTGTCACAGCTGGCCATTTTGACCAGCATTCAAAGAAAAACCACATACTGAATGAAATATTGAATGAACAGCTGCTGATACAAAAAGGGATACAGTGCAAATGAAATACTAGATGTAAATAGTACTTAATTATTTGCATAATATGTAACACATTGGGAACAGAGCTAATTATTAATCAAGGTATAAGGTTGCCTAATCATACAGCAACAAAGTAACACTTTTGCCATGTGCCCCCAGAGTGCTGGAGGACACTTGCCCTTTCACATTTTAACATGGCAAACATCTTCGAATCTGGCTGCTGCATAAGTGTGAATAAACGAAACTGGGTACCAAAAGGCAGATCTCAAAAACGAATCTGTGCACAGTGTCCTGTAAACAACGCCCACTAAATTCTACATCGCTTACTTGCAGGTTGATGTGGGCAGAACTATAACCAAAGTAACACAACTACCTATTTCTCTGGCATTGTTGGGAAAGGAAATCTAATAAACAATACAATTTTAGGTCTCCTAAAATGAAGAGAGAGGGAAGAAATGGGACTCAGTGCAGGAATACCAAACACTTACTATATATACCATATTTTCCCGTTTATAAGATGCCCCCATGTATAAGATGCCCCCTATTTTGGGGGACTCACATTTAAGGAAATGGGGGGAGATGGCCCCCATGTATAATATGCCCCCTAATTTTTGACATTATTTTTAAGGGGGGGAACCTAGTCTTATACACGGAAAAATATGGCATTTCAGTTAATAATGAATATTGTTAGAAAAGTGTGCCAGTGGTGCATGTATATATCTATTTGCCCATTAGCAAAAACTTGTTAGCACTCAGTATTTCCCTCAGAAGGGCAACCTTTGAGGCCTAAGCTGGCAAGAAGAGCCTATTTCAGCTGACATACAGCACTGCTGGTGGGGTTCAGCATTAGGGCTAATATAGGGTCAAAAACTTTTCCTGGAACCTCACCATCCTGAGACAAAATTCCTAAAGAGTTAAAGCTTAAGATAGATCTTTACTTCTATCTGGAAACAGAAAAATGGAATGAGGAAAACACAGGAACGAGACCAGTGTGACCACCGTAAATGATATATGTCACAATGAATTTGGCAAAGGCATTTATTTAAGACTAGAAGGATATCTTTACAAGCTATGAATAGCTTTTGCAAAACTATTTATAATTTACTTCTCCATAAATTGATCAATAAAAAAATCCTTCAACAAGAGATGAATTTCAATACCCTCAGAGTTTTACCCATATAGAAAATTTACAATGAGGTGGAAGACATTTGTGCAAAGCTGTTCACCTCATTGTTTTATGAAGTTATTCTGAAACACGAAAAACTGGCTACAAAATAATCTGACATGGGCTAATAAGTCCTAAGAACTGAAAATAAGTTAAGTCTCACTTCCTTGTTTCTTTGTTTTCATTGCTTGAATCTGTTAATATAATAGTCTATAACTGAAATAATATACAGAATTATATTCATAAGATCTGGAAACTTCCTTCAAATGAACTGGGAGCTTAACAGGCAGGAGGCAACACGAAAATATTTTAGACATTGCTTAGCTTTCTCCCCTCTCATATTTCCCAGTGGAAAGGCATGTGCAGCAGGAGAAGGGAAATTTGAGGCTGAAACTACTAGTGAAACAATCTTCTTGTGCATTCGTTTGAGACATTCTCTTCCCTCGACTTTGAAAGATGGAAAATGTTCTACCTAAGCTGGGAAACATTGGGGAAGGGGAAGGGGAAGCTTGTCTATAGCTCAGTGGCAGGAGCACATGCTTTATTTTTCTTTATTAACTCCCAGGGTGGTTTCCAATAAAACTATAATAGAACATACCAAAATACACATAGGATAAAATCCAATGTAAAATTATTACAAATAAAGAGCAGTAAATCTGGTGACCCTAACACCAGATTGAAATCAAACAACTCAAATCACTCATAGGCCTAAAAGAAGAGGTATGCATTCATCAAACATCAGAAGCTCATTAACGATAGAGAAGGTCCTGCCCTATGTCATTGCACAGTGAGTCTTGTTCAACAGTGGGGCATTAAATAGACTTTCCTTCTAAACACAGGCCCGGGCCACTCAGTAAAGGGAAAGGAACAATGAGAGGTACCTTGGTCCTGGGTCATTCCAACTTTACAAGTCAAACCATACTTTGGGCCTAGTAATATACAGGTAGCCAATGAAGATCCTTGGATCATCCAGTCCAGTACATCATCATCTGACATATATAGGATGTAGAGACAGAGATGGGTGTCATTTATATTGGTTACACCAAGCCCCACCACAACGAGCACCTCCAACAGCTTCATAATTATCATTGGGGGCAGAACTGAACCTTGCAGAGTCCCACAGCACAACTGCCAAGGGATTAAGCAGGAGCTTCTCAATATCATTCTCTGCAGCTTGACTGGCAGGAAGCAGCAGAATCATTGCATCACTGTGCCTCCAACTCCCACCCCACTTCAGCAGTACGCCATGGGCAATGGTATCAAAAGTCACCAAGAAATCTAAGAAACTCAATAGGGTTGCACTCCCCCGTCTCCCTCCAATTAAAGGTCATCAACCAAAGTGATCACCTCTGGGCCTGAAGCCAGACTGAAATAGTTCAAGAATTTGCATGCAAAAATTGCAGGTTCAACACCTGGCAACACAAGCTGAAAAAGGAATGAAGTGCCAGGACTGAGAAAGACCGCTATTCTAGAACATGGAAACAATTACTGGTCAAAGTAGACACCACTGAACTTGATGGACTAGTGTGACTTATCTCAGTACAAGTTAGCTTCCATGTGTTTAAACAATGATTTTCCACACCTGCAAGCCACTATGCTACAGCAACTTTTAGTATGCACTTCTCTACCTCTCTACCCTAGGCATGTGAAATAAATGATACCTTCTGATTAGGAAAATCTGTAATGATTTAGAACAGTTTGCAAGTTTGGTCCTGCAACTGTTAGTTTTAGGCAAATGAGCATTAAGAAAAATAAGTCGTAGTTACTCTTGTCAAAGTGAAAGCATAACAGTATCTTATGCTGGATCATTTTTATGCATGTCAGCTTAATAGCTTGAATGAAATATTTTACTATCCATGTAAGTAAGCACCATTACAGAACTCTGACGTATTTTTAAACTCTCAAATTGTTTTCAAAAGGTCCATTCAAAGATTGTCAAGAAGCAAAACAAGCTGGCTACTCCAGCAGCGGGATTTATATGATCAAGCCTGAAAACAGCCATGGACCTGTGCAATTATGGTGTGAGAACAGCCTTGATCCTGGGGGCTGGACGGTTATACAAAAAAGAACAGATGGTTCTGTGAACTTCTTCACAAACTGGGACAATTACAAGGTAATCTTTTTTTAAAAAGACTCAGGCAGCCAACAAGTTATGGTGCACTGTAAAACAGAAATTATATGTTCCTTCCTCAGAATTATTTAAAGCATGTGTGCATTGGAGGCATCTCTGTACCTGCTTCAGAATTCTTATGTCAAAGCTGTTAACAATGGCCCCCTCTATGTGCAATGTTAAGCCACACCATGGCTTAGTGCAAACGAACAAGCATTTGGGCTCCCACTTTGCTCTGCCTTGGTAGTTTTGCTGTTGCGCTGAGAAAAGTCTTGGTTTAGCTTAGCATGTCATCCAAACCCAGGGAGCCTTGTAGCTGAGCTCTCTGCAGACAAACTACATGCTTTAACTAAGCTTTGTCCTATGATTTACAGTTCATGGCTTGCCCAGGAGAGCTGAACTACAGGTTTGGACACCAGGCTAAGCCAAACCATGGTGTAATGGTTTCTAAGGGGTTGCACGTGCACAAGCAGGCAACTATCTCCCTGGCTGGGTGCAAACACCTGGCTGGGCTGCCAAAGTAAACCTTATCTGTCCGGACCGCCACTCACCCGTGGCTGACTCAGTCGCTGGCAAAATCCGTGAGTGGGCGTTTCTTAAGCTTCTTCCAGCAAAGAAGCTCTTTGACGCCTACTCTCCGCTTACCCTCTCTGCGCGAAAGCCTTCTGCGCAGGGAGGGCGTGGGCAACGGAGGACCCCTACTCTCCCCGCTGGTCCCAGGCAAGGAGTCATGGGACCGCCTCGCCACTTCCCCCACCTGCCCCCCTTCTCCACTGGTGCTACGCTGATTCTCTTCCCCAGAAGATGGGCTGCTTCTCCCGATCCCTGGACGCTCTCTGGAATCCCTCTGGCTTTTGCTCTCTCCCTCCGGCACTGATGGCAGTTCCCTGACACATGACTTAGCACAGTGCAATAGAAAAGTGAGCAGGAAGGAGCAAAGAGACTACTTTTAGTGCAATCCTCTACATGTGTACTCATAATTAAGCCTCACTGAGTTCAGAGGGACATACTCTGAGATAACCATGTATGGTTTGCAGCCATAATCTCACTTTATGTCCATCCCTTTCCTTTCCATTTTGTCCTGTCAATATTTAAGATTATGATATATTAATTCCTCATTAAGCATTTTAATGTTATACAAATAGGATGGTCATCCAATTAAAAAACTCTTAGTCTGCAATCCTAGACATACTAAGAAGTTCCACTGAACAAACTTATTTCTAAATAAGTATGCATAGACTTGTGCTGTTAGTTAGCTGCAAGTCTTAGTTCATTAAAAAATTAAATCTGTGTATTAGCAAAAAGCAGAAATACTGAATCAAAACACATATTTTTAGACGATAAAGGATGTATTTCACCCCTTAGTCTCTAAAAAAGTAAGAAAGGACTCTTCTAAGATGGAATTTGCTATCTGCAGTTTTAAAAAAACACATGGATTCCAATAAATTGTTTAAAAGCTGCTTCCTGATTAACTGGAGTACCATTTAAGTTGATTAATAATAATGTATTAACCAAACTGCAGCCATAAATATTGCAGCCATATGAATAAGTAACAATCTTTACCATGACAAAAAAAATCTGAAAGCAGATAAGCAGTCTGAGAATGAAGATGCAGGGGGGCAAACCTGTACCCATGTGACACCCTGGCTGGTTCAGAAGGAGCTTCTGTTTTCATCCCTGCATAGGGAAGGAACCATTATGAACTCAGCCTAGAATCATGTGTGGTGTTCAGGAATCGGATGTAGTGAATAAGCATAGCCAAAATCTATGGAGGTGTGTAGAATTCTATGGCAGGTCTGCTCTAATGGCAGAACAAAGACCACCCTCTTCTGAAAATGGCAGTCCATGTTGAGCCACCTCTCCCCATAGTATTTGGTACAATATAATGAATGTTGTGAGTTGAGCCATCTCTCCCCATAGTATTTGGTACAACATAATGTATGTTGTGAGCATCTTACCAGCCAAAGATGCTGGAGGTGGTACAAGGAAACTTACAGCAAGACATGAGATGAATTGTGCTAGATACTACAAAGCAAAAGGGAAGAAGATGAACAATACACATCTTTCTTTGAACTCTCCCATCGATTAGGGTTCAGTATTGATTGGAAATTTCTCCCAGTGTTTAAAGACACCACTTATAGTTATGTGATATATTAACTGTAAATAAGTAACTTTCTAATTGAACTACAAGGCAATCTAATCAGAATTATTTTGTTTTAACAGAAAGGATTTGGAAATGTTGCTGGAGAATACTGGCTGGGACTGGAAAATATTTACTTACTTTCCAATCAGGACAATTACAGACTTCTGATTGAGTTAGAAGACTGGAGTAATAAGAAAGTCTATGCAGAATACAGCAGTTTCCGACTGGAACCAGAAAATGAATTCTATCGATTGCGTCTAGGCACTTATCAAGGGAATGCTGGTGACTCCATGATATGGCACAATGGGAAACAATTTACAACACTGGACCGAGACAGAGATATGTACACAGGTAGGTAGGAAATACAACAGCATATAACTCTACTGTTTCTTATTACAAGAAAGAATTGAGGAAATAATTCTGATCAAGTGAAGCAAAATTTAGAAAACAAACAAAACTATCATCTAATGTTCAAGTTCATACACAAAGAATCTTCATGTAAGATGACTCAAACATGCACAACTGGAACGTTACTTTTGGCAATGGTAAAACCACATTAATTCACACAGCAAATGTTCAAACGCACCTTCATATCCTGAGAACTATTTACCATGCCAGAATAAATATGGGGCCAGCAAGCCTTGCTCTGCCATCAGAAATTACCCATTCATACTATGTAAGGGCGCATTCAAAGCTAGAAATACATAAAACTACATGCATTCAACATGTAGGGACTTGCCTTTATCCAAATCTAGTGAAAGATTTGGGGCTTAAAGAAGACTGCAAAGTACAGGTTCATAGTAACTTCTAAAGAATGAATAGTGACAAGACACAGAATATAAGGAAGGTATACTCAATGTATCCAAAACAAATTACACCAATAAATATGCAATGAAACCAAACAAAACACTGTTAATCAGAAAAAAACAAATCAGACACTGGGTTTCGACAGCTTATTCTTTTTCACTTCAGTCAATTTTTCAACTGTCCTTGGAAGGAGTGGTAACAGCCAAGCTCCATCCTTTCGTTGGTCACAAAAGCATAAGAAGAACTAAGGTAGCAAAAACCAGAGGATAAAGTAAAGATAGGAAGAAAGATTTCCCCAAGACTCAAACTAAAAAAAAAAAAAAAGGTAAAGGACCCCTGACAGTTAAGTCCAGTCACAGGCAATTCTGGGGTTGCGGCGCTTATCTCATTTTACAGGCCAAGGGAGCCAGCGTTTGTCCGCAGACAGTTTTTCCTGGTCATGTGGCCAGTATGACTAAGCTGCTTCTGGAGCAATGGAACACTGAAACCAGAGCAGCACACGGAAACGCTGTTTACCTTCCCGCTGGAGCGGTACCTATTTATCTACTTGCACTTTTGGGTGTGCTTTCGAACTGCTAGGTTGACAGGAGCAGGGACCGAGCAATGGGAGCTCACCCTGTCACAGGGATTTGAACTGCCGGCCTTCTGATCGGCAAGACCAAGTGGCTCAGTGGTTTGGACCACATCGGCACCCGCATCCCTTAAGACTCAAACTAGAGCTAAAACCCAGTGGGACAAAATGGGTAAATGAAATCTAACCTCTCCGTATCTTATCCTTTGAGCAGGAAAGCATGGCAATGGTTAAGACAGGATTCTATCCTCCTTACTGCTGCCCACCTAGCAGTTTGAAAGCACGTCAAAGTGCAAGTAGATAAATAGGTACCGCTCCGGCGGGAAGGTAAATGGCATTTCCGTGCGCTGCTCTGGTTCACCAGAAGCGGCTTAGTCATGCTGGCCACATGACCCGGAAGCTGTCTGCGGACAAACGCTGGCTCCCTCGGCCAGTAAAGCGAGATGAGCGCCGCAACCCCTGAGTTGTCCGTAACTGGACCTAACGGTCAGGGGTCCCTTTACCTTTACCTTTACAGGATCAAAGAAACCTGTTGCAAGTGACTTTATGAAATTTCCTCTGAAGCAAAGGGTATAAAGGTAGAAAGGTATTCTCAAGACAAGAGTAGTTTCAGAGTGAGATATAATTCCTTCTAGAGTAAGGACCAATAGGCAAGTACAACACATCCCCATACTCAATATGCTTTTGGGCAAAAGCACAAATATTGTGACAGGGTTCTTAGTTCTGAAACACTCATAAATAATTGTAAGTAGGAAAAGCTCTATGAACACTAGACATATTAGCAAGTACATACAGATCCTCACTTACGCCCCACAAAGAAGGAGCACACACATCATGGAGCTCTGTTAGGGAAGCTTGTACACAGCAGTACTATTCTCTTAGAAACTGAAGTGAGAATATTGAGGTAGGAACGCGTCTCCTAGGTCTTGAGAATGACTGCCAGAACAGTCAATTGTCTCTTGAAGGTGTTAGGACAATGACCTTGTTCTAGAAGATCAACATGCAAGAGGCACAGTTTCCTTAACAGAGACCCTTACATTCCTTAGCAAGACC
Source organism: Podarcis melisellensis (assembly GCF_964234715.1). Classification (NCBI taxonomy): domain Eukaryota; kingdom Metazoa; phylum Chordata; class Lepidosauria; order Squamata; family Lacertidae; genus Podarcis; species Podarcis melisellensis. Next base: position 94,056,371 of record NC_138538.1, read on the forward strand.
CTTACATTTTATTTGCATGGTGAAGGCCCTTTCAAGCAACCTCACAGACATGGTTTGGGGCATCTAGAAGTCTACAACTTCTTCAGAATGCCAAGACCTTAGGAAGGAGGACCACTCAATCACCATGTATTTTAATCTTTGTTGGAAGCTGCCCAGAGTGGCTGGGGAAACCCAGCCAGATTGGCGGGGTACAAATAATAAATTACTATTACTATGTGGGCACAAAAAACCATGGTAGGTTTGGCTAACACAGGACCCTATATCAGCAAGTCCTATTCTGCTGTAAGTTGCAAAGTGAGAGGTATGGGCAGTGCCACCAGATCTAGAGACTTTGCAGCTAAGGAAACCACACAAAATATCTCCACTTTCTCTTGTCTTATCTTTAGAGACTGAGAGGAGTGGGAGGGAAAGCGCAAAGTTGACCAATGAAGACAGAACCATTTCTTCACCAAAAGACATGGGACCATTTTTAAAATTAGCCCTGACTCTGATTTCCAATGGGAGAAGAAGCTACTTGCTCAGCGATGCGATGCCACACTCTACTAAACTGGGGTTGAGGTCGGGGGAATGTTGCAAAGATCACAGCTAGGAGAGAAATATGCTTGCAAGCTGAAGCTTGCTATTGGTTCAAAATACAAAGACTATTAAAGTAAGTTATTTCTGCTGTGAAATTTCACTTAACGTTTCATTTCTTCACACAGGAAACTGTGCCCATTTTCACAAAGGAGGTTGGTGGTACAATGCCTGTGCTCATTCTAACCTCAATGGCGTATGGTACAGAGGAGGACACTACAGAAGCAAGCACCAGGATGGGATTTTTTGGGCTGAGTACAGAGGCGGATCATACTCGCTAAAAGCCGTTCAGATGATGATCAGACCCATTGATTGAGATGCTCAAAAACATTTCCAAAATATTCTCTTGAACTTCAAACTGATGTTACATTTTGAGTTGTTTGCAAGCCCTACAAAGTATTATTTTAAACATTTCTTACTGTGATATTGTATATGATAATTATGCAAGTTCTAATTGCTCACAAAGGAAGCAGGATTCTGCATTTAAAATAAATTTATGTTACTACAAGGTGTATGGGATTTAGTGGCAGTAACTAAACCTAACATTTTTGCAGGCTACAAGAAAACATCACGGATGCAGAATAGTTGAACTTTGAAACTGAAGTACAAGATGATGCTGCTGTGTGAAGCATGCAACTCAATTCATTTTCATAGATTTAAATCTATTTAAGTTTTATTTCAAGAATTACTTCCAGTGGAAATCTAATTTTGAGATGTGGGCACACAAGTCCCAAAACAGACAATGAACTAGAGAGCAACTCTGGTTTTGCAGGCGCATTTTGCATCAATAAAAGTATTATTATTTTAAAACAGTAATGGTAACTATCATTAAGTATAGTTTTTACAGGACATGTGAACTTTGCTGCCCTTCGGATACGACGGCATCATGCCTAAACCTTACTCCAAAATATGGATAAAATAATAATAAAACAAGTATTTATATAGCATTTCCCCTAAGTGTTCAATATCCTTCACGTAGGTTCCGAGTAACCTATTCATGATACTTTGAGGCAGGCTAATATTATTATCAGGCCTGTGTTGCAGTTTGGGATTCAGTCCGAAAGATAAGCCATGCAGTGAATTTAAGGCTAAACTGACTGAGGGACTTTCCAACTACGGGTAATTTGCTCATGTTATTAACTCTATAGTGTGTACCAAACATGTTACTTGGAAATAACTTGGTGGTCCAGCAGTACTTCTAACTGAGTAATGCATTTAGCACAGAGGCCGTCAAACTAAGGCCCCCAGGCTCGTTAATCTGGCCCGCGAAACTTGTAAACCCTGCCGCCCGCTCAGTCAGTCCCCACGCTAAACAGGCGTGGTGCAGAGGCCTCGCCACACGGAAACCGACTTCTGCAACACAGCACAGCTTCTGATTGGCTGCAGGAAGCTCCTGCAGCCAATCAGAAGCCATGGACACCTCTGGGCGCTGCCCCTTCCTTCCCGCTGAGGTGGCCGAGCAGGAGGAAGCGGCAGTGGCACGGAGGCTGCTTCCGCTGCCCAGGCCAGCGGCATGGGCTCTGTGCCCTGCCGAGACAGAGGACGCTGACGCTGCCGAAGACGAGGCAGCATTGGTGGCTGTGGTGCCTTTTGGGAGGGGGGTGCTTTCGGGAGGCGGTGGGTCCGGCCCCCACAAGTTAGCTGACCCCTGATTTAGCATCTTGGCATAACCTCTGGAGCTGACTGGGAAGTATGAGGGAGGAGGGGGGAGGGGAAGCTATTGTGTGTTTCTTGGTGTAACACTGGATCTCACCCAGTGAAATTCATGGAGCAGCAACTGTTTTATTTGTCAGGTTTCTTAAAATTCTGACATTTACCCTATTTAAACATCCTACTCTGTTTAAGCTATAACTGGTAACTGGACAGGCTACAGTGGGGACCTTCCTTCCTATAATCTCTTAATAAATGCTCTGTCTGCCATAAAATAATTAGATAGTACTGGATTTGGTACTTTAGGGTTGCCAAAATGACTGGGAAGTGGTTCTTATTCATTTAATTCCTTCGTGTTAGGGAAACACTTCCAACAGCTGCTTTTCCCCTCCACAACAGAGAGTAGACAAGAAGGCGCTGGACTGGAGAGAGGTCTGGAGATCACAGCCTATTAATCTGAATTTTTGAAGCTTGAACAGTTACAGGTTACTGAAAAGGCCAAAATGTATCTGAACTACATTTTTAAAACTTGGGTGTTCTCCCCTCATTAAACCTTAGTTCAAGCAATCAGGAGCAGCAGAAAAGTATTTCAAGCAGCCAGATGAATGTGGATTTTGTTTTTGCATTATTTTGACAGTGCCACATACCATTCTGAGTTTTTAGAAACTAGTTTTAAAAACAGCAGCTGGGTTGTCAAGAGCACAGTGTGAAATACCCTCAGTAATTTCCGCTTGGTTCAACTCTGAAAACCTCATTCTTTTTTAAAAACTTAAATCTCTTTTTGGAATACGTTACTATTAAACATTTGGCTAAAAGTTATTCCAATAAGCTCATGTGAGTGGTTGACAGATACTGCTCACATTCCTAAAACTGTATCTACAAGCATGCGAAACGACTGTATATTATGATTTTTTAAGAACTGTTTTCATGAAACAGCGCAAGACCCTAGCTATACTCAACATCAAAACTTTTGGTTCACTTCTTCGAATTAAAGAAGGAACGTACCCGAATAACTTATTTAATGGGACTTTTCAACCATAGTACTCTCACCTCAGTTCCATAAAATAACTTGTTTGCTTACCAGAAATAAGAACCCCTGGCCTTCTGATATGACTAGCACAAACAGTTCAGCACTACAAAGAGTATATTTACTTCTCCACGGATAATTTGGGGGGAGGCAAAAAGGGGTGGTTTTTGTGTTTGTGCAAGGATATGAACAAAAGATACCCATCCAAGGAAGGGTCAGTGCTTATCAAAGACCTTGACTGCCTAACAAGTGAAACCAATATTGGTGGGCCAAGACTCCAGTAGCATCTCAGGTGGCATTCCATAAAGCATAATGGGCTGCCACCAGAAGGAGAAAGCCAGCATGAAAACATGCACACTACATGCACAGAGTAACTGTCTACATGAACACGGTCCCCCTCTTTAGATATTGACCAGTGCAAGAAATATGAAAGTTGCCAGATTACTACAAAATTAACATTCAGTGGGCGACTGCACAGCAAGAAGATGTAAAAGTATGTAGGACTTTCATATAAACAAATACTATATGCTCCAGGAAAAAACATGCACATTAAGCTCTAAATAAAAATGCAGCATTTTAGAAGTGAAATTATTTTTCTTCGTTATAACAGCGTCTTGATTTTCAGATGTGCTGCCTTATGGTTTATGAGCAAAACAGGATGAGAAAGCAATACACGCAGTGATTTTTGTTGGGTTCTAAATCAATGTTGTATTTTTCTCTGTTCTAAAGGATACGCATGTGGAACAAAGCATATGGTGATAAAAAAATGGGTGCAATCCAATAATGACGACCTGTTCATGCATTTGAGTTCTCTTCCCTTTCCTCCCCTGCAGTTACTTAAGCCCCACCACAATCTGGGGGTTGGGGACCTTCTCTGCACACAAAGCTGCAGGGAAGGGAACAAATCTTGTCCCATTGTGTGACGCTGCATCTTACCCAGTATCAATAAGACTGGAAAAACTTCCTGTATGCCGGAGCTTTGTAAGAGCATCTCATGCCACACTGAGGTAACTGTCAATGAATTTAAACATTAAAAAACTCCCCTCCTGCTCTGTTCTATGCTCTTAACAAACAGGAAGCCACAAATGTGGCTGCCAAGGTAAACTGGATGCAATTCCAACAAAATGAGGCACACCCCCAATCCAAATAAATAATTGTATTCTGCATGGTTGTTGTTGTTTTAAAAAAGGAAAAGCCAGCATTTCCCCCATTCAGTAACATAGTAATGTGGACAGACTACCCTCTGCTAGATCAATAATGCTGCCACAACCACAAATCTTTAAGATGAGAAGAGACTTTAAAATCCCTCCGTCATATTCACATCCCTCTCACATCTGTATATGACTTCCTTGACAGCTGCATTTAGCCCCTCAGGAGGTTTCCTCTCTCTTCTCCTGGCTGTGCTCTTTGAAACAGAGTATACTTTAAAAGCCATTAAAAATGCTGCCCCCATCATTTCCCCCCACCCCTTTTCCCTATGGTTGGTGGAAGGAAGGAAGGAAGGAAGGAAGGAAGGAAGGAAGGAAGGAAGGAAGGAGTTGCCCTAGTGTAGGGTCCATACATGCAGGGGCGTACGAAGTGGGGGCGGGCTGCCCCAGGTGCCACTTGGGGTGTGTGTGTGACAAGATGGCCCCTGCCTCCCCCCCAGCTGTAGAGTGGCTGAGGGCACGTGCAGTCAGTATGGGTGCCACGCATGCGCACTCTGTACAGGATGCCGCACATGCGCAGTCTGTACAGGATGCCGCTTGCGCAGCAGCCCATATGGACGCCATGCGAGTGGCAACCCGTAAGGATTGTGCACGTGCGGCATCCCGTACGGACTGCGCACGTGCGGCACACCGTACGGAGTGCGCACACGCAGCAGCCCATACGGTCGCAGCACATGCGCAGTCCATACAGACGTAGCGCGTGCATCACTGGGCGGTTCGTCCCGCCCCAGGTGCTGGAGAGGGTTCCTTCTCCACTGCAAACAGGTACTAATGATACCAGTAAACAAAGTTAAAATGTTCATCTTACCTAAGTAAGGAATGCAAGGAGTCATCTTCAAGCTGTTTATATAGTTTCTAAGTCTCTTATAATTTTCTTCTTTACTCATTACATATTCCAGCTTCTCAAAAGTAGTTTTGTCCTTTCGGCTCAGTAGCTTTAGGGAGAGGGGGAAAACCAAAATATAGTTATTATGAAACCAATGGCTCCCCCCCCCCCAACAAGTTAACAATTATTTTGTACTATGCATAAGGAAATACTGTACTGAAAAGTTACAACTGTTTTATCATATACAATTTGAAAGCATTTTAATTGTGAAAAGTTCGGAGCCGTGCTATACTGTATATTAGTATAGTAGTTTGATGACGCAAGATTAGTACTTTGACAATACAGGGTTTCTTTTAAGCCTAAATAGTAGCCAGAGGTGGGGGAAAGAATGTTTTGTGCCTTCAGCTAATTGAATTAATTAAAGGATTAATTATCAAGCCTCAATATGAATTGCTCTAAGCAGCTAACAATACAGTCAAAGCAATGTGAGTTATAAAAAAAAAATCATCAGAAAATAGATGCATTAATAAATTGATATATTGTTGAGCTATCATAGCGGAACTTCATAGATGGCTAGTAAAAGCTAACACCACCAAGTCCAGTCACAATTTGTGGGCCTATGGTAATTTTTGGAACAACTATGCAGTTCAATTTACAGAGTGGTATTAATGTCTGAGATTAGAAGGGAAACTGTCAGCAGGACAAGGAAGGAAAAAGTATTTGACAACCGCAGACTAGAGGCTTGGGGGAACACACCAGAGGCTTGGGGGAACACACCAGAGCAGATTTAGGAAGACATGGACCATGGGTAGGCAAACTAAGGCCCGAGGTCTGGATCCGGCCCAATCGCCTTCTAAATCCGGCCCACAGATGGTCCGGGAATCAGCATGCTTTTACATGAGTAGAATGTGTCCTTTTATTTAAAATGCATCTCTGGGTTATTTGTGGGGCCTGCCTGGTGTTTTTACATGAATAGAATGTGTGCTTTTATTTAAAATGCATCTCTGGGTTATTTGTGGGGCACAGGAATTCGTTCATCCCCCCCCCCAAAAAAAATATAGTCTGGCCCCCCACAAGGTCTGAGGGACAGTGAACCGGCCCCTTGCTGAAAACGTTTCCTGACCCTTGACATGGGCAATGCTGAAAAGTGGAGATGGAAGATTGTCAAAAATCCTTTCCCTCTCCTGTCAGTAGGCAGTACTACTGGGCGTCACCCAATAACATTGCCGTTTCAAACCATCCTGAAAGCACAGACTCCATGAGAGTGAAAGAGTAACACACACACCTCAAAAAGAATTCTTATGTCGTACACACAGCCACTGAGTCAGTTATAGTTCTCACCTGGGATGATAAATGAACGTTTACAGAAGGATGCCAAATTACAGAACAGTTGAATGAATATTAACAGAAGGGGCACTGAATCACTCTCTAGGAGTCTACAGTGGTGCCTCGCAAGACGAAATTAATTCGTTCCGCAAGTCTTTTCGTCTTGCGAGTTTTTCATCTTGCGAAGCACGGTTTCCCATAGGAATGCATTGAAAATCAATCAATGCGTTCCTATGGAAACCGCCTTCAGACCAGGTCCGGGGACAGTCTGTCCCCCGACCTCTTCTGAAGGCTGGGGGGGGGGGGACAAGGGCTTTTCTTCCCACGCCCAGCATTTTAAAAAACCCCGGGACAGCAGAGGACTTCTCCGCTGTCCCGGGGTTTTTTAAAATGCTGGCGGGCGGCATTTTAAAATCGCCCCAGGACAGCGGAGGACTTCTCCGCTGTCCCGGGGCGATTTTAAAGCCCCCGGGAAGGCAGGCAGGCGGGGGGGGGGAGCAAAGACTTTTGCCCCCCCGCCGGCCTTCAGAAGAGGTCCAGGACCTCTTCTGAAGGCCGGCGGGGGGCGAAAGTCTTTGCTCCCCCCCGTCTGCCTTCAAAAGCCGTCCGGGATAGCGGGAAGCGCTTCCCTGCTATCCCGGACCGCTTTTAAAATGCTGGCGGTGGGAAGCAAAGCCTTTCGGCCCCCGCCGGCCTTCCTGGACCTCTTCTGAAGGCCGGAGGGGGGGGAAGGCTTTGCTCCCCACCGCCAGCATTTAAAAGAGGTCCCTGGAGATTTCGCTATGGGCTTTCTTCTTGCGAAGCAAGCCCATAGGGAAATTCGTCTTGCGAAGCAACTCGCAAACGGAAAACCCTTTCGTCTTGCGGGTTTTTCGTCTTGCGAGGCATTCGTCTTGCAGGGCACCACTGTATTTAACAGAGAACCAAAATAGACAAACACGAAGAAAGGGCGTTGATAATCTAAGCTTTCTGAGAGAGCAGAACATCTGTGCTTTCAGATCAAACCGTCAGGAATAAGTGAAGATGAACGGTCACTCATAAGGATAGACTTCAAAGGGAACTGAAGGGATTTAGGTAAGCTTATATTATGTGCAACACCAGGGCGCCAACTTGAATAAAATATTGTGGGGGCCCAGGTAAGCCTCACCCCACATAATCGACCATATGATGCCGTGTGTGCGCACACACACACACCATTTTAATGGGAATGCCCACCAACTTTGTGGAGGCCCAGCCCCCTCAAATATTTTATTGTGGGGGAGGCCGAAGTCCCCACGGCCCCTAGGAGTTGGCTCCTATGGTGAAACAAGTACCCTATGTGAAATCAACTATAGGCAGGCCCCATTTATGCGGGGTTTACATTCCAAGGCCCCGGACATGTGTCTGTATAGTTGAAACCCCCTTAAAAAGCTACAGACACCCCATCCTGCTCTTTTAGTGACATTTCAGTGACATTTTTATGACGTTTCTAGGTCCCTTCCAGATTCGGTGCCATGCCCGTATACACAGTTGCACACATACTGGACACCTGTAAATGGGGAGCTGCTGTAAACAGCCTCTCCTGGTATGCCCCACGGAGGACCTTACGGTCTGCAAATAACAACATCCTAAAGATTCCGGGCCCCAGAGAGATCAGACTGGCATCGATCAGAGCCAGGGCCTTTTCAGCCGTGGCCCCGGCCTGGTGGAACACTCTCTCACAAGAGACTAGGACCCTGCAGGATTTGACATCTTTCCGTAGGGCCTGCAAGACGGAGCTGTTCCGCCAGGCCTTTGGTCTGAGTTCAGTCTGACTCATTTTCTCCTTGTATAACAACCAGCACAAAGGAGGTTCCCAGCCCGCTCACAGGTGCTTATACTATCAGTGGAAACAGTTGGTAACTGCCTTCAATTTTAACCTGAAGATTGCCACTTGTCCAGTTTTATTTTTAATTTGTTTGAATTAATTGTGGGATGTATCTTAATTTATTGATCACTTGTTTTTATGCATTGTCTTACTTGTATGATGTTTGTCGCTCTGAACCTGGCTTTGGCCAAGGAGGGTGGGATATAAATAAAATATTATAATTATTATTATTATTAATCATTCTACTTCCACTGCACAAAACCCTAACTCAGTGTTAACACCCAAGTTCACTCACCGCCCAAGTTTTGGTCAACCTGAAGATGGGGGCACTTTGTAATCCAGACACCACAGCCATAAGAGCATGTAGATTATTCAACTCATAGAGTTTCTGAGAACAAAACAAAACAGAAGTTTAGTGTCTAGTACTGTAATGTATTGAGGTGGCCACAACTTAAATTATCAGCCTATTTTACAAAATAGCATCATGAACAAAAAACTGAAAAACGGAGAAAAATTATACCTCTCCAAATAATTATGATAAAGGTGTAATTGAAAAGCATACCTTCATGACTACGACCTAATAGATAAGCTTTGTGTGTGACCCTGGTCTGAAATAGACTAAACACTGGCCAATAAACCATAGTTAAGTCACCAATCCAAACACCCATGGGCAGTGATGTAGCATTCCTGACTTAGTCATATACTGGCCACTGGATGGAAAATAATCATTTATCTGCATCGTGTCCCAGAAAGTCTCCTTGCCACACCATACCCCAAACAAATGAATTAGCAATATTACACTTAACACCTTTTGATTGCTGTTTCAAAGTATAATCAGGAATCACCATCACTGAATATTGTTCAACTATTCCAGGTTCATATAACTAACAAGGCCACACATTTCCTTTAGTCATATGTTAATGGAGCCAAATATTTACTGAGCGTACTTGTAAACCTAGGTCTCCATCAACCCTGATAAAGGCTCCAGAACAAAAGATTCTTACCTTAGCTGTTTTAATATAGTGGCTCAGAACTTCAGCTCGTATTTTTAATGTCTGTGCATGAAGAATCTCTCTCACTACCCAAAAACTTACCTAAAAAAAAGAAAGTGGTAATAATACATATAAAAACAGAAAATAAAAAGTGGTATTGTTATAAGACTGGGGATTTTGACATTCTCATGTGTTTTCACATTATGAAAATTGATTTTCGTTAGCAGCCTAATTAGTTACCAGAAACATGCAAATTCATTCATTACTATGAGCATTTCTAAAGTTTTGCTGTTTAATCTAATTATATTAACAGGCTACATTTAACAAGAATTGCATAGTGAACCTACTAAGAAGATAAAACGTGTAACATGTATACATAGTACTAATACTCAAAAATATTAACTACTATAACTAATTCAAACTTAATACTACCATACCATGAAATTGATATTATATCAATTGATGAAATATCAATATCAATGAAATATCAATATCAATGAAATATCAATATCAATGAAATTGATATTATATCAATTTCAACCCCAATACAAATTTCAGTTTCAGTAAATGACTCCCCAAATGCCCGTCATCAACAATGGGAGGAAAGCTCCTCTTTGCATTCTGAAATAGCAGCTGTGTTGGGTGTGACCGATTCTCCTCAGGACTGCGGCAGGAGCAAAGGGCTAACCCCACTTTGCTGTGCTGCCTACAACGAACAGATGGCCTATCTTTATTCACCATACATAACCTACAAAGTAAAGGTAAGGGACCCCTGACCATTAGGTCCAGTCGTGACCGACTCTGGGGTTGCGGCGCTCATCTCGCTTTAATGGCCAAGGGAGCTGGCGTACAGCTTCCGGGTCATGTGGCCAGCATGACTAAGCCACTTCTGGCGAACCAGAGTAGTGCATGGAAACACCGTTTACCTTCCCGCTGGAGCGGTACCTATTTATCTACTTGCACTTTGTGCTTTCGAACTGCTAGGTCCCCGTCGCGGGGATTCGAACCACCAACCTTCTGATCGACAAGTCCTAGGCTCCGTGGTTTAACCCACAGCGCCACCCGCATCCCATACATAACCTAGCTACATATAATAGATTAAATAAAGGAATAAGTATTATTAATCAGTAGGCTATATTATATAAATCAGTAGGCTGACAAGGCTACACTGAATGTACAGGTAATACACCTCTGTAAACTGAAAATGATCCTAACCTGTGAATGCTGATCCATTATCCCCCCTTTCCCTTGTTTGTTTTACTTTGCTTTTTATTGTTAGTTATACAAACACAACACCCCCAATTCAATAAAGCAGTACTTTTTTCAGGGGGGCAGGGGAACACATACCCCTAAACATTTTGTGAATCTGTTTGGTCTCATTGCGGGGCAGTATTTCAATATGAGTACCCCTAAACATTTTTTTTAAGAAAAAAAGCACTGCAACAAAGTATTGGTATTAATAATAAAAATGGCACAAAGGCAAACTATATGGTGAGCATCACATCTAATTTGCCATTGACTTTTAGCCTTTACTGCCGGCACTGTGAATTTAAGGGAGAAAGAGGAATCAAGAACCTAGGAGGTTCTAAAACTCACATGCTGATTTGAGCAACAGCGAATTATTTGGACACATATTTCAGGTACACAGCATGTGGTGAGAAATAGTCTCGACACTGGAGTCTGCAACTTTTAGAGAATTGTAAAGTTTAGTTTCCAATAAAAGTAGGAATGTGTTTCTTGAGAAATTTAGCTGGATTTGTCACTCCAATCAAGTGTTTACCTAGTTTATCTCATAATGAAGTTGTAGAGCCTCACATTTGTTTATATATAATACAGCCATGGAATTCACCTCTCTTTAGTTCTGCATTGCTGTTGATGCCACAGAGACTCTGGAATTCCAAACCAAAACCCAAAGATTACCACTAGAATAATTTAAAGTTGGAAAGCTTTTCCAAAGCGTAAAAATTTATATAAGGGAGGCGTTTGTGCTTTAATGTACTGTTGAAAAGGAAAAAATGACAAGAGAGAAATATGTCTCTTATGGCTTTGGAACAGCAGCTAGACTCCAGTGACGAATGTAACAAACACACATGCACAATGGGACTCTGAACTTGCAATCATGCAATAACTGCTGCCTTCTTGCACACCTATCACTTCACGTGATTTGAAGGGCCTTTCTGAATAAATTGGTGATGTGTCATTGTTCTGGGTGGGTGGGAGTCATCCTGGGTGTGCACAGACTCTTGAGAATTTCTAGAGGCAATCTCAATGTCCAGGCCAGTACAGTGGCAGTACTGAGCAGGGCTGATATTTACGCTATATGAATAAGTCCTTTTGAGCACTGGAATCCCTGAACAAATAGACACTCCTGCTCACACATATTTTCTCAGCAGATATGTTCTATGTATTCTACAATTTTGGTTTTGGATTTAATATAAAGAGTCAAGAATTTCAGAATTCTGCATTAATTCCTGGAAAAAAATGAGATTCAGGGTGTTGTGAGAAGTCAGGCAATGGTACTTACATACGGAGCAACCCTGCTCCATTTCTGTCAGCAGAATCATAGGGGGCAACACAGCCCACCCTAAGCAGTCCACACTTATCTAATTAGTAAAAAAAAATGCATCTCCCTGCTACTCAAGCAGAAATACGGTCTGCACTTGGGACACTCTGCCCTGATTAGGTATTGACCATCACCTTTCCCCCCTAGGACTGTCCAGTCAGTGACAGGAAACTTGTATATTTTTTTATGTGCAGTGACAACCACACATAAAACTATTATTTTGGAGTACTCCTTCCATCCAGCCTAATCTTCAGTCCAATCACCTTTCATCTCGGGTATCCCCTACCCTGGAATCCAAATATTTAATTATCTTCCACCATGAAACAACACTGTTCTGCCTTCCTCAATCCAGCTGTTCTATGGTTCCATCTGTTCCACCCAGCCAGTCAATAGTTCAGCCTGCTGCTAGACCTCCATGGGATACTTCAAGACAGGCTGCTCCACCTTTAAATAGCCTGTTTCCATGCTTTCTTCCCCTTGTGTCATTATGTATTTCCTGTGTTATTTCCCACAGCTGGAATTAGGAATCTTGAGGGAATACAATCCCTTAAGAAAAATTCTCTATTCCAGCAACATATGAGTTGAGTTCTATGAAACCCAGGTTACTTGTTTGGGAACCACACAGAATTGACCTCAATTGTGACAAATGAAGCTTGGTGGGCCTTTGGGGCTCCCACTACATTGCTGGGCTATCTATGAATATCCTGGAAAACATTTTGTTATCTAGAACACCAGGTCCCCCTGGAACCGCCCCTTAACTCTGCTGATTCCAGATTCCTAATATCACTCCCCTGGAATAACACCCTCCAGCCCTGTAATGCTCCGACTCATTAAGTATAAGCAAACAAGTTAAGTATATGCCATTGGTCCAGGAAACATATGTAGCCTGTGCAAATGAGCTAACTCACTGCATTGGACAATTTTACGCTGCAAAGCCATTTTACTCGTCGATTGCCATTTTGACTTTGTACCTAAATGGACCATTTTTATTGACACCAAAATTGGGATTTGGTAGCTCTTGCTATTTACCGGTACCTCATTAGTTAAGTACAGTGCAATATCCTCCATAGCATGCTATCACGCTAAAGCAAAGATTTTATATATATATATATATAATGCCCCTGTACGTTTTATGCATCCTACATTGATTTGAAAACTTAACTGTGCAATATGGCATGAAAACTGAGAGGAACCAAATAAATGCTGCTGCCCATAATGCCAAATAGTAGTTATACGACAGAATTCAAATTGTATTCAAAAATTAAACGGCACCTAGCACAGCTGCTATAAGCAAGACCTGCTGCCTCCCTCCCTTGGAAACGACTTGCTTGCCCTGTTATATGTTAGTCCCCACTAATACGTATTACTTATTATCATTATCATTTATTAAATTTGTATACCACCCTTCATCCACAGATCTCAATTCGCAACATAAAAATTCAAGATAAAAAACACAAAATACAGAATAATAACAAGAACGAAAGCAAACCAATTACCCCCACACTCCATCAAAACTTCCTCTGTGTGCACCTGATTTTCAGAGGTAAGGTATACTCTGCTTCAGTGCCTGTACATCATGAAAACATTCTGTAATAAAAAGTTTAATCTGTTCGTCTCTGAAACTTCCTCATATAGTCACTGCGTGCAGCCCCTCAAGAACCATCCAGGAAGGCAGGAGGGTCCAGGTGGACAGAACTCCAGAACACTAGTCCATCTCTCCAAAGTTTTAAAACAATATCTATGCGGCCACAGAATCCAACTATAGCTGTTAAGTAAGCAACCTGTTCTTTCTGTAAAAAGGTGTGAAATCCACTTGAATATACAGCAATTGCTAGTGCGTAAAATCATTTATTTTCTACTTTTTGTTCACTTTTTTCTACTGGAATCACTCTCCTTCAAGACTATTTCTGAATATAAACAGTACAATGAATACCATCTTCCAATTTTCTTCCACTCTTCCGAAAAGTGTAACAGTATTCACATTTGGCAAGGATGGTAGTAGTAAATGGCTTACAGATGGCTTTTAGTAAGAGCATTCTGAATTTTAAAACTAGCAGGGGTATTGTGCAGTAGACTGTAGTATGTCAAGAGGGTTCTAGTATTTCCATGGCTAATTAGTTAACTACTTTCACATCTGTAGAAGCTGTGCTAAAGTGCATGAGTAACCTCTAAACTCAGATTTTGAAGTAGAGGAAGTAGGTGATGCAAATTGCAGTTTCTACATATATTGTACCTTTCACCTCCAGTTTGTGAAGAAAAGCCCCATTGTCTGGAATTAACTATGTTGTGTGAGAACTGCTGCTACAGTGGTGTCAATTATTTGTCTGAAAATCTATGTCTCATGGAATGTGCATATTCCAATACCCGACCCTGACTGTCTTTGCAGTGAGATGTAGCTATGAGAAGTTGTTCATACAGTGGTGCCCCGCAAGACGAATGCCTCGCAAAACGAAAAACGCGCAAGACGAAAGGGTTTTTTGGTTTTTGCGTCGCTTCGCAAGACAAATTTCCCTATGGGCTTGCTTCGCGAGACGAAAACGTCTTGCGAGTTTGTTCGCTTTTTTCCTAAAGCCGCTTGAAGAGGCGCAGTTGCGACGGACCATGCTTCACAAGACGAAAAACATCGCAAGACGAAAAGACTCGCAGAACGAATTAATTTCGTCTTGCGAGGCACCACTGTACCATTTTTTAAATAGATATTAAAAATAGACTGCACTTAGAATGAAAGGCACTAACGTATCAGCTCTAATAGACATAAAAAAGTCAGACCACTCTTGCAATAGATATGTTAACAATGAGTAACACAGAATATCTCTGAATGGCTTTAATTAATGCACACACACACACACACACACACACACCTTCTGCGGCAGATATTTTTCTAATTCGGTATTGTCTGCTAAAGTCAGGAACATAATTGTAATATTTTATTGTAATTCAGTAAAATTAGGAGCACTTCTGGCTCCTAATCCTCTCTCCACCTCTTTCAAGTTGCTTCCTCCTGTCCCTTCCATCCCAGAACAGTCACTGCTGCCATTGTTCACAACCCCTGCTCCTGTTCTTAAAAGACAAACCACCTGAAATAAGGCTGCAGGCCATTATTAGGGAACTCTTATTAAGTAGTGGCCCTCTGAGCCGTCCGTGCAAGGCGGAGAATGCAGTTCCTTATGGGACTGGCTACAGAGGGATACAGTCCTTGCTTCTCCGGCTATAGCTTGTGAAGAGGCCCTGTCCACAAGGCCCCCTTTGATGTATTCGTCATAGTATATGCTGCCAATAGTTCCTTGACTGGGTTTGAAACCACAGCAATTTTAGCAAAGATCCTGGCCCTGCCTCGAGCTGTAGAAGGAAACTTTGTATGAAGTACCATATATTTTCTGCAAAATGTCTTGTGTTTGTAGCCACCATGGTACATCTTGGTGAGTCCAGCATCACTAGAATACACTAGTATGAAGGTATGGCTGTGCGCAGCACAAACATGTGCCATTCAAACTGTCACTGAAGTTGTAGTTAGCACATGGAGCGTTTATACAGTGGTGCCTCGCAAGACGAAAAGAATCTGTTCCGCTAGTCTCTTCGTCTTGCGGTTTTTTCATCTTGCGAAGCAAGCCCATTAGCAGCTTAGCGGATTAGTGCTATTAGCGGCCTTAGCGGATCAGCTGATAAGCGGCTTAGCGGCTCAGCTGTTAAGCGGCTTAGCGGATCAGCTGATAAGCGACTTAGCAGCTTGGGAAAAAGGAGGGGAAAGGAAAAAAAACCCACAGGAACTCGCAAGACATTTTCGTCTTGCAAAGCAAGCCCATAGGAAATTCGTTTTGCAAAGCACCTCCAAAACGGAAAACCCTTTCGTCTAGCGGGTTTTCCGTCTTGCGAGGCATTCGTTTTGCGGGGCACCACTGTATTCTAGGTAGTGTTGTGCTGTAATTGGATGCTGAGACTTGCCATATCCCAGAGACTCCTGTGCCACCAAAGCATGGCCAGTGAAGCACGGGATAAACGAAACTGTAAATGAGCCCTTTGTTAGTTAATTAAAACATCAGCCTAGAGTAATAAAGGCACTGTGTGCTAGTAGCTAAATCCTGTAATGACTTATAGATCAGGTGCTAAAACCTAGGGGTGGTAAACTTGTAGAACTTCGTTCTCAGCTCTACCCTAATAGGGAAGCTTGAGAGGCCATGGTAAATGAGAAAACTAGACTAAACCCCAACTTTGGGAAAGTGTTAAAAAGATAAGCCCACTCATCTACCCCAGGGAGGTAACCCCCAGTTAACTCACCATCCTTTGCCCACTTCCTATTTAATCAACACCCTGGGTGTATAATGGGCATGCAGACCAAATGGTGAATTGCTTGCCTGATGCAAAGGTTGCAAGTGTTGCCTGTCATCTAGATAGCCTAGCAGAAGGGTCAGTGGTCATGATGCACGCTGACACGAATGACATGAGGAAATGTAGTTGCGAGGTCTTGGAAATGAAACAGGTTGCTAGGTAGGATGCTGAAAGCAAAGACCTTCAATGCAGCTTTCTCCAAAATGCTACCAATTCCATGGACAAGGCCAGCTTGACAGGCAAAGCTGTGTAGTCTCAATGCATGGATGAGACAGCGGAGCAGGGAGGAGGGGTTTGGCACTGCAGAACATTTTGGAACAACCTGGGCTTATAGAAAAGGGACAGAACCAGACTGGAACCAGACTGTTGGCACTGAAAATTAAAAAAGGGAGCAGAGCAGCTTCTAAACTAATTTTAAGGGTAGAGACACAGGAGCTGAAGAGGGTCTGTTTTGGAACAAACCTACCACTGGAGATGAAGATGAAAAAATAATAATGATAATTTAAATGGGTGGGTTAAAGAACCTCACAATGGGAGTGCAGGGATACAGGACAGTATTTTGGAGAGCTCAAAACATAGCAGGCTGAAAAGCTATGGTGCTCCATGAACCATACAGTGGGGTGACCTACATATACAAGTCCATACCTACACCCGAGACTACTGTTCAGGAATCCTAACAGTCTAGTTTAGAGAAAAGAAATGAAAAGGCCTTCATGTTTCTGATATTGTCAAACAGTTGGAGGCAGAAATTCTTGCTGATCTAATATAAAATGCTAGATCCCAATGCATCTTCTGCCCATTCCTTCAGCACACTCTCCAAACACGGTCAATTCAGGGATGTAAACAACAAGCTAGCTTAATAAGAATAAAGTTTCAAAACAGTTTTAAAAAAGCTAATTATCATACATGCAGCCAGAGAGGAAATCCAAAACACTATTCAGTCAAATACACAGCAACATTTAACAAAAGAAATAAGTTGCGTCTTTTAAAGCTTCATGTAAATGGAATGATTTGACGTACACAGCAAAGGTGCCACATGTAAACTGAAAACTTACATGGTTGAATCTTCTTGTAAAGGCAACTGCATTTGGTGCAGAACTGTATTTTTCTTTTTTATTCCAACCGCAGCTTGACAGTTCCTGGGTTAACAGTGAGAAATAGTTTAAGGCTGATGTAACTATTTACCCACATTTTGAAACAAGGTAGGAATTTCTTATTTTATCATCAGTTCAGTTAACACAGTACATCAAATAAAACACAAAAAAACACTTTCCCTAACAGTTGCCAATAAGACTGCAATTCTGATATATAAATGTGAGTTCTTTCCTCTTAATTCTATGAGCTCCAACTGAACTTTTTAATAAGTTACAACGGCAGGATAAGACCCTTCAAGCTTGCAAGGTAAAATAACATGGAGCAAGGTTTGGCTTGACACTTTCTCGTACAATTTTTTAATGGACTATTTAATGGGAAAATGCACCATTAAGTGCAGAGCTGACCACCTGGGACAGGAATAGCTACTGAGCTGTCACCTGGTCATGAATATTTAAATTTGTCCGTGTCCTTCAGCACTGCCCACTGATTTTTCCAGCTGTGAAATGCCAGAATTGATAACTGCATCTATTATGTCCAGTTGATGCATAACAGGAAAACAGTATTGTCAACAGCTTGATTCATACAAAACGGCGAAGTTTTGTTTGTGCTGAAACCTCAGAATCACACAACCCTCCCTCACTTCCTGATTTGATCAAACAATACTTTTCAGTTGCATCTACTGTAGATTGTGCCAATTGTGGTCTTTGCAAGCTGTCTACAGACCATAACTAGAAACCCACTTCAAACAAGTAAATTAAGGAGAGGATCCAAGCGTGCAAAAGTGGGAGGGGGAGGTATTCAAGCCCAAAGCTTCGGTAGAAGTGGCCAAAGTATGGGGAGCTGTTATATGTGAATCGAGACAATGAGCTACAACCTATGGACTACCAAGACAGGACACTTGATCACAATGGCATCATTTATACTTCCTTGCTATCTATCCCCCCGAAGAGATGTGTGTTTCAAAAAAAAAAAGGGGAGGGGGAAAAAATATTCTATAACGCAAAGTGTGTCTAAAACACACTACAAGAAAAGCCAAGAAAACTGATCACAATATCTACTTCTCTGCCTTCCAGGCTGTGAAATGATCTAAAGATCACCGTGAAGATGGATCTAGCACACAACAAGACTTAGTGGCCAGTACTGTGAATAATCACGCCCACTTTTACTCTCAACTGCATATTCCATATTTGTTATCCACAGCAGGGTATCAAACCAGTCAAACTGACTGGTCAAATATTGTTAAATAATTAAGCATTTCAATAATCAAAAAGGCTAATGCTAATCACCAAAATGTTTATTATGAAACAAAACATTTAAATTACAAATAAGGTTTTTCTTTTAGTTTTTCCCAGGGTTGGTCAACTTGCTGCATTATTGCCACTGGGAGTCTGTGGAAGTCCTGGACAGTTGTAGGAGAGCTTGTCGTTCTTGCTATGGCATTAAATCAAGCCTGCTTTTCTGTTTCCCTCCAGCACCATACTCAGTTTTAAAAACCAGCAAGAAGTTAATTGCAAATTACTTTAGAACAACACCCAGACATTGCTTTTTCAGCAGTGAACAGAATATGGCTGAAGTCCCTTCAGTCAAAAGATCCAATCAATTTAATAAAGGATGCCCCATGAATTTATTAATGCTTAGCATGGTTGGGAATGAATGCTACATTAACAGAAGCTGAAATATGGCTGCTAATTCTTGGTATTTTCATACTGGTATGACAATATTTTCTTAATCTGTCAGATTTTCAACAAATGGGCAGCTAACCCAAAGCACAAAAAGTGCTTAAAAGAAAATTGTCATATGGGCCATGTTTTCAATCACAATTAAAATAAAACTTGCCTAGACCTACCCAATAATAATAATAATAATAATAATAATAATAATAATTTATCATTTATACCCCGTCCATCTGGCTGGGCCTCCCCAGCCACTCTGGGCGGTTTCCATAAAAACCAAAAATACAGTAAAATATCACACGTTAAAAACTTCCCTGAACAGGGCTGCCTTAAGATGTCTTCTGAATGTCAGGTAGTGGTTTATCGCTTTGACATCTGCTGGGAGGGCGTTCCACAGGGTGGGCGCCACTACCGAGAAGGCCCTCTGCCTGGTTCCCTGTAGCTTTGCTTCTCGCAATGAGGGAACCGCCAGAAGGCCCTCGGCGCTGGACCTCAGCATCCGGGCAGAATGATGGGGGTGGAGACGCTCCTTCAGGTATACTGGACCGAGGCCGTTTAGGGCTTTCAAGGTCAGCACCAACACTTTGAATTGTGCTCGGAAACATACTGGGAGCCAATGTAGGTCTTTCAATTCACTGATGTTGTAAACCCAAAGCTACCTATCAGACTGGATATTGGCATGCACTGTTACTGTGAAGCTGACTGAATTATATTCCATCCCAAGATATTAACAGGGACATGAAGTGCTTGCACATTAAGTTAATAATCTCTTTCATATCTTACACTTCTAACATTTATTTTTAAAAATCCTTCTAAGCTTTGAATGTGATTCAAAATCAGCATCAAGTTAATAATTTTCAACATGCTAGCTTTAGCAGGCTTAAATTCCTTCAACGCCTTATTATGGCTTACAAGTCAAAGATGCAACATGTCCCCACAGAATAGAGGGTGTGGACTTCACCTGTAAAGACACCTCAAGAGTATAGGCTTGGTCTCACTCAGGAGCTCCTAAGTATCAAAAAAATACTTGCTAGGGAAGCGAAGCACTCTCCTTGCCACTGGACTAGCCCAGGCATAGGCAACCTCTGGCCCTCCAGATGTTTTGGACTACAATTCCCATCATCCCTGACCACTGGTCCTGTTAGCTAGGGATCATGGGAGTTGTAGGCCAAAACATCTGGAGGGCCAAAGGCTGCCTATGCCTGGTCTAGCCACTGCAAGTTCTGCATCAAGATCTAATTGCTGGCACTACCTGCAAGGAAACTACCAGCTTGGGGAGATGGGGGGTTTCTATGTGAAAGCTCCAGCCAAGATGTTCAGACAAGATACACTCTTTTTCTGGTTACTGCAAGTGCACTCTGCTTCCCTCTAGGTCCTACCTGCTGTTCCACATTTCCTGCTCTATATCCCTACAACGGCTTTTTAACACTATCCATTCTCTGGTCATTTTTTGTGTCTGCAATGCCAGACTGAACACAGGATTGCAGCACCTCACAGATTGTCCAGTGTTAGTTGGAAGACTATGTTAATGCATATGTATGTTGTTATGTACTGAAGTTCTCACCCTGAGCCAGCAGGGGGATACTATAGTTATGCAAATGAAGGATCGAAAGTGACGTTCAGTGATTGGACAGTTTGTATGCAAATGAAGGATCGGAAGTGACGTTCAGTGATTGGATAGTTTTAGAAAGTTGCAACAATTACGTTGTTCTGGAGATCTATATAAGCAGGCTGACCAAGCCCTTCAGTTCAGTTCTGTTCTGGCCTCGGAATAAAGAAGAGCTGTTTGGAGAACCTCTGTGTCGTCTGATATGTTCACCCACAACTTAACATATGTAAAGTTTATTTCGCAAAAGCAGATTTTATTAGTAAAAATGCTCTGGATGCCAAATACTGCTGATTTGATAAGTACGTTCTAAAATTAGGAAGTGATTAAGTATTTAGAGAGTGCAACAATAATTCCAAGATAAACAATTTTGCTCAGGACTAATTTTGTTAAAGGAGCAGTGTTCATTAATTTCAATGATAAAACATTAACAATTATTTTAAACCACCTCTATGATGTATTTTATATCTGCCAGGCTGTTACAATAACCCTTCTGTAATCTAGTGTGAAAGCAGTATTTACCAAACTGAGGTACAGTGTTAGTTCCTATAAGAAACTCCTTTTGGATGATGTTAATTTGATTTGGAGTGTGCTTAAAAAGGTACACACAATTAAGTATACCACAAATATTGCAAATCCTTAAAGTAAGGCAAGTTAAGGACATATTCAGGGAAAACAAAACAGCCTAGGCTGGACTTGTTATGTTAAGCAACTGCTCATTTCACAGCAGCTTGAAGGCCATCATTAAAGGATGCTTACGAAAGAACTGTATTTTCATCTCTAAACAGAATAGTTATTCATGCAGGACTAGCTTTATCAAACTGAACACCCCAAAAAAAACATATTTATTTAACCCACTTGTGCATGATTTCATTAGAGAAAGAGAGCAGAAGTCATTTTAAAATAAAACATGCATGCTAGTGAATGCAGTTTTTTTAAAAAAATAGTTTATAATTTTAGGAAATGCAACAAAATGGTTTAGAAATTCTTGCAAGACGACTGTACTTTGCTCTGATCCACAATTATTTCTCATTTAGAAACAACTACCTTCATGTCAGTGCTACTTTGCAGTCAGGACAGAAAATGTGCCTGTAAAAACAGTCCACAGAAAATGGAAGATGGAACTTGAGTGGAGTTCCACAAAGTGAATATATGCCTTTCTTCTCAATGAAAATGTGTGTGATTGTGGGTCTGACCATCCCTACATTTGTTTGAGCACCACCTGCTAATGGAGTGTGGCCGCTGAGAAGTTTTCCACCAGGATAATGCAGCCATGAGCCCAAAAAAGCTCCCCACTCCATCATAATCAAAAGTTTGGCCAAATATCCAATACTTTCCTACCCTGCTCCGAGCTTTCTTGCAAGCAGAGATGACTTGGGGGAGCATAATAATTAGTGGTCACCACAAATGATGGCTGGCTAATAACTTCAGTGTCCTTGTATCTGTAATCTTCCACGTTGTTATCACGGAATGTTTGGAACATGAATTAAATATTTCCTCAACATTCAAACTCACTCAGGAAAACTACAAAAACTAAAAAAAAAAAAAAATCTACCTGTCTCCGTAGAGGTTCAGTTCCATACAATCTATAAGAACAATAACTGAATAGCAAAAGTTTACTTCAATGTATCCTTTTCTTCCTTTGCCTACCAACCACTGGTCAACCAAATTACTTCAAATGACACCAATAGGTACCATTTAAAAATTATGTAACATGAAACACAAATTATTTGTACATGCATACACACACTGGCACACATATTTAGTTCCAGAATACATGCATGGGTTGACATAATAAGGAAATCTGGCTTGGATTTACAGTATTTAAAATCAAAAGGTTGTATAAGAAAAACTTACCTCGGGCTGAATAGCTTTAAATACAGGAATATCCATTAGTGTTATCTGGCCCTTTGAAAAAAGGTGATAAGGAAAGTAAGTGTTGTGTCCTTTTGAAATGAATGTTTGAAGATTGGGCCAGCTTTTTATTATTAAATACTAGAAAAATGGCCATCATAAAATGGTGTGCCCTCCCATTGTTCCTCGACCCTACAATGAGCCATCTCTGCTTCCTGTAAAAGAGAAAATCTACAGTGGCAGAGGCTTAGATCATGGGTAGGCAAACTAAGGCCCTGGGGCTGGATCAGGCCCAATTGCCTTCTAAATCTGTAGTCCCAAAACATCTGGAGGGCCAAGTTTGCCCATGCCTGATCTAGGAGGAGGTATCATTCCTATCAGGCGTGTCCTCCAGCAGAATCTGGCAAATCATGCTATTTATCAAGAAATGAGGTGCCGGAACTGAGTTCAGGTAAGTTCCAGCTAAAAAAAAAAAGCCCTGTATTTAATAAACATTAGGAGAGGAGAAGGTAGGTGTAGACAGGCGGAGAGAAAATTAAATAAGGCTGGACTCTTCTACAGTTACCTGGGAGTGACTCCTACTAAGCTTAATGGGGCTTCTGAGGAAACATTTAAAGGACTGGACTGCAAGACTATTAAACTAGCAAAACATTTACTTATTAATTACTTACCGCATATTCCTCGGGTGTAACCTTCAGAACATCAAATACCACTGCATCAAAACTTTTCTTCAGTTCAGCAGAACCTTTGTCACTTAATGACTCCGAGCTGCTACTCTTCTGAGAAAACAAAAATACAAAATTGAAAATGTTGAATGCATACCTGCTCAAAAGCCGAAAGAGAGGCCTTGGTAAATAAAAACACCTCAGCCTGGTGACTAAAGACTGACAGTGATGGCGCCAAGCATTTTTTCCTGGGGAGAGCATTCCACAAAGGGGGAGCACCACTAAAACATCCCATTTACCTAGACTGTACCAAATTTCAGAGGCACCCTTTCCGTGTTTAAAAAAAACAGTTTTAAAAGTTTCATGGTCCCTGCTAAAACACCCCAGCAAAGAACAAGAACTGATTGCCTATCAAAATACATTTTTCCTTCAAACTACACTGTTGTATACATGTATTATGCTCCTGCGGGACGTGGGTGGCGCTGTGGGTTAAAGCCTCAGCGCCTAGGGCTTGCCGATCGAAAGGTCGGCGGTTCGAATCCCCGCGGTGGGGTGCGCTCCCGTCTTTCGGTCCCAGCGCCTGCCAACCTAGCAGTTCGAAAGCACCCCCGGGTGCAAGTAGATAAATAGGGACCGCTTACTAGCGGGAAGGTAAACGGCGTTTCCGTGTGCAGCTCTGGCTCGCCAGAGCAGCGATGTCACGCTGGCCACGTGACCCGGAAGTGTCTCCGGACAGCGCTGGCCCCTAGCCTCTTAAGTGAGATGGGCGCACAACCCCAAAGTCTGTCAAGACTGGCCCGTACGGGCAGGGGTACCTTTACCTTTACTTTATTATGCTCCTGCATTTTTTTGAGGTGACTGTTGCTGACTCCTTACCTCTGAAGCAGTAGCTGCAATATTAACATTGCTGGGCTGCCCATTCATTAGGTCCATACTGTCCACACCATTGATTTACTGCCCTACATTTGCAGCGATGGCTTTACTGATTCATCTTCAGAGTCATTACTCCTGAAAGAAAATTTTAAAAGCAGCTCATGGTTCCATAAATAAATCAAGAAAGTCCGACAGATCATCCAAAGTGTAACATGGGACAGGGATGTTTGGCCAACTATGGGATTACAGAAGACTTCAATCAAGTAAATATACCATATTATGCAACTGATATTGTGATTCCCTTGCAATCCAGTTGACCCTTCAGAAGATTGTGGCAAGATATATGGATGATACACAACAGCAAATTAGAACTACCGTATTTTTCGCTCTATAAGACGCAGCAGACCATAAGATGCACCTAGTTTTTGGAGGAAGAAAACAAGAAAAAAAATATTCTGAATATTCTGAATCCCAAAAGCCAGAATAGCAGGAGGGATCGCTGCGCAGCGAAAACAGCGATCCCTCTTGCTGTTCTGGCTTCTGGGATAGCCGCGCAGCCTGCATTCACTCCATAAGACGCACACACATTTCCCCTTATTTTTTAGGAGGGAAAAAGTGAGTCTTATAGAGCCAAAAATATGGTAATTGGTTATTTCATGAGACAAAGTTCAATTCTGAGTGCACTATCAAATAGTGAAGTATTTGTGCCAAAATAGTCGAGGACCTGAATTCCATCTGTATAAATACTACATGTGCTTTTAATTTAAGACAGAAAATCTTAAAAGTCTCGGATGGTTCAGAAGAATTGCTACAGAGAAAGGGATAAGGGGGTAAGATCTTGTCCCTGCTTCTTGGTCTTTCTGCTCCCCTTCCTGCCTCATCCATGGAAAAGAGAGATTCTCTGCCCAGTGATAGCATGCAGCTGCCAGAGGGTTGGCCAAGAGGGAATGCAGCCTTTAGGCCTAAAAAAGGTTCCTCACCCCTGAATTAAATTAAACAAAACCTGAAGGTTCAATAACATATACATGCTTATAAAATTGGTTTGATAAAAGTTGTCATTCTTAAATTGCTTTGGGATGTTTTATGGAAAGAGATTCAAAAATAATTCTTGCAACTCTAATGTCATTCCAACTGTGAATGAATGGTTACCCTGTGGACTGGTTGGCTTTTGTCTTATTTTTCCAGATTTATATTAAATGCATATAGTCTCCAGTTTACATTCTGAAAAATAGGGGTTGTGAACCAGTGGAGATGGCCAATCCTCGGTGGATCACTTTGATAGGTGAACAGAGCCAGCCACCTAACGGTCATGATACTAGGTGACTGCAATTTCAAAGAAAAAAAATCAGGAGCCAGCTGCACTCCTGATTCTTCCTTTGACGTTTCAAAAATTATTCCATTGCAGCACCAGCTTTAATTTGGAAGCAGTACTACACCAAATCCAAACAGTGACAAATTTAACTTGTGGCTGCAAAAACCAACAACATCCCTTTGCAACTATAGCTTGAATCTGGCACTTGAAGCCACAATTATACTTATCCCATATGCCTGATGTCGTACGACATTAGGTGTTGAACAAGTAGGTGTGTTTTCCACCAAATAGTCTCATGGCCAAATGGAGAGGCCTGGTATGCCTAACTAGCTGTGGGGGTCACAGGTTTCCAACCACTGTTGAAAATAATCGTTTTAATGCACACACAATCAGCATTCTCCCATGATACAGCTCTTGCTAGACCAGTGTTTTTCAACCTTTTTTGGGCAAAGGCACACTTGTTTCATGAAAAAAATCCCAAGGCACACCACCATTAGAAAATGTTTAATATTTTTTTCTTTAATGGCAAACAAAAACGTTGCGGACCGTTCTCTGCTCAGCAGGGATCGATCTGCTGATCCCCACTGAGCCGGCGGATGACAGCTCCGTCTCCGCACTGTGTGCGGAGAGGGAGATGTTAGAGCCCCGCTGCTCTCTATGGGGAATCGGATGAGAGCAGACCGCCTGTCTGCTCTCATCCGATCCCATCCGATCTGATCCCCACTCAGGACAGATGGAAAATAGGGTGGACACAGTCCGGCGCCCGCCTAGTTGGCGAAAATTTGACATTTTTTTTTAAAAAAAATGTCTTTTGAATTTTCCCCACGGCAACATCTCGCGGCACACTAGTGTGCCGCGGAACAGTGGTTGAAAAACACTGTGCTAGACTACCGTTTTAGTCTGAAGATGTGGGAACACCTGAGTGCTCCCCATATAACATAATTTCTGATGAGGAACACCGTCATCCAAAGAGAGGCCTTATTTTATTATTTAACAAATTTTATATACTGCTTCATTTATATACTGCTTCATTTATATACTGCTTCACCTCTAACAGACTGTGGTTAATTTTAACTATGGTTTGTTTGAAATAAGAAAACTTGGAGCCCACAGGTTTCATAAGATTCTATCTTAAATTATGTATGTTTTGTTGCTGCTTGAAACAGTGTATCTTAGGCTGCAATGCTACAATTATGGCATGGCCCTTCCCAAAAAATGGCTGCCAAACTTCTTCTTCTGTTCTCAAATGGGGAAATTAGTAAAATAAATAAATAAATCATATATTCCGACAGACATTTGGCAGCTGCTGACTCTCATTTTATGTGCACAATTAAACTGTATTGAAGCACATGTATGATATATTAAGTTGTAGTCTCATTACAATGCTGGTTGTTGCTTTGAATAGGATTTTCTTTGGCAGGAAAGCAGTTTGTGATGTAAATAAATAGCTTTAAAGAGATCGAAATAAAGGAATACATTAGCTTGATTATCACCAATTGCTTAGCTAATCGGAGACTATTAATGCATTAAGCTGTTTATTTTAAGAGTGCTGCTTGTTTTCATCAGTTTACAGAATGCATATTCATGCTGCTGTTTAGCCAACGTCATTTTAAAATGAGAATGTAAGACTTTGATAACTGCAGATTTACAAAAATATTTGGTCTGCCTTCTACTTGATGCATTGCTGCCCCCTTGTGGTGAGAACAAATCCCAACAAACTTATATTGGTCCTATTTCATAGTGATTTTCTGTGTAATTATTTTTAATCAGATATTGGTCCCATTCATATTATTAAATTTGATCTTATTATGCTGAGATTTGTATGCAGCCCTTTGTTTCTTCCTTCATGGAATGAAGCAATCAAAGCAAGTAATCTCTAATTAAACAGCTTCCCATTTCATTCAAACAAGGAAACTATGGCTGCCACATTCAGAACAAGCTAGGATATTTACGGTAACTACCTTCAGACTCTATGGTTTAATATACTGACTTGTTCCAAAACCAAAAAGCAAAGTTTCCTTGTTTAGAGGAAATGGGGGGGGGTGCCTCAATCTAAGCATGTTTAAGGAGATTCACATTAGGGCGGACAAACAAAACTCACTTCACTTATATTGGTGGGGTCTGAACTGACAATGGCAGTGACAGACCAAGAAGGAGATCCTGTGGACACTGTTCTCCAAACCCTCTGGAGCAGATTTTGAGGCTGTGCGGGGGGTTGCAGGGAGCAGGTGGGACGGTTACGCTGTGCAAGGGCAAGACTCTTGGGCACACAGAACAGCAGCATTCTGGGCCAGAGGAGCTAGGACAGCAGTCGCCAACCTCAGAAGACACCAAGGTGGCTGTGAAAGGTACAGTGCACAGAATGATTCCTGCCACTCCCCAGAGGAGAAAGAGACAGGAGGAGATGGACTTGGAGGAGTCTTTTCCCGTTCTTGAGCTAACCCCTTCAGATCCAAGGCTAATGAGCCTGAATAAGTATGCTGATAACCCACTTGCTACCTTCCATGGAGATGATATCAGAGAAAGGGAATGAACTCTGGAGAAGTCAAGCTGAAAGGAAAGTGTCAGGGAACTGCCATCGGAGCTAGGGGCGGAGGCAAGGCTCCAAAGCGATGCTGGAGAAGGGCCCAGCAGGGAGAGAGGCAGCTCATCGGCTGGGGAAGGAAATCAGCGTAACACCAGGGATAAAGGGGGGCAGATGGGGGAATCGGCGAGGGGGCTCCAGGACTCCTCACCGGAGACCAGCGGAGAGAGCACGGGTCCTCTGCTGCCCACACCCACCCTGCGCAGAAGACTTCCGCGCAGGGAGAGTAGGCGGAGACTTGGCGTCAAAGAACTTCTTTGCTGGAAGAAGTTCAAGAAACGCCCACTGATGGATTCTGCTAGCGACTGAAACAGCCACGAAGTGAAGGGCTGTCCAGACAGAAAAGGTTTAACCAGGCAACCTAGCCAGGAGTGGCGGCAACTTACGCACAAGCAACCCCTTATAACCATTACAGCAATCCGTCAGTCTCTGACGTTGCTTGTGCTCAGCGACAGGCAGGCAGCATAATGAGCAAAACTGGAGAAGCCGGCGCAACAGAGCAAGCAGCTGGAGTGCAAAATCTGGTGGAGAGGAACCGAGATTTGGAACAGCACGTGGCTCTGCTGACGACGCGGCTGGACGAAAGGCGGGCTCAGGATGCACAGGTCAGACCCACCCCCGTCGCAAGGAAGGTACCGGGACTGGTACACAAGTTTGGGGGGAAGCCCCAGGACTATAACGCGTTCCTAACGGAAATAGAGTATGCTTTGGAACTGCAGCACAATGACTTTGCTGATGATGGGGAAAGGGTGGCCTATATTGTCGGGCATCTGCAGGATGGGGCCCGGGAATGGATCAGGCCCCTAATGGCGATGCAAAATGCTGCCTTGAAGGACCTTAGGAAATTTTTTCAGGGGATGGATGCAATGTATTCCAGTGAAGTGGAGCAAAATGTGACTCGGCGGGAATTGATGGGGTGCAAGCAGAGGAGCCAATCAGTTAGAGACTACTGGTTGCGCTTTGCGATGCTGATCCACCGGCTCGGGTGGGATCTGGACTCTGAGCCCATTCAAATGTTGTTTGAGGAGGGGTTGTCCCCAACTGTGAAGGATGAGCTTTCCCGCATGCCCCGCCCGCAGTCGATGGATCAGCTGACCAAGGCTGTGCTTGCGATTGGAGTAAGACAGGAAGCGCGGGCTCAGGAGAAGCGCGAAGGGAGACCAGAGGAAGAGACATGTGGCGGTAGTAGGTGACTCTCTGCTGAAGGGGACAGAGGCAGTAGTGAGCAGAGGAAACAGAACGTGCTGGGTGGTGTACTGTCTTTTCCTATATTCTACTACATTACACTACACAGAAATGTTTAAATGTTTCTTTGATTGTCCTTGAATCTCCCCACCGCACTTGCTATCCTCTCCTGTCACATCAGTGTGGTGTGCCATGCCCTTTGAGAACCTCTGATCTAGAGTGGGGTGTCCTACTTTCACAACTTCCTGAAAGCAGGCTATCCAACACACATGTGCCCAGTGGTGATATTCCTTCCTGAATGCCTCATTTGTGATGTGCTTGAATAAAAACAAAAAACAAGATTTCCCTCTTAGGGTGGATCTACGCACAGGAAAACCCCCGCTATAAATAAGTCAGAAATTAAATTGTTGTAACAAAAGAAAGCTTGCTTCGCTAGGATAATGACAACCCCTCCTGATTCATCAATGTACCATTTGCTGTGTAGTGCTTCCTGTATTGGGGATGTTTAACTACCTTTCATCTGATTTTTTTACGACATGCCAACTGCAAAATAATTAAAAATAGTCTTACTTGATTTAATTCTCTGAAATCCTACACAACTGGACTTCAAAAACCCTCAACATTTGCAAAGATGAGAACTCTGTGACCCTCCAGGTGCTGCTGGATGCCAACTCCTGTGAGTCCTAGCCAGTATGGCCAATGGTGAGGGATAATCTCAATAAACTAGGAATAGTTAATACAATAACTAAAAGGGTTAAATGAACCAAGGATCATGCAACCATCCAAACTAACTATAATTAAGGACAATACCATATATTACACTTTAGCCCACAATGTTTCCAGCCTAAAAGTTTGCTTTGCACTTTCAGTCATAGTACTTTTCAAACTTAAAATTTATAAACACTGTATTTGCAAAGCCTTTCAAGTTATACATATAGATTCACTTTACCCCATTTCATATTGCACTTTCAGTCACACTTTAATCTGGGGGAAGGTAGTTGCACAAGTATTTTCTCCAAGGGCTCTCATATCATTTAAACCAGGTACAGGTGGCAGTTTAACCCTTCTACTCTTAATTATTGGCTCCGTCTAAATCTAAATCCTCCCGGTCTACTGCCCTTAGTGATACAAGACCCCCATAAAAGTGTGTGGTCCAAAATTGTGCACCAAAAATTCCTCTCCTGCGGACTCCACCCACATCAGCTTCTCACGATGGGCTTTATTAAAGCAAAAAGGCTAATTGGACAGCGTCTGAAGGACTTAGAGCAACAGAACAATCTGGCCATTATAAAGAAACTCTGTCCTTGGTATGCCTTTTTCCCCTCTTCTCAAGTTTGATTCCCTGGCACCATATTTGTATAAATTAACTATCCCAAAATACAGACGTGCCTTCACACTGGCCAGATTGGATGTAATGCCCTCCGCCGTACTTGAGGGCAAGTACCAAAAGATTCCAACTGAGAAACGACTCTGCCCCTGTGGAGATGGTAATCTGGAAACAGTGGCTCATGTTCTCCTGTCCTGTCCCCTTTATAAAGATCTGAGGATTGAGATCATCCCAGGCCGCCCATCTGCGGCCACATTGTTCTTTCTGTTATCAGGTCAAAATGATCAAACAACAGCAAAGGTTGCTAGGCTTATCGAGGGTGTAATGAGATTAAGGGCCGGTATCTGAACAATAAACTTGATCATCTGATTGTCCTTTTTACCTATTGTTGTCTTTTTAATTGCATATATTGCTTGTTTTATGTTGCTATGGCCATTGGCTAATGCAAATAAAGTTTATCTATCTATCTTCTGCTCTGAGCCATTTGTTCAATAAAAAAAAAAAAGCTGTCAGTACCTTCTCTCAAATGCATTTTTGTTTACCTAAAATTCAGTATTTTGTCACTCTTAACCCCCTTTCCTTCCACTTTGTACACTTTGATGACCACAGGTCAATGGAACAAGACATGACATCAGTCACTGCAAGATCTTAAAATGGAGGGGAACCACAAATCTCCCTTCAGAACAAAAGAAGAAACAGGACAGCTCATGTTGTTGTTAGCAGCTAAGCTTAAATACCTGCATCAGAAACCAGATTTTCACACCAGCCTCCAGACATGTTTAAACAGCACCAAACCTAAGCTAGTATTTTCAAAAACATTCTGCAGGGTCAGTCATTCTTCAGAGATTACATGACTCAGAAACTCTGTAGAGCAGGGCAGTTTACAATAAGTAACTCAAAACCTCAGGTTCAACACCAATGAGAACTCTGGAACCCTTCACAATACTAATCACCATTTGCTTACTCTATAAATACATGCACCAGACTTGCACAGTTCGAATTGTTCAACATGACTGTTTTTGTGCTCAGCAGCCAAAAGTTCTCTAACATTTAAATAATGCAAGCAAAGTATCAACTGGCCAGTGATGCTCAGCACTACGTACACAAATGTGGCTATATACTGGACAATGAACAATCGACAAATCCAAAATTTATGCCTATATAAACTGTGGCACTTCAAGTACAAACACTTGCACCGTCCCTTAATGTGTAGGTGGGTTTTGTCTAGAAGTCTCTTGGATTTGATCATCAAAAATTTGAGGCTTCTTCACAAAACGACACACCTGATATTTTACAAGTACAGCTGGCAGTGAAAAAGTGAAAAAGTCTGTCATCTAACACAGGAAAAACAAACAAACTATGATAATTCATATAGAATGCCAATGGTTGCCAACTAAATCATGAACATACTGGCAGAAAGAGGGGTCAGAGTGGTGAACCTGTAAGTCAAAGGACAGCACTCTCTATAGAAAAACGCCCGGTTTCTTACTCCAAGATCCTATATTCCCACCATCAAATTGTACAACATAAATGAAGCAAGCAAATTTACACCACGGGTAAAAAGTTAAACAGCATGCCTAGAAAATATCTGAAATTTTTAAATGCCCAAGCACATGTTAAGTTGGTGACTTTACAGGGCTTGAATGGTAATATTCTGCAGGTGAAGAAATGTACATTTCACCAGCTGCGGGTCCCACCGAGTCACCTCAAATTCATCTATCGAGTAGCGGCCCCAAAAGAGTCTTCTTGCACCTTCTCATCCAGAGCCACAGCCCCACACTACCAGCAGGATTTGAGGGTGTGACTCACCTTCCTAGCTACATTATAGTGCCATTATCAGCCTGCATCCATCACACATCCTCATTGTCTGCAGGGACCCCCAGAAAAGCCCACACAAAGGTGGCCAGACTGCATAATGGGCACCCTGTACACAGGCTGACCAAAATCAGTAGGCTCCCCTATGCCATGCCAAACCTTGGGATAGCTGCATCCAATAAGGTTAGCACCATTTCCAACCCAGACCTGGACTGTTTCATTTCAAGGGGGCTCCTGAACAGCATGCCAGGAGGCAAGTGGGCAACATACCCATTCTCTTCAGTCCTTTGAGACTGGGAGAGAGCATAAGAGAATGCTAACTGGGCTGTCACAGTTTTAACACCCTTAATATGACCAGCTTCTCCATTATTTCTAGTAGGAAAAGTAATTAAATATCTCATTTCACACAGAAACTCATGCTTCCAAAATAGCCAAATTAAGCTGTGCTGTAACATATTTCCAAGACAAACTGAACACTTTGTTTCAGAGGTGCATGCATTTCTAGATTTCTCCTACGTTAGAAAAAAAGTTGTTATAAATTACACTCTCAAAAATAGCAAAGAACCTGTGATTGAGCTATTTTGAGCGGGGGCGGCTCCAATGGGTGTCAAGAACCAGAAATGGAGTAATACCCACTAAGAAAGCATAAAGCAGTTTACGGCGTGAGAAATGAGACTGACCTAATCTTGGATGTAAAATAGCCAGTACTTTATGTTTATATACTGTATAAACATAAAATTATGCTGGTGTTTCAAAAGAAAAGTCACATTATGCTTGAGTAACAAAACACCTAGTAAAATAAATAAAACCACAAAGAGAGAGAAATTTATGTGTATGTACTTTACATTTAATCTCTTCATAATTGGAAACATGGAAACACAAGCTGTTCTGTGCCCCAAAGTGATGGTCTAGCAGAGAAGCTTTCACAGTTCTGAAATAGAGACAGCAATCCATCAAGGAAGCATAAGTAGTGCAAAAGCCAATAGGGTGGATCCAATCTATTTCCTAATGTGAGTGGTTCAATTTAATATCCACATCCCAGTTTGGCAGAGAAACCTCAGTTCTGGAAGATAAAAACCACATACAATTGTTATCTTTAGCAAAGATAACAAATACCAACTCATAAATAACAAATCTAAAACAGAAATCTGAAATCAAATTGCGTGTTTGCACAATGTTGTACAAAAATGTTGTACATTTAAAAACACAATACAAAGAGATTTCTCAAGTTCTATGAATATATTTTCTGGTTAAAATCCAGAAAAGCCGATGAGTGTACACACTGAGGTGCGCTATCCCCTTGCACTTCATAAAATGCTGTTCCAGAAGACATTTGTGGGGCAGCAGCCATAAGAGGAAACCGTGAAGTGTCCCAATATGCATGCAGAACATCATGCATAACACCGTTGGGACTTTCCTCCGACCACATCCTTCATCAGCCTTACATCACGTTTTTCTTGGGGGGGGGGGTAAAGGGAACTCTGATAAGGACTTTAGTTGGCATGGATGGGGGTTAAAGATGAGTGCAATTGGGGGTAGAAGTCAAGCCTGCTATACAAAAGTAAAATTTACATTGACTACGCCTACCGCTTTTGACTCTGGCCCTGCCCACTACTGGCGTGCGGCCCCTGGAAGGTTGCCTACGTGACCACGAGGCTGGAAAAGGTTCTTGACCTTTTTACAACCAAAGCCTGAACCAGACACAACAAAATTTAACATAGTCTCAACCCTGCACAGCAAAAGCTGAACAAACTGAAAATCTGGTATACTGTATATTTAAATGCAAGAGGAAGGCTATGAAAATATTTTATGCTAAGGCCATGTTAAATAATTTGTTTGCAAACAGCAGCCTAAAATCAGCCAAAATTCATTACAACTGGTGAA
Source organism: Podarcis melisellensis (assembly GCF_964234715.1). Taxonomy (NCBI): domain Eukaryota; kingdom Metazoa; phylum Chordata; class Lepidosauria; order Squamata; family Lacertidae; genus Podarcis; species Podarcis melisellensis. Next base: position 94,090,581 of record NC_138538.1, read on the forward strand.
TTTAATGCTTCTTGCAAGAGACTTTAGGTGTATTTCTTTGATAAGACAGAGAACAGGCAGGAACTGTTCCAGCTTAGAGAATAAAAGATGAATTTTACAGTCAAGAGTGTTTAAAAACAAAAAAACAAAAGACAATAACACTACTACCTCAACATACAATTTTATACTGAACACATGTATCTATGAGTAGGGATGTATAGTATTACACTGTTAGGCAGCAATCCAATACTTAATTATCTGGGAGCAAGTCCCACTCAATGAGACATATAAAGTTGAAATGTAAGGGATTGCAGCGAATTCTGTATTTTCTGAAGTCATTCTATCTTACCAGATAGACGTGCAAGGATATCACTTCCTGATAACTGACAATCTATCTACCACAAGTATGAAACTTTTGTTGTTGTTCAGAAATGTAGCCAGATGTTTTGATTGGGCTTTTAAGTTCTTATATAAAAAGCAGGACGGTAAGGTCATTGAGGCTGCAATTCCAACACTACTTACTTGCAAGTAAGCCCCACTGAATTCAATAGGACTTACTTCTGGTTCTGCTGTATGATGCCTGACAGTAGATTTTCCTGCATTAAAACACTACCATAAACAAATGCTGTCAGCTCTTTTTCTTACTGATGTCTTTTTATCCATATGTTTGAGAGGTTGAATAGTTCGTAAATATGCCTAAAGAAACAGGCCTACCGTCTCCAAATAAAACACAGGTCCAACATAATAAAAATGTAAAGACAAGGGAAAGCTGGCAGTAAAAACATTTTAAACCTACCCTTCATCAACAAAAAATCCCAGGTTGGGGTACAGTAAAACCCATAAAAACACATCATAGTTTCATCAAGACCAAATTCACAGGGCAAGCACAGACAAACCACCCTGAACAGATAAAACAGTAATTAAAACAGAATCAAACAATAGCCACCTAATTGACAATTGCCTGAGCAAACAAATATATTTTGAGCTGGCAATGAAAACTCAGAGGGAAGGGAATTCTACAACCAGGGCACGAACCGAGAGAAAACCCTTTCACTAGTGGCTATGTAGCAGATCTCATTCAACTGCAGTAGGCTCAACAGGTCTTCCCTCTAAGTTCTTAACTCAAGGGCAGGTTGATAGTTTTAAAGTAACTGATATTCAACAGAGAGGCCCAGTCATCTATGTTTATCCATCTCCTATAGTGCACACTAGTTGCACTAGCAACTGCAAAAAAGATTGTTCCTCATTCTGATCAACTTAAGATTTTATAGTAAATTTCTGCTTTTTAATTAGCACAGCTCCCAGTGTTGATGAAACTCCGTCTTATACGTACATGACACAAAACATGGATGTGTATACACGCAGGTCCTGCTTACAATTGTCAGGTGAGTGTTTGCGTAACGGGTCCACAATTTCCACTGTTTCCTATGGAAACATTTCTATTGTAGGATTGTCTGCTCTCTTTCACCCTTCTCTTGATGGTTTCTTCCTGAAATTGTTGCAGCCAATCAGCAAAAGAGAGACAAAGGGGAGTGGGGGCTGAAAAGCTAGTGTCTGGGGCCTCTAAATGCTTGTTCTGATATTACATTTAAGGAGGGAAAGAAGTGAAAGGCATTTGCAACTCCTTTTCCATCTCTGCTCTAATGTGTAGAGTCACCACAGAGGTCACCATAATAAAAATCCAAGAGCCCCCTTTTCACAAGGATTCTCATACTTTTGCTTTTCCCAGTTCTGTGTAGTATGAGTTGGCCCTTTGAACTTAATAACTTGAATATCAAAGAAATACGACTTCCTAATGCCAGCATCTGATGTTGTTGAAAGAGATCTTTTCACTGAACTTTTAAAGCATATGAATTGCTACTGGGGAAGTTAGAGAATTTGATTCACTGGAGTTTTTATCCTGTGCTATGCTGTTATTTTATTGCTTTATTATACGATTATTATTTTTTCTCTTTCACAAACAATTCTCGGAATGCCAAAGACAAATATGAACTACTCCATCCCCAAAGGTTACTATTATTAAATGAACCCAGGAACATTTTTACCTGATGCTTTATAATACAAATTCAGAAATACTTCAGGATACAGGGTAAACCTTTAAAAATCAGAATGAGTGGGGGGTGTTACCTACAAAAAGCTAAGATATGATTTCACACCATATCTAATTCTCGAAAGATCTATCATATTTAGGAATTAGGATATATTATAATGTAAACTACACGGTCAAAATTAACCACGACAGTTTATATGAAAAGACAAAGATATTGATAGATATATCAATATACCAGTTTTACAGCTGAATGTTCTTCCAAAAGTTTTGTTTGTATTCATTCCACTGCTGATCTCTTTCCAAATTTTTAACAACTGGCAAAACTTATTTAATTTCTTTTGGTCTGGGAAATGACCAAGGATAGCACCAAAAACACTTTACAAACCAAAAAGAGCAGAAGGCTTAGGATTTCAAAACCATAAATGCAATTATCTAGCTGCAAAGCTAAATCATATGACAACCTGGTTTATGCATAATGAAGCTTCAGTAACGAAACAAGGCATAATCAGCACATTTAAAATGCTGTGTGATTCTGTACAAAAAGAGACGGTGACATTTAAAAAAAACAATGCAACAGAAAATCAATCTAAAACAAGTAAAGGGTTGAGGAACCTCAGCAAAACTATCCTAGAGTGTTTTTGCCTTGCTGGAATGTGTCCTTGAACTTTGATAATGCATTTCGCTTGCCTGGATGGAGGATAGATAGATAGTGAGTGTGTTGGTGCAGAAACTAGCTTACTGTGCAAAGAAAAATGTACACTCATAATAACAATAACAACCATCTGTCTGGTTTCCCCCAGCCACTCTGGGCAGCTTACAACATATCCAAAAACATAATAAAAACATCAAGTCTTAAAAACCTCCTGATACTCTGTCCTCTTTTGTCTCCAACCCACAAAGGCTGAAAAGGGTTCCCCATCCCTGGTCTAGTATAAAGAAAACCTAGCTCTGGACTATTTCCTAACTCAGAGTCATAACTAAATATGGAGTATTAATATGAAGCAAAGAAGCAAAATGCCTCCCAAAGAAAATGTTCAAAATAGTAATAAAATTAAAGTAACTAGATATAGTTGTTAAGTTCTTACCAAGGCAAATGAAAATAGAATTTTGCAACATGAGACTATGACAATCACTCTGCTGGGCAAGCTGAAATTCTTGTTGATTCAAATTCTTGTTGAAATTCTTGTTCAAATTCTTGTTGAAATTCTTGTCTCTTCCCCGCTCATGCTACTCTTGAGTTCTCCACCCCAAGCCAATTTAATGGGGTGTTGTGGCTGTGGGGAGTAAAAAGCCCTGTTCAATAAGCAGAAGTCCTTCTGCACAGCAGATGGGTCGCTTTAGGTCAGAGGTGTCCAAACTTTTTTTCAAAGAGGGCCAGATTTGATGAAGTGAAGGGCAAATTTCCCCGGGAAATAAACTGCCGCAGGGGCTGGATTAAACCAACCAGCAGGCCGGATTAGGCCCCCGAAACGGACTTTTGACATGGCTGCTTTAGGTGAATTCTACTCTGGTTGAATTTACACCAGTAATCTTTTAGCCTAATCTACTTCACAAAGTTGTTTAAGAGGATAAAATGGGTAGGGAGCATGCATACCATCTTCAGCTTCTTGGAGGAAATGCTCGATATAAATGTAATAAAGATGGAAATAGATGTGGGCTATAGCTCCAATGGCACTGTGGTCTAAACCACTGAGCCTTGGGCTCGCCAATCAGAAGGTCGGCAGTTCGAATCCCCACGACGGGGTGAGCTCCCGTTGCTCGGTCCCTGCTCCTGCCAACCTAGCAGTTCGAAAGCACGTCAAGTGCAAGTAGATAAATAGGTACCGCTCCAGCAGGAAGGTAAACGGTGTTTCCGTGCTCTGGTCTAGTTTTGCCAGAAGTGGCTTAGTCATGCTGGCCACATGACCCGGAAAAACTGTCTGCAGACAAATGGCTCCTTCGGCCTGTAAAGCGAGATGAGTGCCGCAACCCCAGAGTTGTTCGCAACTGGACTTAACTGTGAGGGGTCCTTTACCTTTTATAGCTCCAATAGAAAACTTGGGCAATAACCAACATCATGTGAATGGACCTCTACTCCCAAGATGAGACTTCCCCTCCCTGTTCTCTTTCTCCTTGCTGTACCCACTCCCAATCTGATCCAGAGAGTCCCCGGACCTAAGGTGGTATTTAACACCCAGATTAAGCCAAATACACCCAGGTGATGGTGTAGGAGGGGCATAAACACAAGAGGAGATATTTCACATATTCTGGGGGCTGTGTGAAAAATCAAAGAGGTACTGGGAAGTAATTTTAGAGTATTAGAGAAATGACAGGGTACAGTGGCATCTGGCAGAATAGTTGTGTGATCTGGCAATATAATACATGGGATGCTGAGGGATGATTAGCCATCTACAAGCAACAGCTAAAATGCCAATTAGCTACTAAACAGAGACAGAGTTTCATCATGGAAGTTTAGATGTTTAGGGTGTGGGACTAGTACTGTACCTGGGAGACCAGAGTTTGAATCCACACACAGTGAGGAAGCTCACTGGGTCACTTGAACCAGTCACTGCCTCACAGCCTAACCTTGTTGTGGCAATTAAATGAAGAGGGAGATAACTGTATGACACCATGAGTTCCTTGGAGAAAAGTTAGGATATAAATGCAATAAATAAATAATCTGGAATGAGGTGCATATACTTAAGCTTATAGATATTGTTAAGAAAAGAGAGAGCAGATGGAGTATTAAAAGCTATATTGCATAACAGTATATGTTCATTATATACTGGAATGATGAAGAACAGAATCATGCTCAGTCCTACAGTTTATTAGTTTTGTAAAATTAAGAACACTGCCTATATTCTTATTTTTCTCAAGCAATGTACTATATCAGATGATATTTATTGTTTTATTTGCTTAATGGGTTATTTGTGGATCATTTTTCTGTGGTTCAATTCATCCTTTTCCATAACAATAAAAAAATTCTGAGAAATGAACTAATCCACAACATCTTTGGAGATCCACCTCACTTTTGTTTTTCTGTCTAGAACTGTCACTGCACCCTGGTGAGTCAAAGAAAAAGACACGTTGACAGATCAGGTGGAGCAAAATACTTCTTACAGAGCCAATAATCCATTCCAACTTGAATCAAGATGTATATACAAAGCAAACACTAACTCCCACCTGGATACAAGCTAATGGTGAATTTGCACATGCACTTGGACTGTCTCAACTGTGTTTGAAGAGAAGCGCATAAACACATACAACAACATACATTGCTGGATAAAAATAGCAAGCCACCAGAACACAGGGTGATTTCTGATGCCATGTTGTCACGCAACAATATGCAGTTATGTTGGGATAGCATTCTTGGACTCCATCTTCATTTTCTCTTTAAACAATTCCCATTTAGAGCAGTAACTTACTTCTCAATTAGAAGTAAATTACTGGTCTAAATCTTTGCTTTAGGGGTATACCAGGGTATTGGGACAGCTTCAGATCCAAGCTGCTTCCAAGTCATCCCCGGGATGCTGTTTTTGGCTTGTGATGTCAGAGCTCAGGTGTCAGGTCAGTTCAGGTGTTTCTGTGACAATGGAGGGCAGGGGAGAGTGCAATGTCAGAGAAGGATATCCAATCTATTTTATGCTCCTGGGATCCCTTAGGCATTCCACACACACACACACCGTTGTTTGTTTGTTTGTTTGAAGAGCTGGTTCAGGATAGTTACAGCTAGACCTAGATACTGGCTACTTGATTCAGGGCAAAAATAGGACAGTTCCCCCTTTAGGTCAGCAAGGCTAGAATCTTAGATCTAATGAGTACTTCTATAATCTCTCGATTCTTATGAGGCACTGGCAAATTCTAATTAATTTCCTGCACAATCATAATAAAGAAGTCATTAGTTTCATAAAGTCTGTGGAAAAACAATGCTTCCCAATGAGGTGAAGAACTAAGAAAACAAATAAGAACTAAGAAAACAAATACTCCAAAGGAATAAAGATTATAGAAACCACACAGGACAAGGCAGAAGAGGAAAAGATGTGAGCGTTCAAACACTTATTGCCTTTTCTATGTCAGGAAATGCATTGTGGTAACAAAGACTAGGTTGCAAACGGGACCTACTACATTCCGTCTTACAACCAGCAAGAAATTAAAAGGTTAATGGGGAAGAAAAAAATCCTCCCTCTGCCTCTGAAAATTATGGAGGCAGTTGAAATCTTAAAGTCTGCACTGTTATCCATGAAAACAAAGATTAGCTTATGTACTATCTCCATCTTTCATAATTACACCTTTGGCATCACAGAAATGTCTCCTTCCAAAAAGTACACATACACGAATACTCATCTCCTCAGATTCTCTCCAATTTTTTTCTGGATTTGTTGTTTTGGAAGTGAAATAATAAAAAGCAGTCAATGACATTATAGGTAAAGGTAAAGGGACCCCTGACCATTAGGTCCAGTCGTGACTGACTCTGGGGTTGCGACGCTCATCTCGCTTTATTGGCAGAGGGAGCCGGCGTACAGCTTCCGGGTCATGTGGCCAGCATGACTAAGCCGCTTCTGGTGAACCAGAGCAGCGCACGGAAATGCCGTTTACCTTCCCGCTGGAGCAGTACCTATTTATCTACTTGCACTTTGATGTGCTTTCGAACTGCTAGGTGGGCAGGAGCAGGGACCGAGCAACGGAAGCTCACCCCATCGCGGGGATTCGAACCGCCAACCTTCTGATCGGCAAGTCCTAGGCTCTGTGCTTTAACCCACAGCGCCACCCGCGTCCAATGACATTATAGGAAGTTATTAATTTCAATTACAGTATCACAGCTCAGTGAGCACTCAACTTGACATACTTTTCCTTAGAAAATCAACTTACTCTCTCAGACCAATAAGAAGTGTTTAGAAAGTGAAAGTACACGTTACAAAAGGCTCCTCCATGGAAACATTGCCCTACAACAACTTATCAGCTATTAAATTAACACAGCATTTATTTCTTATGGTCTGGATATTTGTTAACCCTGACTTTGTACTTTCACTTTAAGTGGAAATTAAATCCCCTGATACTCTGATTAGAATGGGCTAAATCAAGGACATTGTCTGTTCAAATGTACCTCCTATCTCCCAAAAGCAAACCTTATTTACATGTAGAATGGCAATTTTAAACATTAAAGAGCAAAGGTTGTATCCAAGTGTCAATCACCACTTTGTCCTAGAAAGCAGTGCCCCCCAGAGGTAAATGTTTATCATCATTTAGCCCTATTAGGTTTCTACAGATTGTAAACCTCTTCGCTTCCTGTCCAATTCAATGTGCTGTGTGCTGGCTGAGGCTTATGGAAGTTCTAGTCCAAAACATCTGAATGGCACCAGGTCGACTCATGCCATAAAACACTGTTTAAATTTGGGGTATAAATAACTTTTTTTCCAACATTGCTAACACCTTAAATTGTCAGGCTAGCTTACACTGACAATTTATATTTGATGGAGTAACCATACAAACCAATTACCGTACGTATTTTTTGCTCTATAAGACTCACTTTTTCCCTCCTTAAAAAGTAAGGGGAAATGTGTGTGCGTCTTATGGAGCAAATGCAGGCTGCGCAGCTATCCCAGAAGCCAGAACAGCAAGAGGGATTGCTGCTTTCACTGCGCAGTGATCCCTCTTGCTGTTCTGGCTTCTGAGATTCAGAAGATTTTTTTTCTTGTTTTCCTCCTCCAAAAACTAGGCCCATCTTGTGGTTTTGTGCGTCTTATAGAGCGAAAAATACGGTATATATTTTGAACCATAATCCTACTTTAGGGCAGGAGTGGGAAACCTGTGGCTCTCAATATGTTGCAGGTCCCCCAACTCCCATCATCCCTGACCCAGACTGGCTTGGGATGATGGGAGTCCAGTGCCTTAGGAGGCCATGCCTCTTGATAACCCATTCTTGTGTTGACACAACTTTATACAATCATATACACACATACTCACAGTGCTCATCCCTTCTGTACAAACTTTTCAGAGCTACGTTAAGAACAATGTAAACCCCATAGATCCCTTTCCAACGGTGGTTGGTTATTGCAACCAAACTAGAATACTCTACTATTATGGTGTAGCATCAATCAGTTGCATACTGTACAGTCCTCTTTCAACATCATATTCTCCAAATAGTCACATCTTATTTATACCTCCCAATTTGAACCATGAAACCCCCTTCAGAATCAAGGGTGAAGTTCTGTGAACTGGTTTTTTTAAAAGCTGCTAATAAGAGAATGGGGAGAACCTCATTTCCGTATTTATTATATTAAAACTGGAACTGCAGATTTAGTACCAAAATGTTAAGAATTCAAATACCCCAGTTCAGCTTAATATTTACACACACTCCACCACCCTGGTAGTTCTTAAAATGCACCATTCTCAGCCTCCTGTGATCTGTGGGGTTTGCAAGACTGGCTGGTTGTGCTGGTGTAGACAGACTAAGAGTTAGGAGACAACAGGAAGACTGAACCAAAACAAAAGGGGAATGTAGACCAAGAGGCCATGGAAGAGAGCATGGGAGGAGAGTTTTGAAGCAGTAGTGATCATGGGAAGCACTGGTGCAATGATGCCATTACGTAGCATTGTCAGTGAAGACAATTCAACATGAGCAGCAGCACTCCTGCCATGGTGGTCACTTTCTGTGGAAACTGGTGCCCTTTGCAGAAGAATGCCTTTCCTGAGACAGCAGCAATGAATGGCAGATTTGGGGGTCATGCCCAAAGGCACTACTCCAATGAATGTTTCTTTGCCCACTATGCAAACTGCTTGCTGCTTCTAGTGGAAACACAGTGATCCAACTTCCCCAGTAGTAGCCTTCAAAGTAGCCTTTCCCCCTTTTGATGATGCACAGGCATTTGCACAACTTCAATTCTCTCCAACCTGGCTGATCTCTGCTTTTCAAAAGCACTAGGTAACAGCTCCTCAGCATCTTTTCCTAGTCCCAGCGTGGGAAGGGGTGGATGATGGCACTGAAAGTGGCACCGAGCTCCAGTTTCCATTCTCATCCATGCTTTTTTCCTCGCTGTCAGAACTGTAACCCTGGTGCACCTGCTTCATGACCCGGAAAGCTGTCTGCGGACAAATGCCGGCTCCCTTGGTCTGAAAGCGAGATGAGCACCGCAACCCCACAGCCACCTTTGACAGGACTTAACAGTCCAGAGGTCCTTTGCCTTACCAGTCTGAACAGAAAGAGAAGGTTCTGTTGCCTACCTGTGCCAATATGTAGGTGGGTGGCAATTCCTGGTGCGTTTCCCACAGAGGGAGGGAGCTGCACCAGGTTCTCAAATAAGGGTACTTTAATCCAAACCCAGATATATTTTGCATGTACCTCATGATCCCAGTCACAAAAGCACAAGCCCAAATAATCCCACACAAAGATGCAAGTTCCACTGATGCAAGTTTCAATTGATGCAGTTTTCCCTATAGTGGTATGTTCAAACCTGTTCATTCACCTCAGGCACTCTATACATACATATAAACATCATTGAAAGCACACATCACCAGTTCTCATCCATGCTGAATTTTGCTTTCTATCCTGTAAGTACAGTAATGTATTTCTCACTCTATACTGGGAGAAGGAGATCTGTTAAAAACACTTCCACTGCTGTGGGTAGAATTTTTACACCCTTACTGCTATTCACACACAATAACACAATCACCAAGTGAGAAAGAAGAAAATATAAAGGGCACCTACACAGAACCACATTCCATTATTCTGTATTATTTAATATGGAATAACTATTATTTTATGGTTCTGTATTCAATCACTAAAAGTAATGTCACTCTGGGAATATTTTACTGAAAGGACTACAGCATATATTTTTAAAAATGACGCTCTGTCCTGACACATGCACTGAAATTCAGGAAATTCAAGCTTATCACTCTGGTGCATTAAAGAGCACATGCTTGAGGAGAAGCCACTGTCCTCCCATACTTCAAACATCCTGCTTATTGTGTGAAAGATAGAGGTCTAGTGGGCTAATCTTCAGCCTCCAGAACAACTACTGCTAATGTCTCAAGAGCCTCCCTTATCTCCATTGCTCTCTGTAGCTGCTCAGCTCCACTACATTTCATTTATTAGACTTATTAGTTGCTTGTCACCCGGAGGTCTCCAAGCATCTGACAGAAAAAGAATATATATATATATATACAATACCAGGGGAGGGGGGAATCATATACTACATTAATATTTCATATAAATTCCATTACAAAATACCAAAATAATAAAGCAATACTCATGGGAACTGGGTGTGCAAAAACCCACTAATAGTTAGTTGCCCTGTATTTTGAGAGTGCTCATTTTCATGCTGTGCTGCCTGTATAACCAACCAGACAACCCACACACCAAAAGCGCAGAACCAAACATGGCTTCTGTTCCAACAGGCCCTCTTGCTCTTTTACTGTGCAGTTGTTATGCAGAGAAAAAACAAAATGGTGATACTTTTGTTGGCGAAGCAAGGTGTTCTACGAGGTATTTTGGGATCTCTCCAGTACCAGTTAAGGACAACTGACCTAAAAAGCTGTTTGGTAGCCAGAGTGAAAAAGGCTCCACCTGGTAATCTATTTGGCAGAACGAGGTGAATCAAAAGTAAGTGGAGGCAATTTCTTCAGGATAGGTATGTGCCAAATCAAGTGCAACATATTGTTTTCACCTGATGTTTTGTGTCCTACACTTCAAAAGCGAGGTGTCAAGGCACCAAACCAAGGTGATAGGAAGCTCCTGTGGGAAATTCGTTTAGAATTCCCTATTGCAAAACATAACTCCAAAACTTATTAAACAATCAGAAGCTAGTTCAAAAAATATATAATTGTTATAATATAATTGCACCGAATATACTACATTTTTACATTATATATAAAAATATATATAATTGTTATTATATAATTGCACCGAATGTACTACAAGTGCACTTTGACAAGACAGCAACTGAGCAGGGATTGACCATTCGCCACTTCTTATTCAAAATTATCCTCTAGTAAAAATAGCTACCGCACAGCAAATAGCTTAGAGAAATTGGAATGGCTTCTAAATCCCACTAGTTACTCTGCCTTTGAAAGGCATGGCAATACTCTTTTGGTCAATTTTTCCATGGCGGGTTGGATGGAGGCTGCCCTCCTATCATGACATATCCAAACCCCTCACCTCCTACATAGTTAACACGGATGATAGAGCTGTGACTCACCTCAAGCTCAGGAATAGGAATGACAATGTCTCATGGTAAGGAGAAGGGAGAACTAGCAAGCCTGCTAGTCCATGCAGAATAGAGAAAGCTCCAGGCATGCACATGTATGCTTTAATTAAGCACAAATTAAGGAAAGGCAAGTTCTAACCCTGCTCCAAAACAGAGCAAGGAAAACAGCAACACAATACGGGTAAGAGATTCCTCTGGCATCTTAAAGGCGAATCAATTCATTCTGGCCTAAGATTTCATAGGCCAGAGTCCAGTTTAACAGATGCATGACAAGGCACCTAAGTGAGTGGGTGGGTGAGTAGGTAGAATGCACAAGTGTGTTTATTTTATAGATGCATTTATTTTATACATGCATCCTCAGTACATAGAAAAGAAGAATGTTGGTTGCCTTAGGTTTTTGGCCAAACTCGGCATGGCCAACAACCCACCCAACGTGACGGTACCTAGAGTAGAAAAGCACACAGAACTGAACCAAGAATGTGTCAGTATAACCCTAAATTGGAGTTTAACGAGTCCCAAGCCTCTTTGCTGTGACCATTTTAGCTTGATCAGGCTTCACACAGGCGTGCAAGGTAAGCGACTCAACACTCGCTCCGGACTCGCATCTGTGCACCTTGGCTCCCCGCTTTGCAGCTGATGGGAGAGAGAGAGCTGGAATAAACTTGGCAATGTGGTCAAGTCAGGTACGAAACACAAGATGCCAAGCAAGGCGTGGGAAGTTCCTCAAAGACCCCCAACCACCCTCTTCTTCGCCGCCCCCGCCCCCCCCGAGGCGTTGCAAGAAGAGCATGCGCTCGCTGGGCAAATAATGGGTGGGTGGGTGGGTGACAGAGAGGCGTTCAATGGAGCCGGAGGGGGGGGCGCGAGACAGGAAAGGGAGTTGAATGGAACCCAATGGAGGCGCGGCGAGGGAGGAAGGCTTCCCGGGCTGGGCGGGAAGGAGACCCCCGCCCGGCATGGAGGCGAAAGGGGACGGAGAGGAGGAGGAGGAGGAGGGCGGGCGGCGCCGGAGCCGTGGGCGTCGGCAGCAGCAGCCGCCGCCGCCTGGCCATCCCTGCGGGCCTCGGCGAGGCGCCCCCGGGGCCGCCTGAGGGAAGGCGCTGCTCGCCCACACGCCGCCGGTGCCTCAGCAGCCGCCGCCTCCGCCGCCCTCGACTCACCTGCTGAGGAGACGCGAGAGGAGCGGGCAGAGCCAACGCGGCGAGGAAGCCCAGCTGCCCGGCCCGAGCTTAGCCGCCGCCGCCGCCGCCTCCCTCCTTTCCTCGCCCGCCTCAGCCCGCTCGCTTCAGCCGCTCTCATTCAGCACCGGCGGCCGCTTATCCTCTGAGGGGAGGGAGGGAGGGGGAGGAGGAGGAGGAGGCGTCTCCCGGCGCACGCACGCACGCACGCTCCCCCCGCGGGAGGGAAAGAGAGGGACGCGCATGCGCGCGCGCGTCTTTCCCTCCTGGAATTCTGCTGGGATGGGAAAGAAGGGAGGGCGGGAGGAGGGAAGGGAGCGCGCAGGCGCGATCTTGTTGTTAAGGCCCCTTTAAGAGGCTTGTGGGCGCGAGCGGCCCCGGCGGCGTTAGGGAAAAGCGGGCTCCGATTGGTCGCTCCCGCGAGAGAGCTCCCTCCCACCGCGAGGAGTTAACTGTCACAATGGCGGCCGCCAACGGCCCCGGAGAGAGAGAGAGAGAAGCAGCGGAGGCCGGGCGCTCGCTTCGGGTGGCCGTGCCGCTTCTCCCGGAGGGCTGAGGAGGAGGATGGAGAAAAGTAGGTGAGAGGGGGGCGGAGGGGGCCCCCAATGTGTCCGGGTTTATAAACTGCCTTTGTATAAAAGACAAGTACAGTGGTATCTCAGGTTAAGTACTTAATTTGTTCCGGAGGTCCGTTCTTAACCTGAAACCGTTCTTAACCTGAAGCACCACTTTAGCTAATGGGGCCTCCTGCTTTTGCCGTGCCGCTGGGGGACAATTTCCGAAGCAAAGTTCTTAACCTGAAGCACTATTTCTGGGTTAGCGGAGTGTGTAACCTGAAGCGTATGTAACCCGAGGTACCACTGTACTTCTGACAAGACAGAAGTACTGTTTCTGGGGGGACAGGAGGCGGGCAGGTGTGGAGGATTCCCTGGTCCTGAATGGGGTCACTGTGCCCCTGAAGGACCAGGTGCGCAGCCTGGGAGTCATTTTGGACTCACAGCTGTCCATGGAGGCGCAGGTCAGTTCCGTGTCCAGGGCAGCTGTTTACCAGCTCCATCTGGTACGTAGGCTGAGACCCTATCTGCCTGCGGACTGTCTCGCCAGAGTGGTACATGCTCTGGTTATCTCCCGCTTGGACTACTGCAATGCGCTCTACGTGGGGCTACCTTTGAAGGTGACTCGGAAACTGCAACTAATCCAGAATGCGGCAGCTAGACTGGTGACTGGGAGCGGCCGCCAAGACAACATTGAAAGACCTACATTGGCTCCCAGTATGTTGCCGAGCACAATTCAAAGTGTTGGTGCTGACCTTTAAAGCCCTGAACGGCCTCGGTCCAGTATACCTGAAGGAGCGTCTCCACCCCCACCATTCTGCCCGGACGCTGAGGTCCAGCGCCGAGGGCCTTCTGGCAGTTCCCTCATTGTGAGAATCAAAGCTACAGGGAACCAGGCAGAGGGCCTTCTCAGTAGTGGCACCCGCCCTGTGGAACACCCTCCCATCAGATGTCAAAGAGAACAACAGCTACCAGACTTTTAGAAGACATCTAAAGGCAGCCCTGTTTAGGGAAGCTTTTAATGTTTAATAGGTTATTGTATTTTAGTGTTTTGTTGGAAGCCACCCAGAGTGGCTGGGGAAACCCAGCCAGATGGGTGGGGTATAAATAATAAATTATTATGTTAAAGTATAAAAACCGTTTATTTTAATTTTTGTGTGTGTTCCAGACCTTGTTGGGGTCTTTCTCAGCTAAGCTGCGAGCTCGCCCTTCGCCTTGTTTCTTACATCTTTCTTTGAAACTGAGCTTCACTTTTCTCCCTGCAGATGTTGGGCTCGCATTTAAGGAAGCTGCGGAGAGAAACGAGGAGGAGGAGGAGGCCGAGTTCCGTCTTGTGGGAAGGATGCTAAGCGAGCCTTGACCCGGATGGATGGACCTGTCTTCCCTTTACTGGGCGTGGGCGGGGTGCTGATGGGGTACCTTGGCTCTGCCAGTGCTCTGAAGAATGTACACTAAAGCACAGGCCATCTCCTCTTTGTTCCGGACACTGATGACTGGCTCCAGAACAGAGCATAACATTGTGTAGTTGTTGGTCACAAATTCTGCAAATTCTTTGTACTGCTCCATGGGGAGGATGGTTATAGTCTGGTAACGGCATTTTATCCGTATGGATGGGCCTGTCTTCCCTTTATTGGGCGTGGGAGTGCTGATGGGATACCACTTCTCCACAAATTGCCGACCAGTCACAGCAGCTATGGGGATGTTGATCAGACCCACATAGTTGTTCTTGTCCTTTTTCTTCTTCTTTTCAACATCTTTATAGATGTGGACGGTGATGCTGTGGACAAGTGGAAGGCCAAAGAATTCAAAGTGCTCTCCCTAGAAGATGTTGCCGTTTTTCATTCTGCTGGTTGTGCGGGCAAATGAGGTATCGTCCATGCACAACAGCCCCGGGTGTCATCGCTGAGAGGGGTGACATTTGGCGCGCCACCTGCCCGCGGCTCCCAAGCCTCCCACGAACTGTCAAAATGAAGGGGGAAGGCTGCCAGCAAAGCGGCGCTGGCAGTGTGGCACCACACTGCTGGCGCCGCTTTGCCGGCGGCCTTCCTCTTTCGTTTTGACAGCTCGGGGGGGGGGGCTTGGGAGTCGCGGGCAGGTGGCGCACCCAGGGGTGACATTCTTTGGAAGGCTGGCCTGGCCTTCCAGAAGGCAGCACCTGGCTTGCAGCGCCCAGAGTGCCGCTCCACTTCTCCCAACGTTCCTGGAGGGCTATGGAGGAGGATGACTGGAGAATGGTAGGTTAGATGGGAGTGGGGCGAGCGAAGAAGTGTTGGTGACAGGGAGGGGGCGGGAGGCGGAGATGTGGGATGGTGGGTAGGGGTGCCCCAAATGTGTCTGGGTTTTTGTAACCTGGAGTATGGCAACCCTAAACTGCATTTACTTCGCATTACCCTCAAGATAAAAATTGTTTTAAATTGTGCCTTATGATTCACTGCTCCCCTTGTGAAGTGCTAATAAAATTAGCAGGCTCAGCTTACATCATATTTGTGTGTGTGTGTGTGTGTGTGTACAGTCCATAAATAGTGTTTTCCTAGGACCTTTAATAAAGCTTAAAAATAATGAGGCTAAAATACAGAACTATAAACTTTTCTTGTTTTTAAGATTTAGAAATCACAATAGTGTGTGATGAGACTGAAACTCTTTCCTTGTTTTAATGAAGTGTCTTAGTAGATTCTACTTATTAAAAAATGACAGACATTTTGAACAGACTTGTTAGCAGTAATTATATCCATGGCATGCTATTAGGAAAATATACTGCCCCACCAGTGTTTTGGCTTTTAAAAAAATACAGGATATTGCCATAATCAGTTTTTTTTTAAAAAAAAATATTGAGGTGAGGGATAATTGTAACAATTCAAAACAGGTTTATTTAGAAGTGGTCTATGTTTACTTTCATTTGGATTTAGTCTGCCTTTTAGCCCAAGAAGGCTGAGTACCCTACACAGATTAGAATGCTAAAATTTTATCTCATGTTGCCCCTCTTTAATTTTAAAATACCTAAGGGTATTTAAAATACCCTTTTTTGAGTCTCTCCTTGTATTACCATATGTTTTGTATGTCTTGTGACATTTAAACACTTAATAAAAGCAATGCAGGAATGCGGGTGGTGCTGTGGGTTAAACCACAGAGCCTAGGACTTGCCGATCAGAAGGTCAGCGGTTCGAATCCCCCCAACGGGGTGAGCTACCGTTGCTCAGTCCCTGCTCCTGCCAACCTAGCAGTTCAAAAGCACGTCAAAGTGCAAGTAGATAAATAGCTACCGCTCTGGCAGGAAGGTAAACAGTGTTTCCGTGCGCTGCTCTGGTTCGCCAGAAGCGGCTTAGTCATGCTGGCCACATGACCCGGAAGCTGTACGCCGGCTCCCTTGGCCAATAAAGCGAGATGAGCGCTGCAACCCCAGAGTCGGTCACGACTGGACCTAATGGTCAGGGGTCCCTTTACCTTTACTACAAGCAATGCAATATTATATATAACTGGATGGAAATTTTCTCAACGCCTGGTAAAAAAGACTTTGGAAACTACAAAGATTGGCCAAATAGAAATTGGCACATTCTGTGTCAAAAATATGTACATAGCCATTTCAAATGTAGATGTATTTTCACTGAGGTGGGGAAATTGTAGTTAAGCATCTCAATTTGGGGGACATTTTATCCAATTTTCAGCCTGGCCTGTCTCCTGCTGAAATCAGTGTTTCATTTTGCTTGGAAGTAAATCCTGCTGATTCTTCCCAACATATGGACACAATATTTCCCCAGATTAGCATCTCAGCTCTGAGCTCTTTCAGTTGCTCATCCAATAGTTGCCGGATTATACCAACAATCAGTGAGGTCTTCAACAGCGTCCTTTTCATATTGGGTTATTTTTGTCTCCCCCTTAACACTGCCTTGAAAACTTGTGTCTGTCTCTTTAAACAGTGCATTCTGTTCTCACACCAATGGATTCAGTTTCACTTTTCTAACTAGCACCACACAGATAGAAAGTTAAAAGTAATATAAGATGAAGGTATTTGACAAACCAGAGCATCCTTATCCATTTGTAAACTTTCTTAATCACCAGTAATTAAGCTAAGCTTTTTGCTTTGTTTTTCAGCCTGTTAATTAATGCCTCTTATTATGCCAGCAGCCAAATTGCCTTCTGGGTAATAATTAATTGGCAGATAGATCACCCAAGTCATAATTGCTTCCAGTCTCAAAAACAGTTAAAATAAGGAAGGTTTTTGCTGATCTGATGCCCTGCAGGCTAACACTGAGAACTATTGTGTCCTGTCTGGGTACAATGGGGGTTCCTCGCTCTAAGACCCTCCTCCGCATCTGAAAACTTATTGTCTCAGGTGTGAGAATGGCTTCCATCAGGTCATGTAAGGTTATCCCTTATCTCCCTATCTTCAAAGAGGGAGTGGGACACCAAGATCTTAATCTTGGCTATCATAATTTTTTCTGCTGACAGAAAAAAAAAAGCGCTGACAGCCGAAAACTAGTCAGCCATCTCTGCTCCCCAAAAGTCAACTCCATACTTCAAATATATGTGTAATATTTGCACACTTTTTGTTTAAGAACTGCACTGCAAAATCTGGAGAATACAAATTTCGGAGAAAAGTTGTGTTTAGTTTTCCATATGGTTTGGGGGAATGCAAATTAGGCTTGAATTAAAAGGGGACTGAGTCAGATTTCTTCCCCCTCCTTAGCTGCAATTGATGAATACACATGTATGAATCAGCTATCAGCTCAGTAATGAGTTCACTGCCATCAAGTGTATGTCTAACCAACATATTTTCACATGACACCCATGAGGGCTGTTTGTGACCAGAATATATAACAAATTGGCCTTGTGTTATTTTTGTGAATAATGCCCCACAGAAAAATAGTTGTCAAACAAACTTGCATGTTGAAAACTTGCATGTTGATCCTTTAATGAAATTTGCAGAGAGAGGCATCTCTGAAGGCATACGCTGTATACATAATGGACTAACAGAATTATGTAAAATAGGATTTATGAACTATCTGTAAAGGCAAGATTCCAAAGACAACCACTCTTGCCAATTGTACATAGCAATTGTCAGAGCCACCCGTCTGGTCCCAGCTCACAAGAGACCCAACTCCAATCCGGTTTATTTACAGAAAGTCTTTATTGAAGATCATGGTTGCGTTTACATTCCATCTTTGTGACTCTACGTCTGTAACGTTAGACCGCTGAAGTACCCTCTGAATCTGTACCGCCTCGGCACCAATTTAAGAGGCTTGTGCTGGACCACCTCTTCCTCTCTTTCCTTTTCCGCAGGGTCTTTCTGCCCCCCTGGGTTCCCCCTCGCCGGGACTCGCCCGAGGCTGAATCCTCTGACGCCTCCGCCCCCCTCCTTCTCGCTTTGGGGCCGGGCTCCTCCCCGGGGCTCTCCTCACTTCCGCGCGCCTCTACATTTGAACTTGGCGCGCGTACGTTGCTTCTGACCTTTCTCTCGACCGCTACACTGCTCCCGGTGCTACTCTCCACCCCTTCCGGCTGAGCGTCCTGCTCCGATCTCCTCCCCCTGTCTCCTTCTCGCTCTGCTCCCTCTGACACCCTGGTAACTCCACCCCCTTCACTCCGTTCCGGCTGAGAAGCCGGCTCCTGTGTCCAACTCCTACTGGGGCTTTTCCCTTCGCTCCCCTGCTCCTCCCTGCTTCCCCCTTGGCCTCCCTTTGGTCTGACCAGGGGGGCTCCCTTCTGGGAGTCCTCTGACTCACTGGACAGACTCATGGACGACCTTTGGTCATCGTCATCCTCCTCCTCATCTCTCTGGGATTCTTCCCCCTCGCTCTCTGTCTCCTCCCCCATCTGCTCTTCTCTCCCTGAAACCCTGACATCCATCCCCCCCTCGAAGCCCCCCCTTCCCCCCTCCCGCTCGTCGGGTGCAGGTTGTGGAAGCTGCGGCTCTTCGGGGGTAGATTCGGGATACAGGTCGTCTACTTCAATGTTCTCTGCTGGCAGTTCTGTGTATGTGTGTTCGAACCCGGGTTCTTCACCCAACGCGGTCTCAGTCTCTTCTTCCATTGCTACTTCGTCTGGTGCTGCCCTCCAAGGCCACTTCACCCACCTCTTACGCCAGTCCTCCTCTGGTTGCTCCTCCCACCAATCCGAAGGTAGTGTGTCCACTCCCGAACACGATCCCCTGGGCGGGCTCGATTCGGGCGTTCCCTCCTCGGCGGAAGAAAAGCCCCTGAACGTGGTATCTGACAATGTGGGCGTGAAAAGCCAGTCATCAAAGTACTCAGCTGGCATGGGTCTATGTGGGAAAAGTGCATGGAACTCGTCTTTCAAAAGGGGTTCGTCTAACGCGTAGCCCGGCACCCAACTATTGGCAGTGGCTGGGGTGCCCTCTCTGGCGAGAAAGTATTCAACTCCCTCTTCCCCCCATCTCGAGTCCAGTATCTCTGTGACCTCGTTGAGGGGTTCGGCCCTAGGCGACCCCCCCTCTTGGGTGCCCCTTTGCGTGGATCTGGTACTGTTTCTGACTCTTGAAACCTGTGCGGGGCTTTGTAGGGAGTGAGCACCGACCTATGAAAGACCGGGTGCACTCTGGAGCCTTCTGGAAGGGCCAGGCAAAATGCTACAGGATTGATCCTAGCCTCAACTTGGTATGGTCCTAGCTGCCTGTGTCCTAGCTTCTTCTTGGCTAACGATCTGGCTGGCATCGCTTGGGCCGCTAACCATACCCAATCCCCCACCTGGATGTCCTCTCCCGCCCTTCTGTGCTTGTCCGCCTGCACTTTATAGGCCTGTTTGGCCAGCTCCAAATGTCTCCGCAGCTCCTCGTGCACCTCTTGCAACTCTGCTGTGAACTGGTCGGCCTCTTGAGGCACCCCCTCTCCTGGTGCTATAAGCCTCGGAAAGGTTCTGGGATGACGGCCATTGTTCGCGAAGAACGGCGTCACCCCGGTCGATGCGTGCTTCGTGTTGTTGTAGGCGAACTCAGCCATCGGCAGGTAGTCCACCCACGCTGCGGGTCGCTGATTGGCGTAACACCTCAGGTACTGCTGCATGATCGCGTTGACCCTCTCTGCTTGGCCGTTGGTCTGCGGATGTCTCGCCGACGCTAGGTCGATCTTGACGTGCAGGATACCCAGAAGCTTCTGCCAGAAGTTGGAAACAAATTGGCGCCCCCTGTCGGACAGGACGGACTGCGGTAGTCCATGCACTCTGAACACGTGGTCGATGAAGAGTTTGGCGGTCTGTTCTGCCGTCGCCACCTTGGCACAAGGAATGAAGTGCGCCATCTTGGTGAACAAGTCCACAACCACCAGCACCGCCGTCTTGCCTCTGGAGCTGGGCAGGTCAGTAACAAAGTCCAGTGCTACCCTCTCCCACGGCTGCTGCGGCGTTTCCAGCGGTTCCAACAATCCCGCCGGCTTCTGGTGTACTGGTTTGGACCTCTGACAGGTGTCACACCTGGCGACGTAATCCGCCACCTCTCCCCGCATCTGGGGCCACCAAAAGTCCCTGGCCACTAATTCTATTGTCTTCTCCTTGCCGAAGTGGCCCGCACTGGGGGCGTCGTGCAATTGCTGCAGAACCTTTGCGCGAAGTTCGTCGTTAGGCACGTAGAGGGCACCCTTGCGAGTTAAGAGTCCGTCCCGCAACTGGAACTCATCGTCTCTTTGCGACCCGCTGCGTAGCTCCTCCATCTTGGACTGTGCAAATTGATCCGCTTGCAACGCGCGTCGCACCGCGTCCAGGTCGACTGCGATGGCAGCGCACGCCCACGCCTGCGGTGCGAAAATGTGCTTCGCTGCAATTGGTGTCGTCTCCTCCAGGTATTGCGGTTTCCTGGATAGTGCGTCTGCTATAACATTGGAGTCCCCCGGGATGTATTCTATTTTGAAGTCGAAATCCGCAAAGAATTCTGCCCAGCGCATGTGTCTTTGGGTCTGCAGCTTTGCCGTTCGCCAATACTCTAAGTTCTTGTGATCCGTGCGGACCTGCACTGTGTGCTTGGCTCCTATGAGGAAGTGTCGCCACGCTTTGAAGGCTGCATGAATGGCCAACAGCTCCCTGTCCCATATGGTGTAGTTCCGCTCCGTCTTGCTGAGCTTCCGGGAGTAGAAGGCGCCCGGCCTCCAATTGCCTTGCGGATCCTCCTGCAGAAGGACGGCTCCAACCGCTCTGTCTGACGCGTCGGTTTCCACCCGCATGGGCCTGCCGGGATTCACGTGCAGTAGCTGCTCCTCGGATGCGAAGAGGCTTTTAAGCTTCCGAAAAGAGCGCTCTGCCTGTTCCGTCCAAGCGAACTTCTTCTTCTTGGAACTGAGGGTGTCCGTGATTGCTGCCGTCTCATTGGCAAAACCCTTGATGAATTTGCGATAAAAATTGGCAAATCCGATGAATCTCTGGACTTCCTTCCGATTGCGTGGGCTTTTCCAGTCCAACACCGCTTGGACCTTGACTCTGTCCATGGCCAGCCCCTCGTCGGACAGCTTGTAGCCAAGGAAATCCACCTCCGTCACATCAAACTGGCACTTCTCCAACTTGGCGTACAGCCTGTGCTCCTTCAACCTTTGTAGGACCTCCTTTACATCCTTCTCGTGAGCTTCCGGCGATTCCGAGAAAATCAGGATGTCGTCGAGAAAACATACACACTTCTTGTAGAGGAGTCCCGCCAACACGTGATGCATAAATGCTTGGAAAACGTGGCTGCCATTTTGGAGACCAAACGGCATAACTCTATATTCATACGTGCCTAGAGGCGTGAACATGGCAGTCTTCCACTCATCGCCCTTCCGGATGCGGATGAGGTTGTACGCTCCACGCAAATCCAACTTGGTGAAGATCTTACCCTTCCTAACGGTCGCTAGGAGGTCGTCAATCTTGGGCATGGGGAAGGCCTTGGGCTTAGTCAGTCTGTTTATGAACCGGTAGTCCACAACGAGTCTTTTTTGGGGCGTGTCTTTCTTCACAAAGAAAACAGGACTGCCTCCCACTGCTTTGGATTCCCGGATGAACCCGCGCTTCAGATTATGCTCTATGAACTCCCTGAGCTCTTGCATCTCGTCCTCAGACATGGAATACAGCTTTGCAGTTGGCAGTTGCGCCCCCGGCACCAGGTCGATCGCACAGTCGTAAGGCCTGTGAGGCGGCAACTTGTCAGCTTCTTTCTCGCAGAAAACCTCCAAGAATCCTTTGTACTTGTGAGGCACTGCCTGCACCATGCCCAGTTGCAGCTGCTGCTCGGCCCCCTCCTCCTGGTTGGTTTGGATGCAATGCTGAGCACAATACGATGAGCAGAAGGTGATTTGCCGCTGGTACCACGCTACAGCGGGACTATGCCTCTCCAGCCAACTCATGCCTAACACAATGGGCGTGTCTGACAGGTGGGTGACATTGAAGCTAATGACTTCTCGATGATTTCCAATCCGCATCACCATGGGAGGCGTCTGCTGCACAACTTGCCCTCCCAGCAATTTCCTGCCGTCCACTGTGACCACGTTCAGAGGCGTCGTTGCAGGCAGGAGCGCTATGCTATGCTGCTTGACAAATTGTATTCCCACAAAATCCGCATTGCTTCCCGAATCAATCGTGATGGGAACCTCCAGGGATTGTCCATTTGGCAGCTGAAGGGTTGCAGTGAGTTGCACTGCTGGCTTGGGTGGTAAAGGGTCTGTGCGTTGCAAGGATGCTGGGGACTGTTCTACAGATCCGCCTGGCTGAGCCCCAGTAGCTCCGCTTCCAGCCAGGCACTGTCGTTTCCCTGAGGCTGCTCTCTTTGCACCACTTCCGCTGCCACTGTTGCTAGAGCTGCAGTGTGCTTCTGGAGCCTCTGGGGGCACTCCTTCGCCATATGCTGTGCACTGTCACAGATGTAACATTTCCTGGTCCCTCTAGGAGGCTTCGCCTTCACTGCACCGGAAACAGGGGCTCTGGATGGTGTCTGAGCCCTAGCACCACCGATTTCCATCGGCTCTTCTCCTTGCCTCCCCAAGGGCGAGGGGTGCGTCTGGCTGAAGTCCCTGGGGACAAAAGGGGGGGGTTCTCGCTGGTGCACGCGCCTGGGGTCCCTCCCCCTCGTGCCACGGGCGTCCCTCATGTCGTATTCCGATAGCCAAAGCCCGTTGCACTACGTCTTCTAGGGTCTGGGGTCTATCTCCCCTGGCGATCTCATCCTTGACGGGGGGGCTAAGACCTTCCCAGAAAAGATCTCTGACGGGTTTACTATCCTTCTCCCAGCCCAACGCAGTTAGTAATGCAAAGAATTCGGAATGATATTGACGTACAGTGGCTTTGCCTTGCCGCAGTCCGTGCATCTGCCTACGAGCAATATCCACATCCACAGAGGACTGGAAACAAGCATCCATCGCTTTAATAAATTCATCAGAATTGCGGCGGGCAGGGCCATCTTCGCGCCACAAATTGCGCAACCAAGCTCTGGCCTCCCCATGCAGATGCGAAATTATGAACCCCACTCTCTCCTCCTCATCTTTAAAATCATGACGGAGCAAATGCAGTGCATACACGACGTCTGCCCTGAAGTTAGGGTAGTCTTGCAGGTTGCCATTAAAGTGCGTAACTAGGGCGCCCCCCCGCCGTCCAAGTGCAACGCCCTCCGATCTGGAACCCGGAACCCCTGCCCTGCTTGCCTGCTCCCACCTTGTTCGCAGGTCCTGGCAAGTCTTGTCCAGTTCGTCATTCTTCTTCTGCGATGCAATGACTGCAGCTGTGAGTTCGGTAACCTGATTCCTCAGCGTAAGCAGCTGTTCCTCCGCGCTCATGGCTGCTCCCGTTGGTGAGCTTTGTAAAAAAAAATTTTTTGCGTTCTAGAGAGGGTACTTACTGTCAGAGCCACCCGTCTGGTCCCAGCTCACAAGAGACCCAACTCCAATCCGGTTTATTTACAGAAAGTCTTTATTGAAGATCATGGTTGCGTTTACATTCCATCTTTGTGACTCTACGTCTGTAACGTTAGACCGCTGAAGTACCCTCTGAATCTGTACCGCCTCGGCACCAATTTAAGAGGCTTGTGCTGGACCACCTCTTCCTCTCTTTCCTTTTCCGCAGGGTCTTTCTGCCCCCCTGGGTTCCCCCTCGCCGGGACTCGCCCGAGGCTGAATCCTCTGACGCCTCCGCCCCCCTCCTTCTCGCTTTGGGGCCGGGCTCCTCCCCGGGGCTCTCCTCACTTCCGCGCGCCTCTACATTTGAACTTGGCGCGCGTACGTTGCTTCTGACCTTTCTCTCGACCGCTACACTGCTCCCGGTGCTACTCTCCACCCCTTCCGGCTGAGCGTCCTGCTCCGATCTCCTCCCCCTGTCTCCTTCTCGCTCTGCTCCCTCTGACACCCTGGTAACTCCACCCCCTTCACTCCGTTCCGGCTGAGAAGCCGGCTCCTGTGTCCAACTCCTACTGGGGCTTTTCCCTTCGCTCCCCTGCTCCTCCCTGCTTCCCCCTTGGCCTCCCTTTGGTCTGACCAGGGGGGCTCCCTTCTGGGAGTCCTCTGACTCACTGGACAGACTCATGGACGACCTTTGGTCATCGTCATCCTCCTCCTCATCTCTCTGGGATTCTTCCCCCTCGCTCTCTGTCTCCTCCCCCATCTGCTCTTCTCTCCCTGAAACCCTGACAGCAATGGATCGCCATTTTAAGTAAACAAAGTAAAGATTGTGTCTGCCACAAGAATTCTAGAGATTTATCCTCCAAGCTCTTCAATATAAATGCATCTGTCCTTTTGCTTAAATCCTTACCATCTGTTCTCATATACTGTTCCAGTTTCAAGCAGTGATTAACCAGCTACTGTGGAAAAACACCTGTTCCTTTAATTCATGGTCATGGCTAGTTATTAATTTAAAGTAAGCTATGACTTGCTTAGAATTTTGAAAATCAGTATGAAAACCCAATTTATATAACACATCAGACAACAGAACTGCAGGTTATACAGGTTGCAGAACTGCGGTTGAGTGGTATAATTAATTCGAGACAGACAGTCTCTGGCAAGCACTTTTACCCTTAGCTCTTCAATGTGTGTGGCATAGTATTATCATTTGGGTCCATGATATCAACTCCATTCCACTTTTTCAGAGCTCTTCCTTTCCACTCTCCCACTGTGTTTTTGTATACTTTCCTCCCTCCCTTCCTGAAATCATTCAGTTGATTCAGCTGCAATGAAACCAAGTGCTTGTAACCTGATTCGGATTTGGGACATAGCATTGTAATTGTCACAGCTGTCTCCTACAATCAATTGTATGGACTCCAAATAGGAAAATAATTAACCGTTACAAGAATCCAGTTCACTTAGCTTCCATTCCCTAAAGTTAGACAACGTACTTTGCACACAAGCTGATGAAAGGTTGTGATCTAATGCTCTGATCAGAGGTGCCAACTTGAATAAAATATGGGGGGGCAGGCAGTTTGCTTTTTTCAGGGGGTACTCATGGGTATGCATTACCGGCACCTCTTTTTTGTTGTCAAAAGTGTGGCACTTACTGTAACAACTTAGAAAAATAGTTGCTGGTCCTCTTTATTATTTAAAGAAGTACTGGGGGCAAGTAAGCCCCGCCCTTCATAATCGATCACAAGATGTGGCACATGCACACCGTTTGAATGGCAATGTCCATCAGCTTTGTGGAGGGGCAGCCCCCTCAAATATTTCATTGGGGCGGTTCGAAGGGACCTGATAATAGTAATAGTAATAATAATAATTTATTATTTCTTCTCCGCCCATCTGGCTGGGTTTCCCCAGCCACTCTGGGCGGCTTTCAACAGAACATTAAAAGCAGAATAAAACTTCAAACATTAAAAACTTCCCTAAACAGGGCTTCCTTCAGATGTCTTCTAAAAGTCAGATAGTAGTTTATTTCCTTGATATTTGATGGGAGGGTATTCCATAGGGTGTGCGCCACTACCAAGAAGGCCCTCTGCCTGATTCCCTGTAACCTCACTTTTTGCAGTGAGGGAACTGCCAGAAGCTGGACCTCAGTGTCCAGGCTGAACGATGGGGGTGGAGGTAGGTATCCGTGATGGTCTGCCATATCTGAAGAACTGTGCATGCACATGAAAACTCATACCAATAACAAACTTAAAGGTAAAGGTACTCCTGCCCGTACCGGCCAGTTGTGACCGACTCTAGGGTTGTGTGCTGATCTCACTTAAGAGGCCGGGAGCCGGCTCCGTCCGAAGACACTTCCGGGTCACGTGGCCAGCGTGACGAAGCTGCACTGGTGAGCCAGCACCAGTGCCGCACACGGAAACGCCGTTTACCTTCCCGCTATAAAGCGGTACCTATTTATCTACTTGCACTTAGGGGTGCTTTCGAACTGCTAGGTGGGCAGGAGCTGGGACCGAACGACGGGAGCTCACCCCATCGCAGGGATTCAAACCGCCGACCTTACGATCAGCAAGTCCTAGGCACTGAGGTTTTACCCACAGCGCCACCCGCGACCCTATATAACAAACTTAGTTGGTCTTTAAGGTGCTACTGGAAGGAGTTTTTTAATTTTGTTTCGGTGGGGGTGGAGACGCTCCTTCAGGTATACTGGGCCAAGGCTGTTTGGGACCTTGGCCTCTAGGAATGGCTCCTATGGCTCTGGTAGTCTCCCATCTCCTTGACACTGTCACTCGGGTTTCTTCCTCCTCTAGTTCTCCAAACGTGTTACGCCCACTTTCTGGGCTATGTGCAACTCTTGTGATTGGCTGCTCAGAGTGACCTGTCAATCAGTGCCCGCCCAGGTCAAGAGCCCTTAAAAACAGAAGGTTGCCAACAACCCTTTATCTTTAATCCCTTGTTGTGCAACCGATGCCAGAGACTACAGGGTCAGAAGTGACCTTAAGAGGAAGTTTTGCTGCTATATTTTCTAGCATAGGGTTGCACTGACTAATATTCTGGGTTAGTTGTTTACTACTCATTAATACTACTCCACTTAAATAAACTGCTTAATTAGGCTTCTCGGGCTGGACTGATTTCTGAATGTGCTTAACGGCCGTTTGTCCTCTCCTGTTGGTTGAACTGCACTGGTTTAAGGTGCCCTGGAGGTCAAAAAGGGGTGATGGGTGGAAGCTGCCAGGCAGGAGGCATGGAGTTTGGCTGGCTGTCCCCCTACTCCCAAGTAGAACACCATAAAGCAGTGGGAATCCTGCACACCTTGCCCTAAGTGACAGAGGGTAGCTAGCAAGAAGAGAGAGTAGAATGGGTCATCCGCTGCTAGCGAACTACTCTGCTGGGTTGGCATTGGAGTGGAGGGACACCATCTATAACAGCATTCAAATCAAAGACTGCCCAAAGACTTCAGTCGTTCAGCTGTGATGTTATACTGGCTCTTATGAACCAAAGGCTGGAATCCAGGGAGTGTGTGTACACCAACTGGAGAGCAATAGCAAGGTGAACATTATAAGAGCTTTTGAAAGTAGCAAATGTGATATATTCAAGGGCATGAGCATGGTTGCACAAGGAAAGAAAAAATCCACAGGGGGAAAAACATTTTTCTGCATTATACAGAAAAACTTTTCTTACTTTCTGCATCCATTCCCCTATTTGGAATGCCAGAATCCAAAACAGTCATAAACTGCATTTAAGGCTTAATCATGAGCATGACTGGAGCTATTGTTGTTGTTATGCCGACTTTTTTAAAATTCCATGCTATGATTCTTCATTTACTGCCCCAGTTTTGCTCTGTAGCATCAAAGATTTAAGAGCTTCGGGGAAAGGCAGATTCTGCAATAAAAACACTGTTTAAGTGTACCATTAGCATTCATGCAGTCATGCTTTCACAGAGTCTTCTTAAATGGCTTAGATGCAAACAAAAGGCTTCTCTGTTTTCTTTTATAGCCCCAGCATCTTCTGATCCATTCATTTTTAGCGCAATTGGATTCCAGCAGACATTATCCTTCAAGACGTCTTCATTCTGAATGAATCTTGCTCTTCCAGCAACTCCCCTCCCCCCCCCCAGCCCTATGAGGCAACTGGCTACTCATGATTTAAAGCAACGCTGCCCAAAGAGGCGGAGAGGCCGATGACAAGGAAGCAGGTTAGACAGATGCTCTAGAGACCAGAGCCTTTGATGAGCTGGCATCCATTAAATGATTCAGTGTGGCGAAGCGACGCAGTTGTTATCTGTCAACAGCAGCAGACTGCAACCTGAACCCAGGAAAACATGCGCTCAAATGCGCCACTGACCCACAACAATGCAGATACAAATGCCAACATAGAATACAGTGAAACAGTCCCAGCAGGGATATTAGGAAAACTTCTGTCTCTTCCCTTTATTGTCTTCTTGGTAGAGGGAAAAAAAATGAAAATCTCATCATCCAAAGAGGCAGGGGCAAGAAATTGTCGGGTCACAGGGAAGGACTTTGCATAAAACCTGCTGACTCTTTCAGAGCTGATGAGGCAAGGTGAGGTGGCTGCCTCAGGCATGTGATTGGGGGGGGGGCATTAAGGACAGCAGATTGGGAGGCAGCCTGATCTGGCCCTTAGTTCTGCATAAGTCTCATGGAAATGGACAGGCATTGCACAAGGCTTCGTATCCGCTATGCAGCTCCGTTCCAGGAGTAAAAGGAGATTTGTTCAGGCTGTCACATACAGCTGCTGTTGATGAACTGACTATGAAGCAATAGTGCTTGCTGTCTTTTAAAGAGCAGAGACCCATCTGAGCCCTGTGGGACTGCCGTGCTGTGATTGGAGCTCAGTCTGTGCCTGCTCCTGCAGGTAGAACTTCAAATCATCTGACGCCACGTGATGGACCCTGCACATCTGTCAACAAAGGCCCTCACACCAGGTCTACTTCCTCACCCTAGACCTAGGCAGCGTGAACCATCCTGGGATATAGTTTAATGAACAGTGGTATAGAAATGTGTTAAATGCATTCCTGTGGGGCACTATTGGGCTTCGCCATGGAGAATTGGGCTTCAAGAGAGAAGATCGGCAATGGTGGGGAATCTGTTTGGCACTAATGGCCTTATCATTCAATAACTCCTGTAAGCTTTAAAAGAATCTAGGACTTTCTGACCAGAAAGCAGTTTAAAAACCGATAGTGTAACACAGAGGTATTGCCCTAATATGGATTTTGGAATTTTTCTTATGGGCCAACAAAACTGCCTTTAATATTTGGTCAATATATAAAACAACATTTTAAAAATCTAACAGCATCTGATATACAGTGTGCAGTGAGAAAGTCACCCTAAATTTTGAATATTTATGGATATTTTGTTTGTCTCTAATAAAATAGATACTTCTTGGGGTTTTTTCTCAGTAAGCTCTAAGGTAAGTTGAAAAACATTCACAGTGAAATTCACATTTAATTAATTTATTGCAGTGTTCAAGTCTAAATTACATTGGTAAGAGGGAGTTGCAAGATGTCTCAGCTATATTCTTACGCTTCAAAAGTAGCAGTAATGGTTCTTACTGACAAAACAATTAGCTTAGTTAAAATTCCACTAGTTAATTTATTGTGGTTTCAAGAACAAGCACAAACAAAGTGTTCTTTGGGGATAAAAATCAGTAGAACACTTGATGTTTGGCACAGACTAAAAACCAGATGATCCCAGGTGTGCCACCACTTTCTCGCAGTTCCTTTTTGCAATAATTCATTTCCCTTACCTGATCTTTTAGGTTTCCTTATGGCAGGTGTGGGAGAGGAAGTCCCATTACATGTGCACACATAGGTCCTACTTACTGCTACGTGTACACAGAAGTTAAGAGCCTTAATAAGGTGCAATCCCTTAGCAAAAGTTGGCCCAACACACTATTAAATGTTCTCATTAAAACAAAAAAACTACTGCAATTTGTTCAGATCTACAAGTTCACATACATTTCCCCCCTTTTCTGTTGTGACTGTTTTGTTCCCATTCCATCCACATATAACCTGCCAATAATCCTCTGTTCTGCACTTTACGGAAGCAGTAATTATTTCACACAGCACCTCTCAACAAAGAATAAAGGATGCAGGATTTGCAAGTTCTTAAAGAACTGCCTCATTGATTGAATGAAAATCCCACCGGTACAGCATTCTGTTTGCAACACCAGCCAGAGAGATGCCTTTAGGAAGCTCATAAAAAGGCAATAATGTCTCTTGCCTATTGTCTCTCTCCAGCATCTGGTTATAGAGATATTCTGCCTCTGTATAAAGAGGTTCCATTTCGCTGTTATGGCTGATAATAATTGATAAGCATGTTTATCAGTTCATGAATAGTTTTACTCCATTAATTTATCCAGTATTTTAAAACAGCCACCTGAGCCAAGAACTGGAGGGCTGAATCTACCAGCGACAAATTAGATTTGGCGCCAAAAGTATCACTGTGGAAGTATGACCGCTTCAGTGGCAAAGTGCTGTTGCAACCACAGAGGGCAAATCTAATTTAAAGTTGTTGTTTAAAAGGAAAACAACTTGATTTGCGAGTTCGTGGGTTTGCAAGTTCTGCCCATTCTTGAATATAGATTCCTACATCAACCGGAGAATTTGGGCAGCTGTACTTGAGGCTTAAAGACTGGCAAGCCACATGCTAAAAGTAATACTAGAAACTAAGAGTTACATGCTGACAGAGGCCTGAAGGGCCGTATTCAATGTCGACATCTGTTTCCCCTCCCCTGCCACAAGGGAGAACAATAATAATCTCACTTAAGGACTAAGTAGAGAGCTAAGACCATGCGACAGCTTCTTGGTCTGAGGGTCTGAAGTCAACAACAGAAGCCCTGTCCTCCTTTGCATCTGGTCCCTTGACCTCTCACAGAAGCTAGACTTCTGTCTCAACACACCTGGGAGATTAATAAACTGAAGAGTAGGCATGCAGGAGAAATCCATTCAGCTGCCATTTGAAGCCTTATCTATCAAATCTGCACTTCCCCAAACAATACACCAACTGGCCAGCTAAAGCAGGTGAGGGTAGCCTGTGGGTCT
This sequence comes from Podarcis melisellensis, assembly GCF_964234715.1. Classification (NCBI taxonomy): domain Eukaryota; kingdom Metazoa; phylum Chordata; class Lepidosauria; order Squamata; family Lacertidae; genus Podarcis; species Podarcis melisellensis. The sequence continues at coordinate 94,121,371 of NC_138538.1, forward strand.
CAAACCCCTCGGTGAGTTAGGGAATTCCCCTGTGTGTAAAGACAAGCTCCGGCAAACTGAATTCACACTAAATTCTGATGAATTTTCACTGCAGAAATGCAGAGAACTTTAGTAGTAGTAGCAGTAGTAGTAGTAGTAGTAATAATAATAATAATAATAATTTTTTATTTATACCCCACCCTTCCCAATTAAAAAACCGGGCTCAGGGTGGCTAACAACAAATTTAAAACACTTAATTGCAAAAGCAGCATAAAATACAGTATAAAAACATGAATAACAATAAAATTCAAAGTTCAGAAATCAATTTAGGGGAAATCCATCTAATAAGCATTAGATAATCCCCAGGGCTAGCTGGCTGAATTAGTCCTACTTGGGCCAGCGAGGAGGCCAGGGGAGAATTAGTGGTGGGGTCTCAGAGCAGGTAATCTTCATAAAAGGGGAGGGGGAGGGAAGGGAAGGGAAATAAAAGATCAGGCTGAATTCAAATTAAAGACCCGGCGGAATAGCTCTGTCTTACAGGCCCGACAGAAGGAGGTTAAATCCTGCAGGGTCCTAGTCTCCTGGGACAGAGCATTCCACCAGGTCGGAGCCATCACTGAGAAGGCCCTGGCCCTGGTGGAGGATAGTCTGACTTCCTTAGGGCCCGGGACCTCTGAACTATGGTTATTCATGGACCTTAGGGTCCTCTGCGGGGCAGACCAGGAGAGGCGGTCCCGTGAATGAGGATTGGAAAATGACAAGAGGAGTGAACCCCAAGGGACAGGTCCTTCCATCCTTACTGAAGAGAAATATATAGCTGAGCTCCTCTTTGGTTAGCAGCTTTTGGCACGGTAATGAAGGAATTATCCACCTATTCCTAGTTGTGTCTTGTGCAAAAGTGCGAGTAATATGTCTGCCAAAGACATGTGAAATTAATAGAGCTGTGCGTGTCCCAAGAGGCAGTGTGTAAATCCTGATGTTAATTACTTGTCCCAGACTAGCTGGGGCCACAAATGCACCAAACTAAGGCCTGGATGTGTTTGCCAAATAATAAACTTCATCTTCTAGAGGTTCCTGTGGATACAGACACAATCCATCAACACTGCAGCATCTTATAAACACAAGAAAGCTCTTATTACGTGCTATCATGTTGCTGCTTGTCTGATGCTCCCTGCCATGGAAGGCTTAGAGGACACACCAGAACTGTCATTGTCTCTCCAACAAAACAGAAGAGTTACGGGAAATTCTTGATTCCACCCATGCACACCTAAGTCTAGTGCCATCTAGGAACTTTGTCTCTGTCATGACACAAGAAGAAGAGGAGGAGTTTGGATTTGATATCCCGCCTTTCACTCCCCTTCAGGAGTCTCGAAGCAGCTAACATTCTCCTTTCCCTTCCTCCCCCACAACAAACACTCTGTGAGGCGAGTGGGGCTGAGAGACTTCAAAGAAGTGTGACGAGCCCAAGGTCACCCAGCAGCTGCAGGTGGAGAAGCGGAGACGCGAACCCGGTTCCCCAGATTATGAGACTACCGCTCTTAACCACTACACCACACTGGCCACACACAAGCCACACACTTCCTGCCTGCTCTTGCTCACTTTCAAAATGACATTTTGGTTGGTCTTTATAAAGATTTTGCCTGGCTATGGTATGGATGGTACGGTTTTTTCTTATGGCCCAACATAATGTTTGTGAGTCTTAGAGAATACTGTAGGTTAACTTCTTCAAACATGAAAATCAGGGATATCTTCCTTCCCAGTCTGATGACAGCAGTCCTTTCAGTTTCCTGGTACAAGTCCAACCGCTGCAACATGCAATTGCACTCACTTTCCTCACTTTGCCCAGGCTACACTTTTCAGAGAATTTGCTCTACTGTATTGTGGCCCCATGCCATATGTAGGCGTAATATATTTCGTAGTTGCTCAGAGACATCTGATATCTTTGCATCTCCCCAACATGACATGCCTCAGAAATGATAATGAAGTAGTTCTTCACATATGGCGTAAATTGAATGCTCTTGTGAAAAACAGCTCAATTGTCGTGAAGGGTTTTTGCATGCAAGAAAAATATCGTATCAAACATCTGTGCACAGGCATCTTTTTTGTGTCCAACATTTCTTAAAATTGCAGTTGTATGATGGTTCAAACCTCCTGGCAAATAGAAGGGGGAGAAATGGAGGTGAGAGATTTTACTTTCTTGGGCTCCATGATCACTGCAGATGGTGACAGCAAGTCACGAAATTAAAAGACGCCTGCTTCTTGGGAGAAAAGCAATGACAAACCTAGACAGCATCTTAAAAAGCACACAACAAAGGTCCGTATAGTTAAAGCTGTGGTTTTCCCAGTAGTGATGTATAGAAGTGAGAGCTGGACCATAAAGAAGGCTGATCGCCAAAGAATTGATGCTTTTGAATTATGGTGCTGGAGGAGACGCTTGAGAGTCCCATGGACTGCAAGAAGATCAAACACATCCATTCTGAAGGAAATCAGCCCTGAGAGCTCACTGGAAGGACAGATCTTGAAGCTGAGGCTCCAATACTTTGGCCACCTCATGAGAAGAGAAGACTCCCTGGAAAAGACCCTGATGTTGGGAAAGATGGAGGGCACAAGGAGAAGGGGACGACAGAGGCATAGTGGTCAACTTTTCCCTTTTTTTGCAGGAATCCTATTTGGAATAAGGGAATTTCCCTTTAAAAAAGGGAAACATTGACAGCTATGGACAGAGGACGAGATGGCTGAACAGTGTTCTCGAAGCTACTAACATGAGTTTGAGTAAACTAAAGGAGGCAGTGGAAGACAGGAGTGCCTGGAGTGCTCTGGTTCATGGCGTCACAGAGAGTCAGACACGACTAAACGACTAAACAACAACGACTTTATGAACCACATTCATTTCATTTTGAGTCATGTATGAGCCCTGCCATGCTGTTAAAAACACTGCAATGTCACGTCACAATATATTTAAATGGTCCTTAGGTATTCATCCACATATAGTAAATTTAGTGCTTTCATTTATGACAAAGTACCTAATTGTGAAGGGACGCGGGTAGTGCTGTGGGTTAAACCACAGAACCTAAGACTTGCCGATCAGAAGGTCGGCGGTTCGAATCCCCGTGACGGGGTGAGCTCCCGTTGCTCGGTCCCTGCTCCTGCCAACCTAGCAGTTCAAAAGCACGTCAAAGTGCAAGTAGATAAATAGCTACCGCTCTGGCAGGAAGGTAAATGGCGTTTCCGTGCGCTGCTCTGGTTCTCCAGAAGTGGCTTAGTCGTGCTGGCCACATGACCCAGAAGCTGTACGCTGTCTCCCTCGGCCAATAAAGCAAGATGAGCACCACAACCCCAGAGTCGTCCGCAATTGGACCTAATGGTCAGGGGTCCTTTACCTTTACCTTACCTAATTGTGGGAAATTCTATACCAATGCTCTAAAACCAGACAGTGACAAAACTGACATAGGAGTTCTTTCATCAGAGCAACAAAACCCAGCCCAATAAACCTTGCATCTTTGGTACTTAATTTTGCCACGGCTCAGGTCTTCCTGGAAGCCAATTCTCAGGCTCCTAAGCATTTTGCTTTCCTCCCAGGCACAGGAAGGTCAGCAGGGCTCATGCTCAAGCTCTTTACTGTTTTGCATATCCAAAGGCAGAACCCCAGGACTCATAGCTAATCTACAAAGTGCAAGGGTCTGTTAGCAGGCTGAGAGAGCCGCTAAATGAAACATTGCACCTAAAAGTTGGTTAACAACTGTTTGGATAAAGTCAAGCACTTAGCGCACCACTGCAGTTTGTTGCACTGTCAAACAACAGTTTTTGGCTCGCATTTAGAACTGTGAACTCCAAGCAGCAGGGCCGGGGCTATTTTTAGCAGAGCACTTAGTTTAATGAAGTTGAACTTGCCTCAAGAGGTTTCCATGAAAAGTCAAAATGCTTTCAGGAGTCTGGAATCTGGAGCTTTTGATTCAGTGTGTTTGCTCAGAGCAAAGTTTGTTTCCCTTCACTCTGCAGTTTCATTAAGCTTTGGCAATATTCAAAATCATCTGCCTAGACCACAATTAGACCTATGTCAAATTATATTTTTTAAGTAGGTTCCTATTTAATGACAGTCCAGGCAGCTGATCTACAGTACTTGTAAGATGTATATGCTCATTATCTTTCCTTATGGAACATGGAACATGTATATTGTATGGGAAGGTCAGGAGGAAAATAGTGGGGTAGAAGAAAGGGTTAAGAACTGGTAGCCACTGGTAGCCTTCTTACCCCCCCCCACCGGCTTTGTCTACTCCTCTTTTAAAGCCATCCAAGTTGGAAATGGGAATTGCAACCAAACAGCCCACAAATTACAGAACACACATGCGAACACAGAGGTGACCTGTGGGTTTAGGATGGTTTCTGAGGAGAAGCCTTGGCAAAATAACCAAATCTAAGGTTCGCTTCCGTCCGATCCGCCCCTATAAGCTGCAATGTGACGGTAGCTTTTGGGGACGCCATGTGAAAAACTGCAAATTCAGGGATATCCATTTTAATTCTAATGGACCCAAATTTTACGTGGACCCTGAAGAAATGCAAAGAACCTCTCTTGCCCACTCCGTTTTCTTCCTTTCTGCTGTGTGTGTGTGGAGAGAGAAACAGCTGGAGCCTGTGGCGTCCGCACAGCCGTCCAGATTCCAAAAAGGTGAGCAAGACCTTGAGAACAACCACCTGCCACACAACCACAGCTTTCAGCATTCAGAAACCATGGCAGGAATAGCGTTCAGGTGGGCTGCAAGTTCACTGGATGGAAAACAAGTTTTTTCCTATGATGAAATTGCGCTTGAATGCTGGGGAAATTAATATTCCAACCAAAACACTCACCATGCACTCCAGGAAGGAAATGGATTTGTACAACAAATGAGTAACAACTGACTGGGCAACAGCAGCAGCAAAAAATCAATACGTTTGAAATAAATACATCTGAAATCAATGCACCATCTCAAAAATCACCTTCCCTGTTCCTACACTGCCTAGGTCACATCTTGATTTTCCTGGGACTCAAACCTGCTTTTTGCCTAACTGGCTTCTGCTGGGTTTCCCCACCTTCAGACCCCCCCATCTTGGGTGGCGCCCACAACCCCGTCCCAGAAGGTGCCCCCCTCCCTTGTGCACCGATGAGGAGGAGGAGGCAAGTGAGCCGGCACAGGCAGGCAGCCACACAGGCAAGTGAGCCAGCACAGGCAAGCAGCCACACAGGCAAGTGATTCGGCAGAGGCAGGCAGCAACACAGGCAAGTGAGCCGGCACAGGCAGGCAGCCACACAGGCAAGTGAGCCAGCACAGGCAAGCAGCCACACAGGCAAGTGATTCGGCAGAGGCAGGCAGCAACACAGGCAAGTGAGCCGGCACAGGCAAGCAGCCACACAGGCAAGTGAGTTGGCACAGGCAGGCAGCCACACAAGCAAGTGAGTTGGCACAGGCAGGCAGCAACACAGGCAAGTGAGCCGGCACAGGCAAGCAGCCACACAGGCAAGTGAGTTGGCACAGGCAAGCAGCCACACAGGCAAGTGAGTTGGCACAGGCAGGCAGCCACACAAGCAAGTGAGTTGGCACAGGCAGGCAGCAACACAGGCAAGTGAGCCGGCACAGGCAAGCAGCCACACAGGCAAGTGAGTTGGCACAGGCAAGCAGCCACACAGGCAAGTGAGTTGGCACAGGCAGGCAGCAACACAGGCAAGTGAGCCGGCACAGGCAAGCAGCCACACAGGCAAGTGAGCCGGCACAGGCAGGCAGCAACACAGGCAAGTGAGCCAGCACAGGCAGGCAGCCACACAGGCAAGTGAGCCAGCACAGGCAGGCAGCAACACAGGCAAGAAGCAGTCACACAGGCAAGTGAGCCGGCACAGGCAAGCAGCAACACCCTCACGCGTGAAGAAGTCTCTTGGCACTTACTCAGGCTTACTTCTGAGTAGGGGGCCGAGTTCTTGGCTGTGTCTCGTCGCTTCTCCCTTTACTCACCTCAGGGGGGCTGTTGTGACACCCACCGACCCACCCACAATGTGCATTCCCCCTGCCCTGAGAATGTGCTCAGAGCAAATATAGCACTGATAGCAAGGCGATGCAGACAGCTGGAACACATTCTTGTTTGGTAGTCACTAAAATGAAGTTTAGTCTGTAGCAGCAAGTGAACAAGACCCCCAAGGGAAGCAGGCAGAGCACATGCATTTCCCCGGCTTCTGCTGAAAAGAGGGATGGAGCGTGTCGGAGGCTCCCTTCATAAGTTGCAGCATTATTATTATTATTATTATTATTATTATTATTATTATTAAATTTATTTACACGAACTTGATCTGAAATACAAATGTGTGGTCCTGGTTCAACGGAATGTGAGAACAGTGAACGACCAGCATTGGTAGGAAACCACGAAGGGTCTCAACTAAAACAGATTGGGGGAAAGCGTGGTGCGAAAGAGCTGTAACAAGAAAAAAAAGAAGCGTTGAACAGAGCAGTAAGAAATGCTCTGGCTCCATCTGGTGGGAGGAGCGAGGAAATGTCCTGCTACCATCTGCACCCCATCCCATTTTCTTTTGAGAAGTTGCAGATCATGTAGTGGAACATCTCTCAACTCTAGTAAGCTCAAGGAACTCGAAGAAGCTCAAAGCTACAAATGTTTAAAACCTACCAAGGTACAGCCTGTGAAATCAAAACTGCCATGATCCGAAGGGTGTTGTTTGTTCCTCTGTTGTGTCAACCAGTAGTTTTGAGCATAATATGCTTCTGAAGTAGACCTTGGTTCTGCCAACTTGGGTGAAATGGTTTGCCTGTGCTGAGCTGTAAATATCCAAACAAGCACAGGCTTACAAAAGGGAACTCAAAATCCCAGTGTGCTGTTTCCAGTCCCTTTCCACTCCCTATAAAGAGAACAGTAATAGTTGGGCTGCATCAATAGGAGTATAGCATCTAGATCAAGGGAAGTAATAGTGCCACTGTATTCTGCTCTGGTCAGACCTCACCTGGAGTACTGTGTCCAGTTCTGGGCACCACAGTTCAAGAAGGACACTGACAAACTGGAACGTGTCCAGAGGAAGGCAACCAAAATGGTCCAAGGCCTGGAAACGATGCCTTATGAGGAACGGCTAAGGGAGCTGGGCATGTTTAGCCTGGAGAAGAGGAGGTTAAGGGGTGATATGATAGCCATGTTCAAATATATAAAAGGATGTCACATAGAGGAGGGAGAAAGGTTGTTTTCTGCTGCTCCAGAGAAGCGGACACGGAGCAATGGTTCCAAACTACAAGAAAGAAGATTCCACCTAAACATTAGGAAGAACTTCCTGACAGTAAGAGCTGTTTGACAGTGGAATTTGCTGCCAAGGAGTGTGGTGGAGTCTCCTTCTTTGGAGGTCTTTAAGCAGAGGCTTGACAGCCATATGTCAGGAGTGCTCTGATGGTGTTTCCTGCTTGGCAGGGGGTTGGACTCGATGGCCCTTGTGGTCTCTTCCAACTCTATGAATCTATGATTCTATGATAGAGCCAAGTACTTCGAAAGCATTAGAAACTACTTCGAGGTCTTTCACCCTGGCAGAAACAACCTGCTGCTCTCAGGCTCCACTGCCCTATCTGCATCAAAATTAATTTCAGTCTTCCATATTTCACACTAGAGCATGATCGGAGCAATATTGACCCCAATCAGTTTTCTAGCAAATCAACAAAGTTTGCCACTAAGAGTAAGCCTCCAGGCTGGCCCATTTATCTAATTTGTTTTTAAACAGAGCAGATGGAGTTTCTTTGCTTAGCGTTGCCTCTCCTGCCTTGGAGCTGTGTACCCAAGTCCAGATCTGGGGTTGTGCCAACGGAAGCAAACAACTTGCTTTGAATACCTTTCTTGTTCAAAGCTGCAGATGTTCTCCCTTGGCCCACTGGGCCTCACATTCTAGAGGTGTTCCCTTTCTGCTGTCTGCAAAGCTATGTTTGCAGATGCAAACTGCAGCTGAAGAGGCAGTGTTTGGCTTTTGCTTGGCTCATGGCATCCTCTGGTTATTTTCCCTATTTGAAAAAACAACAACATGTTCCACAAACATTTCCACCCACGAGAGAGCAAGGGTTTTAGAACAGGAGTCAGTTTTCCATAACAAATGCAGGAAGTCTTTTTCATCCGCAGGTTAGGATGGTGGACATCCTCTATCTAGTTTCTTAAAAAAAAAAAAGTAGAGAAAAAAGCAACACTGTGGTATATTTTAGCTTCCACTAGTGTAAAAGGTAAAGGTACCCCTGACCATTAGGTCCAGTCGCAGATGACTCTGGGGTTGCGCGCTCATCTCGCTCTATAGGCCGAGGGAGCCGGCATTTGTCCGCAGACAGCTTTCATGTCACATGGCCAGAGCAGCGCATGGAAATGCCGTTTACCTTTCTGCCGGACCGGTACCTATTTATCTACTTGCACTGGTGTGCTTTAGGTGGGCAGGAGCTGGGACCGAGCAACAGGAGCTCACCCCGCTGCGGGGATTCGAGCCACTGACCTTCTGATTCGCAAGCCCTAGCTCAGTGGTTTAGACCACAGCGTCACCCGCGTCCACTAGTGTAGGAAACCGCTTAAAAGATGGGGTTTCTAGGACAAACTTATAATACTGGCTGGCTATACCAGAAGACACGGCAAAAAAGGAGCATCTGGTAAGGGCATGAACTGGGCTTGATTTCAATCCTTCTTCGTAACTAAGCCCATGGTAGGCTGGTTGGTCAGGAAAACAGCCAATTTAAACAATTTAAACAATTCTCCTATTTTGAAATTAACATTTTTAAAAGCAACCCTAACCAGCTATGACCTCTCAGAGGCTTTTGATACATTAAGTCATGCTATCCTAATGGAGTGGCTGTCCGAGATGCAGGTGGACCTAGTCCTACTTGGATGGTTGCTCCCAGAGGGTGATGCTTTGAGAGTGCTCCTCAGCCCCATGAGTGACACAGGGTTTGGTTTTAGCCTCCATGCTGATGAACACCTACATGAAACTGCTAAATGGGGTCATCCAGAGGTTTGGAGTACGCTGTCAGCAATATGCAGATGACACTCAGCTCTACTTCTCCTTCACATCTGCAGGTGAGGCAGTGGAAGTGCTGGACCAGTGTTTTGCCTTGGTAAAGGACTGGATGAGAGCCAACAAACTGAAGCTAAGTGCAGAACAGACTACTAGACCAGATGGATGGGAAATTGCCTCTGAAGGATCAGCTTTGGGTTACTTCCGGATCCTTTGCTGTCACGAGGTTCAGGGGGCTTCAGCGGTGCAGAATGAAATAGATAAAATATAGCCGACACAAGATACTGGTTTGCAACTAAACTTTTTAAGGCTGAGATAATGCAAAATGCATGGTTCTCTCTCTACATAAGCAAGGATAGAACACTCTGTCACTTATCCTACAAATAAGTGTCCAGAACTTCCCATTAACAAGGGCCAACAATTTCTCAATAAGAGGAAAAGTAAACAACAAGGCTGTGTTAGATTAGCAGAGTTATAAATATTCATGACTGAAGAGTATAGACTGTGGGAGGGAATAAATAGGAGCCAAATACCAGCCATATAGGAGCCTAGGGAACTGCCTTCTATTGAGTCAATCAAGCAATCCATTTACCTCAGTACTGTTTGCACTGACTGGCAGTGGCTGTCCAGGGGTTCAGGCAGGGGGCCTTCCAAGCTGCTCCTTGAGATCCAGGGGATTCAACTAGAGACCTCCTGTAAGCAAAGGGGATGCTATGACCCTTCCCTGATACAATCTTGTAGTGAGATAAAAGGATGGTTTCTAGTGACTATGATTACTTGCTAGATGCTGGCTCCAAGTGGTAGCCCTAAATAATGCATATCAGAGTTCATACAGCACCTAACATTTGCTAGGGAGAAGGGAGAATGGAGAATTTGCTATGGAGAATTAGTGATGTACGGAAGTGAGAGCTGGACCATAAAGAAGGCTAATCGCTGAAGAATTGATGCTTTTGAATTCTGGTGCTGGAGGAGACTCTTGAGAGTCCCATGGACTGCAAGAAGATCAAACCTATCCATTCTGAAGGAAATCAGCCCTGAGTGCTCACTGGAAGGACAGATCGTGAAGCTGAGGCTCCAAGACTTTGGCCACCTCATGAGAAGAGAAGACTCCCTGGAAAAGACCCTGATGTTGGGAAAGATGGAGGGCACAAGGAGAAGGGGGTGACAGAGGACGAGATGGTTGGACAGTGTTCTCAAAGCTACAAACATGAGTTTGACTAAACTGTGGGAGGCGGTGGAAGATAGGAGTGCCTGGCGTGCTCTGGTCCAGGGGGTCACAAAGAGTCGGACACGACTAAATGACTAAACAACAACAACAATACGGAGAATTACAAACAATACAGTCTCTGCCCTCACAGTCTAGTGGACAAAAGCAAAAAGATGGGAAGGGATGTTGTGCAGTTGTCATTGCTTTCCTCTTTTCGATGCTGCTCCCAGAGAGACGGAACCGAGTGCCCAGAAGGGAACTAACTGCCCATATACATTTCTGAGTGGGGAGAAGGGAACAAGTTATCAGACTCCAAACCTGTGAGTCAGACTTTGGGAGAGTCGTCTTGGAACAGCCCACCCACTACCCAAAGCTGTTCGCCATCCTTCAAGGAAGCAGCAATCACCATTTAAAGCATTCAGCGATGCTGCACTGCGTGGCTCCTTCAAGCCACAATGCCCCTCCTTGAAATGCTTGTTTAAAGCATTGCCAACCACCAGCCTTGCTTGAGGAACAGGACAGCTCAGGTGAGCTGTGGAGAAGATGCAAGGAATGGGCTGCTGGTAGTGGCACTTGCCAGGGAGTGCCCCATGCAGTCGTCTGTTGGCATGGCTCCAGTAGTCAAATCACACACGTTCTATTTAACGCATTTACCCAGCCTTCCTGTCTCCTGTCTTTCCCTCTGACTGAACTGGGAGATGGACATGATGAGGTTTTGGGAGCTGGTGGTCATCTTGCTGTTTCTGGCAGGTACAATTGTTTAGTGGGAACAAGTTCTGGGACTGGAATGGGACCGAGTTTGAAGTTGCATCTTAAGCGGGATACATGATTGATTAGGCTTAGGGTAGGAGACATCCCTGCCTCCCCGCCCTTTTAAATGTCCATACTTTGGCCAACAGATTTAGATGTTTGCTTAGAAAAGTCCAGGCTCAACGTTTTGCAGGTTCTCTCATTACTCCTTCGGTATTCTAAAAGGGGCTGAAAATGCATTTGTTACATTTCTTTGATACCTGAAGTTTGCACAGGTAATACAAAAGAAATGTCTACCTGCAAGATCAGAATATTATTAGCACCAAGCACTAATATTTTCCCCAGAAATTGAATTTGTGGGGGTGGGATGTTTGAATTTTCAGGGGGCCACAGGCTCAGACCCTTTCTCTTTGGCAAATTTGGTCTCAGGGTGGATAGCATCACAGTAGAAGAATTTAAACTGTTTCAGAATCATGACCACTTCATTAGATTTAACCTAAATTCTAACTAAAACGAGCTACAATTCCTTGTTTTCTGTTGTAATTTTCTTAAGTGATTGAATGCAATGTGTTCATTTGCAGCCACCTCATTCATTCAGTAGTTTTAGTCCTTCAGTTGATGCTTTATATAATCACAAAGAACACAACTTTTTTCAAAGTATAAATTCTGTTCAGGGATAAGAAAACACACTGCACAGTGTTCAAGCTGTTGTATTTGAAAGTAGATAGCAATTTCTACTTCATTAATTCCAGGAAAACGAGTGGGTGGAAATAATATCCTCACCCCCTAGTTAGAAAATAGCAGCGTCTGACAAGTGGATCCCTGGTGGCGTGTGTTCAGAGACCTCAAGAACATGTGTCCATAGAGATTTCCCTGTCTCACTCCTTGCTTTATAAAATCCCCCATGAGCATTTCAGAAGGTGGCAGCAGTTAATGTCCTGACATCCATCTCTTTTTGGTGACAAGTAAACCCTTCCTCTTCCCCAGATGTTGGATGGAATATGATGAGGCAGTTGCTGTCTTCAGTTGACTCACACGCTGGCGACACTTTTGAGTTCCCTTTTGAGAATGGTGCTGTTTTTTATCCTGTTATGTTCAATTATTGATGGTTGATAGGTTTTCCATTTTGTGTATGTTTTTAACTGTTGGTGCTGTGAAAGGCAATTAAGAAGCTGAACAAATCATTGTCCTTTGCACCATCAAAACCAGCAGGGATGACAAGAGCTTCCCAAGATACTGTAACTGGCTTAGAACATGAGCTCCGAGGGTCTCATCCTGCGCTTGTCCTGGGCCTAGAAGACATGCGTCAAAGCTCTCTAGGCATGAGTCTGGGCGCTTTTTTGTTCGTCTCTCTTCTTTCCCCAGGAAAACCCACCCTTTAGCACTGAATCAAAGCAAACGTTAATCTCCAGAAAACCCAACAGACATTTTCTCCAGTTCAGTGGTCAACGCTGGGTTTCCCCATGGAAAGCGGCAGGACTTTCAGAAGTCTGGGTGAGCCCTAACAATGGGCAGCCAAATACTTTTGGGAAGCTTCCAAAAACACTCTGAGCACTCAGGATAGTACCTTGTGTGTGGCTGTGCATGCATGCGCAAAGTATGTTTCTTTTTGTCAACACCTAAAACCATGCGGCAAGTTACCTTGGTTCCATTTGCTCAATGTCTTTCTGGACTAGGTGCTGGAAGAGGAATGAGAAGCATCCCTGGCAGTGAGGCGGGATCCAAAAGCAGAGCCAGCTTTGCCGATAGCATTGGAGGCGCAGCCAGTGGGATGGGCTCTGTCATTGGTGGCTTTTTTGGAGGCAGTTCTGGGAATTCTGCACAGCCTGAGGGGGATTCTGGGACCACCAACTCCCAGCCAGGTACCATATTTTTCCATGTATAAGATGACCCCTAATTTTTTTAACCCCAAATTAAGAAATTAAGTTGTTTAGCTTTTTTTGGGTGGGGGGAGGTCACTTCTGCCAATTTCTCACCTGCCTGCCCACCACTGCCGATTGCTTGCCACAGCCACTGCCGACCGCGCACCTCGCCGCAGTTGCCAATTACCGTATTTTCCGCTCCATAAGACGCACCTAGTTTTTAGAGGGGGAATGCAAGAAAAGAAATATTCTTTAATGGGAGCGCTGAGCAGAGCCTGTATGCATCCCAGTCTCTGCTCAGCGCTCCCTTTCACGAGACGTGTGGAGCGCGTGCATGGCGCTTGCAGGCTTTTCCCAGAGGAGGGAGAAAGGCAGGCCATCACTGACAGGCTGCCCTTCTCCTTCCTCAGGGAAAAGCCCCCAAGAACCACACACACACTCCACACGGCTCTTTAAAGGGAGCGCGGCTCTTGGGGGCTTTTGTGGGAGGTGCGGGAAGGGACAGAGCGCATGGCTCTGTCCCTTCCCCCACCTCCCGCAAAGGCCTGGGAGGCTGTTCTGGCTTCTGGGATAGCTGCGCAGCCCGCATTCGCTCCATAAGATGCACACACATTTCCCCATACTTTTTAGGAGGGAAAAAGTGTGTCTTATAGAGCGAAAAATACGGTATCTGCCCACTCGCCACCACCAACAGTCCATCCACCCACTTGCTGCAGCCGCCAATCGCCTGCCCAATTGCCGCAGCCAATCGCCAGCAGGCCTTGCTGTAACCGCCAATCACCCGCCCAATCGCCGCTGCCAATCTCCAGTTTGCTGCTGCCATTAATCACATGCCCCCCCCCCGCATTCACTATCCGTGTATAAGACTACGCCCAACTTTTGCCTCATTATTTTAAAGCAAAAAGCATCGTCTTATACACGGAAAAATACGGTATTTGGGACAGCTTTCTTTATTCAAATAACCCCATATTAAAGAATCTCAGGGGTGTATGAACAACATACACCTAGCTTTATACAAATACGCTATTGCACGCAGGAGTGGAAAATTACGTTCGGGCGGAGGAAGCAACCACCTTGCATGGGATCTCCAGTTCAAGGAGAACTGGTGAAAGGCATCCCATTTGGCAACTAATCTCCATTTTCTTGCTGATGCTCTCCATACAGATGCCATGTACCTTATTGTGAAAGTGGATTTGGTTTCATTGGGCACAGTAACCATTTCTGATCTGAATCAGCCACTTCTGAAAGAGGTGAGGTGTGAGAGAAACCGCTGGTAGTAATTGATCACAAATTTTGGTTTATGAAAGCATCCTTCTCCCATGCCAATAATCGGCCAGGTAAGTAATAATGAAGAACTGGATGCTATATAGCCCATAAGGAGGTTTCTGCCACCCCAATTTATATTCTGAAAAAAATCAAGAATATCTGTGCCCCCTTGGGTGGCATTATGAGCCATTAAATATGGCCTCCCCACGCCAGTGCAGTAAGATGGCTCATCTATTTAATATACATGTAAGTGAGTAAAGTAAAAACTAAGTTTTGGATCACCTGAAAGCCCCACACTCCCTGAACAGTGTCCTCTTTAAAATGCTCAGGCATCATATCCAGTCCAGTTTTAGGGTGGACAACCTAGACCCTTATTCATTTCTATAAAAGGTGGTCTGAGCCCAGCCCAGGAAAATAAACAAAACACTCTATTGTGCCAAAATGAAGTTTGGGGCTGTGACGGAAAAGTTTGTTTTTGCTGGGCAGTTTGGGTCAACAAGTGTTTTCTTTTTCTTTTTCCCTGCCGGCAAACGGTTAACGAACGGCAGCTTCTGATTGGCCGGGGTTCCAGGAGAGAGGTTTGAAAAGGAGAGGATTTGGAGAGACAGTTCTTTAGGTTGGGAGTCAGGTTGGGAGAGGAGAGGGAGTTGGTTCTGGGTAGAAACATCCCCTCTGAGGAATATATCACAAGCTGGAGAAAGGAGTCTCTGAGCTTAGTGTGAAGGACAGTGTGTGGTGTCCTGTGAGAGTAATAGGCCAGGAATTAACCGGGAGGCTGAGCCAGGAGAAGTAGAAACTGAGAGAATACAGTCTATTTAGGTCTCATTCCAGTCAGGAGGGGAGAGATTCTGCTCCAAAAAGAGAATAATAATAATAATAATAATAATAATAATAATAATAATAATAATAATAATTTATTTATACCCCGCCCATCTGGCTGGGTTTCCCCAGCCACTCTGGGCGGCTTCCAACAAAACACTAAAATACAATAAGAAGACTCCCAAACCAGTTAAGAGGGGTGTGGAGACGCCTTGAGTCTGTTACTTGGAGTACCTCAGGAGTAGGGTTGTCCAAGGGGTGTGTAGCTGACAGAAAATACCACCTTGTTTAAGAACCAAAGTATTAACCGGCAAACAACAACCGAGACACAACTGAAGTGAAATTAACATTATAATCCGAAGTATCTTATGTTTTACCCACTTGTGTCATAAACTTCCTTTGTTTAATAAAATCTTTCTTGTTTATTTGATCAAATCCTGCCTGAGACTCCAAATTATTAAGTTTTCCTTCACACAAGTTAATCTGGGGTAGTTTGTAGGAATTTGTGGAACTGGTGTTCTGTGCAGTATATTTAAGCGAGGGCAGGCCCAATGGCGCCAGGGGGAAAAGTGCCGTCGCGCCATCGCAGGGGCCAGGCAGTATGCTGGGATGGCTGATAGAGGACACTCTGATGGAGAGGTGGACTATAAATTATGGTGGCCCAAATCTCCATTTCCTTATGAATTTCTGCACAGACTGGCAATTGTTGGCATACCTTGTCTCTCAAAACTATGTTTACTGGAATTTGAGGTGGGGGGAACCTTCTATTACACATAAAAGGATGGACTAATTAGCGAGGACATTTCCTCTGCGATAGCTTTGTATACTGGAAAAGCATAAACAACTATGCGAAGCTCTCACAGAGAAGTTCACTTTAGGTTAAACTCCATTCTTGGAATACTTCACCTTCTTTTTTAATGTGCCAGGTGCAACAGATGTTGGCAGGTTTCCTCAAAGGCACCTTCCACTTGACATGGGTCACCTATAAAGAGAACAAGTAGACCTAGGAAAGGCCTTTGCTCAGATGCCCCCTGGACCCAGAGGAGAGAAAGTGCCTTGTCATTTTGAACCATGGACTGATGCATTTCCAGATCACTGGGACAGAGATCAAGAGGGCGTTAGCAATCAGAATTACTTACCTGCTTTAACCTGACTATCCTACTTTCTTGTACTGTTGAAACTTCTTATTATTACCATATACATTTGATGTTAGCCGCTCTGAGCCCGGCTTCGGCTGGGGAGGGCGGGATATAAATAAAATTTATTATTATTATTATATCCTCTCGAGATCTTTAACTTTTATATTCTGTTTTATTTTCCTTATACGCAACAAAATGATTTTGTAAGCGACTTTGTATATTTTGGATTAATAGAAAGCCATTGCAAATTTAATTCAAAATAGGGGGAGGGGAAGAAATGAGCAACAAGCTCATGCCATGCCAAATAATTAACCCGTAAGAAAGGTTGCTAAGCCAAACTCTAACCCAACCTCACTTATGTCCAAGACGTTCCAGACACGGGCTTGTCATCATCAAAACTGTATTTCAGAAAGTATACCAACAGTTCTCTATTGTTAAATCTGTAAAATAACTTAAAATGTGATAAAATGGTAAGAGAAATAAAATGCGAAGACTTTAAAGACAAATCAGTTTTTATTAGAAGTGGGATCCATGGACCAATTCATATCACAATTTGAGCGTGTTCATCTTATATGTTGTGGCCAATTCAAACTTTTCATTGTGATGTAACACACAACACAAGAGCAGATTGCGTGAATGTTGCTGTATGGGCACAAGGTATAGAATGGATGGCAAATCTGTGGCTCTCCAGGTCTTGTCAGGCTACAACTCCCACCATCCCTGGCCACAGGCTTGCTAGTCAGGGCTTGTAAAGCTCTATACAATATACCCCTTTTTTCATTTTTTTAAATTTTAATAATTTTTTAAATGAAAAAGGTGAGGAAATCAAAGTGCATTTCACCTAGATTGCCACAAGGTGTCACCACATCTTTTTAGATCCTGAGCTGTGCAATTTTAGGCAACCTGAAAGCCAGTGGTCAGCAACCTTTTTCAGCCATGGGCCAGTCCACTGTCCCTCAGACCATGTAGTTGGCTGGACAATATATATATTTATTTTATTTTTTTATTTTTTTGGGGGGGAAACGAACCAATTCCTATGCCCCACAAATAATCCAGAGATGCATTTTAAATAAAAGGACACATTCTAGTCATGTAAAAACATGCTGATTCCCGGACCGTCCATGGGCCAGATCGAGAAGGCGATTGGGCTACATTCGGCCCATGGGCCTTAGGTTGCCAACCCCTGCTCAAAGCAGACCAAAAACTAGGATGAAAAATAAAGGACAAAACTAGGCATGGTATAGCTGCATCAGTGCCCGTTCTCCATCTCTTTCCTTTCTTTTTCCAAACAGGCATGGGGGGGCCTAATCGCAATCAGGATATTGAAGGGAAAGAAGGGGGGGAGTAAAGCTCCTGATAAAATTCCTCCCCTACCAGTTGCTTAAAGGAAGAGTGTGCAACCCTGTTCAAAACAGACTGCATACCTCGTCCAGGACCAGTTGACACCCCCCCCCCGACCAACACTATGACCTTTCCGCATGCCCAGGCCTTTTCATGCTGTATTTTTAATTGTGACATTCTCAGGGTTGTGGGTTTGAGCTCCACATTGGGCAAAAGATTCCTGCACTGCAGGAGGGGGTTGGACTAGATGACCCTTGGGGGTCCCTTCCAACTCTGTAATTCTGATTCTATGTTTTGTCTTGTGCTGGATGTTGTGAACATGCCCAGTCATTCAGATCAGTCTCAGGCCCTGCTCAGTGTCCCCTGTCTACTGAAGGAAGGCAGATGGAGACTAGAAATAGGGCTCTCTCTATAGTAGCTCCTCTTCATTGAATACCTTTCCTGACGCTAGCATTTTGACAGAACCAGCTGATCTTCTTTCTTGCCCAGGGCTTCCCATTGTATGCTTTTCCTATGCTGAGTTTTAACAACTCCTTAGATCTTGAGGTCTTGTACTCTGCTTTTACTGACAGCTATTTATTATACTGGTTTTATGAAAACCACTCTTGCAGCCATAACAAAATATTAAATATGGTCACCCAAATTCTTTCCACTACTGGCCTTACACATGGGATCGTCTCATCCATAGGCTCCCTGGGGCCTAATGAAAAGGGAGACAGCCTACATGTAATGTGACTAAGCCCACATTTCCAAGTAACCACACCCAGTGTGGTTTAACGTACATATTAAAACAGTATGAGAGACAAAGTGGATCATTTTGGCGCCTCATAAGCTGCTGGCTGCAGGACAAAACAGCAGTCTCTTAGCAAGCAGTGCCTTCTGAGCGCTGGCCCCCAAGAAAGATAAGAATCACCTAAATAAACCCAGCCCCATACTAGCAGTGCACTGCAGGACACCATGAACAGCTGAAGAGTGCTGAGAGGGTCCAGGACCTGTCCATCTTTCCACATAGGTTGCCAAGGTGACTTGAGACTGAAACCACGTGGGAAGCTGAACTGAACTTCCTCCAGGAAAACATGGAACTGCTTTGCCATAAACTACCATGAATCTATCTTGAGCAGGGCTGAGCCAAGATATTTTGGCACCCAAGGCAAACCCCCTCATGGCAGGGTCTAACAGAATTTGAGCTGTGCACCAACTCCATTGAAAACTCAGATCTGCTGCTTCGAATGATACACAAAACCTGCCACTTTCGCCCATGGGCCCTGTAATCCTGAGGTCATAAAAGTGCAAGGCTTCATCAGTGGTTTGTTCGACACCTCAACATTTCAATTTCTAAACTGGATGAACAGCTAAAGTTTCATTCTGAGATTTCTTAGGACATTTCCATTCACCCCAACTCACATGGCTCCATCTTTAATCAGTGCAGACACAGGCCGAGTCCAAAGTGTTTAAAGTTAAAGTTTATTTTGTAATTCTTTGTAGGAATATCAATAAAAGACCTCAAATGTATCTATATCTGTACATATACAAGAAACTGTTCAAAAATATTCACAGAACAAAAATAAATCTTCTTTAGAACAAATCCAGACAATGAAATGCAGAAGTGGTCCAGCATTACTGGCATAAAAATACAGGCTTAGAGAGGGGAACGGGGAACGGGGAAACAAGGTATTGTGTTAAGGGGGAAACCATATCAAAATAAATTATTCAAAGCTAACATTGCAAACGAAACAAAACGAAACAAAGGGGAGGAAACAGTCCTGTAAGATGACCTTCTTGTTAAGGCCCAGGAGGCAGCAGAAAGATTGTGAAAGGACTTGTGGAAGAAGGTCCCACCAAAACATGCTGTCTCCTCTCTTTCCTCCCAGCTCTTTGGGGATCTAAGTTATTGGAAGAATAGAGATTTCTCTGCACCAAGATCAGAATGGTTTGGGGAAGGGGCTTGACCAAGATCAGCACAAAGCTGCCTCAATGGTCCCCAAGCCTGCCTGTCTGCCTGCCACTGGCGGACGAAGGTGGGGGTGGGGCCGCCCTGAGTGCCATCCCGGGGATGCGTGACATCATGGACGTCCCTGCCCCTGGGGCGCTCATCGCTCACTGTGCACCCCGAGATGCTTGGCGCTCGCCGGCCATACCGCCGCTTGCCGTGCACCCCCGATGCGGGCAGGGTGCCACGCCCCCTGGGACGCACACCAGTCACCCCCCCGGATGTACCCCGTTCCTGGTGTCGGAGCAGGTAGCTCCGCCACTGCTGCCTGCCTCAGAGAAGAGGTGGGATCGGCTGCGCAGCTTCCTTTGACGGGGGGAGGGAGGGAGGCAGGATGGCAATCCTACCTTCCCCCCTCCCCCCATCAAAGGGAACGGTGCAGCCAATGTGGATCCCGCCTTCCCCCTCCATCCCCCCCCCCCATCAAAGGGAGCCACAGGCAGCGCAGTTGGTGATGGCTGCCCTTAGGGGCTCCGTGCTGCCGTGGCTCCCGCCATCTTGCCTCGCCAAAAGGCATTCTGATCTTGGTACAGAGAAATCTCTCTTCTTCATCCCAGAAGAGAAGAGCAGGGAGGAAAGAGAGGAGAGAGCCCGTTTTGGTGTGACCTTCTTCCACAAGCTCAAGTTGTGCAGTATTTCTGCTGCCTCCTGGGCAGGCAGGCAGTCTGGGGGAACGTTGAGGCTGTGGTGTGGACAGGCTTGGAGTGGGTGGGAGAAATGAGGAGCTGGCAACTGGCAGGTGGGAGAAGTTGCAGTTAGCAGCTGCTGTTTTTAAATTCACCGTTCTCCGTGATGGAAAGCCTGGTGGGGTTGGTGGGGGAGATGCCGTTCCGAGCCTGCATGCTGTAGTGTTCCTTCACTTGCGTTAGGGCACTCATGAGCCGCGTGTTGGCTGAGTCCAGAGACAGGATTCTTTTTTCCTGCAACAAAACACACTGATTCAGATCAGAACTGCCTGGCTCCAGTGCAGCGAGGCCTTAATGACTTCACAACCTGCAACATCTGGGTCTCAAGGTGAGCAGCAGCTCTCTAAAGGAGGGCTGTTGCTTTTTCGCCATAGGCTGATCCAGCCTGGCCAGGGCGATGCAGCAGAACAGAACGAGCCTGCCTCTTTCTGCTGCCCAGCATCTGTCCTGTGGAAGCTGCCAATTAGCCACGTTTGAAAGCTGATTTAGTGGTAGATCATGTAAGATCACAGAGGCAGAAGTCAGCAGGGAGATTCCTGGAGATTTAATGGGTTAGTTTTTGAACAGAGGAAAACAGAAAAAGGCAGCAGGAGGATATGAGAAAGAGGATTCTAGAGTGGAGGTGGAGTATGGATTGGGATCCCCCCGGAGACCCCCTCCCACTGAGAGAGGGCTTGCAATACACCCCAGGGACACTGAAAATTATAAATGCAGATAGATGCCAGCAGTGTGAGGGTGCAGCAGCAACACAGGGGCAGCGGGGGGGGGGACGGGGGGGACAGAAAGCAGCCCAAAGCTGGAGGGAAGGAAGTATGCATGACAGGAAGGGGCAAGGAGGAAGAGGGAGAAGGGGGGAAGTTTGTGCGAAGGGTGGCAGTGATGGTAGGGTGATGGGGAAGATGGCACTGATAAGACACAAAAACCAAACAGGGTGCCTGGCTTTTAGACCCATTCCAGCTCAGTTACTCCAGGACTCTGCAGAATCAAAAAGCCCTTTCTGGTTTCGATTCAGAAACGAGGGGCTTTTGCGTTAAAGAGACAAGAGAAGGCCGGGGACATGATTGGTGGACGTGTAAATCTCTGGTACTACGTGGCAGGAGAGAACCAAATCAAAGAGGCACAAGGATTTGCTTTGGTTTAACCTTAACTTCCAACAAAAACTGTGAAAACCACGAGATGTGCTTGGGCATTCCTGTTTCAGCAGGAACTGATGCAACATGCAAGGGCTCTGTAGGGCTCAACACAAATGAGGGAAGGCAGAACAATGTACAGAGGGCACAAACATGAAGGAATGAACACGTCACTTCCCTCTGGAGACAAAAGGCAGGAGACACACTGAGTGCTGCTGTTGCTGCACAAACTCTGCTGGTGGGTGGGGCACAAGCCCTGTGGCAATGGAGAGAGGGGGCACAGCAGGAGTGGCAAGGTCGCTTCCAAAAGCACTACCTTAGCCAAAGGGGTGGGTTTTCCAGCACTTCCTCACAGATAGGGCTGCTCTGTGTAATCTGAGGCCTGAAATTCTGAGAAAAGTAGCCTGCGCTGGAGGACAAAGGGTTTGATATGCAAGTCTGCCGCTGATGTCTGCTTCTGGGCTTCAGGAGAAGCAACTCACAGTTGACAACATTCATGCGAGAGCTTCCACATTTCTTGCTAAATTCAGAACCCTTCGTGGGCTGGGTAGTTTGGGCTGCTGGGAGCCTTTCACTCATTTACTTCCCCATCATGTCCAAAACAGCTCTCAGTCATGGGAAAGCACTGCGATCCACAAGGAGTATGTGCAGCACACATAAGCGATGCATTTGCAAAGACACTACCCCACTTTTTAAGGCACTACTGCACAGAGGTAATACTTTTAGAGGGAGCAATCTGTCTATACATAGAGGAAGCCTGCCTAAGATCAGCTCTCTTCCTGACTGAGGTCCTTCTCCCTGCCAAAATCTATCAGTTCATTCTCGATAAAAGGAATAATTCCAAAATATCTACCACAAAACAGTACAGTGGTACCTCGGGTTACATACGCTTCAGGTTACAGACTCCGCTAACCCAGAAATATTACCTCGGGTTAAGAACTTTGCTTCAGGATGAGAACAGAAATCATGCTCTGGTGGCGCGGCAGCAGCTCCATTGGCTAAAGTGGTCTTCAGGTTAAGAACAGTTTCAGGTTAAGAACGGACCACCGGAATGAATTAGGTACTTAACCCAAGGTACCACTGTACTTTGAAAGGTGCCAAGCCAAAGACTCTGACACCAAATGAGAATCCCCAACACTAGAGATGCTAGAATTTCAGAATCCGGGTTCCACCAACTGGATTCGGGGAGGGGGGGTTCTGATTATGTTAAGACACATTTTGGCGTCCAGCTCAAAAAGCCCTAAACGTGTGTGCAAAGGGGAATCAATCTGGGGGAAACAACTTCCAGTTGCCTCATGACCACCCTTATAATTAATCTAGTTCATTTTTCTGAATCCCTTTTAAATTATATTAAGAGGAGCTCCCCACACACCCCATACTTGACTCAGAAAGAATGACTGCAAAGTTGCAGATGAAAAGCTCTCACTGCTGCTGAAACAATCCAGCAAGATCTCTTCTTTAAGGTTGGCCCTGCTTCCGCTGGCATGTGAACATGGGTGCATTTGTCCCTTCTGTGGCGATTCAAATTCAAAAACAAAGGCGTGAGCTTGGGAGTTCAAGGGGAGGGGGCGCTGACGACACCCCCTCCGCCCAAAAGCAAGCATGGGGCAATCCAAGCTTATTCCCAAGTGTCTCTGGACGAGGCGCAGGGAGTGACAGGAGCTGGAATGTGTAGGGGGAGGTGAGCGCGCCAGGCCAGGGCAGGGGGGGTGCTCAGCTAGAGAACTGATTGGGTGTACTTGCCTGCTTGAATTATCTCATCCCCATTTAAGACCTGTAATTTAACACAGCAGTGATGTCACTTGCAATCACAAATGGAAGCTCAGTGCACAGTGAAGCTCTGCTAGTTCATGGAGGTGCGCGGGGGGTGGGGTAGAAGTGACATCCAGAGTCCCCCTTCTCCATCCAGCAAAGAGAGATTGACTAAAGAAACAAGAAGTGCCAGGGGGTGAAATTTGGGGCAAATCATCCTAAAAGCTGATGCTATGAGGGTGAGGGCTCCTTGCTTCAGAGCACATGGGCAAACCAATGGCCACATGCACTTCGGCAAAGCAGCAGCGACCGAGTTCAGGGCTTCCTACCACTCTCGCAATGGCCTCTCATACAGTCATGGTGGCTCCAGCCAGGTTCTTGGTTGCTGTGGGAAACTGAGGCAGCTCTGATGCATTCCTATACCCCTCAGCCATCTTCTGGAGAATATCCCATGAAATGATTAAGTACTGGGGAGCTGCGTCCAGAGCTTTAACCAATGGCATGTTTCTGTCACAAATCATTTGGGAGTGGTGCCCTCCACATAGAAACAGACCTCATTCAGCCCAAAACACTCTGTTTGAGTCCTCAAGTTAGACAAGTGGCTCTGATCGAGCTGCTGTGTAATTAACTCAGTCTTGCAAAGAAGTACTTAGAAACTACTAGCCCTTTTGCCTGTACAGATTGTGGCCCAAGAGCAAAAACAAAAAATAAATAAATCCTTGTTTCTGGAAAAGTTCCCTGAAGAAGATTTACACTCATGACAGGAGATCAGGCACTACAGTCATACCTCGGGTTGAATACACTTCGAGTTGAGCTCATTTGAGTTGTGCTCCTCGGCAACCCGGAAGTAACAGAGCGCATTACTTCCAGGTTTCGCCTCTTGCGCATGCGCAGACGCTCAAAATGACGTCACGTGCATGTGCAGAAGGGGCAAAAAGCGATGCACGCGTGCACAGATGTGCCGTCGCTACTTACGTTTACTTCTAGATGTGAACAGGGCTCCGGAACAGATCCCGTTCGTATCTAGAGGTACCACTGTAACTTGTTCAAAAGCATAAGTTATAGCAAGGCATTTCTGCTTAGATCTGAACTGAGAAATCATCATGGAACAGCTGGGAAAAGTAGCCAATAGGCAAGCTGCATACTTGAGGGCAGGTGTAAAGGGGGTTGGTTAGCCCTTCGCAATAAATCCCTCCTGACCAGAGTTGTATTTACAGTCTTTCATTTGTAAACTATTTACAAAGTACAGAGCATCTCTTCAAGCATCCGAATGGTCTGTAACGGATCCCAGGAGTGGGGGCTTCCTGCTCCACCTGCAGCAAAGCAGCCTGGGCAATCCCAGACGTTGGCGTTGTTCTCTACGCTTTAACCCTCTCCTGTCCTGGGTGGATAGAACTGGTTCCCCCTCTCCCTCTGTGCCGGAGCTGATGGAGTGGTGCTGGTGCCCTCTAACCTCAGGAAGCCGTGCCTCCACCTCCCCTTGCTCTCCACTTCCTTCCAAGGCTGCCTCTTCTACTGGCCCCTCTCTCTCCTCTTCCTCCTCTAACTCCAGAGCTGTCCCAGCGGGCTCCGGGCTCCGTGACAGAAGGGGTGGGGATCCTTAGGCCTGGGGGGCCAAATGTGGCCTTTGGACTCTCTCTAAACCACACCCTTCTCCAGGCCACCAACATCTACCTTGAATGCTTCTGCGCACTACAACCTTTTCATGCTGGGTAAAGCAGAGGTCTATGGCTGATGATGAAAGACACAAAGACAAAGATTATCCAGCAATGGTAAATACTATATGGGGAAATAACTTTGTGCTCCGAGGGCAAGGGGGATTCCACACAAGCACAGCACACAAGAAGAGATCAAAGTGATTTCTCTTCCTGTGTGGCTTAATCCTCTTTTCTCTTTGCTGAGCAGAGAGCCAACAGAAGCCCAGGGAAAACTCCCAAACTCACTCCAGAAAAAGCAAGACAGGCGAAAACACATGCGCCCACATGCAGCTCCATTTCTCCCAACGCCAACCAAGGCAGGTGCCAAAGGAGGACGTTTCTCAACAGGTACCATTCCAAGCTGCAGTCACCCAAGGTCACAAGCCAAAGCTTTGTCTGCGTCTCCAAGAGCACTCAAGAGCAGTCGCTTGGCCCTCGGCTGTGACCTAATGATGCTTTGAGTGTCAGGAGGGTACATGCTTTGACCCGACATAATCCAGGGAGCCTAAAGCAACAGCAAGCCTGTTCTGTACAAGGGAATAGTCCTTGCCTGCCCCACTGAGATGCTGCCATGGGCATTTTCCAGAAGCTGCTTCAGTGCATCAGTGACTGGTCACAGGAAGTGGAATAGTGGGAGCAACGTCTGTAAGCATGGATACTCCGAGGCTTACCTGTGCGTCAATTATTTTCTGCTTAGTGTCAATAACCGCCTGCATCTCGGCATGGTCCTTCTTCAATTCCTCCTCAACAGCCATCAACCTACGGTAGAGGCAAATGATATAAGAAAGGGATCTGGCTGTGCCTTTGGGGCATCACAGAAAAACAACTCTCAACCCAGCAAATGACTTAAAAGACAAAAAACCCAACACACTGTGTTCCTCAGCCAACAAGCTTCAAGTCTTTTGAGGAGCTATTTGAAGGAAAGAGGAAGGTCTGAACTCAAAGGCAACACCCTCACACACAGACATGGGAGAAGATGAGCTGGCATTTGAACTCAGGTCCCCCTGTCTGCTTTATGCAGTGGGCTCTAGATAAAGAACACAGTAGATGACGGAGAATTGACTTCCTGGCTCAATCCCCCCCCCCATCTGCTGCAGGTTCTTTGCACGATCCTTAGCTGAGTGATTCATCTCCCTTATGTCTCTGGTTCCTATGTGCTAAATAAAGGTAATTTCCTCTTCTGCAAGCTACGGTTACATTTCACAAGGGAGCTGCCCACATGTGAAGATGGAAAGCTCAGACTGCAATTCAGAGAAGTCTTTTTGCTCCTTCCTTCAAACTTTCCAGCCTCTCCCACTCATGACAAGACCCTTTCACCTTACCTGCTAATGATGCTCTTCATCTGACTATCCTTCTCCTCCTGCTGCCTTCGCAACCTCTCCTCGCTGTCTTCCAACCTGGCCTTATATTCCATCAGCAACTTTTGCATTTGCTGCTCCTGCACCAGGAGCCGCTGCTCGTACTCCTCCAGCCGCTGGCTTGACACCTTCAGGCGATCTTTGAGTTTGGTTATCTCCTGTTCATACTGCAGGTTGGGGGAAACGGTGGACATTGTTTAGTTAAAGCATTTATTAGCTCCCTTTCCAGTATTCAAGGTGGTGTTAAAGTAAAGTAAAAACAGCAAGAAATCTGCAAAAAAGACCAAAAACAAAACCCACAGCAACCCTCCAATAAATGCCAGAAGAGACCAGCTATAGAGCAGAGTCAAAGGCCAAATGGAAGAGATGTATTTTGCAGGGCTGACAGAGGGCAAATGGTGGACACCAGGGGGAATTTCTTCCCAGAGCTCCTGTGACATTTCTCACTCTGCATGGGTGTTGGTACTTGAAGCCGGGCCTGAGAAGATGATGCGGGAGATGACATAAGGAGATGCTCTTTGAGATAAAATAGGACCCAGGCTGTTTGCATACAGGCAAACCACAGTGCCCTGAACTGGACTGCACTGGAAACATCTTGACAGCCAGTGCAGGTGCAACAAAACCAGCTGGATGCATTTGCAATGCCTCATATCATAAGGAGATGTATAGCAATATGCTGCACTAGCTGAAACTTCCAAGTTGACTTCAAGGGCAGCCCTATGCAGAGCATAATATAGTAGTCAAGCCCGGAGGTTCCAAAATTATCGTTCTGTAAATAGTGGCATTGCTAGGAGAGAACATGTTCATGTCACCAATTTGTGTATGTATAGATGGGAAATTAAGGCGATGGTTTTAGTGCACACTGTAAAAAAACACACCAGTAACTGAAAAACAGAGGAAGGAGCCCTTAAGTCCCCTGGGCAATTCCCCCAATAATGCCCTTGCTCTGCCCAAGACTTGGAGAGATCCTGTTCACCTGTCTGGATTCAGCCTCTATTGGATTCAGCCACTATTGGCACATCTGCCTAAATTCAGTTTCCAGACACTGATATTATATAACAACAACAGCAGCATCCAGTTGTTTAATAACTGAAATACAGAGCTGGGTGTCGTCAGCACTTGGAAACTTCAGGTGTTTCCCTCTTCTTGCAGACCCGTTTGGGACCCAGAGCTGGCACGCAGCCACTACCTTTTCTGCGTGCTTTGCTTCATCTTGGTTTTGATCGGCATCTTCCTCCTCCTCTTCATACTGCCCATTGTTGAGGACCCAAGCAGCTGTCCTTTCCACAGGCGACATTGTGGCAGAGTCTACAGGTGAATGAATCTGCAAGCAGAACATGGGAGTGTGAGAGGCTCCCTATCTCACTGTTTGCCAGAAGGAGAGCTGTCCTAGCCACAGGTTACACTCAACGACACCAGGAGCCAAGACACACACTTGGGCAGCGGCACGAGACAGCCTGTTCTCCAGAGTGTGCTTGTGCCCCACTCCACTAATGTGCATGAAGGAATCACATTAACAGAGCCCATTCTGTTTCTCCTCCCATGTGAAGGGAGTAAAGGAAAGTATTTTTATTAATTCCATAGACAGATGCATGCAACATTATCGGTTAATAATGTTTTTGCTATAATCTGAAATGCAACACTGTGGGGTGGGTTTTGTAGTGCTGCTTCCATTTTAATATATCACAATGTGGAGGAGTTCAACGCTACGTTTCAACATCTGTTCAGGCTGGACCTGGCCAGGCTTGGGGCATCTTGCTCAAGGTCTCTAGTTTTCATTGGACTTTACTTCACTTAAACCTGGTTTGCAGTGACAGTCTCCCAGCCTCTCCTTCAATCCAGGCAAATCACAATTTATAGCAATTCTAGCTTACTAGAAGAGAAGAGTTTTGGACTGCCTGATTGCCGGAAGACAGACTGTGGTATAAATAGGATCCACATATTCAATCACAGTGAAGCACCCTGCTCAGAGGTTGCTTTGGGCCTGTCAGCTGCTGACAAGACATATCACACTCTGCTTCAGGAAAGCATGGAACAGGAGCACAATACAAAGCAATCAAGAAAAGACGGTCATTTTTCTGTGAAAGACAAGATGCAGATGGCAAAAAGCTCTTTCTTAACACCACAGCTGACTGCTTTAACTGCAACCCTATACACCAAGCCAGCGCTACTGTTTGAGACTGTGCTCCTCTGTCCCGCAGGGAGCATTGTACAAGGAAGAGAGACTGTGCAACATGAGCTCCCTTGCTGTCCAGGAAAAAGAAGGACTGCTGCAGTTAATATGCCTTGCTTAGAAAAGCCGCCAGGAATTTTTTTTATCATGGAAGATCATTGGCCATTCTTCCAAGGAAGATGAGAGTGCAGAAGGGAACAGATTAGACTGCATTAGTTAGGCTTATGCAACCGCAGCCATCCCATTTATGATTAAGACAACAGCTGTGACGTTTTTAGAATAGCTGGCACTCTTCCCACCTTTGGTATGAATCTACTTTCCCCCTTTCTTAGATGAGCTCTGGAAAACCAGTTCAGAATTTCCCCCCAATGTGGCTGTTTGCAGAAAGGAAAAGCTGGCGGTAGAGGATGTCAGTGGCGCGTGTGACACCAACCTCCCTCCATGCATTCTGCAATCTCTGAAGCAGCTTTGCATGGCTTTGAAAATTGTTCATACCTTTCAAAAAATAATCTGAAACCTGAACGTTTAAAATAAATGTACATGTGCTGATTTAACATGGTCAGGTAATCTACTTTAAGACACTTTTATGAAGGCAGAGGGAGGAGCTACACGACAATGAAGGGCTGATCAAGTATTAAATACTATTTGATTTTCTGATATTGTTTCATTTGTTAATGAAAACTGTGTTATGTGAAAGAAACCGCTGAGATTATTCTTAAAATACCATGCCTGTCTCCAGGTTAACTTTCAAGTTTCAGAATACAACACTGCAAAGGGACAAAGAAGCAGCAGCAAACAGATGAAACAGGTCCACTCCATCAGCAGAAACCTAATTCCATGAAGTTGCCCAATTCACTTACTTCATCATGAGAACCCATCCTAATAAGAGTAACTATAGCATTATAAAACATCTATTTTTCATATGTATGTTTTATATAAACTCATTTAAAGTGCATAGGCTGCATGCAAGCCAGTCCTCATGTTAAATGATGAAACGTGTGGGTGGGTGGGGGGAGAAAGATTACTAAAACCCCCATTCCTCACATAAAATTAATCGCTTTCTTTGCTACTATAAGGGTTATAATGCTTCTCTCTACTTCTGCTCTCTGCCTTTCAAGGGACCCATGAGTTCCAATTAGTGCTAGAGGTAGATTTGAATAATTGCTGGCTTTTGTATTTTAAAAGAAACAGCAGCCATTGCGTCTTTGTTCTAGTATGCTTTCATGATTCAGTGCTGACCTGTGATCTGCTTGCATTGGTTACATCAAAACAATTAAGTTAATCTGCAAAGAGCTTCCTGAACCTCATCTCCAGGCTTCCGCATACTGCAGACAGGGCTTCCACCTTTGCCAGCAACGTTATTTTCTCCCTGCCCCCCCTTTTTTGCTTAATGTCCAGCCCAAAAGCGTTTTGTGAAACTCAAAGGCTCACTACTCTGCTAGGACTCTTGCTTGGTCCTAATGAAGGCATTTTGCTGCTGCTGCTTGTTTGCATTTGTTCTCCACCTACTCAAGTCAAGAGGAATACAGAACACACAGGGGACTCTTCAAGTCCAACAAAGAGCTCCCCTCTCTTGTTGGGAACAAACAACCATTAATAAGAAAAGGGGAATTGGACAATCAAACTTGCCCACAAAGAGACTGGCCACATTTGGGGGAGAATTCCATGGCATAGACTACCAGTATCTGCTGGCACTAAACAATCTCCCCTTCCGCCTAGAGATACTCATTACTTCTGCAGGCACTGAACAAACTACAAATGGATTAAAATCTACAAGACTTGAAGCGGAAAAGGGAGAAACAAGAAGTGGAAATGTGAGCAGGCATTTGCAAGGTCAGGCTAATGTAGTGAAAGTGATGTCACGAAAGGGAAAGGGGTCTCAGGACACCTCTCAACACCATTTTCTAAGCAAGCATCACTCACTTAGACTGTGTACACACCATACATTTAAAGCACATGGCTCTCCCCCAAAGAATCCTGGGAACTGTAGTTTACCCCTCACAGAGCTACAATTCCCAGCACCCTTCACAAACTACAGTTTTCAGGATTTCTTTTGCTGGGGGTGGGGCGTGGGGGGTCATGTGCTCAAAACACATGGTGTCTACAGAGCCCAGGAAGTCAAAAGCAAATCCTGAAACATACCGTATTTTTTGCTCTATAAGACTCACCTTTTCCCTCCTAAAAAGTAAGGGGAAATGTGTGTGCGTCTTACGGAGCGAATGCAGGCTGCGCAGCTATCCCAGAAGCCAGAATAGGAAGAGGGATCGCTGCTTTCGCTGCGCAGCAATCCCTCTTGCTGTTCTGGCTTTTGAGATTCAGAATATTTTTTTTCTTGTTTTCCTCATCCAAAAACTAGGTGCGTCTTATGGTCTGGTGCATCTTATAGAGCGAAAAATATGGTACATGCGCCTGGGGAGCAGTAGGAGGAGTAAGGCTAGGGAGTTTTTCTTTTAAATGCTCTGGGCTTATGTGCTTTCTATATGTAAACCATCCTATGACAGCATGACATCTTATGCACGATAGAAGCATCACTGACAGTAAGACACTGCTCCTGAAAAACCCGACAACAAGCATATTTTCCTCCTCCCTCTTCTGCCTTCAAGTAAGTGCTTGTTTATTTTCCAGCTATTTCCAGTAACTTACCCCCAAGGAGACAAACACACCTCTGGAGGGTGTTATGGCAAGGCAGGGCTTTTCCCAGCAAGAACTGGATTGGTGTGTGAACAAACACACACATTCACGACGATCCCTTTAAGATCCATGAATTGGGCAAGCGATTGCTGGATTTTCAAATGGGAAATTCTTATGTTGTGGCTCTACACACCACTCACCTGCACTTTCTTGGCCAAATCAACCAACTGTATCCTAATGACTAACTAAGAGTCAGACGTAAGTCAAAACGGCTGCACAAGCAATGCTTGGATTTTTTTAATAGCCTAAACAAGAATGCCTAGAAAATCTGACCTTGACAAAAGATATCAGTCACTACTTTACATTTATATATTGCACTGGAACATTCAAAATATATTTTCAACAGTAATCCTTACAACAATCTTGTATCATAGTAATTATCACGCCCCACAAACCCAATTTCTGAGGGTTTTTTTTTTTGTTTAGGAAAAGAAGACTTTCTCTCAGTGGCTTGCATTTCCTTCTCTGTATAGATAGGACGCAGGTGGCGCTGTGGGTAAAACCTCAGTGCCTAGGACTTGCCGATCGTATGGTCGGCGGTTCAAATCCCCGCGGCGGGGTGAGCTCCCGTCGTTTGGTCCCAGCTCCTGCCCACCTAGCAGTTCGAAAGCACCCCTAAGAAGTGCAAGTAGATAAATAGGTACCGCTTTATAGCGGGAAGGTATAAACGGCGTTTCCGTGTGCTGCGCTGGTGCTGGCTCGCCAGAGCAGCTTCGTCACGCTGGCCACATGACCTGGAAGTGTCTTCGGACAGCGCTGGCTCCCGGCCTCTTAAGTGAGATGAGCGCACAACCCTAGAGTCGGACACGACTGGCCCGTACGGGCAGGGGTACCTTTGTAGATATTTCACACATGCACTTTAAATGATGGTGTGCCCATTTTTATTTAGAGTGTTAGTAGTGTTTTAAGTTGTTCGCTGCTATGCACTGCAAATCGCATCCCCTGCTCTCTGTCACTGGGAGCCGACTTTTCGTTAATCATTCCATAAGCCAGGACCAAAAATGAGGCAGTGCCCATCTTATGAGGACCACGGCGCAGAGGCGCCCCCCCACCCACGTACCTTGGAGCCACTTTCTTGCAGTCTAGCAGCTTGGCACTGAAGAAGCAGGCCAGCCTATGTCCTCCCTAGGACTGCAGGTCATCCTGTTCCTGTCCAGATGTGCCACAAACTACTGCTCCTAAGCCTTTCGTTGTCCCCGAGTTGTAGGCTGGCCACTTATGCAAACTGATCCCTGCTCATTCTATCATGCACAACACACATACACATGAACTAGCCTCAAATTCAGAGGTACCAGCACAGATTATGGTCCTACCTGCTGCGTTTGCTGCCTCTGGATGGCCCGCACTTTGGGAACTGGGCTCTCCCGGGAAGATGAGGATTGTTGCCGGGACCGGTTGCCGTTCTGAAGAGGCTCCGCTGCCATTGTGGCAGATGCTACAGACACGCTCCCTGTGCTTCGCAGAGAAGCGCTGTGCGGAAGGGACTGGGGCGCCTTGGCTCTGGCACCCAGTCCCGCTTGGTCCACTTTGCGGATCTGGGCCTGCCCAGTGCTGTTCTGGCGAGGTAACACCATGGGCACGTGCTTGTCCAGTGCTGTGCCCCGCCGGGGAAAGTCCTCACTCTGTGTGCTGCGTTTGGTGAAGTCCTCCATGCTGCTGTTGCTCGGCCCGCTGAGCTTAAGGTCTTCGCTATTCTGGCTCCGGGAACTGGTGACACTCAGATTCTCCAAGCTGGAGTCCATGGACACCTTTGGCATGGCCTGGGCGGGGTTGTTCATATGGTAAACAGGGTTCTGGAAGGAAAGGGCCTGCAGAGGGCCCGGCTGGCTGAGTGGTGTGTGCAGAGGCCTCCTGACCTGAGGGGTGCTTTGCGGTGTGCTGTGGAGCTGCTTGATGTTCGCCACCTGGATGACAGAAAGCTGGCTGCCGGATAAACGTACAGGAGCATCATGCATCACGGACCCGGAATCACACTGCACAACATTGGGATCTTGGAGATCCATCAGCGATATGCTTCGGACATTGGGCATGTTAGTCTCGTCACTCTTGTCGGAGTAAGTCACACTTCGTGACGATGACTGTTGAATCAGCAACAACTTGCTTTTGAAGTACCCTTCATTTTCCTGGGGTGGCGACTTCAATTTGACCTCACTGTGAAGTTGAACAGAAACAGTACCAATGTCTGGTGAGAACTGAAGCTGTGCCCCACAAAAATACAGCTCTTTTCTTAAAAACAACAACAAACGAAACAAAACCCACGCATTCACTGGAACAGTATCGCCTAGGCCAGGCTCAGAAAACCACCTAAGCCATTGTTTAGGTCAGTGTTTCCCAACCTTTGGTCTTCAGCTGTTTTCAGACTACAATTCCCATCATCCCTGACCACTGGTCCTGCTAGCTAGGGATGATGGGAGTTGTAGTCCAAAAACAGCTGGAGGCCCAAGCTTGGGAAACACTGGTTTAGGTTATCATAAATGAGTTGCTGCAAGCCTCTGGGCTCATATGCTCCCCACTCTCCTGCTCATTTGTACATGGGAAGAGAACACGGAAAGCCCTCGATTTCAGATTTGAATAAAGAACAGTTTTGCATTACTTGTGGCTTGTTCTAACTAAAGTTAGCTTATACAAATCAGGCTCAAACTGTGGAACTGGAAGCCTCCACTGCCCTCCTTTCCTGTATAGTAGGCAGAGAGGGAAAGGGAATTCACAAGCCTGAGACTTGTTTTGATCCCCTAAACCTACAGACCTGAGCTGGCCCTAAAACACACTGAGCACGGCGATTCCTTTTAAGTTTTAAGTGAAACTGATAGAACGTTTACATGAGGTTTCACTTTCCCAAATACCCTCTCCTTTCAGCTACAAAGAGATTGTTTTGACTGTATTTATCTCATAACTTGATAATGAATCCAATTTCGGATTCCAGAGCTAAAGCTCTACCCTCATACTGCGAGCTAAGCCCAGGAAATATCCTTGACATTCCTAGGGTGACTTGCCACCAGAATGGAAACCTTGGGCACCCACATTGTTAGACTCCACTCTTCTGGCCTTCATTCCTGCCTACTCAGAATACCATCGCCCACAATCATGTATTAAACAGTAGAATCATAGAATCATAGAGTTGGAAGAGACCACAAGGGCCATCGAGTCCAACCCCCTGCCAAGCAGGAAACACCATCAGAGCACTCCTGACATATGGTTGTCAAGCCTCTGCTTAAAGACCTCCAAAGAAGGAGACTCCACCACACTCCTTGGCAGCAAATTCCACTGTCAAACAGCTCTTACTGTCAGGAAGTTCTTCCTAATGTTTAGGTGGAATCTTCTTTCTTGTAATTTGGAACCATTGCTCCGTGTCCGCTTCTCTGGAGCAGCAGAAAACAACCTTTCTCCCTCCTCTATGTGACATCCTTTTATATATTTGAACATGGCTATCATATCACCCCTTAACCTCCTCTTCTCCAGGCTAAACATGCCCAGCTCCCTTAGCCGTTCCTCATAAGGCATCGTTTCCAGTGATGGTGGGAGAAAAGCTTTCTAACCTTACTGGTGACATAGAGAAAAGGGTAAAGTTTGTTAAGGAATAATAAACAAACCCTTGCAAATAAATCATGCCTATCCATACATAGCTGACTCATTTGAGGCCTAAAAAGCATGATAAACAGAACTCTCTGGCACAACTTGCCTGCTTGGTTGCTGGAAGACAGGTCTTATCTGCCACAGGCAATTGGCTATTTACAACTATGCATTAAAACGAGTTTGAGAAAATGTGGAAACGCACCGTTTACAGGAACTATTATAGAACGAGAGCTAGTGTAGCACGGTGACTTTCACATCTGGGTGGGGATGATCAGACTGCCTTACCTTACAGGGCTGTAGTCAGCACCGCTGAGATAATAACGGTGAGCACTGTTCAGCAGTATATGCATGCTAAGTGTTAATATAATATGGGAAACCCAGTCCCTGAGATACCAGCTTGACCAAGGTCTACTCTGGGTCCAACGGTTTGGTCACAAGCTGCAGCTCAGTGGCTAAGCAGTTGGCTCCTTACCTCTCTCGCCCTGACCTATCCACTGTGATCCACGCGACGGTCACCTCCAGACTGGATTATTGTAACTCGCTCTACGTGGGGCTGCCCTTGAGACTGACCCAGAAACTCCAGCGGGTGCAGAATGCCGCAGCGAGACTCCTTATGGGGTCTTCGCTGCGAGATCATATTCATCCGGTACTATACCAGCTGCACTGGCTCCCGGTGGAGTACAGGATCAAGTTTAAGGTGCTGGTTTTAACCTTTAAAGCCCTATACGGCCTAGGACGCTCGTACCTACGGGACCGCCTCTCCTGGTATGTCCCACAGAGCAATTTACGGTCTACAAATAAAAACATCCTAAAGATCCCAGGCCACAGAGAGGTTAGGCTGGCCTCAACTAGAGCCAGGGCTTTCTTGGCTGCGGCTCCAATCTGGTGGAACGCTCTGTCACAAGAGACTAGGGCCCTGCGGGACCTGACATCTTTCCGCAGGGCCTGCAAGACAGAGCTGTTCCACCAGGCCTTTGGTCAGGGCGCAGCCTGACCCCCTCTGGCAATCTGCACAGAATTTTGCTTGATGGTTGCCATTAATTTGATTTGAATTAATTTTATAATGAATGTTTTTAGAATGTTGAACTATTTTGATTGTTGTTAGCCGCCCTGAGCCCAGCTTCGGCTGGGGAGGGCGGGATATAAATAAAATTTATTATTATTATTATTATTATTATTATTATTATTATTATTATTATTAGAGTGCATCCTTCCAGCATCCATTGCTGCCGCCTTCACTTAGAAAGGATATCAGATAGCAGGGCTGGGAATGTTTGACTTGGAGATGTGCTGCTGGTCACAGTAGAACACAACAGGCTACATGGACCAGGGGTTTAGCATAAGGCTTCTCAGTCTATGCAATGATCACTTTAAGCCAGGGATGGGGAAACTATGGCTTTCCAGATGTTTCTGCGTTATGGCTTCCATCATCCCTATCTGTGAGCCATGCTGGCCAGGGAAAACGGGAACTGGAGTTCAACAACTGGAGGTCTACAGGCTCCCTCATCCCAAGTATAAGCACAGCCAAGTCCTCACCCCTATTTCCCTGGGCAATGCCATATTTCTTCCTGACAGCCATATAACCCCAGGGATAGCTCGGTGCTGCGTACCTGTCAATAGGGTCCTCAAAGATTTTTTGCAGCCCTGAGGAGAGGCTGACGTTGGGGCTTGAGTTGTGATCTGCCAGGCGTCTCAATTGTTGCTGGATCGGCGTGGGGTTTGTTGTGGCCTTCGCAATATCTGCGAGGATGCGTGGCAAAGGTCCCAATTTTTCTACCGTTGCCTGTAGGAAGGAATTTTCACCCTGATTCGACAATAAGCACCGTGGCACCCGCCATTTGAGTATTTGTTTTGAATGTGGTTTTTTTTTTTAATAAAAAAAATAAAACAATGATGAACATGGGTGGAAGAGTGGAAGTTGGAAGGAAAGAAGGTGGCATTTGTGTGTGGGTGTGGGCAGGACCACAATGCATTGTTATGGAGCAGCGGAACCACGGCGACCAGACGGATGGAGGAGACGAAACAGGGTGCGGCAGACATTGAGGAAAGAAAAGGAAATAGAAATTAAAAACTGACCCCCCAAAATAAAAAGGTCATGCTCAACAGAACAAAACTAAGTGCCATTCCAACACAAAACTGTCATGCAAAGCAAACTGCATTCAAAGGGAAGGGTAGTAGAAACGGGACTGGGGGGGACAACTGCAATTGCTACCAATTGAAACGGGATTTAGAAAACTAGAGAATAATTCAACTGCAAAGAAGTTTCCAGCCCCCCCACCCCCAAAAGTGTCCTGTGGTCAGGGAAATGCATGCTGACATACAGGGAGATTTGCATTCAGGAGGTTTGCAAGAGCACTAAAAGAATATGTGTGGAAGTACAGTGTTCGTGTTTAAAGATATCCATTTAATTAGTCTTTGCCTTTAACCTCTTTATGAATTTGCTGTTTGTAATCATTAATAGGTAGAATTCACCTGTTCTGATGTTTAGTTTAACTGGAATAGACCAGGTTAATTTTATGCATGCTCCATGAGCTCTATATCATTTATTGTTAAAAAAATGGGATGTTGTGTACAATTGTGAGGGTGAGGACTCCATGTGGGTTCTGTCCTGTCTATAACAGGTAGGGCATTTTTGCTACCTGGCTATCATGGTGGAGGCAACTGGAAAGTGTGGATGGCCTGATCCTGGGCAAGGTAAAACCTGCTTGGAAGCTGCTGTGTTGTGCAATGGATTCAGAACCTCTCTGCACACAGGAACTATACTTCCAATGATGACAAGTAACTCATCAGTGTGCAATAATATCTATAGCCTAAGAGCAAGCTGCATCTTTGTGCCAGAGCTTAGAGGCCTCTGAGTGGACTCTGGCTTGGATATAAATTCATTTCTGTCCACAGCAGAGTCCAGGAAGTCCCATCTGAAATCCATATAGAACAGTAATTCCCAAACTCCAATCCAGGGCACACCACTGTGCCAGGAGACAACTGCCAGTGTGTCATGAGAAGCCAGTTAAGGTTCTGATGAATCTCAAGCGCCAACTCCCAGAGGAGGTTGCTGCTGTGCCTCTGTGTGAGTTCCTGCTCTGAGCATGCTTCTTTCCAATTAGCTGGCCCTGGGAGCATGCAAGTCTACTGTGGTTACCTCTTCTACTTCAGCAGTTAATTAACATAAGATAATTGCATTATTGCAAATGGCAGCTGTTGTGAACGGCCATTGTGCTTATCTTTAAATTTAAAAACCAACAACTAGACTGATAGAGATATAATCCCAAGTGGTTCCCAACTTTATGGCCTTATCCTCTCGCCTGATCATCGCTACTTATTGTGAAGAAATAAAGCAAAAAGCCATTTAAGCTGGAATACCATCAATCACATTAGTCCATAGTATCACTGTACTGGAAAAGAAGAGCACACCTGTCTCTAATGTTAGGTTTTGGCTAATTTGTATTTGCCTACTTTTTCATTAACAACTGAGACAAATGCTTTGCTTTTAAGGGGCCTCATGCACACGGGAAATAATATTATGTTAAGACATGAAGTCATTCCAGTGGCCTGGGAGGAATAACCTACCTAAGGAAAATTTGTCCAGAAATATGTGGGTTTCATGAATGCAAAATATGGATGTGTGGAGGAATGGAGAAAAGGAAAAGAGGCAGGGAACTCCACATTTTGACAAAAACACAAGATGCAGACGTAATGTTCCTGTACAAAATACTTGTGTGCAGTGCTAACAGCAAATTCAATTAACAGTAATTTTTCAGTTCTTCAAAGAGTAATAACCCACCATCACCACCAAAACAATTCCCTGACAATCTGTTCCTTCAAAGGAAAAGTCTAGCTGGAGTAGTTTAATTACATAGAATTATGGACAGCAAAAACTTGCAAGAGTGATGGGCAGTAGCTACTGAACACAGCTAAACCATGTAAAAATGTGAACAGCATCTCTTTGCTGTGTTTTTGGTGCAGGGCAATCAAGACTGGTGCACTCCCTTCCCCGTCTGCCATCCTCTTTATGTTCTCACCCCCACCCCACCCAGGCTTCCCCTTTTCAACATTAAGCATGGTTCATTGAATCATCTAAGGTCAAACCCCATGGTTATGTTTGTGAGAGGCCAAATTTGTTTTAAAATGTAAAGGCCAAACAAAGAATAGCTTAAGCTGTTCAATTGGAATTAGTGGAGGATTTTTAAAAAACGTAAACAGCTTAATAACACTACACTTGAGGATCTACAAAATTCATGCAGTTGACTCAAGCTCCTTATTGAGTCTTCTCACCACCTTAAACCTTTAGTCATGTGTGGAATAAAGGCTGGTCAATTACTTTTCTTTATTTTAAAGTTAACTTCTCATGAAGTATTGGCTCCTACAGAGTAAGAATTATTGTAACCGGGAGACTATCACGGATCTGGCCGGCCCTCCCCAACCTCCAGCCTAGATTACCTTGTCCAGCTGACATACAACTTCCCACAGCAAGGAATGCAAGACGGCGATCTCCCGTCCCAAATCTATGAAGCCTTCAAATCCTGGAGTGCCGGAGATGGTGTCCGCATTAGAAATTTCTATCAGGAAGCGTTTCATGCCGCCCCACTCATGCTCGAGAAAGTCATTCATAAATGTAATATATTCTTCTTTGTTCCCAAATCTCGATTTTCGTAAAGAGGAAAGAGAGAGAGAATTAACTTTTTTTCTGGGGATGGATGGAAGAGTTTCAAGGGAATCTGTGATTTTCTTAACTTATTAAATGACTGTAATTACTACTTTTTCTCTGACTAAACCACAGGTTCCATATCAATACTCCTTCTAGTTATGGCTGCTGACAATAATTCATTTTAGAAAAAGTTGAAGATAGCACGAGAAAGTCAGTGTTACCTGTGGTAACTCTGGTTTCTTTTCAGATTGTCCCTGTGGTATGTATGCTTCTTTATCCGTGTTCTGCTATTATCTCTGGCCAAGCAGGCTTTATAGGCTTCAAAAAATGATCAGAGATTATATCTGGAGAAACTACATAATGAACAGGCAAGCAACCTTCAGCCGCCCAGAGTGGCTGGGGAAACCCAGCCAGATGGGCAGGGTGTAAATAATTTGTTGTTGTTGTTGTTGTTGTTATTGTTGTTGTTGCTATTGTCAAACTCTCTACAAGTTACTGCATCTTAGTACTTTTGCTCCATCTCAATCTGTATGCGTGGAAATTCAGAGCCAAAGCTTTGACATTAACTTGAAGAGTTGTTTGTTTAATGCAGATGGCATCAGGTGAAGGAAGGCTGAAAATTAATGGGATCAAAGCAAGCAAGGAAAGTCCTCTTTGGAATTAATGGGAGATTCCCCCACAATGCAAATACATTTATTTATTTAATAAATTTTATATACTGCTTGACTGTGAAAAAAAACCTCAAAGAGGTTTGCAAAACATCATCTTCAGAAGTGGCCCTTTCCACCTGGCCTATGGGGTGAGGCCCACACTCACCAGCCTACTGAAGAGGCTCCTCATGAGGCCGGAGGAACATCGCCCGGCTATTGTTTTATTGTTTTAATATGCTGTAAACCGCTTTGACATTTTTTATTAAAAATATAAAGTGGTATAGAATTATTATTATTATTTTTTAAAAGTGGGATAGTCCTTAGGACCATAGTAAGGAAAGATAAGGTTAGATCTCCATTGCTGCTCTGAACGTATTAATAATCAGACAACTCCAGGGAATGCAATTTGCATTTAAAACAAAAACAAAAGGGGAAAAAACACCTGAGATGCAGAGACGCATTTAACATCAGGTGTAGCTGTGGGCCTTCAGAAAGAAGGATCTGTATGTTCAAAATCCACCTCTGAACTCAATGAAGCTGAAATACGTGGATTTTAAGTTAATTATATTCTCAATGATTTCAGAGAAACCAAAGTAGTATCTTGTTTATCTGTTAATTGATACAAATGTGGTAGTCTGATACTCCTGAAAAACTTCATAGAAGCGGATTAAGGTGTATATTCTCACATCCATTTTTGCTACATAAGGAAGTTGTTTCCTAGAAAACTACTACTTCTATGTCCTGTGTGGGACTCTGACTCTTCCGTGCCCAGCCCCATAGGGCTACTAGCATCAGTGCGTGGGACCATCAAACCATACTGGAAAACAGGAAACTCCAATGCCATTTGAGGCAGTTCAGTGTGCTTTCCCCATTGCAAAATTTATGTCTGCCGAGTTGTGTTAAGACTGACCTTTTAAAACAAGCTAAATATCAGTTATAACAATGTGTGGGGTGCATGCAGCAGGGGGGACATTGAAGTTAGCCCTACGGTGATGTTTTGTGTACTACAATGGGACGCACTGCACATCTCTGCAGGGACCTGTCAGTGGTGCCAGACTAATCAATGTGCGTGTTGCCCTTAGGGGAGCGCCATCTCCAATTACGGGGGGGGGGGGGGAGTAAAGCAGTCAAGGGCACATTGGGGTAGGAGCTGAATTAGTTTTGTGACACCAACATCTAGGGCAAGACTGGGGATGAGTCATCTGTAAACCGTAACCCAGAATGCAACCAAACTATTTTGCCATCGCAAAAGTAACAGGGCTAGTGAGATTCTTCTATCTGTAGAGCCGAATCCTAGATCCCAATGCCCACTATTTTGTAGCACAGTGAGCTGAAATTGGGGAGTGTGTCCTTTAAGCCGGTACAATTTCAAGCATATTATTTTGATATGAAAACAGATTCCCATATACTTTCATAGAGCTATGGCAAGTCAGCAGCTGTCGCCATCGGAGCATTCATAAGTAATGACACAACCCACAATGGTGTGCCCTAGTTGCTCTTTTTTTTGCTCTAATATCACTTACCTTGTGAAATTTGCCAGATT
This sequence comes from Podarcis melisellensis, assembly GCF_964234715.1. Taxonomy (NCBI): domain Eukaryota; kingdom Metazoa; phylum Chordata; class Lepidosauria; order Squamata; family Lacertidae; genus Podarcis; species Podarcis melisellensis. The sequence continues at coordinate 94,162,614 of NC_138538.1, forward strand.
TTGGATAACCTTTGCAATTAGCGTGAGCGTCCGAGAGGTGCGGTCATCAGGGTACTCTTGCATGAGGTTGAAGAGACTTGGAGACATGATGGCTGGGCAGAGGAAACGGAGGAAAAGCGAGGCACTGATCAAGCGTTCACTGATATCCTGTTTCCCCCTGTTGAGGCACTGCTGCTTCCATGATGCAAACACCTCCTTCAGCTCCCGGGGAAAGACACTGGAAATGAATGAAACCGCACAAGGATATTAAGTATGCAAGCTGAACCAGCAAAGCCCTCGGTGCCACTGGGCTTGGTACAGGGTCATTCAGTGAGAGGAAGGAGAGGGGCGCTGGCAGAAATGAAGACATTTGCCTATCTAATTGCACCGTTCAGTGCTCTCCCATCATTTAGTGAGGAGGGAGACGTGAACCAGCCAACTCCCACCTTGTGAGGCGATGTGTGTATGACATGCTAATTTGCATGATCTACAAACGTACTTACGGTATGAGATCCTGTCCTAGAGTGTACAATTCTGACAAATTAAGCACCTGCCCTTCTGATTGCACCACCAGCTCTTGTGACATTATGGGCTGGTATTCTACATGCACGAAATGCCGCTAACTTTTTAAGCTATAGCTTTCACATTGTTATGCCGTTCAGTGTAATTAAAGCACAAATTTAGGCTGGATCTCTCCTTAGGAGGTTCTTCCCAGCTTACAGCCCATTTCTGAGCATGATTTGATTCCACAAATAGGAAGCTGCCTTATATCTGTGCATGGCACAGTCAGGCAAGCTATGGAGCATGTGGGCTCCCAGAGATGGACATGTAGTCACTTTGCTCTTCCCTGTACTTGTCCATCGCTTTCAATGGGTCTACTCTAGTGCTGGCTATTTCCTCAAATCTCAGATCCACAAAGCTTCTTCTCTTCCACAACGATTCTAGGAGATTCAGAATTTCATTCAATATTAGCTAAAAGTGAGTCTCTTCTACCTCCACTTTTCCTTGTTCCAGCAGGAAACAGTATTTTAGAAGAATTGTGTGGATAATTTCCTTGGTGAATTCAGCAAGGCTATCTGTTTCTGACTTGTCCAGTGATGAAACCAGGACATGTAAAATTTTAAAACTTATTAAACATTATTTTTTTGGTAATACCCTTCAGTAGCATCTATAAATTGAAGAAAAAACAAAACTAAATAACAGAAAACAGATGCTTTATGTTCTAAATAGAGGAACAAAGAGAAACTAAAGATACAGTTTATCTATCAAGAAGAAATATTTCCCCTTCTAACTTGCATAAGCACAGGACACTGATTTTCTATTATTCAGAGAAAAAAACAACAACAAAGATTGTTTTTCTGGTTATGAATGGTTTGGTTTTGTATTTGGGGAGATTCAGATACCATTTTCCTTGTATTGGGGAGGCTTAAAAGATATTTGACTGAAGCTGACCACAACTATGTCCCCCGCAGTGCTTTATTTTATCTTTAAGAAACTCTGAGAGAAGGTAAAGATGTGTCCTCAGGGAAACTGTTGGGGTGGGGGGTAAATGCACACCATGACCTTAGGCCTGTTTCTTGCAGTGGGGAGGCTTCCCACCCCTGACAGTATTATTGCCAGTTCAAGTCTATTTAGCCTCTGATTAAGTCCTGTGAAACAAAGACTGCCTATGGGTAGTGTTGGGGGGGGGGCGGGGCGGGGCTGGGGGGCAACCCCCCTCCCAATAGGGAGCTCACTCCTCACTTGCCCCCTCACATTGCTGAACTCCTGTCCTTAACATATACTGCGATTTTTCTTTCAGCTATCTTAACATGTGGGGCACAGGTTGTTCACCTAGAAATATACTTTGCCCCTTTTGTGCCCCCCACAGATTTTTTTTTTTTGGTCTGGTGTTGTCTGGCTAAAACCATATATTGATCTGCATAGCTCTGCCTTAGTTTTTGTTTGTTTGGTTTTTATTGTTACAGAGTGTGAGAAAGATAAGGTTACCAGATTTTTTTCAATGAATCCAGGGACCCTTCTCAACTTCAATGGATTTTGTATGAGGACTGATTTGTAAATCCGGGGACTGTCTCCGGGAAACGGGGACGTCTGGTAACCTTAGACAAAGACAGATATGGCCTCTGTATGTATTGGATTGGCTAGCCTTGTTAGAACCTTAATGGAACAGTAGCTGCTGAGTTATCCTTTTCAGTGTATTAGTGTATTTGTATTCTTCCTTTGAACTGCCAAAGACCCCTGGCAGTCAGCTCAGCTTTAAGGAAGCTCACTTTACCCATCACAAACCTATCAAAAATCCAGTTGCATAGTCACAGTTCCACTTGACCTCTAAAGCTAATTCATCTCAATTAAGCTGCCCTGTGCTGATAAATGGGACCAGGAAGAACCCACTGAAGCTCACTCCTGGTAAACTCAATTCGCTTCAATGGGACATGCAGTTCCTGGTTGACCGTGTCTGCGGAATCCTTTTTGCTTACTCGGCTCACAGCATGCAATCCCTGGTGAAATCATTCCTGCCGATCTTTAAAGGAGGAGGCAGGCTGTGTTTACTTTCCTTAAGGTGAACCACCGCAATAAGCAAATCACCATCGGAGAAGCGCTCCCTGAACTCACCAGTAGGAGTTGATGATCTTGCAGAAGGCTAGCTCGCAACACATTTTAAGATTGGCCTGGTGATCGGCTAGCTCGCTCGGTGAACTTTTGCTGGGATCCACTTCACAGTTCTCGTCCGACTCATACAACGCCTTGATAAATTCACCTAGGAGTCGGGTGGCAAGACACAGCAAATCAGGACACCGTCTTATTGAAATGTTACCTACAAAATTTCTGCTGATAGTTCCACAGATGATGACACCACACACTCCCCCACCCTGATTTGAAGCGTAGGGTTGACCAAAGTGTGTCAAATCACTGATGTTTGGCCAAATTCTGCAAAGGATGCAGAAACTTCATTCCTCTGCCCTGATTCATAATGAAGCCAACATTCTCCCTGAAGGTGGGGTACAGAAACCTCTTTGTCCCTTCCAGCAATCAGCTTATCTTCTAAAGAATGATATTAAACTAACCTTATGTCATATGACCTAGACAAAGATTAGTAGTGATCGGAAGATTATTTATCCCCTTTGGAATTAAAACCATGCCACTTATGTCTCTCAACTGCTTTGGCTTATGGGTTTTGCCCAAAACCCTAAACATTCCTTTGCTGCCCTTTAATTTCAGAGGCACATAATTTGATTCTCTCATTACAGAAAAGGATAAACAATGATTAAGTCAGCGTTCACCTTGCCCTTCATGTATAATAACTTCACTTATTTAAACTAGGTCAAACAGCTTAAGCCACTCTGCCCTCACTATATCTGTGTCTGTGATTTTTGCAACTAGCCCATTAGTTTTAAGGATGAATAATGAACATGAAAGCCAATACTTTCAGGAATGAAGTTAGCAGAAGCAACAGGGCAAGGCCAGTAGTTTCTTCTTATGACTCAGTGACAACTGTAATGTTGTAGGACTTTGTTAGTGCGCAAGGTTAGCTCCTGGGCACAGATTATCCTACCAAAATTGAGAATCACTCTCTTTATCGCATTCTGTTCTCTGCTGCTCATTGGAGCATGGTAGTAAATGTGGAGATCCAATGGGACTTGTGGCAGCACAGTCTCTCTGCTCTGTCATTAAGGGGTAGTACAAAAATCTTCTGGGAGTCCCAAAAACTTAAGCAAGTTTCTGGACCTCACTGTTGCACAGAAAATAGGAGTAAGTCTTGCAGTTTCTACTGAACAGAAGGGCATACATGGAGATTTTGGTAAGAAGAAAATGGCTTCTTCTCTCCTTACAGGTTATCTCAACTGCCTTTAATCATGTGCTGATTCTCTATTTTATTTAAGATCCAAGGCTACTGCTACACAGCTTCACAAAATATGAACTGAAAATTGCATATTCTGCAGAACACATTTGAGCAAAGTAACCATTTGAACATTTAATCTGAAGGGTGTGTATTTCAGATTTTTAGTGAATTCTAAATTCTTTGCTTTGAGAGTTCAAAAGAAAAGGGAGGCTACTGCTACATCAACCGCATCTGAGCCCCAGGCAGTAATCCCTAATTCCTTAAAGGTAAAGGTAAAGGGACCCCTGACCATTAAGACCAGTCACGGACAACTCTGGGGTTGTGGCGCTCATCTCGCTTTACTGGCCAAGGGAGCTGGCGTTTGTCTGCAGACAGCTTCCGGGTCATGTGGCCAGCCTGACTGAGCCAATTCTGGCGAACCAGAGCAGCACACGGAAACGCCGTTTACCTTCCTGCCGGAGTGGTACCTATTTATCTACTTGCACTTTGACGTGCTTTCGAACTGCTAGGTTGGCAGAAGCAGGGACCGAGCAATGGGAGCTCACCCCATCGCGGGGATTCAAACCACCGACCTTCTGATCGGCAAGTTCTAGGCTCTGTGCTTTAACCCACAGAGCCACCTGCGTCCCTAATTCCTTACTGGATCCCTTTTATTTTTACCTTTCCCAGCTTTCTTTCTGGACCCAGTCCCATCTCTGTAAACTGAACCCACGCATTACGTTATTTTAGAGAGGCTAATACTTCTTCAAGGTGGTTTTTCTGAGAGGTGAAAGCAGCATTGGAAATCAGACACATTGCAGCAGCTACCGAAAAACACCCCCCATGGGCCCAATGTTGTTTTCATCTGCAATTCTCTACACAGGTATCTTTGAACTGGGTAAAAAACAACAACCCTGAACTATTTTTTGAAACGCAAGCAAGCCCATTTCGAGCAGCCAAGAGAAATGAACGTTTACATGCTCAACAGAGCACATTGCCACCAGCAGCTGAAATTGGGTAACTAAAGAAACAGGGGGACATTCTGAGAGCATGAAATAGAGCAATTGGGAGCATTGCTGGAATAACTACTAACAGAAAGATCCAGTTAACGTTCAAAAGAAGCATTCAAGGAAAACACAGGTGATTCAACACAGCAGATAATGAACTATGGTATAGGAGAAATGGAAAAAAGACACATGGCACAATAGGTTTCCCCCCCTGTCCCCAAGCCTCAATATGCTGCAGTACCTATTCAATTTGTTAACAGGCTGACATGCCCCGTATGTGAGGTCTCCACTTGGAAGTGCCATTTGGAAAGCTTCAGGGTAGTGGGTATGTTTGCATCCCATAGCATCTATGGAATGCGCATTTTGGGATTAAATAGAGAATGTTATAGTCAGGTGTTTTGTGAGGGTACTGGGATATTTTGTCAGGTGTTTTGTGAGAGATGTTGGAGACGGGACAAGGAAACAGGCCTGTTTGCAGAGGAAGAGGAAAATGGGGAACGTGGACTGGGAAGCACCTGACAGTGGCACGATTTACCACCAGTCAATTCTCTGAAGCAAGGGTGCCAACTTTAATAAAATATTGGGGGGGGGGGCAGGTAGGCCCCACCCCACATAACTGATCACATGATGTGGCACACAAACACCATTTGAATGGCAATGTCTATCAACTTTGTTGGGCCTGGCCCTCTCAAATATTTTATAGGGGGCCAAGGGACCTTGGCCCCTAAGAGTTGACTCCTAAACTCTGAAGATTCAGCTCTACACCAGCCTGTGTTCTGTGTGTTTGGCCAACCTTGCCAATACATTTCTCTGTGACAATGAGGGATGTAAACTGTGTATGTGTGTGTTTATGGAGGAAACAAAATATTCTCAGGACTCGAGAGTCCGCATTAGATAAGCCTATCTTCCATAGAACGATTACTGTCAGTCTGTTTCCAAGAGCTCCTTTCAGACTGGACTAACCTCAAGGAACCTGTCAGTCCGACTCAGGATATCATTGATACTATTATGCCACCAGCAATGTGACTTTAATACTCTGACTTTAATACCTCACTTTCTTTAATGGCCTTATAATAGGCTTGTTAAAAAAGGCCATGAATGCAAACATGCTTTCCCCCCTGTGAAAATATAGTGAACCACATAACAGTTTATAGTGTAAAAACGCCTAAAACTAACATAGTGCTATCCTATGTATGTTTATTCAAAAATAACTCCCATCACATGTCAGTGGAAACAGGATGGCAGCCTTAAAGATTTATTTTCAATAGTCAAGATAAATTAGGTGCTCTTAAAACACACACTAATCAAACTGTTATTATACTGTGAGATCTAAGTGAAAAGGACTCTAGAAAGAATTACAATGGAAGCAGTCTTGGCTTTTGGAAAAGAAAAGCTGCAGAATCCTAATTAGCATTTTTGATGCTGATGTCTATGATTTAAAATCTTATCTCTCCCAGTGGTATCTTGAATCGCATATTAAAGGTAAAGGTACCCCTGCCCGTAAGGGCCAGTCTTGCCAGACTCTGGGGTTGTGCGCCCATCTCACTTAAGAGGCCAGGGGCCAGCGCTGTCCGGAGACACTTCCGGGTCACATGGCCAGTGTGACATCGCTGCTCTGGCGAGCCAGAGCTGCACACGGAAACGCCGTTTACCTTCCCGCTAGTAAGCGGTCCCTATTTATCTACTTGCACCCGGAGGTGCTTTCGAACTGCTAGGTTGGCAGGTGCTGGGACCGAGCAGCGGGAGCGCACCCCGCCGCAGGGATTCGAACCGCCGACCTTTCGATCGGCAAGTCCTAGGCACTGAGGCTTTAACCCACAGCGCCACCTGCGTCCCAATCGCATATTAAAAACTGCTAATTTTAAAAATTTTAAAATAACTTCATATAATTACTAGACATTAAAGACTTATAGCCAAAGGATGCAATCCAGCAGGATTCTATTTTATGCAATCTCCATTTGAATGAATGGGAGCTGGATGAGAGCGCTATTTGCTCTTCCACAGTCGCCAATCCCGCCCTACCAAGCTGTTGTGCAAATCCCATTTATTTCAATGGGTTTGGTGCAGGAGAGATTCCCATCAGATTGTGCCTCTAAAACCTGGATTGAAACGAATTACAGATTTTTAATTTGCTTGGAAATTCATTATTACCACAATGAGAAACATACACAGTAAGTAAAGTTGGTAACGTAGGAGAAAAAAGGGATGCACTTACAGTGGTGCCCCGCAAGACGAACGCTTAGCAAGATGAAAAACCCGCTAGACGAAAGGGTTTTCCGTTTTGGAGGCGCTTCGCAAAACGAATTTCCCTATGAGCTTGCTTCGCAAGAAGAAAGCCCATAGGGAAATCTCCGGGGACCTCTTTTAAATGCTAGCGGTGGGGAGCAAAGCCTCCCCCCCCGTCCGGCCTTCAGAAGAGGTCCAGGAAGGCCGGCGGGGGCCGAAAGGCTTTGCTCCCCACCGCCAGCATTTTAAAAGCAGTCCGGGATAGCAGGGAAGCGCTTCTGAAGGCCGGCGGGGGGCAAAAGTCTTTGCTCCCCCCGCCTGCCTTCCCGGGAAAGCGGAGAAACGCAGCACGTTTATCCGCTGACCCGGACGGCTTTTGAAGTCCTCCGCTGTCCCGGGGTTTTTAAAATGCTGGGGGACGGCAGCGAAGCTTTCGCTGCCGCCCGCCAGCATTTTAAGATCGCCCTGGGACAGCGGAGGAATTCTCCGCTGTCCCGGGGCGATTTAAAAGCCCCCGGGAAGGCAGGCAGGGGGGACAAAGACTTTTGCCCCCCGCCAGCCTTCAGAAGAGGTCCTGGACCTCTTTTAAAATGCTGGGGGATGGCAGCGAAGGTTTCACTGCCACCCGCCAGCATTTTAAGATCGCCCCGGGACAGCGGAGAAGTCTCCGCTGTCCCGGGAAGGCAGGCTGGGGGGAAGCAAAGACTTTTGCCCCCCGCCGGCCTTCAGAAGAGGTTGGGGGACAGACTGTCCCCGGACCTGGTCTGAAGGTGGTTTCCATAGGAACGCATTGATTGATTTTCAATGCATTCCTATGGGAAATCGTGCTTCGCAAGACGAAAAACTCGCAAGACGAAAAGACTTGCGGAACGAATTAATTTCGTCTTGCGAGGCACCACTGTACTTGAAATTTTGTTAATGAATAGTTTTCTGTGCCGTTTCATCCTGGGGAACTTTACATACGTAGATACCCAGTGTGGAACTGCGCAGGGACAATGAAGTATGATTGTCTGCCTAATTTCAGCAAATGTCCCATATGTCTGGATCCTTAAAAGTTTGATTTTAAGGAGAGTTGTAATTCCCTCCTACCCCAGATTCACTCTGAAGAGTATGAAATATTCCCCAGGTCAGGCCTTCTGGATTGCTTCTAAGGTGTGGTTTTAACAACTTGGGAGTTATTTCATTGTGTGTCTTCCCACGCTGTTTTGGTAGTATCAGCTACCTCATGCCACATGGGTGGAGCTGTTGTCCTGGTTTTGTAAGAAGGCAACTGTGGGAAGGGAACCACACTGTGGGTGGGCTCCATTCACTAGAGGAGTCTGATGTTACTGAAGCAGTACTGTGAGAACATTGGCACCCCCATGCCACTTAATCAACATCAGAAAGTTTCCTAATATAGGTACACCAAAGGAGATGATAACCAGATGCATGCATGTGCGCGCGCACACACACACAGTCAACATCGACAACCAAATTTGAATCAAATACAGTGGTACAGTGGAACGAACTTAATTCATTCTGGAGGTCCGTTCTTAACCTGAAACCATTCTTAACATGAGGTAAAGGTAAAGGTAAAGGGACCCCTGACCATTAGGTCCAGTCGTGACCGACTCTGGGGTTGCAGCGCTCATCTCGCTTTATTGGCTGAGGGAGCCGGCGTACAGCTTCTGGGTCATGTGGCCAGCATGACTAAGCCGCTTCTGGCGAACCAGAGCAGCGCACAGAAACACCATTTACCTTCCCACCAGAGCGGTACCTATTTATCTACTTGCACTTTGACATGCCTTCGAACTGCTAGGTTGGCAGGAGCAGGGACCAAGCAATGGGAGCTCACCCTGTCGTGGGGATTCGAACCGCCGACCTTCTGATTGGCATGTCCTAGGCTCTGTGGTTTAACCCACAGCGCCACCTGCGTCCCTGAGGTACCACTTTCACAAATGGGGCATCCCACGGCTGCCACTGGCGATTTCTGTTCTCATCCTGGGGCAAAGTTCTTAACCCGAGGTACTACCAGGTTAGTGGAGTCTGTAACCCAAAGTGTTTGTAACCCAAGGTGTTTGTAACCCGAGGCACCACAGTAGAAACATTTTAACCCACAGAATGAACAAAGACCCTATTTCTGCGAAAGCATGTCAGAACAAGAATGAAAAAGCTGTTTTTCCTTTACCGAGAGCATCTTGCAGATACTTCTGTCCCACTAGCTTGAGGTATTCTTCAATGGCTTTAGTGGCAAGTGTATTCTCCCTGAAGATCAACACATCATGCTCCCCACAACGATCGACCTCGGACATCACCAAGTCAGTCAAGAAGTCCTGAAGGAGAAGCGATTGGACAACAGAAAGGTGTTTTAACCCAAGGTAAAATATGCAGCAGGGGTGGGTAGGATGGACTAGATAAGAAGGATAAGAGAATTGCTAAATTCAGTGGGGAAAGAAAGAGAAGTGGGGGCTGATTAGGCCAATAGGTTGGAGGTTCCCCACCACAGGTTCATAAAATGCCAGTGTGTTGAGCCTGCAAGCTTGTCAGAAACGTAAGTACCACTGAGGAATACGGAGGAGGAGCAATTCCTCCCATCCTGTGCCTTCTGTAAACGGTTACCCAGGGCCACACTGGAAAATGGTTGCCAGGTTCAGATCTCAGAGAAAGGGCTGCAGCCGGGTGAAAAGCCAAGGCAATGGGTGAGAGAGTGTTCCAAGGTTTCTAAAGCCTGAGCGACAAGGCCAGAGCACAACCCTGACATGTCACTCGCTGCTCCCCAAAGGCCAGAGGAATACTCAGATATTGTTTTATCAAGCTCTCTTCTCTCTCTCTTTACTTCTTTAAATGCATATCCTGCCTTTAATTCATCTTGGAATACAAGGCTTTGCATATGGAATACTCAGGCAGCCTCCCATCCAGGCCCTGGCCCAGTTTACATGTCGCAATAAACCAGAGTTAAACACCAATTAGGAGACTGTGAGCGTGCAGCGTACAAAACTACTTTAAGGCTCCCAGATGTTCCTTTCATTCCTCTCCTTCTCATGCCATGCCTGTCTGGCATGCTGTGATATGTGTACACAAGCACATGGTTTGCTGCTTCTATGCAAACAAACCACACGCAGTATTATTTTCATTAAAATAACTTATCTACTGCCTTTCATTTCAAGAGGAAATGGTCAGTTTCTAGACAAACAAACCACAAGTCTGGGTTCAGACATCACAACAAGCGATACTTCGGCTTGTATCCTGGTAGTACAGTAGGAGGAGGATTAGGGGAGGAATAGAGCAAGAACTGTTCAGCAGTGTGCACCAGCAACAACTACAGGTTTTAGTTTAAGCCATAAAAAATATGGTTTAACGTGACATGCAAACCAGGCCATTAACTGGTCTCAGACCTGCTTAGCTTCAGCAAGGTTGCAACATCATGTATCTTCAAGACCATGTCCTGGGGAATGGGAAGCATCATTGTAAAAGTCTTGACTTTTCTGGGAGCTTAACATGCCAGTTATCTCAAAGAAAGCATTGATTAGCCTTCAGGATTAGATCTATACATCTCCCTGGGTCTGGGGAGACATATTTGCTTATAACATCTTGCCAGAGCCCAACAATAATGCAATGGAGGCCTCTTAAACATCCAGTAAAATCGAGTCACCTCTGACTTTGAGGGGATGCTGCAGTTTGGCCTAAGATTTAATGCAAAGCATATTTTCAATTGCTAAATATATTCAAGGATGTCACTTTATACTAGGGAGCTTAATATAATTTTTGGTAACTTTAGTAATATGAACAAAAATTTACTTTGCTTTATCCATGTTATTAACAATTATTGGTGCTCAGTGGAATGCAGAGAGAGGAAGAGTACAGTTAACAATTAAATCATAAAATCCTCATACGTTCTTTCTCTTCTTAAACTTGAGTCTTTAAAATCTGAATTCTAATCATTCTGCAGTGTAACAATGTTAAGAAGGCAGAGCAACAATATGCTGATATACCCAGTGTACAGTTTGTACCAAAGAAATCTGAGGTCACTTTTCTTCATCACTTCGGGGGAATATTATGGAAGAAATGATAGCTATGAATCATGGTGGTTCAGCAAATAGTTCCTGTAACTCTCACACTGATTGGTCAGACGGAAGAAAAACGAGTTCGATTGATAGAATGCTCAAATAGTAAAGACTGGGTATACAGGAGGAATTCAATGCTTCACTATGTTGAATGTTCAGACGTCCTTGCGCAGAGCTTTTATTGATGGGACGCATTAGGTGACTCCTGCGCTATGTTTCTGGTGCCTGGTTTGAAAAAGTATGTAATACAGCAACTTCACTGTAGTGCCTGAATGGGGCAGACCCACACATTTCACCTTAAGTCCCATGCAGGAAGGAGGGATATAAAGTGCAAAACACACATTTTTAATGTCAGTGTGTTTATTTTTAAAGCAGTAGATGTCTTTGTATATAGACCCTCTCTTTTTAAAATAATACTTTTGCTGCACAATCCAATATGTGTCTAGAAGTCAGACTTCTTGAGTTCAATAGGCTTTATTCCCAGGAAAGTACGTATAGGACAACAGCCTTAATTATACTTTAAAACACTGACCACTGTCTTTGCGTTATGCTCCGTTTCAAGACATCTATAGGTAGAGACAAATTTTGCTCTCAGGATCATAACAACAAAGAATCAGTTTAATTACTTGGCAGAACCCAATCTGCCACCACCTTTCAATAGCACTAAAAATGATGCAGGGGGCAAGAGCTTTGCATGTTCTTACCTTGGCTCTGCCAGTGCTCTGAAGAATGTGCACTAAAGCACAGGCCATCTCCTCTTTGTTCCGGACACTGATGACTGGCTCCAGAACAGAGCATAACATTGTGTAGTTGTTGGTCACAAATTCTGCAAACTCTTTGTACTGCTCCATTGGAAGGATGGTAATTGTCTGATAACGGCATTTTATCCGTATGGATGGACCTGTCTTCCCTTTATTGGGCGTGGGAGTGCTGATGGGATACCACTTCTCCACAAATTGCCGACCAGTCACAGCAGCTATGGGGATGTTGACCAGACCCACATAGTTGTTCTTGTCCTTCTTCTTTTTCTTTTCGACATCTTTATAGATGTGGACGGTGATGCTATGGGCAGGTGGAAGGCCAGAGAACTCAAAGTGCTCTCCCCAGAAGATATTATCATTTTTCATTTTGCTGGTTGTGCGGGCAAATAAGGTATCGTCCACACACAACTCACAAAAGTACCTCTTCTTGGGGGCCAGGTCTTTTGCCTCGATGATCCAAAGGCGGAGCACGTTTTCGGCTCGCCGGCAGTTGTCCTGGAGAGAAAAAGGCTTATTTAGTTTACCTGAGGCCAGCCTCATTGCAAGGGTCAAATACCCTAACGTGTGGATGACTTCTTGTTCTACGCTGCTCTTAACTTTTATTATCACTGGTTTTATATCAAAATGCTGTGAAGGAGAGAAACTGTTCTCAAGTTTGCATAAAACACTAAAGACATATAAGATAAAACAATTAATCAACCATGCTCTGGGCTACAATGGCGATCAGCCAGCCGGCATGGCGAATGGTCCGGGTGTTTGTAGCCTTTATCACTCTAGGGAGGGTACAGTACTAAAAACACCTGCATCAAAAAAATAGCCCTCCAGAAGAACCCACTATGAATAATTTTATGGGAGAGGATGCTTTTTTTCTACAGTGTTCTGGACTCAAGCTGTTTGGGACTTAATAAAGCATAATTGGGAGCTTGAACTTATATCCAAGAGAAACTGGTAGCACTGCAGCTCAAGAAGAAATTTGACAGAAACAAATAAGGCCGTTTATCTCACAAGCCCTCACTGGAAGCCAGATTTAAATGGATCTCTATAGTGGATAGTACCATTATTCATCTTGTAAAAGAGGGATTGGAAAGAAGGGCCAGCAATCTAGCAACCGATGACAGATTCTGTCAGTGGATACATTCTATTTTTAATGCAAACACCAAAATTCAAAATTCTTAGCCTCTGTCTGTTGGCCACTTTGCTAAAGAAAGAGCTCACAGGCACTTTTTCAATAAGACAAACCGTGACAAGTCTCCTGGAAAACAGAAGCCTTAATGAGGGTGACAGAAGACCATGTGTATCTATTAGACCTTTGTGCAAAGTGGAATCGAGTATCATTTTGTGTTATTGAAGAGTTTTCCTCTGGGGCATTGATGGCATTGCTGCCATCAACTTAATTAAATGGGTGTGCTTGTTTGGGGAAGAATGGGATAGATCTATCACTTGGCCCAGAAATAAATTACCCCGGGTGCATTAAACCACTGGATTTCCCTTATACCTTGTTTGGTTGAATTGCCCTCCGCAGGTTTTCCATCCACTTGTCTCTTTCTCCCGCTGAGGAGCAGCTGAAACATTTACTGCCGCAGGAATAAGTTACCTAAAACAATTAAAAAAAATAAATTAAAACCAGCTAAACTCATAATTGCAACTTATGTAAAATAAGGAAGGGCATGAAAATCTTGAATATCCTACAACAAACAATTCTAGAATACTTGCCAATACTAAATTAAGAAAGCAGAGGAAGCATGCACATGTATAAACACACATGTATGCACATACAGAAATGTACTCATTATTTAATTCGAGTTCAATCATTCTGGAAATTGTTGCTAAACCACCTGAATTACATCTAGCTTATCTACTCCAGGACATTGACTCTTATAGAACATTACAGGTTGCCAGATTCCTGATTTCAGTTCTTTCATATAAAAGACTTCATGGAATGCTGCATGACTACTAAAAATCTAGTAAACTCTATGCACCATCCTTATCTTCAAGGCCATAATACGGTACATCTAGTGATTGTAAGTAGTGTGATGGAGATTATGCGTTGAAATATTTTAGTTGATATTTTAGAATGTTAAATGCTATTTTTATCTATTGATTTGTTTTACCTTGTGGGCTTATAGCCGAATAAAGTATTATCTATCTATCTAATTCACCTTCACATATTAAGCTTTCAGAAAAAATGGATTTGAAATGTAGGGGGATCAAAGGAGTGCATGGAGATCAGGAGGGAGAAGTGTTCACACCTGAAATATGGTAAACTGGGTGCAGTCTCCCGCCCCCCCCCCATCCAATTCACAAGACAAGGTCCCTCTAAACTTCTCTCCAAAAGAGAAACAACTAGAAACATGATTTCAAAAAACAAACAAACACAGAATGCTGATATTCCCAGGTTGCCAAGTTTTGTACTAGACATCTGATTGGATTATTAAATGACAAGGAAGCAACTAAATGACAGAAATTAAAGTTAAAATAGGGTTAAAACAACACAAGGAAAACAACAGAAAAGAAAACAAACAAGTTGGAAAGGGAAAAAGAAAAGCTCAGGGTTGGATTACCCGTTCTGCTCAAATATATCACACAAAACTGCAAGTTTGTTACTTGAGTACTGTTCCCGCCATGGTGTAGGTTCTTTTTTTTTTTGTAATTTTAAGAATTTGTTTTTATGCATTGGGTGCTATTTTACTACATCAGCTGCCAATATCACTTTGTGTAAAAAGTTGCTAAATGAAATAAATAAAACAAAAAGTAAAAATGGCCAAGTAATTATTTTGGACCATGATGGTTTCCTTATTGTGTAATAGGGGAGCATCGTTTATGATCCTAGTTGCTCTGAAATTAGTTTGAAGTACTGTACCATATTAAAGGAGCAAAGCAAAGTGCCCATGCTAACCGAACTGCTATACAAGTAGAGACGTCTGCAGGACTGCTGGCTCTTTCTGCAAGAATTACTTCACTCAGCAGACAAACCCAGGTTTCTCATAGGTATTTACATTAAATCAAAGCCTGAAGCAAACGAAAACATGTTCCCCTCTAATGAGATACCAATGCAAAGTATGTTGTAATAATTCTTGAGAGTTTCCGCCAACAAAACAAAGTTGCCAGGACAACCAGAAAGAGAAGCAAGAACAGACCAACGTTTGTGCACAAGTTTTTACATTACATTATCTTAATTTATGTCTATGGGACTGCACATGCACACACTTGCACACAGAAGGCTAACACTATGCCAGTATATAATGTACTGAATCACTTTGCCTGACAAAAGATTATCATTATGTTCCAACGTTTGCACAGATGACGTTATGCCAGGTTAATACAGCACTTCTAAATCCATTCATTGCAACTCAGAGAAAGACAACCCTATGGACTTCTCAATAGCTTATGGGTGCTTGAAATAATGCTGTCTCTTTAAATGTAACATACATTATGCACTGGAATAGTAACAGACAGTAATTTACAGAATTACTGAATCACAAAAGGATCAAGCAGGAACGAGGGTGCGGGGGGAAAGCCAAATTCCCTAGCTTTTCGATGCTAGAGAGGCCCACCTACCAGATTTTTCATAGACCTCCTTCCAGCATTATCAATTTTTATCTTTACTGCCTTTTAAGATTATCATTCTAAGGCAGTCTTGCTGCAGGAACTTTCTCCCTAAGTAGCTAGACTGGGAGCGGCCGCTGAGACCATATAACACCGGTCTTGAAAGACCTACACTGACTCCCAGTACGTTTCTGAGCACAATTCAAAGTGTTGGTGCTGACCCTAAATGGCCTCAGTCCAGTATATCTGAAGGAGCGTCTCCATCTCCATTGTTCTGCCCGGACACTGAGGTCCAGCGCCGAGGGCCTTCTGGCGGTTCCCTCGCTACGAGAAGCCAAGTTACAGGGAACCAGGCAGAGGGCCTTCTTGGTAGTGGCACCCGCCCTGTGGAATGCCCTCCCACCAGATGTCAAAGAGAAAAATAACTTTTTAGAAGACATCTGAAGGCAGCCCTGTTTAGGGAAGCTTTTAATGTTTAATAGGTTATTATATTTTAGTGTTTTGTTGGAAGCCGCCCTGAGTGGCTGGGGAAACCCAGCCAGATGAGCGGGGTATAAATAATAAATTATTATTATTATTATTATTATTCCTATGTGAGACATGGACTTTTTGTGGGAGTTGCACAATGGTGGAATGGACTATAGAGACTGGCCGGCTACTGCTTTAGGAACACTTTGGAAGCTAAATACGTTCCTCCAAGTTGTCCCCCGCCCCAATCAAGTCAATTTGTATTAGTTCAGACTGCTGCTGTTTTAGTTATTTATTCTGATTAACTGGTTTTTACAAATTTCCACCAAATCTTTGCTTTATGTGATTTGTAAGTATGCAGGTCCTGTTTGGATCTGAAAGGTATGGCATAGGTATGGTATGGCATAGGTATGTCTCTCAGTCTAACCTACCTCAAGGGGTTGTTGTGAGGCTATAATGGGAAGCGGGGAACACCCTTGTGTAACATCCCCCTGATCTCCTTGGAGGGCAGGTGGGATAGAAATGTGATCAATGTAATATTATAAACATATATTATCAAATAGATGAAATGTGTCTGCAGAACACACCCGGGCATTTACCAAAATATTCAGATTTGAGTAGGCAAATTGTAACGAGATGGAGTATAAACTGGGCGGAAATTGGAATATAAATAGGGAAGGCCATCTTTTGAAAATGGCCTTCCCGGACAGACCTACCCTTGAGGTGGAAGCCAAACGGAAGTTTTTTCTCCCGTTGTTGCCCCACTTCTTTCCAGTGCCCACTCTGGCCACGCAGTTTGCTGCGACTCTGTTTGTGCAAGGCTCCTGCTTGGTGGTGTTGGGGGGTGTGTGACTCCAGGCAATGAGCCGCCTCTCCCTCTCAGGCCCTCAGCTACCGGCAAGGTCGCGCCTGGGATCGGGCCCAGACAGGGAGGCTCGTTGATCTGCGCATCTCCAGTCCTGCCTGGGCCTTCCCATCCGTCGCGGCTTGAGCAGCTGTTGGGGGCCGCCGCTGCTGCTGGGGAAGGCCCAGGCAGGACCAAAGAGGTCATGGAGCCGCTGCCGCCGCCGCCCGCATCCCCTCCGACGCGGCTTGAGCAGTCATATGGCTGGATTTCCCCAGATATTCCACTGATTTTCACCTGGACACTGGTTCTGACAGCCGGATCCCAGCAACGTCTGAGAAATTCTGGTCATATGGCAGGCATAGGCAAACTCGGCCCTCCAGATGTTTTGGGACTCCAACTCCCATCATCCCTAGCTAACAGGACCAGTGGCGAGGGATGATGGGAATTGTAGTCCCAAAACATCTGGAGGGCTGAGTTTGCCTATGCCTGACGTATGGCAACTCTAAATATAAAAATATGCCAGTTCAAAATATCTCACTACAGGACAAAGGCCGAATCATTGCAAATTTGGTCCTGGGCTTCTGTCAGAAGCTGTCTCTTCACCCTCCTTCCCTTCTTCCAAACTAAGTGCTGGTGGAAAAGGTGGAGTTGTGGCAGGGGCCACGTCTCTCCTCCCTTCTTTTTAGTTTCTAGAGTGTATCTGGGTTAGGGTTGCCACCTTCTGGGTGCCGGAAAGAGAAGGGGAGAAAGTGACACACAGGAGGGGGTGGAGAAGGAAGGAAGGAAGGAAGGAAGGAAGGAAGGAAGGAAGGAAGGAAGGAAGGAAGGAAGGAAGGAAGGAAGGAAGTGGCACTGCCAGAATTGCCCTGTCTCTAAGTAAGTTTGAGTCAAGAAAACGGGGACAATGGCTAGCCAAGGCTGCTTGTTATCAGCTGCTCTGATCTACTCCGCCACACATACTGTACATGCCTCCCATTTCTCAGGACACTCACCAGGAAATATTGCAAAAAGCAAGTGGAAAGCAGGACTACCCCAAGCACAATTTGCCCCTTACTAATCATGGGATGCAGATGGCGCTATGGGTTAAACCACAGAGCCTAGGACTTGCCGATCAGAAGGTCAGCGGTTTGAATCCCTGTGACGGGGTGAGCTCCCGTTGCTTGGTCCCTGCTCCTGCCAACCTAGCAGTTCGAAAGCACGTCAAAGTGCAAGTAGATTAATAGGTACCGCTCCGGTGGGAAGGTAAACAGTGTTTCCGTGCGCTGCTCTGGTTCTCCAGAAGCAGCTTAGACATGCTGGCCACATGACCCGGAAGCTGTACGCCGGCTCCCTCGGTCAATAAAGCGAGATGAGAGCCACAACCCCAGAGTCGGTCATGACTGGACCTAATGCTCAGGGGTCCCTTTACCTTTAACCATGACCCATACAGCCAAAACATGCAAAATAGTTCCTGATCTGGAACTATAATACTAATTCAGTCCTCGCAGGTGAAAAGATTGCTCAACTGTGGGGCAATGCTCAAAATGGCCCAGGAAGTGGTAACGCCTTTCTAAGTTCCCACTCTTACACAGCCCCGCAACTGAAAATATTTCTTTCTGTTGAAGGATTGAAGGCAGTAGCTCCAAGAACTTGAGAGTCATCTGATGATCAGATAGTCCACGCCCTTCCCACGGTAAATCCCAAGCAGGCACCAATTTCCTCATCCAATTATGAAATTACAAGGAGTGAGATAAGCAACCAAACCAAGTCGGTTAAGCAATCAATTGTTCCTCCCCCTTTCTTACTCTTATTCCCCCCCCCCAGAAACAAAGGAATACATTTGCTTTTTTCTTTGCTTTTTTACCTCAAAGCAGAAGTCGTGTCCCAGTATACTGCTATGAAGTGGCTTGACGAAGACTCTCTCTTCTGCCCCAAGATCTAATGTCTCCACAGCACTGCCTGGACTCAGCAAAGATTCATGAGAACGGGACTCTTTAAGCTTTGGTAAACCACGAGACCTGTGCAAAGACCAAAAGGGGGTGGAAATAAGACACCACACAAAAAAAGAAGGCGGTTCATAAAACAAAGTTTTCTCAAAAGCGGCTTTTAAGGTGCCTCACTCCAATTGTTGGTTTTAGAAATAAGATACCCCTGACAAATGCCAGACAAGATTTGGCAGATCCAGAAACTCAGAAATATTTGGCCTGTTGGCAAAATAAAACTAGACAACTCAACACAACCATAAAATGTACACACCCCACTTTCTCCAGCTACCAGCTAAGTACTCGGGATCTGCAACTGGCTTTATAATGCTAACAAAAATAAATAATATATACTAGCATCTCAAACAAACATTGCTTATTTTTACAGGACCCAGAGAATTCTGCTAGTAACAATGCTGTTGATATGATTCAGCATATCTCCCAGGGAACTGCATATATTTCAGCTATAATGTGAAAACGATACATGTTAAACTGCCCCCAATTCATTTATACATCCTATAAAGCAGGGATGGCCAACTCCCAAGAGATCTACTCACAGAGTTAAAAACTGGTAGTGATCTACCCCCTTTTGGGGAGTTCAGGTCAAAGTTGTTGATCTTATTTTAGGAAGGAGGAAATTTTGGGGTGAGCTTTTTTTAGGGGAGCCAGTGATCTACCACAGACATCCAGTGACCTACTGGTAGATCACGATCTACCTGTTGGACGTGCCTACTATAAAGGAATGAAAAAAGCTGCTCTGGACCCCCCTGCTAAGAGTGCAGGGCAGTAACGCCCTGCCCCCCTTCATCCTTTCTTGGGGTTGCACACCAGCCTGGTAGAAATGAGCGAATGCTCATGACTAGCTCAACGTGACTTAGCAAAATGGCAGACATTTGAACCTAGAGCTCTCTGGCCCAAGCCCAACACTATTGCCTTAACTACAGCATCATTCTGGCTCTTCCCTTTCCAAGGGCAAATTTAACACATTGTGTTTCCATCTTGGCTATGAGTTCTGCAAGACCTGCTCCCTGGCTGCAGGCCTTTTCCACCTAGGCTGGGAGGGCGGGGCCCGGACTGACTCCAGCTACAAAAACGAAGGCTGTTGGGGATGAGGTGTTGTTTTGGTTTTTTCTGGGGGGGGGGTTGTTGCTGGTGGGTTTTTTTTGTATCTTTATTTTAGATTTTATCGTGTTTTATGTGGAAATTGTTCAGTTAAGTTGTGGATTATTTAATGTTTTATTTATTGTTTATAGCTACTTTTGTTATAGTGTTATTATGCATTTTTTCATGTTGTAAGCAGCCTTGAGCATGGCTTAAACCATGGAAAGGCAGCATACAAGTAAAATTAAGCATGTATGTTTTCCTGAGCTACAGAATTGTTAAACCACTGAAATATATAACCAAAGTCAAATCTAAAACCATTTCATGACAAGAGAAAACAGGGCCCCAACCTATTGGGTTATGTCTCTTTCAGTTAAAAAGCAATAGCAAGTTCATTTGGACTGAGAGCAGAAGCCAGCCTTAAGAGGTTCTCTGCAATTGCTTCTGATGGGCTGGCAGCTTTGTAGTTTGTGACGGGCTCCTGGATCTCGTGTCTCTTTTAGACTAACTTCCTTCATCCCGGTAAGCAATCCAGATTTTCACTACCACCCACTCTTGTCTGTTCCTTGGTTATCATCACCATAGTTTATATATATATATGTATACCACCAGGGAGTGCCTGGCACTGCCCAGTAATTTTTAGAAACAAAAAATATTGTTATTTTTAACTGGATAGTGTAATTTGTGAATTTTGGAACTGTCACACCAAAAATCGGATGAAGGCAAGCCAAAGGGACGCTTTGGTCCACCAATTCGATTCAAAATGGTGCACAGCATCCAAATGGTGATGAAGTCTACACCCTCCACAAACACACCTTGGGAGTCCTCGTGCCAAGTTTGGCAATGAAGTCTCAAGAGGCAGACAAACCTATGCAAAAAAAACCAACAACAATAAAAACACAGGCGATTTAGTTCACCATATTGAATCAAAATGGCGCCTGGCATCCAAAACGTTGGAGATTGTTGCCCTCGTCTCAGTAACCTTCATTCCTAGTTTGGTGACAGTATCTCAAGAGGGGTCTGATTGCACAGAGAACCAACCAACAAACCATTTCCCAAAATATGTAGGGTATGTGTATGTATTCAAATACAGTGGTACCTCAGGTTACAGACGCTTCAGGTTACAGACTCTGCTAACCCAGAAATAGTACCTTGGGTTAAGAACTTTGCTTCAGGATGAGAACAGAAATTGTGCAGTGGTGGTGCGGCGGAAGTGGGAAACGCCATTAGCTAAACTGGTATTTCAGGTTAAGAACTAGTTCAGGTTAAGAGCAGACCTCTGGAATGAATTAAGTTCTTAACCCGAGGTACCACTGTACAACAGAAGTAATAAAACCAGTGCACAGTAAAATGCATGACAATCAGAACAGGAATCACTCTAAAACAAACTAAAATCAAGATGCAGCCAGCAACCTACCCATTAATCCCATTTCCAAACCCATGTGTTCACATGTGACAGAAAGAACATATATGTAAAGCTGGGTGGGTCTCCACCCAAGCAGTGGCCTGCAGGACTCTTTCCTAATCCCTACTACATCTGATGTAAGATAATAGTCCCACTGATCTGAGCAGCGAATGCCTTAATTATATAGAAGCTTACTATTTCTCATTGCTAACTCCTCTCTCTGGCCAATACTTTGCTTGGCTTTCCTCCCTGCATTTGGTATTAGTCATGGTTGAGTGTTAAAGCAGCATTGACATTAATTATGGTTCAAGCTGAGGGTTTCCTCCTAACCAGGGTTAACTCACTGTCGTGGAGTGGTACAAATGACTTAGTCAGTCATGAAGCAAACTAGGTGATCTTGGGGCAACTCTCTCTCACTCGGCCTCAGGGACGGCTTTACCATTGGGCATAGTGGCGAGGCGAGCCAGGGTGCCAAGCAGTGGAGGGCACCAGGCGGAGAGTCCGGGAAGGGGAGAGTGGGCAGGTAAGCGAGGTGGAGCTGGGACTTGGTGCCTGCGCACCTCCAGCGTCTGTCAGAGGCGGGAAGGCTCCGGATGCTTTCCCACAGCTCTCTCCACTGGCTCTGCGACACACCACCTCCTCGGCCGCATGGTGTGTGCTTGCATCCCCAAGCTCTGTGCATAATGCACGTGACTCTACCACCGCTCCCCCATCCACCCTACCTCGAAAGATCCCCACGCTCGAGGCTACACGCTGCAACTGCTGCCCCCAGTGCCTCTCCCTCCTTCCCCTGCTTCTCCACTGCCTTGCACGGATCCTGCCTCCTCCCGCTGCCTCACCACTCCTGCACTCCTTCACACGAACCGCGTTTCCTTCCCCTGCCCGATCCCCTCCCAGTCACGCTCTCTCCTCCCCCCTTCCTCCCCAAGCAAGGACGGTGGGACTGTGCTGAGTGAGTGCGCTTCTCTGCTGCGGCGACCGAGACGGCCCAGCTCGCTTTGCCTGGACAAGACACCCCCGCCTGCCTCCCATGCCACCCCCATTGTGCCCGGCTGCCCAGCCCCACACCATGATCCCGCTGTTGGAGCCCCCCCCCTAAAAAATGTTGACAACTCTGGGAAATGGGGGGGGGGGCTTTGCACCACAGCACCAGATATGCTTAAGACGGCCCTGCTCAGCCTAAAGGGATGATGCAAGGTTTAGCATTTGGGCAGAGGGAAAGAGGTAATGTACATGACCCTGAACTCCTTGGGGAAACGGTGGGGTACAAATGTAGTAAATAAAGAGGAATAGTGCTAGCAGTGGGAAAGCTGCCATCCAGGAAAGGGGAAGGGCAGCCAAGGAGGAATCCTGCAGCTCGCTCTTCATTGCCAAGCCAAAGTTCCAAAGTTGGCATGTTCACAGAACCTGTGTAAGACATTTCTCTGACACACACACACACACACACACCTGCATAAAATGAAAAGCATGAAAATCTTCATTAGGACTTGATGAGTATCATAAACATTAACTATTAGAAAATAACATAAATTTGGTGCATATGGAAAAATGTATTTAATCTAATAACAGTTAAAAACAGACAACATGCACCTACTTATTTCAGAAGCAAAACCAAATATCAGCAATGTGAACTAGTTATGACTCAGTAAGTGTAACAGAACCTACAAAGTGTTTCAACCTTGGTCTTCCTCAATGTTCTCTGTACTATGTACATAAAACTTTTTGGCATCAAAGCAATTTTTATATATACAAATCAAAAAGCAACACCACCGACTGGGGTTTAGCCTTTGAGTGCCATACATGAATGGAAGAAGGCATTGTTCAGCCTAAGTGGGCTCTCAAAGCCCTTTCAAATGGAGCAAGTATTGCCAATTAGTTCAGCTAATGTGCCATCAAACATTATGGTACATCCTTAGTCTCTTCTGTCTGGCTTGATAAGTATTATTACTAATCCTAATTGGTGGTATTATTTTGGATTCGTATACTGTATAGCAAATTTGTTTTATTGTTTCTAAAGTTTTATTGTTTCTAAACTCTTTCTATTTCAGTTCTTTTGTAGGTCTGTTTTCAATTGTCATTAGGTTTTATATAAAATTGGTTCGTAGACCAAATTTATTCATACTAGCTTGTAATAGCTAATTTTTTGGGGGGATCCCAATCAACTTTCAAGGCATCTTTTAGCTTGTTGGGATGCAGTTTCTTTTCTGTACAACAGGCCTCATCTTATGCAAAGACTATTCCACATCCCAGCCCTGTGCATTAACCCCGACTCCATCAATTGAAGCAAGCCAAGATACAAAAAGCTTTGCTCAAACCAGCGGATTCCATTATGAATGAGGAATCCTAGCTGGCTGGCTTGGCAAAGCACACAATCTGCATGCAGAAGGACTCGGGGGGGGGGGTCAACCGCAGGCACCTTCTTTTCAAAAGGATTAGGCAGTAGGTGAAGGGGAAGACCCCGAGACCCTGGGGATCTGCTGTCTGTCAGGGTAAGACAAAGAGTTGTACAAATAGGGCTAGATGGCCATAAAGTCCCATTTGATAGAAGACAGCTTCCTAGAAAGAAAGAAATCTTATCAGAGATGGCACTTTGCAAATATTCAGAAGCCTATGCAAATATCCTAGGAGCCCAACTGGTTCTGTTGCTTTATCCTCTGTATGCACTTGGAAAACAGAAGTAAAGGCAGCCTGCCCTGCGGTGACTTGACAAAGATGCTGAAGAACGTCCCCAGTGAAGCTGAGATGTGCCTAATTTGGGAGGGGAGGGCATGCACAGAAAATAAAATGCACGCTATTCTGGTTTCATTTAAGGGAAGGATTTCGACATTTCCCTGCAGAATTTCAATGCTTTCCTTCTCTATAATAAAAATAAGGTGTGTGGGGGGGGAGCTAAAGAGGTGGCAGGTTGCACAGCAGCAGTGGCTGTGGCATGGGAGCGAGAGGACAGGGACACGGAGAGGCAGAAAGCAGTGGTTTAAAACATCGGCAGATGCAGAGGGGCACATAAAAGGAGGGGAAGGAGGTATAGGCATGGGTTGAAGATGGAAACGGGTGCCACGTGGGGATGCAGAATAGAAAAAAAGAAGTGGCTTCAGAAAGGTGAGAGGGGAGTTAACTCCACTAACCCAGAAATAGTACCTCGGGTTAAGAACTTTGCTTCAGGATGAGAACAGAAATTGTGTGGTGGTGGTACGGCGGCAGCGCGAAGCGTCGTTAGCTAAAGTTGTATTTCAGGTTAAGAACAGTTTCAGGTTAAGAACGGACCTCCGGAACGAATTAAGTACTTAACCCGAGGTACTGTAGTTCTTTGTTGGGGAGGTGAAGGTCTAGGTGGTTAATTTGGGGAAGTGGCAAGGGGGTTGACGTGCAGAGTGAGCTAGGGCAGAGTCCCCATTGAAAAAATATTTTTCATTTCTGGTAAACTGCCCATAGCAAGAGAAGGGCATGGTATTAATTATCTTTAACACAACAACAAATAGAATGGAGAGTGCCATTTCACACCTTGGGTAGTATACTCTGTTTCTGACTGCTCCCTTACATAAAAATTCCAAAGTTTTTAGGGTGCCACACGCCTCCTTCTTCCGGATAGTTATCACTCCAGCAAACCTAAAGCCCCCGCTTACAAATAAATCACATTTCAACTGTCCTCATGCTCTCATCTGACATTTAAACAGAAGCAGAATAGTTTCTTGATGATTTCCCCTTTACTCTGAGATTAAAAATTATTCTCTGGGATTAATTCTCTGCATTTGAGATTTGTTGCGTAACAGCTGTAGTTTTTAACTTCCATTGTCTCTTACTTAAACAATGTCCTTTTGTAGGGATCCTGTAAATTATATCTGTCAATTTTAAATTCTTAAACATAAATACAAATAAAGAAACCGTTTGAAACCCACCGTTCCTACCTTGCAGGTTTGGCAATTCTTACTGGCACTGTTCCTATGCCTTTGAACAGCAATTCCTATTATTATTATTATTCCTTTCAGGTAAAATTACTTGCTTAATTTCCAAGTGTCAAGCACTCAGAAGGCACAGGAGCAAGATCAGTTTTAAAAAAGCAGGGGGGGGGGGATGAGAGCAGCATTTCTCTCCCCCCCCCAGGCTTGAATGTTACACGGTTGCTGCCCAAGTCCGTGTTTAAGAAAAAGCCCACAAGCAGCTGGGAGAATTTGCTTTGCTTCATTCCTGCCTGGGATAGAGAACTCTGATTTAGAAATCCTTAAAAAGGAAAAATGCTGACATTTCAAGTTACACAAAATATAGTAACAATAGATGCTGGGATGCAGAGCAACGGGGGGGGGGGATTCAGCCTGAGGTGTCTTTGCAAGGAAACAACAAAAGGTTTTTAGATGCAAGATGACAACCTTGCACAGGTACCAATGAAACCTAAAACATCAACCATGTAGATTTCACCACCAGCTGCGAACAGGCAAAGTGCATCAAAAGTATTAAATTTAAAAATCAAATCTAACAAAATCCTCTCATTTGACTATCTCCAGCCTGCCAAGGCACCCCTTTTCTGCCCAGTCGCCAGACTCCCTGCCCTGCCCCCCGCAAAGGATAGCAAATAGTTGAGACTGAAGGCCCAAGGATCACATCTATTCCAAACTCAGGTTTACACCAGAGGGATATACTGGGGAATAGCCAAAGCAATAAGCAATAGAGTACATTTTTCTATAACCGTTAGCTGTATTGCTAAATTCCCACATACAAATAACTCACTAATTCTGATAAATCCAGCACACCTACATGAAGCAATTGTATAGCCATCTGACGGTGCAGCCCCAAATCATAGCGGTGCCATGTGCCTTGGTACCCCCACACCTCTCCTCCTCCTCTTTGACTACACCACAGAAGAGGAATTCCTCCTTGCAGAGGCAGCGAGGGCTCAATCCAGAAGCGGGCAAGATGCCGATGGCTCTGTTCTAAAGTTTCACAGGTGCGCCTCTGAGAAGAGCCAGGAGGAAAACCAGTCTGCCCAGGCAGGCTAAGGCATCCCTCTTCTCCTCTTCATCTTCCGCACTCCGCATCCTGTCCCTCAGGTGACACAAACAAGGTTCCTGGTATGTGCCCAGCTCACTCAGCCCTGGGCCTGTTGCCATGGTGCTGCATCTATAAGGAGATTAGAGGTGGAAGACAGCAGGGAGAAGCAGCAGTCAGCAGAGCTCAGGGAGCACTCTCTGCAAACACAGCAAAGGTGACCTTTCAGGGGAGAGGAGGAGTCCCTGCCCTCCCTTTCGGCAAGTTAACCAGACACCGACATCCAGGGAGGAATCATCACATCAGCATTTGAGTGGCAGAAGAACGGCACATCAGAAAAGCCCTATCCATCTTGCCTCACATATGATTCCTTCTCCCATGGGGGGGGGCATTTATCATACCCCCCATGCAGGCCGAATCCTCCACTAAAATCTGCTCAGCTTCCTAGGCAAACACCACTATTTCTGAATATTGTTTTCTAAGGTTTCAGATCCGCCATGATGTGAACAGGTTCATCTGGTCAAGACGGAAGCGGAGTCTTGCATGACATATGCTTTAAATCTAAACCACGAATATTTTAAATGGATGCTTTCTACACCCATAAGCTACACACTCATATGGCAACGGACACTAAGAGCTGTCTCACAATTAATGGCTTCCTATACAAATCAGCCATCACTGCAAAGGATTGTCTCCACATCATCACAAACACATTCCAATGACAGTTTGACACGGAGCTGAGAATGCCGCAAGGCGGTGGCAAGCCTATTTGTTTCAGTCCACCACGTGAACCAGCAGCTCCCATGTGATGCATCTCATGGGTGAAACGGACCCAAGTTAACATAAAATAAAAACTTGGTATTGAACGACATTTTCCCATATGACTAATTTTAAGTAGGACCACATAAAGGCTAAGTGTAACCCAGTTCTCCCTACTTCATTGATTGTAGGTGGGTCTTACAGGACTGAATACTTCTCTATACATAAACATTTCCTGCATAGTAAAGAAGCTAGGTGTTATGGTAAGTTTCCAGCCTATGCTTTCTGCCTGACATGCTAGTTTTCTTATTGCAGGAAATGTGTGTACATGGAGAAGGATTCAGTTACGTGAACCTCAACCTGCAGTCTGAAGTGGAAAAAGCCTGACTGAAGCTTATGTTTGCTATAATAAATATTTTAAATTACTTTAGATTTACAGCTGTCTATCAGATGCTTGAGGAAAGCCCTTACAATACAGTGGAGGGAGGGAAGTTGAGGCATCTGGCTTAAGATGGCAAGATGAGAGCTGCAGGCAAAAGACAGAATCCAATGAATGCAGATCAAATGGGTGGGAAGGAAAACAGGATGGATGAGATCAGAGATGATGATGAGAAGCTTATAGGGCCCAGATGATGTGAGACTGTAAAGAGGGAGAATTAGAAGGCACATTCATTAAATGGCTTGTTGCACAGACATGGAAGCCACAGCAGGGGCGGAGGAAGGGGGTGCGGTCCGCCCCGGGTGTCACGACTGAGGGGGGTGACAAAATGCCAGACGGCACTCACTGCGGGGCCTGGGAGAGACACGGTGGCTTGGGCATGCGCAGGCTTCGTGCTGCCGAAACGGTCCGCCCACTGCCTCCCCCTCAGCTGTAGGGAGGCTGAGTGGGAAGAGGCAGGCGGACTCCAGAGGCCCTGTGGTGCGCCCCGCCCCTATAGGCGGCTCACCCCACCCCTGGGCACACCGCCCCAGGTGCCCGAGCAATTTCCTCCACCGCTGAGCCACAGGAAGGGGAAGCTGAAATGGGTGCTATGACCATCGTAAAGATGTGGAGTGCTACTTGAGTCAAGGAGGCTGGATGAGCCCAACACAACAGCAGTGGCTCCTCCACACAAGGTCAGCGACAGAATCTATATTCTGTCTGCTTCCTACTATTATCCCCATCTTGTAGGTTCAACAGTGTCATTTTTGCCTTATTGTATTAAAAACCCTCTCCTTCATGGATCACTGCCTTGCCATGGCGAAGGGGCTTGAATAACTCAGAGAATAACTCAGAGAAGCTATGAGCTATGCCGTGCAGGGCCACCCAAGATGGACAGGTCATAGTGGAGAGTTTTTGACCAAACGTGATCCACCTGGAGCAGGAACCGGCAAGCCACTCCAGTATCCCTGCCAAGAAAACTCCAGATGGAGGACGAGATGGGTGGACAGTGTTCTCAAAGCTACAAACATGAGTCTGACCAAACTGCGGGAGGCAGTGGAAGACAGGAGTGCCTGGAGTGCTCTGGTCCATGGGGTCACGAAGAGTCGGACACGACTAAACGACTAAACAACAACAACATTTTTTTTTTAATAAATATTTATTAAGGTTTTTACAGAAAAGAAAAAAAAAACATCCAATAACAATAAACAGTATTACTTTGTTTAACAAAATTTCATATCATCTTTGAGCTTCCTCACGCCTCCCACTCCCATTTGCATCATTAATGAATTTTGTCCAGCAAATTATCATCTTATTTCCAAATTTTGTAACCGCTTATTTAGTTACAATAAAATAGTTCTCCTGCAAATTTGTTTTTCTTAATCTCTCTTGTCATCAATTCCTGATCTATTTTAGTGATGGCCAATTATTTATAACTAAGCATCTTTCTTAACATTCCAATAAATCATAATATTTTTGTAAGTAAGTCTTAAATTTCTTCCAATCTTCTTCCATCCTTTCTTCTCCCAAGTCTCGGATTCTGCCAGTCATCTCCGCCAGTTGCATATAGTCCATCAGTTGCATCTGCCATTCTTCCAGTGTGGGTAGATCTTGAGTTTTCCAATTCTTAGCGAGTAGTATCCTTGCTGCTGTTGTCGAACAACAACAACATTTAAAAACACATCACTCGTGCCCATTTTACAGATGGGACACAACTGCATCTTCCAATTCTAGCAACTCGTGCCCATTTTACAGATGGGACACAACTGCATCTTCCAATTCTAGCACACCTTGGCAGTGAATATAAGCTCCTGCTGGAAATAGCAGGGATCGATGGCGTAGCCTAGCCACCTCCACTTCCACAACTTTGCTACTCATGCCAGCTGGGGTGGAGAAGAAAAAGTGTTTGCTATGCCAGTTCCCAGGCGGGTTCAGTGAAGAGGCCCAGATCCGGCTCAATGGGACTGCATACGGCAGGAAAACTCCTGACATGTCCTGGTTTTGGGGTGTAAAAATGGCATCTGGGGGAATTTTGCCGAATTGGCTAAATGCCAGGGAAAACCCGGATGTATGGCAAGGCGGTGGAAAAGGTAGCGGAAGCAGCTCAAAAAGTTTCAAATCACTATTTTTTTGGGTTAGGTTTCCCCAAAAAGGCTCAACAAGCTCAACAAAAAGCTCCACTCTTTGGGGGCTTTCCTGCTGACCGCTGCCCCAATGGTAGTTTCCACCTGCTTAGATGGATGCATTTTGCTGGTGGGGCTCGCCTGCAGTTGTAGAGCTCCCTCAACAGTGGGGGCTGGCAGAGTGACACTCCCAGCCCATCCAAACCCCTTCCAGCACAGTGGATCATGGTTGGATTGCTCTATCCAACAATAATAGACCACAGAGATGGAAAAGCAGCAGCTGCTTTCATATCTGTTAGTCTACAAATAGTTCTAGTTCACAAAGCAATGGACTATGTGTAAAGAGCTATCTTTCTAGAAAATAACAATAATTTGATCCTACCACAAAACAGAAATCTCTTCTGACATCCCAGTGCTGCAATTAACAAGAGGCAATTTGCCCAGCCCTCTTGCTTTGGAGCACAGAGATAATAACTCAAAGCCACTCCACTTGTTTTCTAATGACCAGTGATGATGGTAGATTAAAAGAGCCTTTCCCGTATTAGGGCGGGGAGGTATTGGAAAAATGAGTGGCGCTTAGTCTCTCTGCAAAGATGGCAGTTAATCACGGGCCAGCAGGATTACTGTAAACAGGAAGATCATGCAGGCATATAGGGTGGCAAGGAGGCTGGGGGGGGGATGTTTGCACAAATCTGTTTCTTCTCAACAGCTCCATTAACCACCCAAATCCCTATTTCAATTACACTTAGCTAGGATAATTAACCTTTTATAAGCTATCCAAGTGCAGCATAAACCTGACAGAAGGGGATATCTGATTATCGAAACCTACCAACACAGGATAGTAAGTAGTGTGAAGTTGGTCCCATACAGTGAGGCCAGGAACAGGTAAATATATTCTTTTTCACTGTGCCAACACTTTAATTGTTCCATAGGCAGTGGCGGAGGAAGAGGAGGGCGGAGGAAGCGCACCTCCCCTGGCAGCGCGATCCTGGTGGGGCGCCATCGCTGCTGTCCCCCCCTCCCCGCCCTGGGCACCACACCCCCCAGGCGGCGTGCCACACCCCCAGGACCCCTGCCACACCCCTGTAGGTGGCAAACCACGCCCCCGGGACGCGTGCCAGCCCCACCCACCTGCTCTCCGCCCCCCGGTGCCAGAGCATGTCCTCTTTTCCAGTTTTTTTATACAATTGTTTATAAAAGTTGACAAATCCTCTTCTGATTTCTTTCAGGGTTTTCTACTTCTTTTCCATCCAATATTATTTTATTTGTTGTACTTTGGGCTTTTCTTTTTTTGATTTGCCATGCCAACCATTTACCTGATTTGTTAGCATGTTCAAAATTCATCTGTCTCATTCTCTTTATGTTCCATTCCACGTCTTGGTTAATTATCATTGCAAATTGGCTTTGTAACATCTTTATATTTTGGTTAATTTTTGAGTCTTTCAGATTTTTTTTCCCTTCCGTTTTCCATTATCTGATTTAAAACCTCTTTCCCCCCTTTCTCTCTAAATTTTTTCTTGATACTAATTTGTTGCATAAAGAAGCCTCTCATAACCTCTCCAGAGGATTTCTAATTCTGGCCAGTCCCAGCCAAACAGGGCCAATAGTCAGAGTTGCAGTTCAGCACCACCTGGATGGCCACCGTTTTCCCATCCCTGCTTTCAAGCATTCCTTTCAATCTAGCAAAGGAAAATATTTTAACATCCCTTTGCTGCTCCACAGCTGCACTCACAAAACAGGTTGCAAATCCACAACTCCCCGAGCAGCCAGCTCAGGAGAAGGAGCCACTGCCAGCCAGTAGCAGTTGGGGGAAAGACTGAAACCCACAGCGAAGATGGTAAGGAAACACCCCTGTGCATTAAGGAACCAAGGTGGAAGGTGCTGTAGCCAAGTTGCTGAATGGATGCTTGCCCCACTGTAGAGCTCTCTCACTCCAGAATGGATGATTTCAGCCACACAGACAATCAAACATCACTTCTCTGTTCCATTCAGGCAATCCAATACTTGGCTGACCAGCTAGGTCTAGCATTCAAGCACAGGGGAAAAGAAGGGTTAAAAATCAAATTGTCCTCTGCTTATGAAGTCCTCCTGCTGCTTTTGACCTATTTAAAAGCCAGACTCCAAAGTACATGTTTCAATTACTGTGATTACTATGGGATGTGGGGGTTTGCTCTGAAAAATAATTAATAAGGATTGGAAATCTCTCAGAAGCAAATATGACATAGGTGCTAGCACTTCAACAACAAAATGCACAATTTAATTCATCCACCATCTTATTATAGGGAGGAATCAAAGGACGTTAATGATAGGGTGCATTAGTTCACAGAGTTAGGTTCCTCTCAGACTTCATATATCTGATTAAAAATGCCACATACTGTCTTCTCAGCTGCCCTTTTATTAGAGAGATGCTTACACTCCCATGCCCTAACACAGCTTGATTTGTCTCAGGTCAGACCAAAGGCAGGCCATATTCAAATCTCAGTTCAGTTTACGGACCCACTGCTTAGCCCTGAGCAACTTCCTTCCTCAGCCTCAGCTTACTCATCTGCAAAATGGGAATTAAAAAGCATGGTGAGAATAAGACTGGGAAAGCAGGTTGCACTATTGATTTTTGGTGGGGTTCAATCTTCAGTTAAAAAGCTGGAAATCCCTCGTGGGGAATATTAATGGGAAAAACCCTGCTTTCTGCTCTATTGTGCATTGTTGTGCCTGTCCGTAACCCTTTGCTAGGTGATGACATCACTAATGGCAAACGAAGGCTTTGCATTTCCCTGGCTCACTCAGGTGCTCCGGCTGACACTCCCTGCTTTAACTGGGCTTTGCTGGCAGCTTCATTGCGCTCTAAGAGCGACCAAACAAGCCTTTCAACCATGACCAGCCGCAGTTGTGCGTAGTTACTAGTTGGAACAGAATGCAGATGCACATTCCTAGGTGAATCAGTCATAGCCTTTCAAAAGAAGGTGCAAAAAGCTGCTGGAACAAGATGGCACACCTCTGGGAGAGAAAACATACCTTTGTTTTCAGACAAAGTTGATGGGGATATACTGGATATTTCTGTTCTGAAGTGTGATAAATTTGGGTGCTGCTGAGATGAACTCTCAAAGGCCTCGTTTTTTAAACCAAAGGCACAAACTATGTTTTCAGTGCCAGCCTCAATTTTAAATAATAATAATAATAATAATAATAATAATAATAATAATAATAATTTATTATTTATACCCCGGTCATCTGGCTGGGCTTCCCCAGCCACTCTGGGCGGCTTCCAAAAAAATATTAAAATACTGTAATATATCAAACCTTAAAAGCTTCCCTAAACAGACATTATTACTTGTTTGATTGTCTAAATATCAAATGGTCAGACACTCTCCTCTGCCTAGCAGATATTCCTCGACCCACTGCAATTAACGAACAAAGTCTTGACTAAGTTAATGTGCCTAAGTCAAGCAGCTGAATACCATCCTAGAGATTTAACTACTTATGTGCACAAAAATTGACACGAGAGATCCGCCTGGATTAAATTATTTAATAACCTCTGTGTTTGCATGAAAGGCACAGTTCTCATTTAAAAACCAATATATAGCCAAAGATCCTAAACTCAGTTTGGTATGTTTGGTTGCATACGCCTTCCTGAAACATTCTCAATATATATTGCAGCTCATTTAAACTGATATATTGTGTGGGACTGGCTCAGGATTACAGGCGTAGCTTCTCTCTACTAACAATTCCATTTTACCGAACAGATATATTGCACCTATCAGGTTGCACCAACAGCTATTTATGGAAGGGTACTCCATAGGGTGGAATCCCCATTCTGCCTGCCTGGAAACAATGTGCTACATGTTACTGAGAAGCCTTTTGTTACACTGCTGCCGGATCTAACTGAGCTGAAAACAAGGACAGAGCAGTTCCTAACAGAAAAAAACCTCTGTGGAAGGAGGGACATGACTTCCTTCCTCACCCTTCAGAAGAAAACAGTTACTGAAACCTTCATGCAGAATTACTTGTATTCCTTTTCAAAGACAAAACCAAAGGAAGAACTGCAATATTTGCATCTACCTTGAAGCACCCACAAACTCCAGAGTGGAGTCTTACAATTTAGACATTCTCTCAGAAACATATGCGCATACTACAATTGTCTCTTATATCAAAGATGCAGAAAAATGTAGCGTCAGAACTATGTAAACCCAGCAAGACTTTGTTTCAAAGACTGACAGAGTCCTATAACACTGTACCACAACCCTCTGTATGCAACTGCATGCACATATCAATGCACCGCAAGTGGAGATCTACGACAACCTCCCCTGTGCGCATGTGCAGGCACACACACAAACACAATGTGCTCAGAAATAGCATCTGCTGAATGTGAGGCAAGTCATCAGCACATTCCTCTCCTTTCAGCTCAAACAGGATCAAATCGACCCGCACCAATATTCTGTAAACTAGGATTAGAATCCCGACAAACAACAGGGGGACAACAGCCTGCAATATCTGTTTTTTAGGTTGACTTGCCATTATTCTCTGTATTACAAACATGACATTCTAAATGAAGGAACCCACCCATAGTAGAAAGCAGCGGTGTGGGCACAGCGGTAACGCTTCACGACAAATCCCAAAGCCATGTCTACTTGGTGTGCTGGAGCCCAGGAAAGGCCATTCTCAGGAAGCAGGGAGAGAATTCTCTGACGAGCTACAGCTGTCTGATAATGCCATAAAATGACTTTTACTAAATCAGGAGGATTCCCACGTGGCAGTAAATCCCAGGACGGCAAAACCCTCCCAGCTGTCCACAGAGCTTTAACTATATCCACTGACAGCATATGCAACCTGTCTCAACCATCATTCTCTCCCCGCTCATCCCCCCCCCATGATAAACAAAACTAAGGTCAAGGATTAGGGGGCCAGTTAGAAAAGCCTCCAGTCCCTGATCCCAAACTGGCAGTATCAGTTGACCCCCTCCCTACATACTAAAGATGTTTTTACAGAATCGTCCCCTGGTTGTCTGTCGATTATTCTTCACTTTTAAAACTCAAGAGATAGTTTTAATATTTTGGCACTCTTAACAGCGTGCATAAGATGCACATAGGAGCCCCGGAGGGCTCACAATAATGCAATGGACAACAAGCAGCAAAGGGCAAATATTGCGACTGATTCAGTAAAACGATTATATGCATCTCAAAAGAATCCTTCACTGAGCAGAAGACCGTTCAAAATATGCCCAAGGCACAAGCTGGAGCATGTCAGCCAGCATCAGACTTCATGGCGTATTATTGGGAGGATAATTTGCTGAGAGGGACTTGGAATAGCAGGGGGATTTCGAAGACACTAGAAACTGCATACGAAAGTGTTTGCGATACACAAATAGCTGGGAACAGCTGTTCGGTGAAAGTCAAAAACAAAAACAAAGCTTGCAAAAAGGACTCTTCTCCTCCTGCAAGCTTATTTCAGACCTGAACCGTACACATTGGGGCACCTGCTCCCTCTTGAGGTCTGCAGCATAGATGACCAACGTGCAGCCAAGGGCACCACAAACTGCAGCATCTGGGGGCTGCGACGCTCTCTGAGAAAAGGCAAAGTCCACATAGCTGCCTCTGTGGCACAGACAGACACCCTTACCTGCTGCTCGCGTCGCTCTCTGGCCCTGAACTCAGAGGATCAGAGGCAGTCATACGCAGGGACCACAAAGCAAGAATATTTGTACAGACTATCTTAACCAGGGGTCAGCAAACCTTTTCAGCAGGGGGCCGGTCCACTGTCCCTCAAACCTTGTGGGGGGGCCGGACTATATTTTGAAAAAAAATATCTAAACAAATCCCTATGCCCCACAAATAACCCAGAGATGCATTTTAAATAAAAGCACACATTCTACTCATGTAAAAACACGCTGATTCCCGGACCATCCGTAGGCCAGATTTAGATGACGATTAGGCCGGATCTGGCCCCCGGGCCTTAGTTTGCCTACCCATGACCTTAACAGTTAAGGCACAACTACAGTGGTGCCCTGCAAGACGAACGCCTCGCAAGACGAAAAACCCGCTAGACGAAAGGGTTTTCCGTTTTGGAGGCGCTTCGCAAAACGAATTCCCCTATGGGGTTGCTTCGCAAGACGAAAAAAATCTTGCATCCCTCCCCGCGGGTTTTTTCCGCTTTTTTCGCCCTTTTCTTAAGCCGCTAAGCCGCTTATCAGCTGTTCCGCTGATAAGCCGCTTAACAGCTGATCGCTGGAAGCCGCTTGACAGCTGTAGCGCTAATCCGCTAAGCTGTCAATGGGCTTGCTTCGCAAGACGAAAAAACCGCTATACGAAGAGCCTCACGGAACGGATTAATTTCGTCTTGCGAGGCACCACTGTAATCTGGATCTGAGTGAACTTTACTATGTGCCCCTGCCAGGCCTGCCAACTTGCCCCACGGCTATGGGTGCCCAGGGCTGTGGGTGCCATGCACCATGCATGGCCCTGGCACCAAATTTTGTGGGTGCCCAGCCCCTTCATGGGGAATTTTGTGGGTGCTCAGGCACCCAGGGAGTTGGCATCTATGCTCCTTGCTTAAGAATCACAGCTGCAGGAACTGGCCAGTCATCCTGGCTACCCCTCAATGTAGTATACGCCAGCAGTGGCACCATCTAATTACGTGGGACACTTGTTGAAAAGGTTGAAGACTATTACTGCAATGGCAGCCTTTTCGTTTCCAGATTCAATTTAAAGTGCTGGTTTTAGCCATTACAGTCTGGGGACAGTTTGGGGATTGCCTTAGTAACTCTGCATGTGCCTGCCAGCCAGTTAAGATTGATCTCAGAGATTTATGGTTCTGGGTCTCACGCTTGCATTAGATCAGATGGCCAGGTGTGTAAGACAGTGGCACCAAGACACTGGAACATTCTTCCTGGGGACACCCACCAGGCCTCTTTCCTCTTAGTTCTCAAATATTCATTAAGATTGTTATTTCATAGGACTTTTAATATATTATTTTAGTCTATTAGCAGCCTGCCTTTAAATTCTGCTGCCATTTAAAAGATCTGCTTTTACTGTTACTTTTGTTATCATGTTACTATTGCTTAGCTTACTAATTTTAATGCGGGTTTTAACTTCTGTAAGCTGCTTTGCATAGCATGTGAGATTCTTTCTTTTTTTTACAACAGTAGAGTAAAACTACAAGAACAACTAACACTAACGTCTCAACAAATGAAACTGATCTGTAGAAAATGTAACTTGGAAAAAGGGACATTGCACATACTTTTGTAAACCAATATATCTTTAATAAAAAATACGTTAAAAAAAGAAAAACAAACAACTATTCATGCCTACAGGATTCTTCTTGAACCTGGAACATAATATGTGACAGCAACTTCATACACTCTAAAATAGGTCCAGGTTTAGTACAGCTTCTTTCTATTTTGTGATATGGTTACATATCTGACTTTCCTCCATTTATAGCCTGCTAAAATACTTTAAAAAT
This sequence comes from Podarcis melisellensis, assembly GCF_964234715.1. Lineage (NCBI taxonomy): Eukaryota > Metazoa > Chordata > Lepidosauria > Squamata > Lacertidae > Podarcis > Podarcis melisellensis. The sequence goes on from NC_138538.1 coordinate 94,199,513, forward strand.
AACTTTGCCCCCAGCTCTCCAACTTGCTTGCACAGTATAAATCTGGGGGTGGGGAGTGTAAATGTAGATGCTTCACATTTTACAAGTTTATCATAAACTTGTACCCACTGTAATACATGATGTGGGCCTGAGACTTTGAAGGAATGGAAGACCCAATTCTCTTTTGCACCACAGGCAAGAAGGCAGGGTTTGCACTTTGGTCTTCTGATGAATTAAAGTCAAAAAGGTTTGTATTAAGCAAGTCTAGTTTCTCCAGTCAGGAAACCCAAATTCTATGGGTTGTAGTCAACTAAGTCCTACTAAGAGGGGACCTACTGAAATTAAGGAACCTAAGTTAGTCATGTTTATTAACTAGCACAGAATCTCACCTTATGAATACATGTGAGTAATTTGTAGAATATGGATTTTTGCTTGCTTGATTGGAAGTGGTCCTTTAAAACAAACACATGCAATGGAAGTGAAAATGGTCTCTAAGTAGAAGAGCCAATGGCTACAAACTGGTCATTAATTAATATAGACAGAAATTTGAAAGAACGTTTTTCAACTATTAGAGGTGTAGATTTATGCAACGGCCTTCCTGAAACAGCTGTGGAATCAAAGGCCTTCAATGGGTTCAGGAAAATGTTTAAGAAGTATATTGGAATTTCCAGTTGTGGATTGTAGGATGGAAGAGTTCCTTCCATAGGGGGGGGGGGAAAGGTAGGTGTCTTGTGCATAAGCATACATGGTTCTTGGCAATAAGATCGTTTGTTTCTGGGGAGCCTAAATTTGGCAATGGATGATGGAACATATGAAGAGGTAATATAACATGTAGAGACCGGGTGGGGAGGGAATTCTGTTCCGTTTGAATTTTCACATGAACCTACCTAATTCACACTTTCCGAAACAATATGCAGTCTGAAACAAACTTTCCTTTAAAATTCATACCTCTGAATCTTTTGATGCAGCTCACGACCATCAACAAAATGTACAGAAAGCATGTATTAGGGGAAAGCGTGCATAAGCATGAATATATTTGTGATAATATGCAAAAATGCATTAAGGAAAACTGCTTGCAAAAGTGTGTTTATTAGGCAAAATTGCATCCCAAAATGTGCATATTGCAAGAAACACACGCTAAAATGCTGACAATTTTTTTGTGAGGACTTAAAAGAAACTTCACAAACTGACGTGGACATGTGGCAAACTGATCTTAAGATTGGGTAAACGAGAGAAACTTCTATTTTCTGGGGACGTCACAGCAACAGGCTGAGGAATACAATACAAAGGATGAGTGAGTTCTGTTTTGCTGCCAGACACTGAGAAACAAAGGGAAAGTTGCATTTCAACAGCTATAGACAAAGCTGGGGTAGCCAAGGAGTTGGCCTGATACGCAAGTGCATTAAAGGGAGATCAGACCACGAATGCAGGAAAAACATCCAGCCTCCTCAGCCAGAGGTTCTTCCTGGGCTGGGCATCATTTCAACATGTGCCCATCAATTTCTTCCCAAAGAGGAGCCATTTGTGCAGGCAACTAGCACAGCACTTTGGGAATGGATTGACGGGCTGCATACTGTCAAGAGAAACTGCTGCAGACCTCAGATGGGTGGTAATGCAGGCATAGTGTTAAGAATGTTACTTTACTGGTACCAGTACAGAAGCTGAAGTAATTTTTCCCATTGTCAGATGAGAGTTTTACGTCCCCCCACAAATCCCCGCCAACTATCCAAACAGGGTTCTTCTGCTGTCAATCAATCTTATCGGTCTTCTTCACTGTTCAGTTTCTACAGAATCCTGAGGTGGTTCTGTAGCTTAATGTTACAGTTTATAAATTTATAAATACAGTTTACAAAGGGATGTGGGTGGCACTGTGGGTTAAACCACAGAGCCTAGGACTTGCCGATCAGAAGGTCGGCGGTTCGAATCCCTGCGACGGGGTGAGCTCCCGTTGCTCAGTCCCTGCTCCTGCCAACCTAGCAGTTTGAAAGCACGTCAAACTGCAAGTAGATCAATAGGTACCGCTCCAGCAGAAAGGGAATGGCGTTTCCGTGTGCTGCTCTGGTTCGCCAGAAGCGGCTTAGTCCTGCTGGCCACATGACCCGGAAGCTGCACGCCGGCTCCCTCAGCCAATAAAGTAAGATGAGCGCCGCAACCCCAGAGTCGGTCACGAATGGACCTAATGGTCAGGGGTCCCTTTACCTTTATAAATGGCTATCTTTGTTTGGACATTTACAAATGCATTTCAGATTCTATAGAATGTAGGGAGTAGATTTGAGCCCCAAACTCCCCTATGGAGTCAAAGGACTCTGCTTATAGGAAGATGTGGCAAAGCCCTGTTTAGCTGATAGTGGCTTCTGTGCACAGCTCGCCTACCATAGACTGTGCAAAACTCACAGCATGCCTTTTTAAAACACAGGCGAAACAGGGAAATCACTATTTTATTTGGATCAAGAGGCTCACTGGCTTTCCACCAGACCACCCCCTTATAAACAATGCACTATGTCCTACTTTATTATTTCCCATATATGTTGGCTGAAGAGCTGAAAGCAGCAACCTATTATTTTCGCAGGGGCCGGGGCTTCCCTGACACCCCCTCCAAGGATAGGATTCGCGGCTCTGCTCCTCCCTTGATCTATTTTGTGCTTTGCTTTCTATTCCCCAACTCCTGTTCAGAATAAGAGAAAATGCTGAGGCAATTTTGCTTTGTTATAAAATGACATTTGTGGAGCCTCAGACAATGATACGTCTTGAGCTAGGGATGCCCACTGGTGACAGCATTTGGAAAAACCATACCAAACCCCAGCAAAGCTTGTGGGGAAATAATTATAGAAAAATGTCTTTCATCCTTTAACAACAGTGCAAACTGATCAGATTATAAAAAAAGTATAAAAGTTACAAAAATACTGAAAGGAAAGAAACTATTTTCAGCATTTGAAATGGAGATTTACAAGGAATCACAGATGCACATTTTAATATTAAACAAGATAAAAGCATTAAGCTTAAACAAGATGTTCCAGGAAGGAACGTGACCTCCCTACGCTACTCAAAACTCCAACCCTAATGACTTTCACAAATGATGCCATCTATCAGGTTACTCATAACTACAAGCTAAAGCCCTCATGCTAGAAGCTAGGAGAAAAGCTCAGCATGCTCAGCCGCCAGCTGTTATCTGACAATAAACGAAATTAAATAGCCAGATTGTCTCCTAGGATGAAACTATTTGTAGTAATACCCTCCCCACTATACCCTTGCAGCCTTCATGGATTTGTATTTTTTCAAAAACAGCCACTTTTATGAAGTTCCAGCAACAGTGAAAACTGAACACGGCATAAAAGGTTGTTCAACTTCTTAAATCCCAACTGTGAGCACTTCTTTCTGGATCGTGTCTAAAGTGGTCACTTTTCTGCTTTTTAAAATTGGAATACTAAATTCCAACACTAACAGTGCCTCGGTCTTATCTGGACTGAGTTTCAGTTCGTTGGTTCTCATCCAGTCCATTACTGAGGCAAGGTAACAGTCCAGCACTTTCGCCGCCTCACCTGCAGATGTAAAGGAAGAGTGGAGCTGAATGTCATCAGCATCTTGCTGACAACGGACTCCAAACCTCCAGAAAACTCCACTCAGTGGTTTCATGTACATGTTGAACAGCAGAGGGGATAGGATCAAACCCTGCATAAACCCACAATGAAGGCTCCACGGGGCTGAAAAACACTCCTCAAGCAAAACCCTCTGGGAATGACAATTCAAGGAGGACTGGAACCACTGCCAAGCAAAGCCATCCAGCCCTAACTGGGACAGCTGCTGCAAAAGGATACCATGGTTGATGGTACTGAAAGCCGCTGAGAGGTTGAGGTCATCCTACTGGGCCACCAAAGCAGTTTCTGTGCCAAAACCAGGTCCAAACCCCAATTGAAATGGATCTAGAAAACCAGAGTCCTCCGAGAGCAGCTGGATCTGGTCTGTGACCATTCGTTCCAGAACCTTGCTCAGTACAGCCGATCTGTCCCGTAACTAAAGCTACCTATTTTCCCCTCCTACATTCCAGTTTGGTTTTCTGCAATACAACTATTTCTGCGTCTTCTCTTTCCTACAGCCTCCCCCCCCCTAAAATCCTCAATATTGTGAAAATTCATTATCACTGTTATAATAATTCAGGAAAACTAAGATGCTTAATGTAAATCAACCCTGCATATTGATTTACATAGTGTTAGGCACAGAAATATATGACCTGCTCAGATAGGACTTCTCTGTTGAGATTCTGTGTGAAGAGAGCTCAAGAGCAGGCTGTGGACTTGCATGTTCCCTCCCCTGCTTCCCTCATTGTGGGTAATAAATAGAGTAATAAACCATTTAAAAGAATTGCCAGGGCCCCTTGTTGTATTAGAGATGGAATGAAGGGAGTAGTAGGGAGGGAGAATCAGGATTTGAGACCCAGTCCTGACCTTAACTCAGTAGGCTAAGCAAATTCTGAAATAGTCAAAGAGTATCTTCTGAAACACAATTATTTATTTGGACCAAAGCAAGTGCTATGTACTGCTAACGGGCTGTAGCAATGAGCTGCGTCAGTAGTTGGAGACTAGGAACCTGAAAGATGTAGGAATGTGCCAGCAGGGAGGGTAAGGGCGCTTGTCATTTCTCATATTACGTCCTCTCTGGGATTTAGGTAACTCAATTCTTCGAACAAGCTCAGACTGCAATATGGACAAAAGTGTCTGCTCAAGATTTCCTCTTTTCTATTGTCCTAAAGGGCTTTTGAGCCAAGCAGGTTATCGGCTTTTAAATGCAATGGCTTTTAAAAACAAAACACTGACCTGAAGGTCTAAATCTGAAAAAAAAAAATGTACAGTGTTCTCCTTGTCACTCTGAAAGGGGAGAAAGCTCACAGGCTTAGTCTTTTTTTTTGGATGAGAGTACACTCTAGACTTAAGATGCCGTATATCCGCTGTATTTTTTGGCACATGTGGCCAAATTTGAAGGGAGCAACCAAGGAGAGGGTCTCGACTGACTAACCCTTGCAGAAAAACAGCAAGTCTTCAAACTATCCTCCAAGCTCCATAAAATAGTTATTTGGCCTACACCAGGCTTCCTCAACCTCAACCCTCCAGATGTTTTTGGCCTGCAACTCCCATGATCCCTAGCTAGCAGGACCAGTGGTCAGGGATGATGGGAATTGTAGTCTCAAATCATCTGGAGGGCTGAGGTTGAGGAAGCCTGGTCTACACAGTCTTCCTTCCCACTTCTGGTCATTGAGCCTCTGAAGTAAAAAGCTAAAGGTAAAGGGACCCCAGTTGCGAAGTTGGATGGGCAGGAGGCAGCGATGCTCTGAGAGGGTCAGAGAGCCCTGCCCTCCCTCAGTGTGAGAGGAAGGGATGGTGGTGCTGGGGAGGGAGGCAGGTGAGCAAAGTAGGGAAGTCCTGGGTAGTAATAATAATAATAATAATAATGGTAAAGGTAAATGAACCCCTGACAGTTTGCAAACGACTCTGGGGTTGCGATGCTCTTCTCACTTTAAAGGCCAAGGGAGCCGGCGTTTGTCCGCTTCCACAGACAGTTTTTCCAGGTCATGTGGCCAGCATGACTAAGCCACTTCTGGCGAAACCAGAGCAGCGCACGGAAACGCTGTTTACCTTCCCGCCAGAACAGTACCTATTTATCTACTTGCACTGCGTTGAACTGTTAGGTTGGCAGGAGCTGGGACCGAACAACGGGAGTTCACCAGTTGCAGGGATTCGAACTGCTGACCTTTCGATCAGCAAGCTCAAGCGGCACAGTGGTTTAACCCACACCTCTGAAGTAATGAGAGGGAAAGAAAGAACTGGGATTTTCAGAGCCAAGCTTCTGTTTGTTTCCAAGCCAGCTGTTATGGGGAGAGGGTGGGTTTAGAGAAGCCTCTGTGTTTGCCCAACCCAGCTGGGGAAACAAATCATTTAAAACTTTTGTCTTCCCTCTGACCAGCTCTGCTATCAATCGTTACAGGTTCCCTCTTGTATGTGTTTATTGTTGCATATGGACATTAAGCCTGTGGGGACAGACAAGCAACCATGCAAGCAGTGCTAATCTATAAATTGGCATCAGTTCCTAAAACACACATTATTTTTCTTGAGCTCCTCCCAAATCATGGCTCTTTCTTTGAATACCTACAAAATCTGAACTCTCTCTCCCCCTGAGCTGGTTGTCCCCCACAAATCGATTGAGTCTCTCACTATCTAGGACCTAACACAGCAGAGCCCACATAATAGATAATGTGCAATCCATCTTTATAGTCCAGTAATAAGATACACCAAAACAAGGGGGTCAGGAGAAACTATAGTTGCTATGATTATTACAGTGATTAAAGAATAAATGTTATCCACTGAAAGTCATATCCGGAAGAAAGGCTTTCCACAAATCATAGAATTAACAAGGCAGTTAAAAGGTACCCCTGCCCGTACGGGCCAGTCTTGATAGACTCTGGGGTTGTGCGCCCATCTCACTTAAGAGGCCAGGGGCCAGCGCTGTCCGGAGACACTTCCGGGTCACGTGGCCAGCGTGACATCGCTGCTCTGGCGAGCCAGAGCTGCACACGGAAACGCCGTTTACCTTCCCGCTAGAAAGCGGTCCCTATTTATCTACTTGCACCCGGGGGTGCTTTCGAACTGCTAGGTTGGCAGGCGCTGGGACCGAGCAACGGGAGCGCACCCGGCCGCGGGGATTCGAACCGCCGACCTTTCGATCGGCAAGCCCTAGGCGCTGAGGCTTTTACCCACAGCGCCACCCGCGTCCCTAACAAGGCAGTTAGATGTCTGTAAAGCTTTTCTGTCACCATGATTTTATTTTGCTGCTCTCTAAGCAAAGAAGATAACGATATTGATTGAGGCAGCACACTATGACCACTACAAATAGTAACTCTGGCCCCGATGAGAAAAGGAAAATTAGCATGCCACAATATTGCTATTTGTGTGACATTTTCAGCCCAAATGGTCTTGGGAAGTGAGGAGAATAAACCTGTAGGATTAAAAGTCCTTTACCATTCTCTTCTCTCCACGGGAAGAAGTGAGGTGGAAGATCCCGCAGTTATCTGAACAAGGGATCTTCCCAGTTCTTAGAAGATTAAACCCTCTTTAAAGAAGGTTTAACTACCCAGGATTCAAATAACTACGGGATCTATCACTTCATCATTCGATAGTCCATGATCCACTGGTTTCCTCAAGTGAAAGTGAAATAAACAAGTTAGCAATGCCATATGGACCATTGCTATAGGTGTGAATGGGAGGAAATGTAGCCAGACTCAGCCCAGTCTCCTCAGAGAAGGAGGACACTCTGAAAACATTCCAAGCAATACTGCAGTAGTTGAAAGGAACCGAATGGAAACATGGAGCCACACCCATTGAACATGTGCACCAGAATCAGGCTTCCCGCCAAAGCTCTGTTCAGCTCTGGGATGTTATAAATCATGGGTAGGCAAACTAAGGCCCGGGGGCCGGATCCTGCCCAATCGTCTTCTAAATCCAGCCTGCAGTCAGTCCAGGAATCAGCATGTTTTTACATGAGTAGAATGTGTGCTTTTATTTAAAATGCATCTCTGGGTTATTTGTGGGGCATAGGAATTCGTTCATTTTAATGTTTTTTTCAAAATATAGTCTGGCCCCCCACAAGGTCTGAGGGACAGTGGACCAGCCCCCTGCTGAAAAAGTTTGCTGATCCCTGTTATAAATGAAGCTTTGCACAGGCTCAGAAACCAGATGCAGAGAGACTACAAAGAAGAACAGTGATTTTTAAATGGGGCTGTAAGTAGTGTAAGTGGGTTGTGAATTGCAACCTATGCCAAATATTTTGAAAACAACAAGATAAGTAACCTTCGTTTTAAGTGTGACTTCCTGGTTTCATACGCAATATGAGCATATCCACAGATTAATGCAACATGCCAAATGTCTGGAAGGGAAGAGGAGCGACCCTCCATAGAATCATAGAGTTGGAAGAGACCACAAGGGCCATCGAGTCCAACCCCCTGCCAAGCAGGAAACACCATCAGAGCACTCCTGACATATGGTTGTCAAGCCTCTGCTTAAAGACCTCCAAAGAAGGAGACTCCACCACACTCCTTGGCAGCAAATTCCACTGTCAAACAGCTCTTACTGTCGGGAAGTTCTTCCTAATGTTTAGGTGGAATCTTCTTTCTTGTAGTTTGGATCCATTGCTCCGTGTCCGCTTCTCTGGAGCAGCAGAAAACAACCTTTCTCCCTCCTCTATGTGACATCCTTTTATATATTTGAACATGGCTATCATATCACCCCTTAACCTCCTCTTCTCCAGGCTAAACATGCCCAGCTCCCTTAGCTGTTCCTCATAAGGCATCGTTTCCAGGCCTTTGACCATTTTGGTTGCCCTCCTCTGGACACGTTCCAGTTTGTCAGTGTCCTTCTTGAACTGTGGTGCCCAGAACTGGACACAGTACTCCAGGTGAGGTCTGACCAGAGCAGAATACAGTGGCACTATTACTTCCCTTGATCTAGATGCTATACTCCTATTGATGCAGCCCAGAATTGCATTGGCTTTTTTAGCTGCCGCGTCACACTGTTGGCTCATGTCAAGTTTGTGGTCAACCAGTCAAGTCCATGACGGTTCTTACCTGTCCTCAGTGGGTCGAAGGGATGGAAGGCGGAAGCTGGTATTCCTATCCAATTTTGACTGGCTCTTCGTTCTTTTGATTGACCCTTTAAGCCGTTTACTGAAGAAGCCCTAAAAGAAAAAAGGCACAGAAGTGAATCAATTCAAATTATGATTTCTTTGTAAAGGAAACCTGTTGTTGAGTAATGATCAACTTGGTAATCATGAAAGGAATTATTTGTCAGAAAATATTCCACTATGAAGGCCACAGGGAGGTTCCTGAACTCACAGTCTAAATTCATCCCAACATAACTAAGACAAATGGCAATCAGACAGACAGGCCTCACCTTGTGCTCCAGGCACAAATTCAGACAGTCCAATGGAAAAGATAGAGAGCACACTGTGCTTTAAAGTCACTAAGGAGGAACCCCAGGGAAACAAGCGCTTCCTGTCAACAACAAGGCCACAGCAAACACCTAAAATAATTGATGCGGTAATGCATGCTTTTTAATTAAACACGAGTAAACTATAAATGTATGCAGAAACACTCAGGGTGGCATAAACTCCAAGTGATGCTAACTGGAAGTCTGATGGAGTAGGAAGCAAGTCTGCGATCCTGCCCCAATTTATCGATTATATTTAAATTAATGTATGTCTCATCAAACCTCAGCACAGATATCTTTTTGAAGTATTGAAGCAAATGTAAGAGCACTTACAATTTAACATGTTATTGTAAACTATCAGAAGGCCATATTTAATATTTCCGTTTTTGCTACCTACCATAGGCACACACACAAACAAAGCAGTTTCACGTAAGAAAGCTTTCACATGAATAAATTTGCCCAGAAAGCTTCCGGAGAATATGTTAAATAAATAAATCACCATGGCTTAATGTACCCTCTGAACCCAGACCAAGACAAACCATGAGCTGTAACCAAGGTTTTTTCTTTGCTTACAGCTCATGGTTTGCCTGGAGGAGACAAACCATGATTCCAGGTTTGGATGACATGCTAAGCCAAATCATGGCTTGGCTCACAGCAGTGCAGCAGCAGCAGAACGGGAGCAGCAGCAAAGCACATTCATGTTTGACTTCGTGCTTTTCCAGCTGCATTGGCTCCCGGTGGAGTACAGGGTCAGATTTAAGGTGCTGGTTTTGACTTTTAAAGCCCTTCATGGCCTAGGACCCTCGTACCTACAGGACCGCCTCTCCTGGTATGCCCCACGGAGGACCTTAAGGTCCATATATAGCAACACCCTAGAGGTACCAGGCCCTAAGGAAGTTAGATTAGCCTCAACCAGAGCCAGGGCCTTCTCAGTGATGGCTCCAACCTGGTGGAACGCTCTGTCTCTTGAGACCAGGGCCCTGCAGGATCTGACCTCTTTCCACAGGGCCTGTAAGACAGAGTTGTTTCACCTGGCCTTTGGCTCAGAATCAGTTTGATTCCCTCCCCCTCTTTCTTTTTCCTTTCTCCTCCTATGAAGAGATTGCTCCCTAATTGTTTTAATGTTGTATCTTAATCTTTTAATTGTATTTTAATCAACTTGTTTTTATGATCGGTTGTTAGCCGCCCTGAGCCCAGTCTTGGCTGGGGAGGGCGCAGTATAAATAATTTATTATTATTATTATTATTATTAATATTATTATTATTATTATTGGCAAACTGAGCCTATGTGTGTGAAACGCTGATGCGAAGAGGCTATGCGCCACCAACAGCTCCTGTGAGAGCTAGTGTGGTGTAGTGGTTAAGAGCGGTAGTCTCGTAATCTGGGGAACTGGGTTCGCGTCTCCGCTCCTCCACATGCAGCTGCTGGGTGACCTTGGGCCAGTCACACTTCTCTGAAGTCTCTCAGCCTCACTCACCTCACAGTGTTTGTTGTGGGGGAGGAAGGGAAAGGGGAATGTTAGCCGCTTTGAGACTCCTTAAAAGGGAGTGAAAGGCGGGGTATCAAATCCAAACTCCTCTTCTTCTTTTCCTTCAAAGAATTTCATTTAAGATTCATAATAAACAGACATCTCTTTCTAGATCACTTCAGGTGGCCTTGGGGGCGTTGAGCACCTTCTATCAGCTTTGGCTGATAGCCTAACTTCTGTCGTCTGTGCTTTGGTGATCTCTAGATTGGAGCACTGAAGTGGGGCTGCCTCTGAAGACAGTTCAGAAACTTCAACTTGTGCGGAATTCAGCAGCCAGGGTGCTCAACAGGGAGGGCAAGAGGGTTTGAGCATATTACACCCATCCTGGGCCGACTGCACTAGATGCCAATTAGTTTCCAGACCCCATTGAAAGTGCTGGTTTTGACCTATAAAGCCTTAAATGGCTCAAGACCGCAATTTCCCCATATGAACTGACCCAGATCCTGTGATCATCATCTAAGACCCTTCTTTGGGTGCCCCTTCCATGGAGGCCCAGAGAGTGGCAACACAGGAATGGGCCTTTTCTGTAGTGGCTCCCTGTTTGTGGAGTGGCTCATCTGGAGCCATCATTACATATCTTTAGGTGCCAGGCAAAAACTTCTCTTTATAACTTTTCTTTATAAACTACCCTGTGATCCGCAGGTGAAAGATGGCATAGTAATTTTATTATTATTAAATAAACAACTAGCCAACTTTTAGAAGACATCTGAAGGCAGCCCTGTTTAGGGAAGCTTTTAATGTTTATTAGACTATTGTATTTTAATATTCTGTTGGAAGCTGCCCAGAGTGGCTGCGGAAACCCAGCCAGATGGGCGGGGTATATATTATTATTATTATTATTATTATTATTATTATTATTATTATTATTATTATTTTTAAGCATGTGCTTACTCTCCTGATCTCAGTAAAAAAACTCGTGCATCAGACAAGAAGACGTGACAAACTGGGGTTTTTATCTTGTGAACCGCCCTGAAAACTATGGATGAAGGGTGGTATCATCATCATCATAGAGAAAGGAAAGCTGCTTTGAGCTTTTGCTTTGTTTTCACCATCAAGCAATATATAAATTTTATGAGAGAAAAAAAAATCTTGCCATCAGTGTTTACATGTACACCTTGTACTAGGTTGGAAAAACAATAAGCTTCATAGACTCAGTAATGATATCTGAATGAAATTGTCTTTACTTTTTATGTAGAAAGATTAGTATAGCAAGGAGGATTTGACTAATTTAATTATTTGTTGCCTATTAGCTGGGCTTCTGTTTACAGACTGCGAGCTTCAACACTACTAAAAGCTAATTCTACTAGATGCCTATTGGCTATCAAGTGAAGAAAACAGAAACCTTACCTTCAAATCATGATAAATTAAAACTTTAAAGTTTTCAATGGATGCCCCAGATAGTTCTGTTTGCTTTAAGCATTTTAAATCATTTTGCTTTAATTAATATAGTTTCAAAAGCATGTTGTTACTGTAACTCATTCTGAGGAAGCTGTACGTAGGAAAATAGGGTAAAACAATGAAGAAACAAGTAATAAAAAATTCAGCTCATTTGAGAACAGAGAGCTGTTGATCTCTTGTCAAAAATGCTGGTGGAAAGAACAAAAATGCTAAAGTAGAGTTCCCTAAAAATGAAATGGCAGCTTTGTTAAGAGCAGTGTTTATGTAGCTGTGCATAGCATCAAAAATCAACCCAGTTCACTGGACGTTTTAATGCAGACTTTGAAAAGTGCCATTAAAAAGCGGATAATCAATACATGCTTTAGGCTCTCTCTTGAGCCCAGTGTTGCAAGCAGACTGGAATAACAAAGGCATCTATACAAGGGAAGGTCAAGGTACACATGAGGCTGTATGAACAAGGTGACAGCAAGGAACATTATTTTTCTTATGATTATTTGATGATGGTAGGCTTAGTTTTAATATTGCACTTTAGAGCAGCCTTCACTAACTTGGTTCTCCCCAGACGTTCAACTCCCATCAAGCCTCAGTCATTATGGGCAAAGGTCAGGGATAGGAGCTGTAATACAAAACACCTGGAAGGTGCCAGCTTGGCAAAGGCTGCTTTGGAGTGTTCAAAATTTCTCCCATATATTCCTTTGTAAGTCTTGTAAGAACTTTAAGCTAGGTCAGCATTATTCCACGTGACAGTAGGGTGGGTTCTGAGCAGTGGCGTAGCGTGGGTTGTCAGCACCTGGGGCAAGGCAAGTAATTTGCGCCCCCTAACCCGTGGACTTGCGCCCCCTAACCCGTGGATTTGCGCCCCCAACCCTAACCCCCAGATGTTGCGCCCGGTACGCCCGGCCCCCCTGCACCCCCCACGCTACGCCACTGGGTCTGAGGCCAAGAAAGAGGGGCTTTCCTAAAACTACCCACCAGATGTATAACAGAACCAAGATCCCAACCTCAATTTTAACCACTATACTAATTTTGATTCAAATGCACAAGCTTTAGATAACCTTGAACATGCCTAATCAAGATACTTGAAGCATGGAAATTGAAAACTGACTTTCTCTTGTGGTATGACTCTGTAAATTTGCTCCTCAGCAATAAAAATACATCCTGTCTTCCACAGTAACAAACGCGTTAGCAGGTGCACTAAAAATTAACTAAGGCTGCAATAATTGTGCATACGCTTACCTGGGACCAATTTCTATGGGTACAATTTACCTAAGTACGATTAAACTCAACAAAGCTTACTTCCTGGTGGAAATGCTTTGGATTGAACTGTAATCGGCTTGCAATCGGCTTGACAGGGGCATCCCAAACCCAGATGAAACAGGTCCTATACACCAGCAAGAACTCTCTCTAAAACTCCCATGAGATGGGCTATGTCTCCGCAAAGCTGAGGCTCCTTAAATCCCTGGGCTGGTGATGGCAGTAACATTATTCCGCCCCCACCCCCATTTTTAAAAAATTAATATATTTCTACCCTGCCTCATTAAATATAATTTTTACATGTCTTCTTCAAACTGTAAGACATCAGTAAATCAAATAATAAACCAAGAAACAATGACAATAAAAATAGCAGGATGCCAGAATAACCAAAGCCACTACAACGTGGAAAATTATTTGGTCTCAGAGCATGCATGCTGGAGAAGGAGAATTCTTTTTTCCAGAAGATGCCACTGAGAGGTGAACACTATAGAATAGGGTGGGGGGAGAGAGTAACTAGTTTGCAAGGAAATGAACCCGGGGACCAGAAATAAGAAGGTGCAGAGATATGCCCTGCTTTAATAGAGGTAAAGGTGAAGGACCCCCTGGATGGTTCAGTCCAGTCAAAGGCAACTATGGGGTTGCGGCGCTCATCTCGTTTCAGGCCGAGGGAGCCGGCGTTCGTCCGCAGACAGCTTTCCGGGTCACGTGGCCAGCAAGACTAAACCGCTTCTGGCGCAACGGGACACCGTGGCGGAAAGCAGAGAGCACAGAAATGCCGTTTACCTTCCTGCTGCAGTGGTACCTATTTATCTACTTGCACTGGTGTGCTTTCGAACTGCTAGGTTGGCAGGAGCTGGGACAGAGCAACTTTGAACTGCCGACCTTCTGATCAGCAAGCCCAAGAGCCTCAGTGGTTTAGACCACAGCGCCACCCGCTCCCGCTTTAATAGAAGGACAAATTGCAAGGTAAATAAATCCACTCAGTGGCAACTTTCTTGGGTTCTACAAAACTAAAGGGGGGAAACAGGAGGCATCTAGCAAAACTAGCTGATCAGGCAAATTGAAGCAGATGGAACTCACCAGGTATACCTGTATGGTAGCATATTTAGACAAAAGGATGAGAATTATGGACATATACTGATATGCAACAACTTAACTTGAAGTTTATAAAAAGGTAACTAGAAAGCGGTCACGAGAAAGCAATGTAAGCATCTCTTTGGAACATGCCTGTTTAATGCACAGAGGCAAAGAAGAAAGGGAGGTTGTACAAATTTCAGAAGGGCGGGATAGAAACAGCAAAGAAAAACACTATAATTATATTTCATTCCATCTTTCATTTTCATCTAATAGAAAAGGGAGAGGGGGATGTATCTGTGCACAAAGGAAGAGTAAAACAAATTAAAATGCAGCTTAGGAATAGAAGTAACAGCTGAGCCCCACTTCACCCTGTTTCATAATACATAAGCCAAAGGAAAACATGATGTTACTATTCTTCTACAGCACAGCAGGGTCACTGCATAACAAGAATAGAATTTTCATTGTCATGTAGCACATAGCAGGTAAGGTATCTGAGACACAAATGTTTCATCATAAAAAAGATTACACGTTATGTAAATCGGAATATTAATTTTAGCAGCTTTAACCAGGTTTAAAAATACGTAAGCATATGTTTATTGTGAGGAAGGATCGGGTCAGAATGCAACTTTTTTTGCATCTTGGTAAATTTTAAGCCGATATTATTGGGCCCAGAATACTAACAGGTTAACCCCAGCTATAGTTGCACTACCAGGTAAGTGCTTAAGACGCAGCGCCAAAAAAAAGTTCATGGCTTCCATTAATTTCCTCCAAAGTCTGTTCCCCGATATTAAATACGTGGGAACTAGCTACTGTGAATTAAGTGTGCCGTAGGGCATTCTGCACATGCTTAGAGGCATTCTGGCAACCTATTGAGGAGTCCAGAGGTGGAAAATACTTGCTAAGATGCAAATGGAAGATTGGCTCTCTGGCACTGAAAATGGGTTCTGGGGTGAAAACTGGTTTCAGTTTCAAACCCTATTTTTGCTTACACACTATACTGGGGTTGTCAACCTTTCTGGACACATGGGCCCATTGACAAACCAGGGAAACTGCCATAGGCACTACACACTCACACTACAAACAGCCACACACCGCAACCTATTCTGTTGGCTACAATAAAAAAACTTATTTCAAGCCTAATTTCAGGGGGGAGATGTGACCCCCATGGATACCAAGGAAGGTGTCTGTGGGGCCATGCAAACCCACAGGTGTCGCACTGGTGACTCCTGCATTATGATATCATTGCAGAAAGAGGTTTAAGAGACAGGCAAAATGCATTCCTGTATGACTTTTACGCCTCAAGGTATTTCAAAAATGAAAAGTGATGTTAAGCTCCTGCTGGTATGGCTATTCAATAACTTTATTTTAAAAACTGCAATTGCCTCACCAGGCAATCAGAGAAGTGATCGCTGGTTCTCTTCATAACTTGACACCCCAAAAACTCAGCATGAACTGCAGACTTTAGTGGTAAAACATTTAAAGGCCGTTAACAAAAATCATTAGCTCTGTTCTCAAAAGAAGCAGAGACTTTTAAGAATCTGGAGGGTTGCAGCAAATAGGATTTATTAAAAGAAGTCAGCTACCCCCACCCCTACCCAATGTTATTTTACACAGGTAGGAAAAGTTTTACGGCAAAGAAAATTATGAAAAAATGCACAGAAGAGAGAAAAAAGAATGTTGGGTTCGGTGAGCAAGGCAGCATAGACATACAAATTCAAATTCAAATTTATTTACGGCTATTAGCCCATAAAATATGTACAAACATAAAAGCACAGAAGCATAAAAAACCAATACATCTAACAACAGAAGGGGATAGACATACAACCGTCAGCATCAACATGCAAAATTAAGGTACACATGCACTGTTTGCTTGTACATTGAATGGTATGTCACAAGGAAGGTGGAAAGTTTTTGCTGATCTATGAGACAATAACAAAATTTCATGTTCAGCAGCCCCCCTGCAGCACAGAACTTCAAGGTCACTGAGCTGGAGTAAATTCAGGGAAGGGCTTCACAAATAATTCAAAAGCTAGAAAGTTTCATTTGAGAAGGTTGCTTTCTGCTTTGTAAAACTAAGCCTTGCCATGAATCTGAAAAGCATGAAATCAAAGCAGGAGGAAGATGCTAAGCTGAAACAAATGAGTAGCTCTGGCCTAACAAAAGAAAATTGAGGCTTCATGTCAGGAAATATTTCCCAATGTTATGGTCCATTAGATTGTGGCAGTTCCCATCAAAAGAAACAGAGAAAACTGCTTATTATCTGAATATTTTGTGGTGAATTTACAGTAGAGAACCAAATTGTAGGAACAAGAAAGTAAATAACATGTCTTCGGTTCTTCTGACTTCTTGCGTACAGGACAGTGCAGCATATCTGAAGACATACTGCAAAATACAAACTGACCAACAAAGGTTTTTATTTAAATGCTACTCGTGATGGCACAAGACCAAAAGGTGGGGAGTGCTCAAAGTTCACAACCAACCACTAGTGGAATTCCTTTGCCCTGCCTTTGTCAATCTGGCGGCAGATGGGAGACAGAATTTGGCAAAGTCAGCAGGAAACTACTAGCATCCTTTTCTATCAACATCCAGCACATCTTTGGAAATTGTCAAATTCTGTGCCATTTTGTTTCCTGTGGGAAGGAGTTCCATAGCTCAGCTTCCCTTGTGCTATTTGCTTTGGGGGTATTGTGTCTTAACAGCACCATTCATGTAGAATTTGCTGGTCTAAAAGATCCAAGTAGAAAATGATTTTCATTTCACACTTTCCCCTTTCCAACCCTGCATGCCTCTTAAAGTATCTTGATCCATCTCCTGTTGATTCTTATCCTATTCTTTCAAACTTAACTCTACACACACCCTGAGCGCCTCCTCAACACCCTGTCAGTTTTTCATGCTATTTCCTTGGCTTTTCTATATTCACTTTGTTCCCCTTAAACAGCTTTTCTCACTTACCCCTTCCTTTCTATTTCCAGTGCATCATTATTATATTTTTGAAATACAGTGGTACCTTGGTTTAAGAACAGTCCTGTTTACGAACTATTCGGTAAATGAACTTTGCAAAACCGGAAGCAGTGTCCCAGATAGCGAACTTTAACTCGATCTACGAACGGAAGCCGAATGGTGGAAGGGCACCGGCGGCGGGAGGCCTCATTAGGGAAAGCGGGCCTTGGTTTAAGAATGGCTTTGGTTTAAGAACGGACTTCCGGAACGGATTAAGTTCCTAAACCAAGGTACCACTGTATCAGCCTTTAATCTCTTTTTAAAATATCCTTCAACACCTCCTCTGGCCCTTTTCCTTTTGGGGTGGGGGGTTGTTTGCAGCATTCCTGGACTTTTCTGTCTCCTGGCATCAAGGAGATGCTGGTGTTGGCATCAGTGCAACCCAAAGGTTATGGCATGGCTAGGGGGGCACAACTGGCAAGTCATGAAGCAATGGGCAGGCTCTGGCACTGAGGTTCTTAAAAAATGATTAGACAAACTCCTGGAGCAGAAAGCTATCACTGGCTACTAGCCATGAGAGCTAGGCTCTGCCTCTCTCCATGGTCAGAGGAAGTCTGCTTCTGAATGAGAGTTGCCAGAAACACAGGAGGGGAGAGTGCTGTTCTGCTCAGGTGGGCATCTGGGCATCACAGTGAGAGCAGGATGCTGATTAGATGGGCCACTGGCATGATCCAGCAGGCTCTTATGCTCTTATGAGGTCAGGATCTGACTCTTGAGTCATGCCTTGTAAGGGTAAACTGCCAAGTATAAGCCGGTCAGTGGATATTGGTAAAAAGTTGGTAAAAAATAGTAACCTCAAATATTTAAACGGAAGGGCAAAGTTGAATTTTAACCGTCAGCCTCTAAATATGGGCAGCCAGAGAGCTCTTTGAAGAGTTCCTTCCAAAAAGAACAAGGAAAAAAGCATTTCACTTGCAGTACATTATGTAACTGTAAATCAAAATTCCAAGCGCTGGACAAAGGCCTATTAACAGTTGTACAGTTGAGTCGCCTTCTCTGTATGGATGCCACTGTTTGGCTCCTACACGGACAATTGTGGAAAATGTACTGGATGTGAATGTTCTATTCAGAAGTGAATTTTTAAAATAGCCTGGTTGCATTTTTAAAAGACACACACACACAGGCACACCCTGAATGCAACATATCTCTAACGCCTTTATTTTGAAACTGCCAATCTGTTTCTGAGCATTATGTCATGTTTTACCCAGGAAGTGAGGGCACAAAGAGGTTGAAGTTCAGCTTGTTACATTTTTATCCCATCCCACCCAGGGGCAAATTTCTGCAGGTTAATTTCATTTTATCCTCACAACAGCTCTCTAAAAAAACTTTGGCAGCGACAGAGAACTCGCCAAAGACTCCTCTATAAACCTCAGACCTGAGCTACAATGTGAACCCAGATCTTGCTAGCTCACAAGCCAAACCAAGCCCATTACACATCTCTGCCTGGAAAATCCAGTGTTCACCACATTTTGAAATGAGAGAATGTAAATGAATCTGAAAGTCTGAATACGCTTTGCATGCAAGCGCTCCTCCTCCTTGAGGATAACTTTACTATAACAGGGCTCTACTCCATGGAGCCAATAGTTTAAAAATTGAGCCAATCCTATACCAAATACTTGAGTAAGGAGTTAAAAATCATTTGCCTGTCCCCATGTCTCTGTTGCCTAGAAGTGCAAACTTGACAAAATATGAAACCCAATTGCAACAACAACTGAAACACCTATGAAAGCTTCTTATTTTTTTTATTTTTTTGCAGTCTTCTGCTATAAGTCCTAGAACACTGGCAGGCACTGGACTTCTTTGCAATGTGAATGTAAGAAATCCTTTTCTTTTTTACATCAAAGCTGTTCAAACCATAGGAAAATATGTTTTCCTTTTGGCACAAACTGAATTTGTAGAGTAGCATGAAAGTTGTGGGTGACCCTGCTTGACAAACAGAAATGTTACCATAGAACACACAAGAGCACATGCCTATATTTCATACAATGCTTAATTTTACAGATAATCATTGGAATAGCAGAAAGCAAACCATCCCATCAAACCAGAAGGGCCAAGTTCTTGAAGGCAACTTCTGTGAATGGAAATCAAGTCATCTGAACGGGCCCTCAAGTGTCAAACATTGTTTGTATTTGATAATAAACATTTGGAAATACATGCTAAAACAAATTTCCCTGGGTGAAGAGATTAGGAAATGCAGCTGATTCCATGCCTCAATAAATTATTGTTGTGTTAACTGTACAATATTGATCCCAGAATATATAAATGATTATGGCAGGGTTGCTCAAAGGTTAAATAGAAGGAAGAATAGGACCCATCACTGCAGTGTGAACTCTCTCTTCACTCTGACAATGCATATAACATGCATCACCTAAATGCTGATATAGCAGTGTTTAATCTGTTTGGGATAGATCTGTCATTCATTTAATACTTTTTTAAAAAGGAAAAGGGAAATGCTCAAACATACAGTTTATGCCAGGTTTGGAATGATTATATAACTAAAGCTCATTAAAGGCTGATCCACTTCAATGAAAGCAAAACTCAAAATAGTCTCTTCCTAAAAACAATCCATGATGGCTTTGTATAATAGTTTAAAAGTGCCTAATGTTAAGAACATAAATAGAACTGAAACCATTGTCAGCTGAAAATTTCTATTCTCAATAATTGAAATGGAGATAGGAGGGAGAGGAAAAAGAGGTTGGGAAAGTAAGACAGGCTGGGGGATTAAGTGAACAAAAGGACCCTTCACCTATTTCTTGCAGACCAGTAAGTGGATCATAAAACTACTGCCCAGAATATTGTGGCTGACTACATTTTTCTTTTTTTTAAAGGTATACTTTTAAAAAAGCATGTCAGCTTTAACTTGATTTGTGCAGTAACCGCCTTTTCTAGTAGTAGTAATAATAATCATCATCATTATTAAAAGGTACATAAATATTATAGCAGTTGTGCTACAATTTTGATTCATCAATTGTTAACAAATTATGGGAAGAAATTCCCGGCTTTTGGGATTAATTGTTACAAAACCCAAGTAATTTATAACCAAATATTAGGGCTCATTGTGCAAACTGAAGGCCAATACGCAAGCCTGAAATGATAAATTCCTCTGCCTTTGAAATCCACACTGCTTTTTTGCTCACTTTGAATAGATTTCCCCCCTTGTTGCTGTTGTGAAAGTAAGGTCCTTTTGCCCAGTTGGGCAAATGAAGGGTCTCATTCCTCATTGAGTCTGAGTTTTCACACAGATACGAGCCATGAGATGCACCCAAAATGCAAATATATTTTGCAATTGAAGGGTTACATTTTGCAAACCTGATTTTTAAAGTTTATAGCATCTATGCGAGTGGCCAGCACAAATCAGGATATCCTTATTTACTGATTTGATTTGATTTGCGTACTACTCATCCAACCAACCTCTTCAGGCAGTTTACACAGAATAAAATACAAAATACAATTCATAATAAAGCCACTAAAGCCAAAATAAAATAAATCACATCAGAAACTCCAGCTAAAAGCAGTGTAACACACAGCAGCTAAAACAAATAAAATAATTAAAACCAGCATAAAACTCAGTAAGGGAGGGAATAGGAGCAAAAAACTGAAGAATCCAACGAATTGTAATGGAAAGGCCTGAGGGAACAGATGGGTTGTTGCATCTAAAATACCATAGTGCAGGTACCAGGCAAGCCTGTCTGAGAAGAGCATTTCATAAGCAGAAAGCAACCTCCCAAAATGTCCTCTCCACAGAGGTCACCCACATCACTTCATTAGGTGGGGTGACCTGGAGAAGACCCTCTGATGAAGTATGGAAAGGTATGTATGGGTCTCACGATCGTCCTTTTCGCATCGCCTTATGGTGAAAAACAGACATCGTTCTAAAGTGTGTAACCTGGGCCAACTACGCGTTTTTTATTTGGAAAAGAGCTTCGCTATCTACTATACAGTCAACACAGTGGTATCAGAAGTATTTCAGTATAACAGAGATCCATCCACATGCAGCCTTATCATATAGTTTAAGACATTTATGACTTTGGGTCAAGGATTAAAAAAAAGGCAGGGATAAGTTCTGGGTCTATCAGGAGATAAATATTAATCAGACAACTTGTGACAATATGTCTGCCTTTTGGCTGCCTACTGAATTCTTAACCCCAAATTGATAAGGAATGCTGTTTGTTCATAGGCCATTTTAGTCACCCTGACCTTCAGCTGGGACCCCTCCCCTTCCAAGGAAAGGATACTTACCGGCACTTTGAATGGAGATGTATTTGATGGGTCCATGGGGTTGGTTTTGTCTGATGTGCTTGTCCCTGAGATACTCCGTCTGCGAGGAGATCTCTCTGCTGGGACCTCTGGAGAGAGGAAAGGGAAAAGGTGAGAAAAATGAAAGACCACTTCCCGCAGACAGACACATTTCTCACTATTTACAGGTTATGGAAACTTCACTCTCCTTTGCAAAGCGAACATCGCAAGCAATTCAAAAGACGCTGCTCTGTTCAGCACTCCCTTGGCAAAGTTACAGCACACATATTATCTGCAACTGAAAAGTACTCAGGCATGAAGGGAGTTAATTCTGCCAAGCACAATAAGGAGATGCTCCTGATATAAACTGCGCTGAACGTAATTTGTTAAAGGTTGAGGTTCGATATCATAGGGATGGTCATAATTCATAGTTCAGACAGTAACAGCCCTAACCTATGCACGTTTACCCGTAAGTAAGTCATGAGTTAAACAGTACTTCCTCTAAAGTATGCACGAACAAGACTGTAACCTAACGCCACCAAAAGATTCACACACTTGATGGTGCATAATATGAAAACTGCTGCAGATAAGAAAAAATAGGTCACTTTCTCCTTGTTCTGACAGCATGACCTAAGCTATGACTTTGTGATCACAACATCTGCCTAAACAAAGACGACAGGATCAATATGTACATTTTTTCACAGAGAAAACTATAGATAAGATACCTTTATCACAACTGCTGCCCATTTCCAGTTCACAAACCTAAGCTTAAAGGAATGCAGCTTAACTGACAGACACTCAGCACAGAATAGAGAAAACCACATCCTAAGAAAAAGTCCATTGTTATCTTCGGGATTGAAAAGGAAGGGAGTAAACTATGATGCCGGCGGCTGGCATTTTTTATTCCCGCTGTTCTCCTTTCAGGAGACAGATGCAGCTTAAAGTTCCATTTCTAGCCTCCTGGCCCTTGGGATCCGTGCTACTTCCACTTAAGAGAAAGCCGGTTTTTTCCCACTCTTCCCCCTCCCCTCGCTACAGCTTGCAGAGAGCAAGGAGGAAATGCACGAGAAGACTGCAGCTATTCAATCAATCGGTCTGAACGCACATCCTCCTCATCAGTTACTTTCAAGCTATTAACAGACACTCAGCAGCCAGCTCTCCTCAGTTTCAGATTATTTCCCTATCCATCCTGATCCCCGGAGTCAAAGGAGAGGCGCAACCAGCCGAGTTCCAGAAAAGGAGGTTTTCTTCACCAAAAAATAACCGCGACAAGATTCCCACCAACAAATCCTTCTGTGATGCTTTTGCATAACAGAGTCTGATTTTACCAGTCCTACGGCACGGTGCATCCATGAAGACTTAGAGGGGGGGAAATCTGACATGATGAGAGATGGCATTAGAAAACTGGATCCTGACAAACTGTGAAGAGCTTCACACCAGAGGATACGTCTCTTCTTGTTTAAATGTGAATTACAATGTTAACTCTGTATCCAGAAACTTGCAAAAAAATGGGTAAAAGGCAGCATTTGGGAGATATTCCAAAGTCAACCACGCCATAGGTTTAAAACTGAAGAGGTAGATTTCTCCATGCAGGATGGAAATTGTAGTCTGCAACAGAGATCCTTCACTTGTAACTCTCCTTCAGCATAAACTGGTGATAAAAACAGGGTAGTATCTCTCGCCACAACCCATGGACTGTCTGCTCCTTCTTTCAGAATTACTATGTTTTTAAGTCTCTCAAAATCCTTTGCAGAGATTGCTGGTTTTATTCCAAAATGATGCCTTCTTTTCCGCAAAAGGTGAAAAAAGAAGCCAATATCTTTGCAGGCAGTACGCTGGATAAGATCACAAATGGCATTTGTTCTTCAGAAAAACAAATAGGAAAAAACAAAGCAAGATAGAGCATATTTGGAAAAGAAGGAACTAAAAGATGTGCTTTTCCTCCAGTTCCGGCACAGTCAAGCATTGCAGTGAGGCTTGGCTAGTCCTGCTATATACTCACTCAGGAAAATTGCTCCTCCTTATCAAAGCATCTGTAGTAATTTAACACAGTCTGTTGGATTTTGCAGAGTCATACATGAAGAAGCATAAGTCTGGATCCGCCTGTCAAAAACAGACTGCTGTATTTTCTTGGGGGGGGGGAGGTCTTGTTTTAAAGGAGGGAAGAAGAAAATCCACACTTGTCCACGCAACTTCCACCTACAGTACCAGAAATAAGTGACCTAGAGATCAGCCAGTCTGCAAGCTTCTGATTTCAGAAAGGCCAGAAACTTTATTAAAGAGAGTAAGAAGATAAATCCAGATAGAGATGAGATCAACTTTGCAATTGATGGACCAGGCATAGCAAAATAAGAAGGCTGCTGTTAGCCATCACAGATACTTCTAACTGCGCACCAACTTACTGAAAATACTGCAGCTGCTGTTTCTGTGCCCTTAAAATGGCTTTTCTGCTGAGTTGGCTGGAAAATCTATACTACTGCCACCAGGCCAAAATTAGATTGTTGCCCTCCTCTTCCAATGCATGTAACATAGTGCTTCTGCACTATTTTCACCTGCTGCAAAAATCAATGCACCTCTTCATCTTCAAATATTAAATTACCACAATTCACTGCATGACTCATTCACTAGGGCACAGATCATACTGTCTCTGAGAATTAACAGGAGCCTCAAACCTTTAGTCCATTCTCTCTATACAGCTGAAATGTGAATGACATCCTTCTTCACCAGTACACTAAGATGTGTGTGAAAATGCATGCACACAAGCACACACTCATATTGTGGAAATCTATTACGTGGCAAATATTAGTATTTAAAAATGTTTTGATTAGCTGTTAAATAACATTTGTAGATTGAAACAAGCTCAAGTAATTATTCATGAAATGGCAAAGGCCTTCGGAGACAAATTACAGAGCAGCCCTTTCTTTTTAGCATATATATTAGGGCAAAAAACCCACAGGATTTATACAGAACTTTTTGAGTATTCATGGCACTTCATATGTCTTCTCAGTATTTCTTACTGTATCCCTGCAAGGTAGGTCAGTTTTACTATCCCCATGTTGCAGATGGGGATGAAGTAAAGGCTCAGAGCTTGTCTAAAAGTACCTGGGGAGTTCATGGCTGAGATAAGACTTGAACCAGTGGCACACTCATTCAATAATTCTTCAAGAACAAGTCAGGAGGAAAGAGGCTTCCTTCAAATCAAAGTGTTACAACCTTACAGTTAATGAGTTTCCAGGAAGGCAGTGATAAAACATGAAAATCACATTTAGCCATTAGAGTCTAGCCCTTAGAGCATAAAGTGATACACTACAAGTCTTCATCAATCAAACATCCAGCTAACAGGCCTGTGGATTTCCTGTAAGCTGGTGGTCTGGTTTAGGAACCTTTAGTCCTTTTGCTTGACTTTAATGACATTGCAGGACAGAGCTGCCCTGACAGAGTAACTACCTTGCCCTGATATAACACCCACCAACACCCATTATTCTGACCCATTCTTTGGTTTCCAACCTTGATGCAGGAGCTCCCTTATCAGCTAAAATGCTAAATCACAATTAAAGGAGACAGAAGATATTAGAGAGAGGGAGAGAGCACACAATCACTTTTTCCCACTCCCAAATATAGTTACTTTTGGGGCAGTTTTACATCTGTACTGGAAATAACACAGTACTTTTTATTGAAACAGGAGAGGAAAGGGGCTTTCACTTCCCAGAGTCATTTTGAATCATAGAATTGTAGAGATGGAATTGTAGAGTTGTAGATGATCCCCAAGGTTCATCTAGTCCACCTCTCTACAATGCAGGAATATACAGCTGTCCCATATGGGGATCAAACCTGCAACCTTGATGTTATCAGCACCACACTCTAACCAACTGACATGCTTTCTTTTACTTGGGAATACAGGGTGGTAGGAGGAAGATGAAAGGTCCCAGGTAGGTATGAGAAACCTGTGGCCCTTCAGTTGTTGCTTGACTACAGCTCCATCATCCCTGACCATTGGCCATGGTGGCCACGGCTAATGGGAGTCGGAGTCCAACAACTTCTGGAGGGCCAAATGTTCTCTATCCCTGGTCTAAGGCCTACAGAGAGGAGGTCGGGAAATACCAAACAGTGTTCAAAGGATCGCCACAGCAGGAGGAAGAAATGGGCTGAGAAATCTGATATAGGAGCAGCTGAAGTAAAACACGAGGCGGGTGAACAGGAACTGCCCTGTTGTAATCCAGTCCAAAACCAAGGATCTTCATAGCTTTAGACTAGAGGAAGCGACCTAGAGACACCAGCCGTGGATTGGTATGGTGTTAGAATGGGCAAATGCCTTTGTCAGGGCCCTGCAAACCGGAGGAGCAAGCAGGATGGCTCAGAAGTTCTAACATTTGGCACAGAGGCAAGCGAGAAGGAACCTTTCAATCTTCCTTTGAGTACATAAATACCCAAGGCTGGCTCTAGACACATCAAAAAAGTGTTTGGCTTGCAGGGCCAAACCCACTCAAGTCAGGTCAGCCTAATCTAATTTTAGGGCTGCTGAAGAGGATTTAAAAAATGTGGAAACGTCCACGTATGCTATCATGAGCTCCTTGGAGAAAGCACTGGATAGGATAAACAAGTAAAAAATAACTAAAAGGTTAACTTCTATAGAAACATGACATGAAAACAACTGCCAAATACAATTTTTCAAGAGACCAAAATTTTGGAAGTTCAACCAACAATTGTGGCACATCAAACTTGCTGACCTACAGAAATGTATCATTTAAGTACCCATCATGTTTGTGCTCCAAACCAATATCATGCAATTGTAATATGGCCTAGAACTGGGTAAACCATTGGGGATGCTGAGACTTCTGCATGGCCCATGGGTATTTAATCCTGGGATCCTGTTAATCTCTTTTACACAAATTTCAACATTTTGGTAAAAAAACATGAGCAAGATAGCAAACTACCCGAGAGTTAAGGATTTAGCATATAAACGAAACCATCCCAGCATTTATTGTATTGTCACAGCTCTTAATTTTTATTGGGTGATGGGACTGCTCCTGGTAACACACTCTGGAACCATATGGATATACTCCAAATGACTTTATAGGTGCATTTAACATGAACAAGCGGAATGTATTTCTGCAAGCAACTAATATGGGTGACAATCCCACCATCACTGCTGCAAGCAACACTATGAACAACTTCTATTAAACATTGCCACATGCATAATTTGCAAGGTTTCTTGGAAGTTCAACTCAAAACTGTAATAAAACTCAAAAGCCATGTTCTACATACACCAAGGAGCCAAAATGTGAAATAACAAAAGGAAGTTTTGATGGCTTTGGGTTAGACAAAGGCATAGAGAATAGACACTCCCATAGCTTATTAGTCATTACAGTTCAATGGAAGGTAGCAGCCAGCATCCCACTGCCCTCCTGGCAAGGACCCAGAAACATCTGGCTGGACATTGTGAGAAAGAGCTACATAGCTGGTCAACACTTCCTAAGCTCTACAGCACAAAAGGTAAAGTGAACAACTTTCTGCTTTATATTAACTTCTCGCTAACTAGCTTAAACAGTTTTTTATGTTGCTTCAATGCTTAGTGAAGGGAAGGAAACAAACAAGGAAAACTTCAAAGGTCACAAACCATTTTATCTGCTACTTTACTGATCTATTTAGAATTAAGTCATACTGGAGAAGTAGAATGGTTGGCATTCTAATGGGATCTCCAGGGTTTTCACGATATACTATAGAAACCATCCAATGTACATGGTGATTTGCAAAGAAAAGTTTAGAGAGAAACCTGTGATAGGTACCTTGTGTGATACATTGCTAAAAATAGTTCCTCTTAGGTTAGTGAGTTCTAGTTAGTCAGATTCCAGTAGGCCAAGTGATCTATAAACTTGCAGACTACACAGAACAATCAAATATTTTTAGAAAGTGTAATTGTATAAGCAATTACTGTGATACACACAAATTACTCCAGCTTTTATCTCTTTAACAGAGATCTTTTAACTTGCGGCAAACTTTAGAACTCACGCCTCATCACAGAGTGCAACTAAATGCATTCCTCTGACAATTCCAGGATGAAACCAAGCCCATCTAAGAAGTCTACATCAATTCAATGTTTGAAAAAGGTAGTATTCCAAGCCTACCGTACCAAGAAATGACAGGAGGCTTCGCTCATCTTCTGTGCTGCTATCCAGCCATTCGGCCGCATCTCCAGGAGAAAGGAAACTCATTCTCCAGCCAGAAAACTTCTCCATACAGAAGACAATGGCCAAACGAATCGAGGGAGGGAGGGTGGGAAAATGCAGATGATCCTGGGAGTCCAGTACTTGAGTTATTGACTGGACTGAACAAAATGAAATGGAAAAAAGGATGGCGGGCTTGGCCCTGCTCCCAACTCCCTAGCTTACAGACCTTTCTGATGAAGGAGACATGAGGAGGAGCAGGAAAGAAAACTGGGTGCCAGTTTCTCACCTCAAGCAGGAAGAACAAAAACAATGTGATGGGGAAGTGGCCTATTGCTTGAGATGAGAAAATAGCATTTGAGAAGATAAAGGGGGAAAACAAAAGAAACAGGTCCCAATGCAGGAAAGATCAACAAGCCACCCAGCATAATAAAGTCTAATATATGACTGTCTTCCTTTGAGGTAAGGGTGCGTAAGATAAAAAAAATTCAGTATCTTTGTTTTTCCAAAAAAAGCTTAAAGATCATTAAAAACCCTGTTAACAACCAGAGAGAGCTGCATCGCCACCAGTCCCCTTTCCTGCCCCAGCTATTATTACAATAGCATCCAAGCCTCTCTTACAACGCATTTGCTCATGCAATGGCAGGTTGATCAATCTGTGAATAGGAAGAGCCCCTCCCCTCCTCCCTCACCCCCCTCCACCCCTCCCTCCCTCCCGCATGGCGGCTGCATTGATCAACAATAATGGAATCTGTTTCCAACTGCCAACAGCAGCATTAAGGATATTAGAACAGCTCCTCTTCATCAGAATGAGAAGCAGCCAACGCGAGCCCAGCTCAACTTCGGTTAATGGGGCTCTCCCCCACCCTTTCGGGAGAACAAAGAAGAGGGGTCAGGAGAAAGGAGTCCTGTTAGGAGGAATCAAAAGAGCCCTAGCTACGGAAAGAGAGTCCGTTTAATTGACAAAAGAAGAGAGCATCACAAGACTGCCCTATCTAGGGAGCGTGTGCTGGTCCTGCAGCTGTGCAACGGGTGTTTGCTAGGTCCCCTTGCGACACGGAATCGGGGGGGAGGGGCGGATTTAGAAGATATTTTTTATCTGACCTAAAGGGTCACTTCACAGGTTTGTACAAATGCAAGCAAGGACGAGCCCTGACAAATGAGGGGCCTCACAAATCAAAAACGCCTTTGTCCTCCGGGACCAGGCTGACGCTCCGAGAAAAAAAACGGCTTTCTTTAAAGGAGCAGGATCCCCTTTTACTCCCTTTTAAGCAAACCAACATCAAATGCAAAATAAACCTGTTTTGCTAAATGATACGCCCAATTACAGCAGCCCAATTACAGATTGCTTCTCGTCCTTATTTTGCTGCTAAACGTTTAGTGGCAAGGAATTAAGAAAACAACAAGCGAGGAACGGCGAAGCAAAGAAATTACATCCAAGCTAGCAAAACTCCAGTGGTGGTGGCATCCAGCAGATAACATGCAAAGTTCACGGTTAATGAGGGGATGAGAGAAAGCACAGTGTTGAATTAAGAGGAAATGCCAATGCAGAACTGAAGCTCAGATAGTGTCCCTCTTCTGACAGTGGATGATATTATTATTATTATTATTATTATTATTATTATTATTATTATTATTATTATTTCTTGACTTTATATACCACCCTATGCCCACAGGTATATAAGTAATCAGTAATATTTTCCTACCATAAGTTCCCAAGAACCCAGAACAGGGCTATCCTAATATACTTCTCCCTCTGCAGCAGAGACAGGCTTTCTTCAAACTTGTCTCAGTTTCAGTCAGGAAGCAATTTTAAAAACTTGGTTTAATTGGACAATATGGTAACTTAAAAACTTTAAGGATCAAGTTAAAAAGCTAATGGGCTAGCAGAGGCACCAAGTTCGGGGGGGGGGCAGGCTTGCATTGCACGTGCATGACATCACACACGTGACACAACCTCCCACCCCCAACCAGGCCAGGCTGACTTGGCCCACCATCCCTCACGCACCCACCCCCTGCTGCCTTGTTGTGTTGTTTAGTCGTTTAGTCGTGTCCGACTCTTCGTGACCCCATGGACCAGAGCACGCCAGGCACTTCTGTCTTCCACTGCCTCCTGCAGTTTGGTCAAACTCATGCTGGTAGCTTCGAGAACACTATCCAACCATCTCGTCCTCTGTCGTCCCCTTCTCCTTGTGCCTTCCATCTTTCCCAACATCAGGGTCTTAGTCTTCTCTTCTCTTCTCATGAGGTGGCCAAAGTATTGGAGCCTCAGCTTCACAATCTGTCCTTCCAGTGAGCACTCAGGGCTGATTTCCTTCAGAATGGATAGGTTTGATCTTCTTGCAGTCCATGGGACTCTCAAGAGTCTCCTCCAGCACCAGAATTCAAAAGCATCAATTCTTCGGTAATCAGCCTTCTTTATGGTCCAGCTTTCACTTCCTTACATCACTACTGGGAAAACCATAGCTTTTACTATACGGATCCTGCTGCCTTACCTTGGGTAAATGGACATGGCTGGATAGAGGTCCTGTGGAACTGAGGTGAGTGGCAGGGCAGGTTCTCACGTGTTCGTACCAGACCTGAACAATATAGAGACCTCTTATTTGCCTGCCAGCCACAGTAGTCAGTTCTTTCTCTGCCCAAGGAGAGCTACTTGCCAGTTCATATATAGTTCTAAGTATCTCAATAGACTAGATCCCAGCTCAGTGTTGGGAGAAACAGATGCAATGCAGGAGCAAAGGCACCTGTTGGGTCCTTAACAGAACCAGAGAATAGGCCCATAGGGCAAATTAGCACATGCAAATCACAATTTTCATATATGCAACTTTCAGAAAGTTAAAAACAAACTTCAGCTCTGCTGCCAGGGCTTCCGAAATCAAACATTTCTGTCTCTATCCCCAAACCACTCAAAGTTAGCCTTAAAGTAGAATCTTATTGCCCAATCTCACTGATAAATCAAGACCACAAGATATCCACATCAATCTTGGCTAACTGCTTAAAAAAAAACCTCCTACACAAACTAATACTCCAGATCAGGCTGGCTTTGCCTGTGATTGCAACATAACAGACTCCATTAGGAAACTACTGAATCTGATAATCACAGCAAAATAGCCAAAAAACCACTGATGATCATGTCCATAAGATATCCTTAAAGCCTTCAATTGCTTAGAATGGAAATTCCTACTATCAGTATTACCCAGCCTAACCTTTGGTCCCAACTTCCTACAAACCCTCAAACAAATCTAATGCCAAGCCTGAACTAAATGCAAAATTAACAATATGGACACCAACGCTATAGCAATCCAAAGAGGCACAAACAGTGAAGCCTGCCTCCTCCCTTCCTATTCATCCTGGCCCTATGGCCCTAGAACCTCTAGCAATCCAACTCCGGGCAGTCCCTAATATCAAGGGAGTGGAAATAAAAGATAAAACATATAAACTAGGGCTCTTTGCAGGCCTAAGGGTCACGACACCATACCCTATTAATACAGCAATCACCTAGCCAAAGAACTCAACACTTTTGCAGTGGTGTCAGGGCAACAAGTGAAGTTTGCTAAATCTGAGGCAATGTGTTTCAACACTCTCTCATATCCAAATATATATAAAATAAAGATAAAACTCTGTTGTACCAAATTCAGATACCTAGGGGTTCAAATATCCAGAAACCTCAACAAATTATACCTCCATAATTAAAAAGATTTCCATAGTTAAAGCTATGGTTTTCCCAGTAGTGATGTATGGAAGTGAGAGCTGGACCATAAAGAAGGCTGATCGCCGAAGAATTGATGCTTTTGAATTATGGTGCTGGAGGAGACTCTTGAGAGTCCCATGGACTGCAAGAAGATCAAACCTCTCCATACTGAAGGAAATCAACCCCGAGTGCTCACTGGAAGGACAGATTGTGAAGCTGAGGCTCCAGTACTTTGGCCACCTCATGAGAAGAGAAGACTCCCTGGAGAAGACACTGATGTTGGGAAAGACGGAGGGCACAAGGAGAAGGGGGCGACAGAGGACGAGATGGTTGGATAGTGTTTTCGAGGTTACCAGCATGAGTTTGACCAAACTGTGGGGGGCAGTGGAGGACAGGGGTGCCTGGCGTTCTCTGGTCCATGGGGTCACGAAGAGTTGGACACGACTAAACGACTAAACAACAACAACAATTAAAAATCCCCGTGGCGACAAATTAACAAAGACCTGAGGTGATGGAACAATACTAACTTCACTCTCTCAGATAAAATAGCCACGATCAAAATGATCACCCTTCCAAAATTAACCTACCCATTCTCAACCCTTCCATTCCACCATCTACCAAACCATCTTAGTATGTGGCCGAACAAATTACAACCACTCATTTTATCGTACAAAACTTAAAGAACAGGTCTCAACTACTTGCTCTTCTTGACCTCAGACTGAGGATGGGGAATTCACAACACACATCATAACATACATTCTAGGAGACAGTTGGAGTTAGATCCAATTGAAAACACCCCTGCTGCATATCCCTTCCTCCAAAACAAGCTGGAAAAAACCGCCCCACAACACTAAATAGGTTCACACTATCCATTTTTAAGGCATGGAAAGAAAAAGTAGGCATATTGTCCCCAACCCCGCTAATCTCCTTGGTTTATCACCCATTATTCCATCACATCACGCACCACAAAGGCTAAATCACCTAGCAGACATTTACAAGAATAATAAACTCTTATTGACACAGGAAATACAGGAAAAACCAGGGGACACCCAAATACCCTCTTGATCAGCTGGTCCATAGCAAAGAGAGAAGGCTAAGCTTGTAAACTGGTGCAGAAATGTCTCCAGAAAACTCCTTTTTAAATGAACTCATGTTTTTTTGAACAGCGGTATACAAATATTTTAAATAAATAAATACATATGGGGGCAGCCATTTCCCCCATACAGTTTCTTGTGAGTGAAGGTAAATCACATGCCAATGTCCTGTGCCATTTCCTGCTATGGATGTTTCATCTTCAGATCACATGACAGTAATGAGCAGCTGAGCTGCCAAAACGTGTTAATGAAAACTTTGATAGGTCTGCCTTCTGCGCAGAGTCAATGTCTGTCATTAACCTGCCCTTAAGAAGAGCAGCCCAGGCCAGGGTGGTCCAACCAAGTGTGTTAATACTACTTGCCAGTTTGCCTGCAGGAAGGAAGGTTTTATATCTAGGTAAGAAGGTATGGAACTTTTTGTAAATGCAATAAGAATGGATTCTCTCCTCAATTCCCTGGTAGATGATGCGCCATGAAATGACCGATATTCATAAGAAGGTTGGGCCAGTCATTATTTTGTGGGCTACTAACTTTGGAAGACTGCCTTATGCACACATAAATGAATTGTGCTTGATCTGTGCCAATTCAGGAAGAAGGAAGAAGGAGAAAGAAACAGCTTAACGAACTACCACCCTCCCAGGAGTCTCTGGTTTTCCCTTCCTCGCAAATGCAACCATAAGAACATCGCCCTGAGAGGTGGGAAGAATTAGTAGACACACTTTCTTCAAGACAAAGTAGTGTTTGCTTTCTGTTTATTTTGTATTCAATTCTAATTGTTTTAATAATTTAACAAACACTGTTTTCTGAGGTTCGCCTTAAAACTGGTATACACCACTTTAAATAAATAAATACATCCTTTCTCCCTGTTATGTGTATTATTGGCAGAAGCTTGACAAACCAGGCTTTAATTTACAGGATCTTACCCTTCTAACACTGTGCTGGGTATATAGGACTTAATAATTTTCCAACTTTCAATTCTTCAAATTACTACTCTGTTTTCACTCTTGCGAAATGTTAGATGTATATATGAACTTGATTTTTATTTTTTTGAAAATGTACAGCAGTAAATTTATATTAGAAAAACAAAATATATTTCTCTCACCTTAAAACTTGTGAGAAGAAACATTATTTATGACTTAGAAAAAGAATTGCCTTTTTGAAGTCATAAAGGGTTGTGAAAGCAAACTAGCCAAGGCAGCTTTATGTTTCTTTGAAAGGAAGCACTTAATAGTTCACGGAATCATGGAAATAATTTGAAAAGGGAAAGTAAATTTACAATTTCTCCTTTACTCGCCCAATTATGGTGTTTCCTTGCTAATTCTAAAGCTTTCAGATAAAGAAAAACCAAATGATAACCAACTTTCCCAGAATAATCTAGGCTAAATATTTGAAATAAATATGGACATCTTATTCCAAAATATGAATGCACAACTTATTACATTTATGGGTCTGCTTTTATCTCCTCAATTGTCAAATGTGTCACCTCATAAAATTACAGCACAGCAACAACCTATGAAGCTAAACAGCTTTGGCTACCCTATAGTCGCATTCCTGATTAGCAAAGCTTCACAGAAGTTTGGGTCTGAGTGTTTTAGAAAGTATTCTAGCAAAATTATCATTCATAATGTATGCAAACACTGGAGCCCTAAGAGGCATGGAAAGAGATGCTACGTGTGCACAAAAACTAGGAGTCCTAATACTAAAATCAAAGGGCATTAGCATTCGAAGCATTAAAGACCCACAAGATGCAGAGACATGCCTTTGATTGACCAGCCTTGCTGTAGTCAGTGACTTCTTTCACGGCAATATGCATAATCAATATAGGAACACCACTGGAAGTCATTCTTATTATAATTCCTGAAGCTAATTGAGTGTTGGAAGAAAGTGGTGTGTTTAGTGCACTGGGGCTCCTTTCTCCCACCATCCAGTAACAAGATGGACAGTTAGAACTAAAATGTCTCATGATGTCTTCTTACATGTAGACCATCCTGCAGGAGGTCTAGAACAGGGGCTGGCAAGGTTCACCTCGCCTGGGCCGGTTCACTCCAGCGGAGATACCTCCGTGGGCGAGATCGCCTGCATGCCCGCAATTTCTGGCGTCTCCATCTGTGCAGGTGAGATTTCCGGCGTCTGCAGAAGCGAGTCCCCATGCTGCGCTGGTTTAGCATAGCACGCGGGGACTCCCCGATCGGGCAGCTCAGTTCGGGGGCGGCTCCTTGGCCGGTTAAACGACCCCCATGGGCTGCTTGTGGCCCATGGGCCTTAGGTTGCCAACCCCTGGTCTAGAAGGAAATCTGCATTTACATCAGCCACTCTGCCAAATATGGAACATGAAGCATGTACACTAAGATGTGCAACTCCTTTGGGAATCTGAGCTGGGGGGAGACCCTGAAAGAAAGAGTTGGCAAGTTTCTAGCCCTCGTGGAAATTAAGAAGCGCTTTATAATGCCCCTGAAATAGTATTGTCTACCTGCAACAGACAGAATAGCTTAAGACCCATTCCATGTTCTTCAGGCCCCCACTGCTGTTGTATTATTCTTCAGGGCCCCACTGCTGTTGCATTGAGTGACATTCACTTTCTCATAATCTGAAAGTCCTATTATTACCCATCAGCTCCTCAATAAAGCATTCCTCTGTGTAAAATATATTGAGGAGCTGATGGGTAATAATAGGACCTGAAGTTGGTTAACATGCCCATAACAAGTCAAACTAGCTTGCTTGCTCTGCATGAGCCAGGCAGATTTCTCAAAGTTGAGGGTGGAATACGTTATGTCAGTCATCAGTCCTGCTCCACCCCTCTTGTCCTTGCCTGATCCTTTCAGATACTAAGGAAATCAGAGGATTGCTGGAATCAGCTGAGTGCGAAGCTCCTCCTCTGCTCTGCTGCAATTGGCCCAGCTGCAGAGATCGGTAAGGCACAGCCTGCGTCATTAATTCCCTAAAGCAGAGCAGCTCCCTGAAAAAGAAAATTAAGAGCAAATGCCATCCGTGTCTGTCTTAACGCCATCAATCGTAATGTCTTCACTAGCTATGAGGCAGCACCACAGCACAGGGGCTAAGAAAGAATTCACTTTTTGCAATGGTTGCTGGTAACATTACTACCAAATTAAACCACTTCCATATCATAATCAACAAAATGCTGGTGAGAGTTTGCAGTTTCCACAGTTATGCTCCAGTGTGTACTCCTTCCTGAGCCAGGTGCATGAGGACAGTGCATTTGGCAAAAATACTCAAGGCAGTGTGTATGTGTGTCAATAACTTGAAAGACAGGAAACAATTACTTCAAATTCCAACACAGTCTCACTGTGTTAAGAGGTGTGGATAATTCTCTTTTGTGTAGCTCTGTTTGTTTTAGTTCTTTAATATGTCCATCAATGGGGAATTTTTTTCAATGGTTTTTGATGGGTGAATGGCTCCATGGGCTCACTATATATCCTTAGGCAAGACGTCTTCCCTCAACTTCCCTTTTCCCATATGGAAACAATATAGTGACTGATGTGACTGATGACACATGGTGTGTTAAGGGAACACATAATAATGAATGGAGAGAACAACCTTTTACTCAGGGGAATAACATCTGATTTGCAAGAAGGTCCCAAGGTCTCTCGGAAGGGCTAGGAAAGCGCACCTTCTGAATCCTGAAGAGCTGCTGTCAGTCAGCACCAACGATACCAAGCCAGATGGGCTGACTGTCAGATTAGGTTCCTGTTGCACGAGTGACTTCAGAGTGATAACTGGCTGACAAGCACAGCATACAGGCGCATTAATCAGGGAGCCAGGATTGGCTTGGGGCACCCTTCATAGCACTTCCAGGTTTGCCTCAAGTTTAGCATATGAAATTTGAGTTTTAGAAGCCACTGGGCCCAGTTATGCATTTTGATAAAGTCAGTCAAATTAGGCACGCTTCCTCAAAGACTCCTCTGGGAAAAGGACTGTCAAGGGGAGCATTTGTACTGAGGAGCTTATTTGCATTTACTGACTTAGAAGCATTCTCACAAGTAATGATTATGGGTCGAGTTGAGTGGGGCAGCTGGTCTGGAGTACCTTCAGCTATTGAGGGGCACCAGAAGTACTGACCAAGAAAAGGCAAAGCAGGGGAACCAGACAGCCTCTTCATGCAAAGGTCATTTTAATGGTTTGGAAACTCACCACTGAAACTCACCATTGTTTTTGAGAATTTTTAAGGGCCGCTTCATTAACTTTATGTTACCTGCCCGAGTTAGTTCCACTTCTTTTTGAACAGGTGCCCACATAACAAAAATGACTATCAAGCAGCCTGTTTGGCAAGAAGCAAGTTCAGGAGAAGGCAGGAAAGAAAAGGAGTGGCCTTATGTCGTAACAGACGCTTCCTTGGCTAATGAAGGGCCAGCATTGTTAAAATAATCCCCACCCATACGTTGTTCAAAACAACAGAGGTTGCCATTACATCCCCTGGAGAGGGAGCTTTTAAAGGTGGGACTGGAATTGTATGTCCCAAAGTAGACAGTATTTGCCAAGAAGCCACATGACTAAGTTGAAAAATGTCTGGCAGGAGGAATATGCTGTCAGCCAAGGTAGGAAAAAAGTCACCCCACACATTTCAATGCACATTATATGCAAATGAGACCTGCAACATAATGTTGCAGTGCTGACTGTTTCTGTTAAGTATTCTAGCCAGCGATGCATTCTTTCAGCATGAACCATTCTGTCTCCTCCCTGGTTTTCCATTCCCTTCCTTCACTCAAGTGTTGAAACAGATATTTAGTGTTCACTGGCTACTGAGTATGCTCAGTCCGTGGGGGCAGGAGGGCTAGCTCTAATTTTATTTTTTGGTACTTCAATAAATCTTGGGCTTCCCCTGAGCCTGCCGATACCTCTCTGTTGTTTATCAGTAGCACCATTTTGACTGCATAGCCATCATAACTCTGGACCTGAGTTCACTATACTGGAGGTGTTTTAAGGAAGATTACAAAATTTAAGATGACACATTGAAATTGCCAATACGCAAACTTTACACATAAGGTGACCAGAAGCAAAGGGGATGGAGCCTCAGGGTGCAGAAAAGGGAATTTCATCTGCTGCTGAAAATCTATGCAACTACAACTGTGCTGTTCTCTTTTGTATTCTATATACATGCACAACGTGTTACAAGGTTTGGTTACTATCATTCTTAGCTCTACCTATTGCTGCTTTCAATCAGGATGGAGAACCAGTGGCTCACGTTCCTGATGAGGCCCACTGAGCTGTTTCAGTCGAGCCAGGCACACCAGCCCTCTATGCTACCAGGTGTGGGGCAGGTAAAAGCGGGGCTTGAAGGCACTTCCCAAGCACTAATTAGCCAAATGTCAGTCCTTGGACAGAGTGCTGCAGAGTTTGTGAGTGTGGGTGTGTGGATAAGGATCTGGTTTCTCCTAAAATTCAGAGCCATAGATATGCAATCAATAGCATACGGAATGGATAGTTGAGAAAGTGAAAGTTCTCACAACGACCACTTTTTATCATTCTCCCTGTAGCTAGGTTTGTGCCTTGTTTATTTTACAAATTTGCATAGGGATTATATCGTACTTCTCCACTTGCTCTTATAATTAACCTGAGAGGCAAACTAAATTATCCAACATTAAAAAGCCAAAATAAATCAGATGGAACTGATGTTGTATAGTGGCTAATCTATCAGCTGCAACGTCATTGGTTCAAAACTCACCTCACACCCTAACCAACTGAATAGTCTTAGGAAAGCAGCAACTACTAACCTATTGCATGCAGCTACTGAACGGATTGCATACTGAACGGATTGCATGCAGCTACTGAACTATTGCATGGCGCTACTGAACGGAGGGACGCAGGTGGCGCTGTGGGTTAAACCACAGAGCCTAGGACTTGCTGATCAGAAGGTCGGCGGTTCGAATCCCTGCGAAGGGGTGAGCTCCCGTTGCGCGGTCCCTGCTCCTGCCAACCTAGCAGTTCGAAAGCACGTCAAAGAGCAAGTAGATAAATAGGTACCACTCCGGCGGGAAGGTAAACGGCATTTCCGTGCGCTGCTCTGGTTCGCCAGAAGCGGCTTAGTCCTGCTGGCCACATGACCCGGAAGCTGTATGCCGGCTTCCTCGGCCAATAAAGCGAGATGAGCACCGCAACCCCAGAGTCAGCCACGACTGGACCTAATGGTCAGGGGTCCCTTTACCTTTACTGAACGGATCATTGAGATAAAAGCCTCAGACGTAAGAGATCAGGGGCAGCTGTGCGGAGGATTCCTGCATTGCTGGGGTTGGACTAGATGACTCCTCATGCCCCTTCCAATCCTACAATTCTGTGAAATCTATTAAACCTCACTGCAACTATATCTAAGAACATGTAACTGAAATAATAACATACTATTGCCCTGTTCAACCCTAACTCTCTTGTGTTTATTTCTAGATCTTAAGATCTAGTCCTGTCCTATCATTCTATACCCAGCTGTGACCTTTGCTGCAGACCACACGGGATTCTGTGCTCCAGTAAGGTTCTTCCAAGGCAGAAGACAGATACATTGTACTCCCCTTCTCAGTCAGTAGCACTAATGGGGTGCTGTACCCACCCAACATCATGGCTTACTGCGCTGGGCGCATTTTCCAGATGACCCTCCTTGTTCTCCTCATAGAAAGCCACTGACCATAGTCCTTCTCGCACCACAAGAGAAGCGAACTCTGCCTTAGCTGCTCCCCTCCTGCAGCAATCAGGTTTTTCCTAAACATAGGGAGGCTCACCGCACTGAAGAACTCCTGGCCTATGGCATAGAGGCAAGTGATGGTGTCTGCCCTCTTTTCCAACTTGCCAGCAACGACTTTGCAGCCAGAAAGGCTATTAAAGGAAAACGAAGGGCTTACGTTTGAAGGCGTCAACTGTTGCCTCCGTGACCACATTCAGCCATGCTGACATGTAGCATGTGTCTTTTGTTTCTGCTTTTAATAGCTACACAGGAGGGACCTGCTTGGCAGGCCATAATTCTGCCAGAAGGATGGGAGAGATATTTTTAGATTCCTGTGTTTTGGCCATGTTTGATTTAGCTTTTGTGAGCAGCCTTGAGTCATGGTTCTTGGAGAAAGAATAAATACAACAACAACAACAACAACAACAACAACAACAACAACAACAACAACAACGTGTCTTCCAATCAGTTACTGGGCTAAGTTCAATTAGTTGGTCCTGATATGCAAAGCCCTATACAACTCGGGACCAGGATAGCCAAAAGATTGTCTCACTCCATCTATAGCCAACTGACCACTGTGCTTTGTAGGAGAGGACCTCCTGCAGACAAGCATCCTCATCAGGAGGTCCACTGCATATGATCTTGCTACAGGGCCTTTGTGTGGTGGCAACTACCCTTTGGAACTCCCTCCTGTTGCATTACAGACACCGCACTTTTCCAAATGAGCATTTTAAATGGAGGTTTTAGAAGGGGAAGAAATGGAGGCAGTGAGAGATTTTACTTTCTTGGGATCCATGATCACTGCAGATGGTGACAGCAGTCACGAAATTAAAAGACGCCTGCTTCTTGGGAGAAAAGCAGTGACAAACCTAGACAGCATCTTAAAAAGCAGAGACATCACCTTGCCAACAAAGGTCCGTATAGTTAAAGCTATGGTTTTCTCAGTAGTGATGTATGGAAGTGAGAGCTGGACCATAAAGAAGGCTGATCGCCGAAGAATTGATGCTTTTGAATTGTGGTGCTGGAGGAGACTCTTGAGAGTCCAATGGACTGCAAGAAGATCAAACCTATCCATTCTGAAGGAAATCAGCCCCGAGTGCTCACTGGAAGGACAGATCCTGAAGCTGAGGCTCCAATACTTTGGCCACCTCATGAGAAGAGAAGACTCCCTGGAAAAGACCCTGATGTTGGAAAAGACTGAGGGCACAAGGAGAAGGGGACGACAGAGGATGAGATGGTTGGACAGTGTTCTCGAAGCTACAGTGGTACCTCCGGTTACGTTCTTAACCTGAAACTGTTCTTAACCTGAAGCGCCACTTTAGCTAATGGGGCCTCCTGCTGCTGCTGTGCTGCCGCTGCCCAATTTCTGTTCATATCCTGAAGCAAAGTTCTTAACCCAAGGTACTATTTCTGGGTTAGCGGAGTCTGTAATCTGAAGCATATGTAACCCGAGGTACCACTGTACTAACATGCATTTGACCAAACTGTGGGAGGCAGTGGAAGACAGGAGTGCCTGGCGTGCTCTGGTCCATGGGGGTCACGAAGAGTTGGACACGACTAAACGCCTAAACAACAATGACAATACTTTTATTTGGATCTAACATTGTTTTCACATACATTTTTATTGTCAAATCACTTTGAGATGTTTTGTAGAAAGTGACTCATGCGTGAAATTAAATGAATGCATGTTTTTATTGTTGTTGTTCATATAGTATGCTCCATGATGCTTTAAAAACACAAGTCAGGTAGGTCCCTGCCCTGTAATCTAAAATGGGAGTGGGGAGGACTGCATTTCTTCAGGGATATCTTGGGGCCGTATATTGGCAGTGGTTAGGGATGGAGACAAAAGCAAGTGGGTGGGGTCACACTTTCTTCTCTCGTCTGCCCCATTGGCATCCATATGAAATTAGAGCAAAGATCATATGCTGTCCTAGGGCCACAGGCTATTCACCTGTGATTTAAAATTTGCTGAGAGAGAGGCTAATGGGGGTTAGGGAGGAAGATAGGAATGAGGATAAGGAAGGGAAGGGAAGAATGTGTGTTCAGTTGCGTGTACTAGGGCTTCTTTTCAGTAGGGGATGAGGACTAGGGAGATTACATTGGAAATATATGTTTTAGGGAGGAATTTGATGGAAAGAAAAAAGCATCAGCATCTGGGTGTTCTGGGAGGGAATTCTAAGCAAAGGGGGCATTTGGGGAGAAAGGGCAGAGCTGGAAATCCGATGGCTGAGTGACAGAGCCAGGGAGCAAAGGTCACCACCAGGCATGTACTGGAAAACTAGAGCTGAAAGATAAGTGGGGATTTTTGATAGAGGGATGACCTTGTGTCAGGTGACCATCTCCCCCTTAACATTCCTTGCTCTCCAACTCTTAGGAAGAGGATCTCATTTTCAGCAAGCTCTACATTTATTTTTCACCCATAAAAATGTATGAGCTTGATTCAGAAAATAGCAGCAATTTCAACACATAGCATGGGCAGCCATTTTGCCATTACCTTCACAAACACCTTGACTAACTCTACAAATCTAGCATAAGTTGAATTAACTTTCTAGCACAAAATGCACAGAAAAATAAATTCTGATCTATCTCACAGGGACCAACCAGGGTGTATTTTAGAAGATCACAGTGCTTAACAGGTGACTTCATAACATGAAGACAAACTATGAGCAACTTGTTAAGTTTCCGGAAAAGCTTTTATTTTTCCACTTTCACAGAAAAGCAGGAAGCTTTGCCTGGTACAATTTGACACTGATTACATGTTAATCATGCCAGCTGCGGGCTGCATATTTTAAACACAACTGCAAGTATTTTATATGTAAAAATAG
Source organism: Podarcis melisellensis (assembly GCF_964234715.1). Lineage (NCBI taxonomy): Eukaryota > Metazoa > Chordata > Lepidosauria > Squamata > Lacertidae > Podarcis > Podarcis melisellensis. The sequence continues at coordinate 94,241,393 of NC_138538.1, forward strand.
TTATATATTTTTTTACCCTTATATACCAGCTCTATGAATCTTTAGGCCAATAGCTCTATTTTAAAAGGCCTGGAATAAGTAAACACACTATTTAATTACAGCAACTTCTTTCTGGAAACTCTCATGTGTTGTTAATGACGTATTGAAAGGAGAATAAAAGTTGTTTTCATACTGAACCAGCACTGTACCTGTTGTAGCTCGCTCATTCAACTTCCATATTTAGCAAATGTATAACACAGTTAAGGCCACAATCCTATAAACACCTAAATGTAAGTCCCACTGAACTCAGCAAATCTATTTGTGTGCAGATATGCATAGGATTGTGCTGCTGGTGCTACCTGTAAAACCAAGAGTAGGCTCTGGAAAGCGATATCAAAACACTTTCAGATTTCAAAAGGAAACAGAAAGGGAGCAATGGCTCTTCTCTCTTAACTTTTCACTTAGGATATGAAAGTCACTGATAAAAGGGGGAAAACAGCTGTTTGATACAAGGCAGATGGTATAGGAAAGCACCTATTTTTAGGAAAGAAAAATGCAACATTCCCTGCCCCTCAACAGGCTTTCTGGTATGCCCCTAAAGTTTTTGCTGATGGGAACCTTACCTGAAACCTGCATGCTGTGACCTTGCCGGTGCCTCAGTCATGGTCCTGCCGGCATGCCAGCCCCCGTCTAACAGCACCGCTTTCGGCAGCCACACTCCTTGTCTGTCCTCTGCCTTGGACAGTGTGGAATGAAGAAAAGCCAGGACAAAAACTGAGGCCAAGCTTCCCTATCCAGTTCCCTGGCTCCGGGCAGTCGAACAATAGCTACCCTTTCTCTCGCGCTCGTTCTCTCCCACGGCAGAGGAGAGTGCCGGAATCCCGTGTGCGTGTGTGTGCGCGTGAACCAAGGCAAACTAACAGGGACGGACTTTTCATTTTCCTCTCCCCAAAGGGGTGTGCGCATGTGAGTAAGAGAAGGCGGCGTCCGGCAGCCAAAACATGAGCTCATGAAAGAGCAGCTCCCTTTAAACTGCCGCTCAAGTACGGAGAAACTGCAGTCCATGTAACACGATGCCATCTAATCCAATCTGAACGGAGTGGATACCAAAATGAGGAGCGCCAGACTTCTGACAGGAAGGCAAACTCAATGACAAAAAGTTTTATGTGACTCTGAGGCAAGAGAAGGACTATTTCCACCCGGCACTTTCCCCGCAACTCAGGGAAGCAAACAACTCTCGACAAGTAAGTGAAACACAGGCACCCACTCTGCTTCTTGTCAGGTGTTGAACGGGAGCTTTTAAAAAGCAAGGGGAAGAAGTCAAGGAACAGGAGGGTGTTCTACTATCTTGTTGCTGCACATACGGGACAAAAATGTCCTTTTTTTTAATATGCTGGGGGGGGGGAATAAGTGCCTCTACACTCCAGTCTTTTGCTACTAATGCCCTACATTAAAGACATGACAACACCACTGCAGAGAACAAAACATCAAGTCTGAACCATTTAAATGAACCCCACAACAATTCCCACCTGCCTATCCAGAGTTGCAGAGAGATACTGCGTAGAGGAAAGATCCCTTTGCTTGGCGCTGTAATTTAATCATGGGCTGAAGACAAGCTGAGCACACGCTTCCCACTACTGGCAGCTCCTCCTGCACGTCCTCAAAACTAGGATATTCCTATTTTCTTCCTTCCGATTCAGCGGATACACGATCTCTCCTTCCTTGTGGTGCATGTCTCCACCCCACAGCGCAATGTAGATTTGTGATAAGCCTCTGTTCTTTTCCTACTTATGCAACAGCCCTTGTGTGCCCTCAGACTTCCCCCCCCTCCCCTCTGCCAGAAGTCGGAACGGCAGCTTTGACGAGCCCACCCTCTTGCTACTGCTCACAAGGAAAATCCCAGGGAAAAAGCCTCCGGACAAGTCTTGGGATGCAGAATGCATGCTGTTATGAAGCTAACCAAGCAGACATTGATAAGCTGCAAGTTACCTCCACCCCCTTCTCAAACGCTCATCAAAACAAAACCAACCTGAAGCTTAATTATGGGCTCAGAGTGATTTCTGAATTCTAAAACCATCATTAGGACTGCAGAAGCAGAAGTACATTTGCAGAAGCTGCTGTGCTGTGGAGATGGGACTGAGCTTATACAGCAGAGTATTGATGGGTGAATTCCTGTCGCCTCAATTTGGAATTGGGTTCAGTTAATACAAACTGGTTTTTTATTATTTGTTTGTTTGTTTGTTTGTTGTGGATTTCTCTCCAAGCTCTTCAAATTTCAGAAACTCCAGTATGGTTCTGATGTCATCAGTGGGAGCATGATGAAACATAAATCAGGGGCGGAACTTGGCTTTTTTCCACCCAGGTCAAAGACCCAGTTTGGCACCCCCACCCACCCAAGCACTTGCATACACACACAAGCACAGGACTATGCAAGCTTTGAGTGACTCATTCTACTTGAAGCAGAAATCAGTGCAACTCAATTGTACATATTCATTTTTTAACATTCATTTTGGCCCTTGACTATGCAATAAAATGTTTGTTGTTAGCATACTCTTCAACCAACAGAAGTAGGTCCAATGGAAAGTAACATTTTCTTCACCTTGTGCTTCCCGTTCTGGGACCGAGCAATGCGACTTGATGGTTCCTTCTCTTTCCTTTCATCACTTCCACAATGTGGCATTGAATATATCAACTATTCTCTGAGCATCTCAGAAAACTTATAGTTCTGTTGAGAATGGCACATTTCCACAGAAAGAATGTCCATTTACAAGATCTCTCTCGACACATTCAGCAGTCATTCCTATTTATGCTAAAGCATTAAATCTAACATTGTACAATTGAGAAATATTCTGCTTTTATGATGGAATACAAAATGGGATCCACATCCCATGCTTTTATTACTAAGGCTTTCCCAAAATGATGTTGCTGCCCACAATTAGGAATGAGTTAAACTCCAGCTTCATTTGTGTTTTCAGTGTTAATGGAACATATTTCTAGTAATCTGAGAGGCTCTAAACCTGCAAAGAACAGAAAGATTCCTGAAATACCACAGGAGCTTCCCAAAGTGATCCACCTCAGGGAAATGGCTTTCCACAAACCTAGTGATGACAGAAAACTGGGGTGGGTGAGAGACAAAAGCTTCACAGCTTCATTCCAGATATTGCAAAGCAAACAAGCTGATTTGGACAGGTTGGAAAAAATGTAGACTGCTGGCGAAATATTCAGTTCCCCCTGAAAACAAAAACAAAACCCTGTTCTAAATAGTTAAATATAAAAGCTCCCTTGCAAACATATCACCTTTAATTTAAATAAAAATCTGTCACAGCAGCAACTGTGCAAAGCACCAAAGAGACTGTTATTTACAGATGATTTCAGAAAGAGCAAAGGAGGAATAACGTAGCGACAGGAGACATGTGACTAGTTTATGAGAGAAGGGAAACACAGGTTCAGAGAAGACAGCGGCCTGCTTCCCACGAACCACTGTAGCTGAGACTAGAACTGATGGCAGTATCCCCAAGATGTCCTGCGCCTGGAAAGGAAACTCACCAAAGACACCAAAGAATTGGCTGGTTGGCTCAGTTCAATAAATGAAACTCAGCCCAAACTGCCATCTACTGCTTTATGAACCTCATTCTCCCTTAGAATTGTGAGGCTGAAATACCTTAGTGAAAGCAGAAGCCACAGTGTGCAGAATCCCCACCTTGGCTTCCTCCCTTTCCTGACAATAGTGCACAACCCCTCTAGTCTCCGGCTCTTATGAACTATTTTGGGGCTGCTCTCCTTTCTCCTCCTTTTTTCAGATTAATTTCTCCACCCAAGGCCCTCAATGCACTTCCTCAAGATCCTGCTTTTCAGACCACTGGCTATTCTGCCCCACTTTACTATCCTGCAGCCAAACCACACCTCAAAACATTCTGCTCACTTTCTGCTATTCAGCATCTCCTGAACATGAATGCTCAGGCCTTACGTTTCTTCAGAGCACCATCTATGACTAACCTTTGCTGCAGTTCCCTATCTCCGTTCCCTCAAGCCTTGCTCTCCAACATGTCTTTTCCACGGGTTCCTCTTTATTAGCTCATTACACCCTTCTTTTGGCTTCCATTCCTCTGGACCAGGGGTAGGCAACCTAAGGCCCAGGGGTCGGATGCGGCCCAATTGCCTTCTCCATCCAGCCCGCAGATAGTCCGGGAATCAGCGTGTTTTTACATGAGTCGAATGTGTCCTTTTATTTAAAACGCATCTCTGGGTTGTTTGTGGGGCCTGCCTGGTGTTTTTACATGAGTAGAATGTGTGCTTTCATTTAAAACGCATCTCTGGGTTATTTGTGGGGCATAGGAATTCGTTTTTTGTTTTTTTCCCTTTTTCCAAAATATAGTCCAACCCCCCCCACAAGGTCTGAGGGACAGTGGACCGGCCCATGGCTGAAAAAGGTTGCTGACTCCTGCTCTAGACTGCATGTCCCTGCACCTCTTCCCAAAATTTCCCTTCCTCTAGAGAGTTCGGATGCTGCTCCCTAAAACTACAGAATATTTTGAGCTACCACATATTAGCTCAAGCAATCACAGCCAGAGGCTTCGCTGCTGCAAGCTCCACTTAATTAGGCATTTCCCATAATTCCTAAATATTCCAACTGATCATATGGGGCATATATTAATAATTTGAAGTCTGCAAATTCCTCCAAGGCACTCCAGAGAATGTTTTATCCTTACACACACACACACACACACACACACACACACCGGTTAGGTAGATTAGAATGGGAAAGGCTGACCTGCCTAAAGTTACCCAGTGACCCTTGTGGCCGATATCATGGGCATCATATGTAATTGTCCCTTAGGAGGAAGAGAATGTTCGACCTCAATTCACACAATTTCCAAGTCATGCTAGGAAGGCAAAACTTGGCACCATTAAGGTGTACTGAGTGAACTTGACAGATTGACTGGGCCTTGGTTCCCGCATCACTCCAGGCGCTGCTATCTGTCACCAAGCCTAATTGGCTGTGCCTGGCATTTAAACAGCATTCCAACAGCTAATGGCCAGCTACAAATGCCAGTAATTGCTCCTGCTATCTCAGGGATGGAGATCATCAAACCTGGTGTGTTCATGTTACATATTCCAGAGAAGAGGCTGTCACTCATGTTGGAGCATATCAAAGGCTCCAGCACTGCTGCTCAAAAATATCAGCCCTTCTAAATGCATAGAAAGTTAGAAAACTGTCTTACACCAAGTCAGACTGTTGGCCCATCTGGTTCAGTACCCTTAACCCTAATTGGCACCAGCTCTCTTGGGTTTCAGGAAAAAGTCTTTCCCAGCCTTAACTGGAGATACTGGCGATCAAACCTGAGACCTTTTGCATGCAAAGCAGGCACACTATCACTTGAGCTGCAGCTTCTTCCCGTGTCTTTGTGCCTTGATATTTTACAGAAAACATTTATTCAATGTGTGCAGAGGAGGACAAGTAAGATGATCAAGGGTCTACAAGCCAAGCCATATGGGCAGCTGTTGAACGAGCTGGGTATGTTTAACCCAGTGATGGCCAAACTTGGCCCTCCGGCTGTTTTGGGACTACAGTTCCCATCATCCCTGACCACTGGTCCTGTTAGCTAGGGATGATGGGAGTTGTAGTCCCAAAACAGCTGGAAAGCCAAGTTTGGCCTTCACTGGTTTAGCCTAAAAAAGAGGAGACTGGGAGCAGATATGATAGTCATCTTCATATATCTCAGGGGCTGTCACATGGAAGAGGGAACAAACTTGTTTTCTCCTGCTCTGAATGGCTTCAAGGTGATTCTGACTAAACATCAGGAAGAACTTTTGACAGTGAAACGGTCTCCCTCAGGAGATGGTGGACTCTCCTTCCTTGGAGGTTTTTAAGCAGAAGTTGGATGGCCATCTGTCATTGATGCTTTAGTTGAGATTGGACTACATGACCCTTGGGATCCCTTCCATCTGTACATTTCTATGATTCAAAGATTCCTCTTTGAAGAAGAACTCATCCTGACCCAAAGAACATAACTGGAATTCTGCTTCTCAAAATCTGTATTCTCTTTTTCAGGACTGGTTCTGGTTTGATGGGGCCCTGGGCAAAGTGCCCTCTGGTGGGCACCCTCCTTTGTTGGTGGGTCCTCTTAGGCAATGGAACAGGCAGCAACAGCGCCACCATTTTTATATGTCCACCATTTTTATTTTCCCAGAATGCTCTACAGTGGCACCATTCTGGGGGCATTTTAGACCCAGGTGGTACTTGTAATGCCAGACTTGGGTGGGTGGATTAAAAAGAGCCCATGTACTGGCAGCTGCCCAAGGACACCTGCCCTGCTTTCCCCCCCCTCTACTGCAGTGGTAAATTCTTTCGATAACATATTTCAGGCTATAATTGGGAAAGCAGCAAACCAAATTATGTTCCAAGCGCTAAGGCTTTTTGAAGCACTTGCAATGTGTGGGCAAATGCAATGTCATGAAAGCATTTTGGCTTGCTCTGAGCTTCTTGGCCTGCTGTGCCAATTAGAAGACCACTGGGATAATGTATGTGAAGTAATCTGAATATTCAAAAAGTGCACTATAAAAATCCCCAGTGTTATTAGGAGCAACACAGAGATCCTCTGAAGGAGTTTACAGTTATGATTTATCTTCCTCATCACAAGATCTCCAGATATTTATTTCCATGTAACTCTGGACAGTTATCCTTCAGCCAGCATTTCTGTGGAAAGGATGCAACATTTCCCCTGCAAGTGCAGGGCTTTGTCACTAAAAAACCCCCAACATCACCTGCTGACATCAGCAGTTGGAGAAGTGTGGAATATTATTACCATAATTGCATCCTGTCATTTCTCCAAAGAGCTCAGTTATGCTACTGTGGCCCCATAACAATCCTATGAAGGAAGTTACAACTGCTGAAGAGAACAACTATCCCATTCAGGCACAGAAGTACTTATGCAGCTCAAAATGGCGGTAGGCTCCCTTTGCTCACGGTTGGTTTTTTTAAAGGTCTTTGTGCTCTCTCTCATTCAAGTTCACTTCTCCCCTGTTTTGTTTTTAATCCAATTCATAAAGCTTTGGACAAGATTTGCAGCTGCTGGCACTGCAGCTTCCCAGACTAGAATAAAATGTGCATTTTGAAACATTTTATGAACTGTCCATCTATCCCAATCTCTTTGCGGCATCCGTGATATAGCTATAAAAGGTGAGCCTTAAGGACATAATCAAAGGTTATATATTACATTGGTTTGATGAAAGGAACCTATTTGCAGTTTTCTCTGCATATCCTACAGGCAGGGAAAGGTATAAACTTCCTTTGCTCTCTCTTGCTTGAAATACAGGGTACTTTGAAATGTGCCTTATTAAGTATGGCGGGCTACAGCGCATACAATGGTTCAAGAGTGGCTTTCCCAAGGCCTTGTTCTGAGATTCACAGCTTTTTGTTAAGGTATCCCCAAAGTGTAGAATGAAAAGCACCATCATTCCCATTTCCAATACATCCTGACCCCAAAGCCAACCTTGCAAGTAAGCCTGCAGAAGTGTGATGGCCTGGGAATCCGATTCAGAGGCTGAACCGGAGGAATCCCAGCCTGCACAGGAGTCCCTACCTCCAGGGCCGGCTGAGCTGAGGCAGGGGCTTGAACCTGAAGGGCCCTCACCTGTGCCAGATCCTCAGGAGCAGGCACCAGGTGAATTCACTCTGGCTCCAGAGGTGGTTGAGGACTCAGTGCCTACAGGTGAGTCTCCCCCTGGGCCCAGTAACCCTTCAGCCTCTCCTGAACTGCAGAGGCTCAGGGCAGAGAGGCGAAGGGAACTGGTTTCTCCCAGGAGGAGTGCTTGCCTTAAGGCCAGGAGAGGTGGGTCTCCTGGGGGCCGGGACCACCCCTGGCCTCAGAGAATATAAAGGCCAGTCAGCCCGGTCCCAGGTTGTGGGAGCAACGTCGTTGATGAGCTGTTTCGGCCAGCATCCAGTCCTGTTTCCCCCAGAGTTCCTGTCCTTGCCCGGCTTCCCGCTGTGGACCCCACTTCACCCGAGGAGGACTGTCTGACGACCCTCAACTCAGGTCCTGGACCTCGCCCTACGGTGACCTCACCCCTGGACCAGCATAAGAAGTTTTGAGACCATGAAATGTTTTACTAGCCACTTGACTGCCAGTCATGGCTGGTGATGTGGCCTGCTGAGAGTTATAGGGCAGGAGGAAGATGCCACTGCTGGGGTGGACGGGACGAGGGGGACACAATCCCCTTAGTTGATGGTACGGGAGGCGAAGGTATGCTGCTGCCTGGTTAAGAGCACCTTGAGCCTTCTGCAAGTAAGGGGATTCTTCTCCCAACAGCTACCAGCAGCACTGGCACCAGTTTCCCTCCACGTGACGGCACTGGGACCCTCTACCCGTGTCCTGGAGGCAATTTTTGCTAGCACAGTCAACCAAGCAAGAGCCTGTTTCCAACTGCGTCCTAAGCTGTGCCAAACAACAACACCTCTATCAATAATATAACTATTTCACACACCCCAACAGCATTTGCCTCAATTTTTGGCTCAATTTAACTTTAAACATAAATTACTACCTTCATTTTGAAGCCCCTTCCCACGTTCATTACTATACCAATACTTTATATTGTTTTATTGGTATCATAAGAGGAAAAGTTATTATTATTATTATTCATAAATAATCTAAGTACAACCACAATGGCTGCTGATTAGATGTTTAGCTACGCCATGTTGAATGTTATCTGCTAACTCTGTTCTGTCCTGTTTCCCCTTTGTTTTTCTTTAAACCAATTCATGAACCAAGAACTTAAACATTTATGTTTCTTTTCAGGAAGTGATGTCCCAAGTGAGCTGCTGATATAATCTATAGCAATCCATATTCTTGTACACATTCCAAATATAAAAAGAGTAATTGTCAAGGTAAAGGTATTGGTATTTTTTAAAAATAAAAACTATCCTCTAATCATGGTGGAACAAGTTTCCAGCTCATGTTTAAGCTGTTTCATAATTAAGGACATGCTTGAGCTTTTATGTTTACAAAGCATGTTAACCAAATCCTTAGGGCTGCAGCAGGATCTCAAAATCCAATAAAAACCACCTTGCTTCAGTAACTTTTTAAAACGTCTAATGCTTAGAGGCGCTACAAAGATTAATTAGTGTGTGTCAGGATATCACTCAAGCCACTGAGTAGGATTACCAAATATATGAACATACAAAACTGCTTTCCACTGAGTGAACACCATGGATCTAACTCTAACTAGCAGGGTTTTACATGCTCTCAGGTAGAGGCCTTTCTCAGCACTGCTACCTGAAACCGATTTAACTGGGAATGCTAATGAATGATCCTGGTACCTTCTGAATATGTGCCCTACCACAGAACTATGACCCAACTCCATAAATAAAGATGGTTTAAGGCTGTAACTCCACTCACAACTGACCGTGAATGAATCTAACCGATGTCTGTAGGACTTAGATGTTTTACTCAGATGTAACTATGAAACCTATGCTGACGCCATGCTGAGTCAATTCATTACCACTGGGCAACAAAGGGTCTTCCCCAAAAATCAAGCACATTCATGATGCAGCCTTCCAATTGGTTGAGTTCAGGACAGCTCATTAGAAGTCTGCAGACCACAATAGGGTCACAGGTTGGTTTTGCAACCCCTAATCAGCTAAAGGTGATCTTTACTTGCCACTGCACAGTGGCAATTTACAAGCCTGTTACATGGGTTTGTTTCCTAATATGAAGATAGCTAACATGTTCTGCCTTGCCTTCTCCAACTCAGGACTCAAATTATTCGTCAAATTGTTTTAATTTTAGGCCGATTTAATCAACCTTATTTAAACCAGTGGCAGTTCAAACCACCTGAAAGTTCATAGGCAGTCAGATCCACCAGCTGGATCCATTCCCCTGCCTCGTCCACTATTTCCTCACATCCATCAATCAAAGGACTGTTTTGATTAGTCCCATTTGCCATTGGATCTTTTGGCTAAATCAATTAGATTTAATAAATGTACATATTGCCAAGGCTGGGAAATGGATTCCTGTTTGAGGCACTGAAATATCAGGTAATTTACAGGTAAAGGTACTACTCATTGTTATAAGGTCATCTTTAACATTTTCTTATTCATTTCATACTACATACAATTGCCAAAAGACTCTTTAAAATACAAGTGCACGACTGACTCTTGACCCATCAATTAAAATTTGCCCCTGATGTAATCAACTAGAACATCAGTTGATCAACCGATCAATTAAAATATTTAACCTTAGTTAAACTCAATTTAGTTAAACAGCGCACTTGGCTAATATGAAGATTTAAGAAGAAAATCTGAAAAACAAGGTCATCTGCATGAGACAGGATCTATTTTAGCAACAAGTATCTATTAAAATAAATCAGATGTAGGGCACTGCCTACTTTCATCAGCAAGGCATCAACTCGTTCTATCCCCGAATCTATGGGTAGGGAAATTAGGAGGGGTCGCTCTCTGGAAATGGGGTGTTAATCCTTTTGTCCTGCATTTACTTATGAGAAAAGGAACAAGCCACCTGTTCAAATGACAAAAACTTAAAAACCTTTCTAAAGAGATTTATTTCGTGTGGGATGGTAGATGCTTTTCTAAGAATAAAAATGTAGGGATTATGGACCCAGTGTACTGAGAGTTAAGATTATGTGTCCATACTCCAGTTAATCCTTGCTCTACAGGGATTTACGTTTTAAACAGATAAATTTGTTCTAGGGCCAAACTTTGCATTAGGTGCACAGGACCTGTAGTCGTGATTCTTAATTTCAACTGCACAGATTTTTAAAGGAAGAAAGTTATCCATCTCTATGTAATATAATATGGGAGTGGCGAGGACCTCGGAGGTTACACACCGTTACAGATGCAAATTCTGCTTGGAATACCCTGATCCCCATATGACGAATCCCTGCTCAGTTCCTCCTCACACTATTACTCAATGCTGTAATCTCTACTATACCTGTTGCATTTTGCAAGAGCCTCCCCTTCACTGATTGAAAAGCCAATGAAGTTTTGTTCTTTTGTTTAAAGATAAATGAAAAACTGTAACTGTTCTACAATACAATATCATCAGTTTAAAAAGTAACTCAGTATATGAAACAGCATACATATGACAGGTCAGAGCTACTGCTGGCGTCCGGAAACAAGACCATTTACCTAGATGTTAAATTATAGTTTTAGAATTTCAATATCTCATTTCAGATATTTGTGACTCAAGGCAAATTCACACAATACATTTAAAGCACATTCAGCACACATTTAAAGCATGTGATTTTCCACAAAGAATGCTGGGAACTGTGGTTTGTTTAAAGAGCTAGGAATTGTAGCTCTGTTAGGGAAAAGCAATAGTTCCCGGGATTCTTTCAAGGAAGACATGTGCTTTAAATGTATGATGTGTTCCATAGGCCACAACATTCTCAGCTTATGGCACAGATCTAAACCGAATACTTGAAAATGATCAATCACTCTCCCCCAGTAACTCTGAGAATTACAGTTTTTGGATAAAGTAGGGATTCTCAGGATCATCCTTCAATAGTTAACAAAAGCTAGAAGTTTTGTCTCTCCATGCTAACAAGAAATCAGAAAAGTAACATAGAAAAAACCAACTTGAATCGTCTGACTTATCAGGCACCTTAACCTACAGCTCCTACCTATCTTCCCAATAGACCCCCAATGTGAAAGACTGAGATAATTTGATAACTCCATCTGTTTCACTGGAACTGCTTCAAAAGTTTTCCCTTCTCCCATCCAAAATAGATGTATTCTGCTGACTTAACCCAATTGGTGCATTGCAGATTCTTTGAATAACCGAGGTTCACAGCTGATATCTCATCAGATAAAGGGGGCTCAATCCTGCTCAAGGAGAAGTCTGAGCCCTCTAGCAATCATTTTAAGACTTAACTGCACTACACAACTAAAGAGGTCATTATCCTAGTGCACCAACACGTAAAATCTATTATTCATCCATAGCATTAATAAGCATTAAGTATTTATTATTAATCTCTCCTGGAATGAATAAGTAGAATAACTGAGTTTCAACTGTTCCCGGTACACAGCACCTTGAACTTCAGAAATACTGGCCACTAATCTATTACTAGGCATCTTTTAGGTTACTGTTCTCTCGTCTAGTTTTTACCTGGAGATGCGTGAACTTTCAGCAGCAGCTTGCAGAAAGTGATTTTGGGCATACATTCCAAGACACAGGCACCGGAGTATTACTTAATCAGTCATTTTTTGTTGCTGTCTCTTCTTCCAAGAACTGAAAAGATTCTCGCCCTTAGCAGCCAGGCAGAATTTCTATATAGCTGACTAGTCACCTGATAGCAAAGCAAAGCAGTATGGATCTAGCAGCTCAGCAAGACAATGACTCAGTTTTATCCTCTCTCCCTTGGACAGCAAAATTCACAGAAATTGGATTTACATTCAGTGTGCAAAGACAGAAAGCAGCAGCTAAGTTTTTTAGGTTGTAAGGGAAATGATCCATTAAATATCCTGAAAACAGAATGTGCCTCAATGTATAGGTTTAAAATACTACATTTCATGCTTCCCCCTTTTTAAATGTGAGAGATCGTGCCCATGTTCATGGATCATGTCTAGTTGTGTCCTCAAAGCGGTACAGCAACTCCTGAAGTTGGGATCTTTGTGACACATGTTTCTTTAAGCCCTTGTTCAAACTCATCTGATATTTACAAGCTGGAACATGTGCAGAGGAGAGCAACCAAGATGATCAAGGCTGTGGGAACCAAGCCTTATGAGGAGCGGTTGAGGGAGTTGGATATGTTTAGCCTGGTAAAGAGGAGACTGAGAAGAGATATGATAGCCACCTTCAAATATCTAAAGGGCTATCACATGGGTAGGATCCAAACCAATGGCTTCAAATTACAAGAAATGAGACTCCAGCTAACCAGGAAGACCTTTCGGACAGTAAGAGCCGTTCAGCAGTAGAACAGACTCAAACAAGAGGTGATGGACTCTCCTTCCTTGGAGGTTTTAAGCAGAGGTTGGATAGCTGTCTGTCATGGATGATCTAGCTGAGATTCCTGCATTATAATTCCATGATACTTCATTGCCTTGGTTTTTAATAAAATTGAATATGGATTTAAATGTGATTGCTAATAATTAATCATTAACACAAGCTTGGTCTTATCAGTACTGGCCCTAGAAGCACTTTCCAAACCTGAAAATGGGCCTCTGTTGTTGAGAATGTCCACTGCCATCATGACACCCACAGACAAACATATGCCTGCAGAAGCCTTCCCTAGAACCCACAGGGTCCCTTATCTCTACTGAATTTAAACTAGAATTCAGCATTTTTTTTCTACTGCCTCTGTTTTACACTGCATTCATCTAGGGAAGCTTCAATACCAAGCACTATTCATAGGATGCTTTGCCAATTCCTCTCCTTCTGTAAAATTAAAAAAAATGTGCACAGCAGCTGGTACCTCTATTCCAACAAGAAAGGTCTAGTATTGTGATGATCTTGACAGGAAGAGACAATGTGTTAATGTAAGTCCTAATATCTCATCTCCCACCCACCAAGCTTCCAATTTACTACCAAGTACTAGCTTCATGTGCCTAGGACCTGCCAATCGTATGGTCGGCGGTTCGAATCCCCGCGGCGGGGTGAGCTCCCGTCTTTTGGTCCCAGCTCCTGCCCACCTAGCAGTTCGAAAGCACCCTTAAGTGCAAGTAGATAAATAGGTACCGCTTTATAGTGGGAAGGTAAACGGCGTTTCCGTGTGCTGGTGCTGGCTCGCCAGAGCAGCTTCGTCACGCTGGCCACGTGACCCGGAAGTGTCTCCGGACAGCGCTGGCCCCCGGCCTCTTAAGTGAGATGGGCGCACAACCCTAGAGTAGGACACGACTGGCCCGTACAGGGGCAGGGATACCTTTACCTTTACCTTACTAGCTTCATAACTTGTTTGCAATTCATTAGGATGAAATCACTTTAAGTCCAGGAAAGATAGACCATGGGGGGAAATGGGGGGAAGAAGTGGCAAGCCCAATGTCTCCCCCTCAGTACTCACTGCAGAATCCACCTCCTCAGGAAGATACATGAATTATGCCAGCAGATCTGTACATTAAGAACATCCAGATAAGTCCCAAACTTCAAGCATACTCACATCAACATGAGGGACAACTGCTCCCTTATTCCAAGGGCATCCTTCTATAGAAAGGAAGGGACTTTTCAATTCTATGCTTGTGGGATGAGGGAGAAACGGCTTGTTCAATCAGCTTCCATGATTACATTCTCAAATTTGAGGGGTTCTCTTACAGTCAGGGCCAAAACAGGACATTTTGCCACTTGAGGCAAGACAGACCAGCCACTATCACCTCTCTGCACACCAGCTCCATTTCACTCTGAAGAAGAAAGGGGTCTTCCTCAGAGTGAAGAATTATGGGCAGTCTTTGAGAGTGCCCAGGAACTGACACCTTTGCAGTGACAGATATTGGTCAGTTTTGCTATAATAAACTATGGAGCTCTCCCATGGCATCATCAATGCGAGGAAGGACCCTTCGCTCTTGCTATGGCAGACAGATGGCAGCAACACTTCTAGAAGCCTAGCAACCTGTTGCTGCTTGGCGAGTAGCAGTGGAAGAGGGGGAAGGCAGCCCATCAGCTAGGTAGCCAGCTGGTCAAACAGAAGCAGGTTGGTCCTCAGGCAGGAGGAAATGGCATGGAAGGTGATCCACCACTGCTTTCCATCCATCAGCAAGGCAAGGTGTTCCCTTTGTCTAATGGGTGGGCCCATTCTGTTCATAGTCAGGTGGGGAATCTTCATGACTGCCTCTAGGGTCCTTAAAGGTAAAGGTAAAGGGACCCCTGACCAATAGTCGCGGATGACTCTGGGGTTGCGGAGCTCATCTCGCTTTATTGGCCGAGGGAGCCGGCCTACAGCTTCCCAGCCATGTGGCCAGCATGACTAAGCTGCTTCTGAACCAGAGCAGCACACAGAAACGCCGTTTACCTTCCCGCCGGAGTGGTACCTATTTATCTACTTGCACTTTGACGTGCTTTCGAACTGCTAGGTTGGCAGGAGCAGGGACTGAGCAATGGGAGCTCATCCCGTAGCAGGGATTCGAACCGCCGACCTTCTGATAGGCAAGTCCTAGGTCCTTAGGTAAGCGCAAATCAACAAGAAATCACATGCACATAATCACTCCTGATACCTTAACTGGAGCAACTGAGAAACGGGAGAGAAGGAAGCAGAGTGTGAATACTTCGTTTCTCCGAATGAAATCCTCTTCTGTCTCTGTTAGATGTTAAGGGCTCTTGAACAGCCAACTTATAACAGAGATGTGGATGCAAGGGCAAAACAATACAGTGGTACCTTGGTTCTCAAACATAATCCGTTCTGAAAGTCTGTTCCAAAACCAAAGCGTTCCAAAACCAAGGCGTGCTTTCCCATAGAAAGAAATGCAAAACGGATCAATCCGTTCCAGACTTTTAAAAACAACCCCTAAAACAGCAATTTAACATGAATTTTACTATCTAACAAGACCACTGAACCATAAAATGAAAGCAATAATTGATATACAGTAATATAAAATAAATGAAACAGTATTGTAGATGATAAAAATTAAAGTAATTTTGTCTTCTTCCCTGCACTGATGATAGTCATTGTTTGGATGGGGGGCTTTTATCCATTTCCGCAGTCACTCACTCACTCAATCAATCAATCACTCAGTAGCTGAACTAGGATCCACACAGTCACAAAAACAAATTAACTGAAAAAGCCTCAAAACAAAAAACGCAAAATAACAAAAACAAAAGACCAAATATAAGCTCCAAATATCACCTCAGAACACTGCAATCGGAAATGGAAGGCTTGAATTACAATGGGGGGACGCAAAATAGCAGCGCAACAGGAAACATGGGGACACAAAATGGAGCACATTCGGCTTCTGAAAAAAAGTTCGAAAACCGGAACACCTACTTCTGGTTTTGCAGCGTTCGGGTTCCAAGGTGTTTGTGAACTAAGCTGTTCAAAAACCGAGTACCACTGTACTTTATAGGGCAGCAGACAACAAGGCATCACTGAAGACAAAGCCACAAGTACATATTTTACCATCAGAAGGGGTGGCCCAAGACTCAGACATCCAAATAGCATTATCAATCTACTAGAAATACCTCCTGTGTAAGCCTAATTGAAATAAATGAGAGCCGTGCAGCTGTATACTGGATACAACCATGGATATTCGATTCATTTGCTAAACTCCCATCATCCATAGCTAACAGGACCAGTGGTGAGGGATAGTGGGAATTGTAGTCCCAAAACAGCTGGAGAGCCAAGTTTGGCCATGTCTGAGCTAAAGGGTTACTTTGGGTGGGGGGAAATCACCATTTTGGATTAAGAACAGCAGAGTTGAGATCTGTAAACCAAAATAATAAAAATCATTCATTATCAATAAGAAACAAGTAAAAAAACATTTCTAACCAAAGAAAAGCTCTCTATATGGAGTGTGAGAATCTAGTATTCATTCATTTTGAAGGATATTCAGCCGAGCTGCCAGTTGGGTTAACAAATCTTAAGGCACTTAGAAGATTCCCAGTGCCTGTTCTTGCCCTTCTTGCCTTTTGCTAGAGCTGATAGTCCCTAGTGAACAAACACTAAAATCTGGCATATGCGAAGATGCAGAAAAAGTAAACTTCTCAACAGGTCATGGTCATTAATTTCTCTTCCCAAGGACTCATTTCAGGCCTGACTTTCCCTCATTTTCAACAATTACAGCTTTCCAAAACACAAGGGAATCCCCCAAACCATGTTTTGCCTTCTTTCCAATTAGAGAGAGAAGCAACAGCAGGCTTTGTTGTTACTAATTACAGCTTCAGCACCGCACAGTATTTCTTTCCTGGTAACCAAAGCCATTATTAGGGAGATATTTCCCCTAAGCTGCACTTTCAATAGATTCTGGGGGATAACTACACCACCCAGAAACCCTATAGATTTTCAAAAACAGAATACTCAGAATATGAAGGCCTTGTAAATGATGCACTAAAAAGACTAGTTCAAAAAGGCTATTAATTTACTATGGAAAGTAGTGGATTAGGAGGTATCCTTAAAAAAAGTTATGTCCCACACTTTTTTCTCTCAAGACACACACACAAGGAGCCCCCAGTGGCACAATGGGTTGGGGTGCCTGGCTGTTAAAACCAGAAAGTTTTTGGTTTGAGCCCATCCGGGGACGGCTGTGAGCAGGATTCTTGCACTGCAGGCGGGTTGGACTAGATGACCCTTGGGTCCTGTCAGGGAACTGCCATCGGAGCCAGAGGGAGAGGGAGGGCTCCAGAGGGGTTCAGGAGAGCATCCCGGGAGGGAGAGAAGCAGCCCATCTGCTGGGGAAGGAATTCAGCGTAGCACCAGCGGAGAAGGGGGGCAGATGGGGGAATCGGCGAGGTGGCTCCATGACTCCTCGCCGGAGACCAGCGGGGAGAGCACAGGTCCTCCGCTGCCCACACCCTCCCTGCGCAGAAGGCTTCCGCGCAGGGAGAGTAGGCGGAGACTAGGCGTCAAAGAGCTTCTTTGCTGGAAGAAGTTCAAGAAACGCCCACTGACGGATTCTGCCAGCGATTGAGACAGCCACGGGTGAGAGGCTGTCCAGACAGAAAGGGTTCACCCAGGTAACCTAGCCAGGTGTGGTGTCGTTTTACACACAAGCAACCCCTAGAACCATTACAGGTCCCTTTCGACAATTCTATGATTCTAAGGTGGTTTGCAACAAATACTGAACAAGTTCCTCATAATGTACAAAAGGATTAAAAACCAAAACCTTTCCACATGGAGAACAAGTTCAAAAAGTGTAACAAGATCCCCCCCCCCCAAGAGGACCAGAGAACTATATTGATTACCAGAATATCAGAATGTCCCAGATCCTTGTCCCTTGAAGTTAGAAATGTAATTAAAATAATGAGGGACAGATGCAAGGGTGGTGAACACAGAGGCCCCAGTCGTAACTATGATGTGCAATAATTACCTACAAACGAAGCAAACGCAAACTGTTTGCAATTTGGTAATTTTCCTGATTATGTTCATGGATTGTGCGTGCATTTGCTGCATAGGTTTATATATTGTGATCAGTTATTGAGATGGATCAACGGAAAGCATACTCTTTGATTAGTTTCATATTCATGTCTGGTCTCTAATTCAGGCCATGGAAAGCGTTCTAGCTTAGCCTTTCTGCTTCCCTTTCTTTCTAGGTTCAGAGACATTTTGTTTATTCTGGTAGAGCATTGTAACATGCAACCCATTCACCCGATATGCTGACTGAAGGGTTACAGTCTCACAAAGGCTTTTATGAACTGCCACACTCACGTCTAAACAGGAGTTTTGAACCCAGGACTCCAAATGAAACAGCTTGGCCATTGAACTACATTTGGGAGAATGTATATAATAAATCTAGCCCAAGATCCCTAAGCAGTAAGTTCAGCCACCACCCTTCCTAAAATATAATAAGACAATTATATAGATTGCATGTGCACACATACGGAGGTGGGGCTGGAAATTCTGCATTACAGTTTCTATCCTAGCAATTTGGTCTATCCTCTTGTGCTTTCAGCATTTGGTGTCCATTCCAAAGCTATTTTGGGTGCAGCTGTTGCTGTTAGCACATGCTGCTGGCTGCCATCTGTCTCTCCTTTTCGCTTCAGTCACGTCCAGCTCCAACGCTCTCCTTCCCCAGGATCAGCTCTCATTGTCATCTTTAAGGGGGGCACTTAAGTATTCAGCTCACTGCGAAGCATGCCCTTCAAACAAGGAGATTCTCCCCAAAAAGCAATCCTAAACTAACTAAACTATCGGAAAAACAGTGAGCATAATTCAAAGCTATGTATTTCGGCCATCGTTCACAATCTTTTATTTTCCAGAGATGTGTTTTGTTCTTCCCATCCTTGCACTGTCGCAGTGCTGCCTACAAAATCTAGTCCCTTTAAAATATCTGATATACAGTGATACCTCTGTTTAAGAACAGTCCTGCTTATGAACTATTCGGTTTACGAACTCTGCAAAACCCGAAGCAGTGTCCTGGTTTGCAAACTTTACCTTGGTCTAAGAACGGAATCTGAACGGTGGAAGGGCACTGGCGGCGGGAGGCCTCATTAGGGAAAGCACGCCTCGGTTTAAGAACGGATTCGGTTTAAGAATGGACTTCAGGAACGGATTAAGTTTGTAAACCAAGGTACCACTGTATTAGTTGCCCTGCAATGCATTGTACAGTGGTACCTCGAGTTACAGACACTTCAGGTTACAGATGCTTCAGGTTTCAGACTCCGTTAACCCAGAAATAACACCTCGGGTTAAGAACTTTACCTCAGGAATGAGAACAGAAATCGTGTGGCGGCGGCACAGCAAGCCCCATTATCTAAAGTGGTACCTCAGGTTAAGAACAGTTTCAGGTTAAGAACGGACCTCCAGAACAAATTAAGTCCTTAACCCGAGGTACCACTATATAGTCCTGGGTTTCCAATGCAATGGGAGCTCACCCCGTCGCAGGGATTCGAACCACCGACCTTCTGATCGGCAAGCCCTAGGCTCTGTGGTTTAACCCACAGCGCCACCTGCATCCCCAACAATACCTACTTACGTCTCTGCAAATGCTCCGAGATTAGCACCTTGTCAAGAAACACAAGGCAGGTGCTTCAGAAATAGTGTCATTATGACTGTAACTGCAAAATGCTAATCACTAAGCCACAAGTAGTTTGTTAGCCACATAAGTTGCTGATTAAAGATGGAACAGCAAAACTGACATTCTTCCCGTCAACAGGAAGTCACTAATATGTATGCTGCTGCCAAAAGATCAGAGTGTCCTTTAAACATATATATTTGAGCTCTTTTCAAGCGAGTCACTCAGTGATGTCATTTCAGCAAAGTAGACTGAGAAAGAGCAACAAAGAGTCCTCATGTGAGAAGCCAGAGGCAGACCATACAGGTATGGCATATATACACCTGTCTCTGTCAGCTAACAGGTGAGAGGCCTCCCTTAGGTGACCAGCCTCCAAGGGCCAAACAAGACACAATGGACGATGCCTTTGTCCCTGCTCTGTTGACACAGCCAGTGGTGGCACCTGATATTTAAACTCAAAAAGTGTGCCCTCCTCTGCCATTATATTCGGGTATTTCTCATGCCAGCCCAGCTTATATCTTGCTTTGGACAAGTGTATCACTGAGGAGAAAAGTACACAAAGCAATAGAGGGTGGCAAGGTAAGGCACAGGACGGGGCAGGTTAGGTTTGTCGCTTTATTTATTTAACAACTGACTACCTTGTCTTTGGTGTGTCTGTGGTTAAACCACAGAGCCTAGGGCTTGCCGATCAGAAGGTCGGAGGTTCGAATCCCCGCAACGGGGTGAGCTCCCGTTGCTTAGTCCCTGCTCCTGCCAACCTAGCAGTTCGAAAGCATGTCAAAGTGCAAGTAGATAAATAGGTACCGCTCCGGCGGGAAGGTAAACAGCGTTTCCGTGTGCTGCTCTGGTTCGCCAGAAGTGGCTTAGTCATGCTGGCCACATGACCTGGAAAAACTGTCTGTGGACAAACGCCGGCTCCCTCAGCCTGTAAAGCGAGATGAGCACCGCAACCCCAGAGTTGGCCACGACTGGACCTAATGGTCATGGGTCCCTTTACCTTTACTTTCAGGGCATGCTTCTGGGATAGATCTCCCCTCACCCAGGCACAAAACGTGCTGCTAAAAAACAGAGGTCTGCTCACTCTGTACATAAATGGGGCAAACATGGGAACAAACAAATGCAACTGCCGCCCCCCCCCCCAACCACTGTGTTCCATTCGGCCCTTGTCTGTAGGCAATGAATGAACACAGGCATGAGAATGAAGAAGCCGGCCATGACCGCTTCCATTATGTCAAGTTTGGCTCACAAATGATAAAACAGGGTTTATGCATTTATAGGACCGCCTCTCCTGGTATGCCCTGCAGAGGACCTTAAGGTCCATGAATAATCATAGTTTGGAGGTCCCGGGCTCTAAGGAAGTCATATTATCCTCCACCAGAGCCAAAGCCTTCTCAGTGATGGCTCTGACCTGGTGGAATGCTCTGTCCCATGAGACCAGGGCCCTGCAGGTTTTAACTTCCTTCCGCAGGGCCTGTAAGACAGAGCTATTCCGCCTGTCTTTCAATTTGAACTTAGCCTGATCTTTTATTCTCCTTCCTTCCCTCCCCGTCCCCTTTTTATGAAGATTACCCGCTCTTGGATCCCACAGCTAATTCTCCCCTGGTCTCCTCGCTGGCCCAAATAGGACTAATTTAGCCAGCTAGCCCTGGTGATCATCTAATGTTTATTGGATGGATTTCCCCCCTAAATTGACTTTTGAATTCTGAATTTATTGTTATTCAAGTTTTATACAGTATTTTATGCTGTTTTTAGTTGCATCAATTGTTTTAAATTTGTTGTTAGCCGCCCTGAGCCCGGTTTTCTGGACCGGGAAGGGCAGGGTATAAATAAAAAATTATTGTTATTTATTATTATTATATATGGTGCTTGAAGCCAGAGCTCTGGTACTTAAGACATCAACTCCCAAGCCAAAGACAGAGAGAATGAGACTCTTGCGACAAGCCTTGGGGACTTCTGGCTACACTAAGCTCTTGCTTCTTCTTCTTGTTGTTGTTGTTTAGTCGTTTAGTCGTGTCCGACTCTTTGTGACCCCATGGACCAGAGCACGCCAGGCACCTCTGTCCTCCACTACTTCCCGCAGTTTGGTCAAATCTTGCTTCTTAGCTCTCCCCATTCCCTTCACCGCTTCACAAGGGGGACAGCCCCCCTCCCCCCGCAGAATAAGTATGATTTTATCATAAACTGGTTTCCAATAGACTATTAAAACTTTTTATGTTAAACTGAGTGAGAGGTGCTATGACAAAACAGTGGAAATCTCAGAACAAAGCACAGGTTTCGGTTTATTACTTGCAAGCGCCAAGGGCTCAAATAAAAATGAAAACAAAACTAGGCAGCAGCTCACACAAGTAGTTGGAGTCACTTTAAACCGCCCATGGAAGATACCGTGCTATTGGGATAAACAGATTCTTCAGCAGCTTCAGGAGCAAACGGTTGTGTCGGCGCTGGTTAACATAATATATAAAAGGATGTCACATAGAGGACATCCAAATATGTAAAAGGATGTCACATAGAGGAGGGAGAAAGGTTGTTTTCTGCTGCTTCAGAGAAGCGGACACGGAGCAATGGATCCAAACTACAAGAAAGAAGATTCCACCTAAACATTAGGAAGAACTTCCTGACAGTAAGAGCTGTTCGACAGTGGAATTTGCTGCCAAGGAGTGTGGTGGAGTCTCCTTCTTTGGAGGTCTTTAAGCAGAGGCTTGACAACCATATGTCAGGAGTGCTCTGATGGTGTTTCCTGCTTGGCAGGGGGTTGGACTCCATGGCTCTTGTGGTCTCTTCCAACTCTATGATTCTATCATTCTATCATTCTATGATTCTATAAGAGAAACTTCGTGGATTCAGATAAATACGAACACTTTGGAATTATTGAGCTGCCCAACATTAACTGACAGTGTCATTGCTATATGGTCTTCACTGGAACACTCCTCCAGTACTTGTCTGTTCAAACAGGAAGATTATAGTACTCTGCAGTTTCTCATGGAAATTTAGCATCAAAAGCTACGTTGCGTGTTCTACTGGTATAGCTTACCAAGCTTAGTAGCTCCCTCTGGTGGATAGTCAGGAAATTGACCCTCCGAAGGAACACTCACGGTGCGCCGGAGGCAACGCCCTTTGGAAGGCTCCGATGCCTGTTCCTGCCCTCCTTCCACAGCCATCTGCACATGAAAGAGACACAGGCAGGTTATAAATTTCTTTTTTCCCAACATAAAAAGCAATCAAGAACTTTTCCTGCCCAGAACTAATGCCTTGATTCCATAAGCACTGGTCGGCAAAACTGAGGGCTATTTAGATGACATCTGGGCACATCTGCAATCTAGTTTTTATTTGAAACCGTGCATGGCAAAAGGATGCAAGCATCACAATTCCACACACAATGCAATTAAAAGGTCAAAAGAAATCCTGTATTTCTCTGTTGCAGCAGAAACAAAAAGGGAATTGGGGCAGCGTAATACATTTTATCACAGCACAAACTTTTGTGGAGCAAAGTTCACTTTGTCAGATGTGCAATGCATCAAGTTATCGTTTCCAACTGTGTCTCGAAAAACTCTCCCGACTTTCTCCAATGCCCCCAGGGTTCCCTGCGCTCCCACTACAAAACTGAATATATTAGAAAATGAAATAGGCAGGTGTAAGCCACTCTGTGGGTAAAAGCATCCCAGCGCCAGGGATGAAATCTGGGACCTTGTCTCTCTGACCAAGGGTTGGTTTCTTTTGTGACAGAGTTATAAATTGCCCCAAGTGTACTTTCTGCTAACAAAGAGCTAGAGTGAAAGCAGAGAAAGACACTGTGACACAGCAGCGTAGCGTGGGTTGTCAGCACCCGGGGCAAGGCAAGTAATTTGCGCCCCCTAACCTGCCGCTGCTGCCAGCTTCCTGGTCTGGTCTGGTGTGGTTCTCTCCCACGCTCAGCGCTGTGCTGGGCGGCCACTGCACTGTCCCTCCCCCAGATAGTCTCTCGCTCTCTCTCCGCACCGCACGCCTGGCACCCACCACCTCCACAGTGGGCGGCGACCCGGTGGCTCAGATCGGATTCGCACAGCCAGCACTGCAGTGAGAGAGAGTGAGTGAGCCAGGTAGGGGCAGAGAGCTGCAAGTGCGAGCGCGCCCCCCCCAGATGTTGCGCCCGGTGTGGCCGGCCCCCCCTGCACCCCCACGCTACGCCACTGCTGCGACAGGCATATCGTAATTTTGGATGGGTGGGAATTGGGGACAGATGCTCCGCCAGGGGCACACAACCACCACCAATATGTTGACATATATGGATTTAGTATGTTACATGTTCTCTCACATTAGTTGCAGTTTTCCAGACTGAAATTCACACTTTCAGCTCAGCTTTCTGCCCAGCTCCCCTGATTGTTCTTCAGTTCCTTAGTCATGGAGTCCCACATGCATATTTATGTGTCTACAGACTCAGCTGGGGGGGGTTTAAAAAAATACAGTATTTTTTGCTCCATAAGATGCACCAGACCACAAGATGCACCTAGATTTTGGAGGAGGAAAACAAGAAAAAAAATATTTTGAATCTCAGAAGCCAGAAGAGCAAGAGGGATCGCTGCGCAGTGAAAGCAGCAATCCCTCTTGCTGTTCTGGCTTCTGGGATAGCTGCGCAGCCTGCATTTGCTCCATAAGAAGCACACACATTTCCCTTACTTTTTAGGAGGGAAAAAGTGAGTTTTATAGAGCAAAAAATACGGTATGTCCACTCTTCCTCCTTTAGGCATTGGAACAAATCATGCAATGCACTAAGAAAGATTTGGACAGCAAATTTCATTGGGCCAAGTATTTGTAAAACCAAGATCTGCAAGGTCATAAACCAGGAGTGGCACGCCTAAATTATGCAGTATCGCTGCTTGCCCCTCTTCCTTCTCATCAATCCTCTATTGTCAGCACAAGCTTGCCTTGCTCTTAAGTTTCTGTTTTCAAGAAGGGAGACTTCACCCTCCAAGAAGCTCCAAGCCAGCTGATGGAGCAGTTCTGGTTGCCCAGCGCAGAAATTCCACTTGGCCCTGTCAATTATTCATCCCCTGCACTTGCGAGTTTTTGCTGATATTTCCTTTCCAGCTGAACACTCTCATGACCGTGTCTGCAATTACCTTTTAAGATATGGCTAGAACTCAGCATACTATCTCTCTATCCAGACACATCTAGAGATACATATAAAGTTTCTCATATTCGTGTATGTTCTCAATATTTTTGAAAGTTATTGGCTAGATTCCTTTTTCATTTGTAAAGTTTCTTTTTAAGCATTACACAGTCGAGGCATCCACCTCTTTAATCCCCGGTGTGGGAAATCTTTCTCAGCCCAAGAGAACCGTCAAGGGGCAACCAGCCAGTGGTGGGTGGAGCCCGAGCCAAACATGGGCGTCATAGCTGTCAACTTACAGATTTGCAAATAAGGGACCAGCAGCCTCGAAAATAAGGGATCCGCAGCCAAAATAAGGGATTTTGTGAGCACAGGTATGTTCAACTTCTGAGCCCCTCCGAGCCAAAGGCAGGAAGCCCAGCCAGCAGCCAAACGAAGCCTCAAGCGGTTGTTCCCACAGCACAGCAACCCAGCAATGGGGATGCAGCAAGGGAAACCACCGTCACCTCTCTGCTGGGAAGCGCTGAGCAAAGGCGAGTCCCCAGGCAACACGGCCGATTTGATTGGTACAAGGCATGCAAGCTCCACCCCTGAGTCGTTCTTAGACTCCTTATTGGGTGAGCAATGCAGCCAAGCAACAGCGTTGGAGCCTCCCTCCTCCCTGGCCGGTAGGGAGGGAGGGAGAGGAGCTGCTTCCTTTGAAACCTGGGAAATTTAAGGGACATCATCAATAAGGGACAGCAGCGGGACACAGAGCTGGGATAATGGACTTTCCCACCAAGTAAGGGACGGTTGACATCTATGACGGGCGTGGCCAGAGGAAAAGTAGGTGGAGCAAAGGATGCAAAACCCTTGCCTTTCCACAGGAGACCACGTTCCAGCAGACAAAAAAGGTCCACACCCACAAACACCCACCTACCCCTGACATTATCACACTGTTTAAGGACATAGCCAAGCCAGGCAAAAGCACTCAAGGAGGGTATGGAGCAGGGCTGGTGGAAGTCTGGGCTTGGCCAGAGCCTGCTTTATGCTCCCTCTGGAAAATTTAATGCAGAAGTCCACTGTCCTCTTATATATCTGAATAGTAACTGGATGGTCAGTGAACCACGTGTGGCTTATAGCTTACCAATAACCCCCTCTTACCTATTCCTCTCTAGTGACCTAAGTTTTTAACTGCCAACCTTCTCAAAGCTAATGAAAGAAAAGTGGTCCAAGCCTTTTTGTAACATGCTGATGGGAGACAAAGAGGGATAACTTGGCTGGAAAGTGGAACGTGTTTTGAGAAGACAACTGGCCTTCCTGCTATTCTGATCTACAGCTACGTTTGCTTTGGCTATATGTCCCAGAAGTAATTCCCCAAGTGAGAAATCCTCAGCAAATGGTTTAGATAAAGCACAGAATTGTAGAGTTAAAAGGGACCCTGAGGATCATCTGGTCCCATCCCCGGAAATGCATGAATATGCAGTTGTCCCATAGGGGATTAAACCTGCAACCTTGACATTATCAGCACCATATATCGACTCCTTTTCAGGATTCCCTGGTTCGTAAGTGGTATGCTCTTTCTAGGTGGCAGAAATATTCAGACCTTCCCTTCAGAACTACACTTTGTGCTAGTTTTATTGCAAGTATAATGTGCCAGAGTGCAGGGATGAGATATGGCAGATAGGAGATTCAAGATCCTGCTCTGGAGCTTCAGGGCAAGTTAGTCTCCAAGCCAAACCTATCTCATAGTGACATGAGTTTAATTCCTGCTCTGAGCTTCTTGTAGAAAGGGCAGAATGCTGACATAACAGACTGATCTATTTTTAAAAAACTGATTTTTATTGAAATTTTCAAATATACATTTCCATCACTGAATATCCACCATTATAATTGTACATCCATCAACTTCCCTCCTTCCCCTTCCATGGTTCTTTGAATTTCCCCATAATTTCTGCATATTCTAACAAAAAATCCATTTAATTTAGTCCCCCCATTATATCTCTTTATTATATGCTATACAATGGTACCTCGGGTTATGTTACCTTCGGGTAACGTAATTTCAGGTTGCAAATGCGACAAACCTGGAAGTGTATACTTCCGGCTTTTGCCACGCACGCATGCGCAGAAGTGGTTTTGTGTGTGTGTGTGCAGAAGTGCTCTAACGCACTGTGCGCATGCACAGAAGTGGCGCCTCTGGATATGGACTTTTCGGGGAAAGTACGGACCCCCAGGACGAATTAAGTTCGTATCCAGAAGGTCTACTCTATTGTTGAATTTACCTTAATCCTGCTAGTGTTTTCACTTGCTTGCAATTATTTTCCAAAAATTCCACTCCTCTTTATATATTTGATCTCCTTGCTCTCTTATTCTGTTAGTAGGCCTGCATATTCTATCATTTTAAGCTGCCATTCTTTCTTCTTAGGAAGCTCTCTCACCTTCCACTTTGGGGCCAACAAAATCTGAGCTGCTGTAGCTGCGTACATAAATAAAAAACAAACAGACTGATCTAGTGCCAAGCAGAAAATTGAAGAGGAACATACAGTCCCCAGTCTCTAAATATGGTAAGTTAAAGAACAGAATTAGTAATTTTTTCTTAAAGGATTCTAAATGGGAGGGATGTAAAGGGGGGGGGGAGGAGAACAACTTGTAATAACAGTGATGTAATGGACACTATCCAATAGGCTCTAGTCACATCCATTACTCAATGCAAGTACCAGGTTGATCGCGATCTCAACCCTGCTCTGGTCAATCCTCCAATGACAATGGGTAGATCAATGTCAATATTTTTATACTGTGAGTAGATCGCAGTCTCTTGGGAGTTGGACGTGCCTGCTGTACAGCAACAACTAGCTATGAGCAGGGTGTTAGTAGAAAGGGCATTTTCCTAACAATAAGTCATTGTTGTCTGAGTGCTGGGATAATGCAATGCCCTGGAAACAGAAGTGACACCATGCAAAAAGAGGCATTCAGATCTCATGCAACTATTGGGTAACATCTGCACAAAAATAAAAGCCTGTTGTCAGGGAAGGCCCATAAACCTTAGTTCTTATCGGAAGAATTTATCATACACCAGCAAAGTCTTCAGCTGATAATTACCTATCACATTCTAGCACTTCCAACAAAAGGACTGATACTATTCACATCCTTCTGGCACAGCAGCTGAAACAAACACCCAGTTATATCACTCAAGTTTTACTTTACTTTGTTGGAAAGTAAAACCCCCAGGTGGTTGTCACCAATGGAAGCTAAGGCGGTGAAAAAACTTAATATGGACTCTAATTGGCCAAAATATTGTGAAATCTTAGAACAAGATGGTGAGAAGCTCAAACTTCAGAGTTACGAGAAACTAAAGTCCAAAGTTCGAGAAACTAAAGTCCAAAGAACAAGATGGTGAGAAGCTCAAACTTCAGAGTTACGAGAAACTAAAGTCCAAAGTCCAAAGTTGGTTACATTATCGTCAGATAAATGAGACATTTAAGCAGGATAGGAAAATAGGATTTCAGAAGGAGAGGTCAAAGTTAGAAACAGAACTGTTAGAACCCAATACTAAAAATTTGTCTAGGATGTATAACTTGCTGTTGAAATGGAATACACAGGATGAAACGGTGAAATCAGCTATGATTAAATGGGCACAGGATATCGGTCATGACATTATGTTTGCTGACTGGGAACAGTTATGGACCACTGGTGTTAAGTTCACGGCATGTAATGCCTTAAAAGAAAACATAATGAAAATGATTTACAGGTGGTACATGACCCCAGTCAAGCTTGCAAAAATTTACCATTTGCCCAATAACAAATGTTGGAAATGTAATGAGGCTGAAGGTACCTTTTATCACCTTTGGTGGACCTGCCCAAAGATTAAAGCCTTTTGGGAAATGATCTATAATGAAATTAAGAAAGTCCTTAAATGGACTTTTCCTAAGAAACCTGAGGCTTTTCTCCTGGGCATGGTTGGCCAAATGGTGCCAAAAAAGGATAGGACTTTCTTTATGTATGCAACTACAGCAGCAAGAATCCCTTTGGCAAAGTATTGGAAGATGCAAGAACTACCTACTCTGGAAGAATGGCAGACAAAGGTGACAGACTTTAT
Source organism: Podarcis melisellensis (assembly GCF_964234715.1). Lineage (NCBI taxonomy): Eukaryota > Metazoa > Chordata > Lepidosauria > Squamata > Lacertidae > Podarcis > Podarcis melisellensis. The sequence goes on from NC_138538.1 coordinate 94,270,142, forward strand.
GGGATTGGCAGAGATGACCGGCAGAATCTGCGACCAGGGGAAAGAGACGGTGGAAGAGGATTGGAAGAAATTCAAAATATATCTTAAAAATTGTTGTAAAATTGAGGAATGTTAAGATGTCAAGGGGTAAGAAGTAGAGAATTACAGCTGTAACTAATAAATTTAAGGAAATTTAATGAAAAGGAAGATAATTAGATAAATTGACTAAAGGGTTGCTAAAGAATTTTGGAATAAGGATGCAGCGAAAGGGAGGTAAGGGGAAGTCGATATATGTTTAATGTTGTGTATGTTTTTGTTTTGTGATGTGTTTGTTTTTTATTATGTGTTTGAAAAATTAATAAAATTTATATATATATATATATATATATATTTGCTTTCGTAGATTTTCACGGGTACAGGAATGCAGGTTTTGGTGTCCTCGGGTGTCTTCCCGTGTAAAAGTTGGGGTGTCTAGGCGACGTTTCGACGAGGTCTCACTCGTCATCTTCAGGCTGGTGCTTTCGGCTTCTTGTTACTGGAACAGAGCAGGATCTCAGTGTTTGAGTTCCTATAAATACTGTTGAGGGGGTGTGGTGTATAGCCTCCAATGTTCTGGGCAGAGAGGAAGTTCCCAGGCTAGTGTGCCTTTTCTTCTTTTGTTCCTTAATTACTTGAGGGATATCTTGAGTGATTTCTTGAGTGATATCCTGAGTACCACTTAGGTGGGTCATTAGGTGTGACCTAATGACCCACCTAAGTGGTACTCAGGATATCACTCAAGAAATCACTCAAGATATCCCTCAAGTAATTAAGGAACAAAAGAAGAAAAGGCACACTAGCCTGGGAACTTCCTCTCTGCCCAGAACATTGGAGGCTATACACCACACCCCCTCAACAGTATTTATAGGAACTCAAACACTGAGATCCTGCTCTGTTCCAGTAACAAGAAGCCGAAAGCACCAGCCTGAAGATGACGAGTGAGACCTCGTCGAAACGTCGCCTAGACACCCCAACTTTTACACGGGAAGACACCCGAGGACACCAAAACCTGCATATATATATATATATATATATATATATTTGCTTTCGTAGATTTTCACGGGTACAGGAATGCAGGTTTTGGTGTCCTCGGGTGTCTTCCCGTGTAAAAGTTGGGGTGTCTAGGCGACGTTTCGACGAGGTCTCACTCGTCATCTTCAGGCTGGTGCTTTCGGCTTCTTGTTACTGGAACAGAGCAGGATCTCAGAAACCCCAAGGATAAAATTCCTCAGAAACCCCAAGGATAAAATCCAGTTGGAAAACCAAGGGGTCTATGAAATACCCTACAAAGTCTGCCCAGCCACGTACATTGGACAAACAAACAGACGAATAAATGCACGTATCGCAGAACACAAGAATGCCGTCAAAAAAGAAGAAAAAACTTCCTCTCTTTTCCAACACATGAAAGAAACAGGACACGAAATTAATTTTGCAGATTCCAAATTGCTCTTTAACATGGAACATCACCACAAGAGAATAATCATGGAAGCCATCGAGATAGAGAAACACCCTCACAACATGAACAAGCGTGACGACACATCCCGCTTGCCAGACATCTGGAAATTAGCCCTCCCCACAAAAACTGACACCAGATCCAGAGGCACACAGAACGCCATCACCAATCAACCACACCAGACCCAAACCCAGACCCTCTCCACAGATAAATTACAGACACCATCCAGTAGCCAAACCATGGTGGCACCTCCGGATGCTGCACCCCCCTGCAATCCCTACACAGATCTGGCTGACACAGGCCACAAAACCACAGCTCGCCCCTATACACGAAGCCAAGCCAGAGCACAACTAAGTGCAGTACAGCCATCTTCTCAGAAAAACTCTTCACAAAGTTCAAGAGGTCAAGACACAAAGACTTTAGCAACTAATCCACACCTAATGACCCACCTAAGTGGTACTCAGGATATCACTCAAGAAATCACTCAAGATATCCCTCAAGTAATTAAGGAACAAAAGAAGAAAAGGCACACTAGCCTGGGAACTTCCTCTCTGCCCAGAACATTGGAGGCTATACACCACACCCCCTCAACAGTATTTATAGGAACTCAAACACTGAGATCCTGCTCTGTTCCAGTAACAAGAAGCCGAAAGCACCAGCCTGAAGATGACGAGTGAGACCTCGTCGAAACGTCGCCTAGACACCCCAACTTTTACACGGGAAGACACCCGAGGACACCAAAACCTGCATATATATATATATATATATATATCACTCAAGTTTTAAAGAAACTTCCCAATAATTGTTTTGAATGTAATTATATTCACAATTCTGCCCACTTAAAAATGCACTTTCCCCCTCCCCCGCATGTAGGAAGGATGAGCATCTCTGTGGTTAAGCAACTTTCTCAGATTATTCTTCGTTATATAGAACACAAGACCATCACACTGAACATAATCATATCTCATCTCTACTATGTTATAGGAGAAGATGATTTTGTTGCATTTAAGCGGCTGCATGTTTAAAATGTGATGTGAGAAATCACCGTGAACAATCGTAAACTGTGTCGGTGGGTTCAAAATGTGCAGGCTTATGCCAGCCCATCACATTTACCTATGCCTGAAAGGTAGACCAAAAAATATTCAGTAGTGGCAAATCAGTGCCTTAACATTTATATGCTACTTCTGAATACTCAAAGTGGTTTACACATTTATCACAGAGCGAGTGGGTCTGAGGGAGAGTTAGCTTGTCTAAGGCAGCCCAGGGAGTCCACTGCTCTTGAGCTTAGACCAGGCTTCCTCATCCTTGGCCCTCCAGATGTTTTTGGCCTACAACTCCCATGATCCCTACCTAGCAGGACAAGTGGTCAGGGATGATGGGATTTGTAGTCCAAAACATCTGGAGGGCCGAGGTTGAGGAAGCCTGGCTTAGACTCAGCCATTGTGCTATACAAGTCCTGCGGTTATCTTCCAACATGAGACTGTGTAATTAAAAATCCTGAGTCTCTCAATTCACCTGCAGTCCAGTATGGTAATTACTAGATTGACCAACTCACCTAAAAATCCAGAATAAGTTTGGGAGGTGGGGGGGGGGTGAGTTGCCTGCATTTTTTTTTTGTGAATTGCCAAGAAGGCAAGGGCAATACAGTGTTTTCTTCAGTTGAATACTTTAGGTCAGGGGTGGGGAAGCTTTCTGGCTCCATGGGCCAGATCCTTATCAGGATGCGCCACATTTTACGTGTGGGTGGCCTTGTGGAGTTTGGAACAAACAGGGTTAAAACTCCGTGGTGCCCTGCATCTGGGAGGGGCCGGAAGCAGGGCCAGGCGTCACAGGCTTTGTCTGTGAGTTACTTTCAGTTCTCACTGAGAGACGCTGAAAGACACAGCTAAGCAGACAGGCTGTGTCAGTGTGCTTTTGGAAGCACGGAGAGATGCCGGAATGGCGGAGGTTTCCGATGGACTGATTTATGGCTTGTAAATAAACGCTTCTAGAGATAAGAACCGATCTGTCTTTTGGACTTGATTTTATCCCTTTCTCACATGGACTCAGGACTGCTGCATTACTCTGCTGGGCCAGCTCAGAGCTAAAACTGGGAAGCTTGCTGGACCCAATATCCCGGACGGGGAATTTATTTTTCATATTCCGCAGAGGCCTTGCTTGGGAACTGTAGCACAAGGTGATTATGGAAGTGCCGAGCATATGGCTAGCAAGGCACTTATTTCATAGAATCATAGAATCATAGAGTTGGAAGAGACCATAAGGGCCATCGAGTCCAACCCCCTGCCAAGCAGGAAACACCATCAGAGCACTCCTGACATATGGCTGTCAAGCCTCTGCTTAAAGACCTCCAAAGAAGGAGACTCCACCACACTCCTTGGCAGCAAATTCCACTGTCGAACAGCTCTTACTGTTAGGAAGTTCTTCCTAATATTTAGGTGGAATCTTCTTTCTTGTAGTTTGGATCCATTGCTCCGTGTCTGCTTCTCTGGAGCAGCAGAAAACAACCTTTCTCCCTCCTCTATGTGACATCCTTTTATATATTTGAACATGGCTATCATATCACCCCTTAACCTCCTCTTCTCCAGGCTCTTCTTCCCCCCTCTCCCCTGAGTGTGTGTTAAAAACAGGCTTATTCTTGGAGCTGAGGATGCGTGTTCTGGCTGGATTCAACCTTCACTCTTCAGCTGTCCAACAGGAGTTAAATCCTGCTGCACTGGCAATGCATGCCTGTTCCCAGCAGGGGACAGGCATGCACAACTGAAGTAAGTACACTCTTTCCTCACAAGTATGAGATGGGGAGAAAAGCAGCCTCTGCTTTCAATTGCCTAGACAACATCTGGGGGCTGCTTCCTTTAGTGGTGTGTGCCTATTCTCAGTAGGAAACAGGCGTGCACAGACAAACTGAGCATGATTTATCTCCAATTCATAAACTGTCAAGCTGATAACAGGTACCTGCTGTTGATAAAGCAAAGGGACATCAGTTGATTGACAGGTAACATGGCTTGGGAGATATGGCATCCTGCGGCAACTGAGCCCCTGGCTGGCCAAGATTGGCTGCAGGCTAGACCTTTCCCAGCATTGCTGCAAGTCCAGGGTGGAAACCCTTTGGCTTTCTAGATGTTGCTGAACAACTCCTCCCATCAGCCCCAAGGATGATGGTAAATGGGAAAGCCAAGAAACATCTGGAAAGCCAAGAAGATCTGGAAAGCAAGAAGATCAAACCTATCCATTCTGAAGGAAATCAGCCCTGAGTGCTCACTGGAAGGACTGATCCTGAAGCTGAGGCTCCAATACCTTGGCCACCTCATGAGAAGAGAAGACTCCCTGGAAGACCCTGATGTTGGGAAAGATGGAGGGCACAAGGAGAAGGGGATGACAGAGGACGAGATGGTTGGACAGTGTTCTTGAAGAGACTAACATGAGTTTGACCAAACTGTGGGAGGCAGTGTAAGACAGGAGTGCCTGACGTGCTCTGGTCCATGGGGTCACAAAGAGTCGGACACGACTAAACGACAACATCTGGAGGGGCAATGGTTCCTCATCCTTCCATAAAAGCTAGCTCACGGTTTGACTGAGTATGTCATCTGTATCTGGGCTTGTGATTTAGCTGTGCCCAGACAATTCACAAGCAAGGTTTGCCCTATGGTTTATAGTTTGTGGTTTGTCTGGAAAGAGCTAAATCAGGAGCCTGGCTTCAGACGACACACTAAGCCAAACTATGGCTTAGCTCAGGCCAACAGAAAAACAACTGGAGATGGAACTAACTGGCCACAATCTCCTCTCTGGAAGTCCACACTTTTGCTTCTTTGCACTAAGTTGTGGTTAGTTTAGCATTACATGCAAAGTGGGATTTTGTTGTTTTTTGCTGCAATGGATGGAGAAGGCCAATGCTCCTCTGAAAGAATGTAACACCCAGAAATCATGACGATGTTAAAATGCTACAAGCCCTTGCTTAGATGTTGGTTCTTTAACACCTATGAATAATGCACCCAGTGAATCCCTGCGGATCAAATCGCCATAATACTGTCTTCTCCCTTTCCTTCCTGCACATACAATAGATTTATAATTTAGAGTAACAGCATTTGCAACCGCTCTGAGCAATCTGTGTCAGTAACACCTCATCACAACTGTAGAATTAGCAAACAGCTGTCACAAAGTATATAGTTAACCTCTACAGAGGACCCCAAAGAGGACTACAAACAGATCTGGAAGCACTGCTCCATCTAACAACATGCAAAAACATTCAGCCATCAAGCTCAGCTTCTTTTCGTCTGCTGAAATACACTGGAGCCATTCAGCTCGCCTTTATTCATAAATATTGATAAGACGTGAAAAAATCCATTTTGATACTGCTGTACAGATTTTTCAAACACCCATAAATGCAAGGAAACAGCAATGTGCGCAGGACAATCACTGGACATTAGAGGCAAAACAAAGGGAATGTGAATGGAGGCCATTTTACACAGCTATAAAAACATGCACATTGCCTGTAGCTTTGAGAGTAAAAGAGGAGGAGATTTAAATAAAAGTTTCTCCATACTACAGTAGGAATCACCATCTCTGCCTGCTCCCATCCATCTCAACTCTGTCTTTGAAAGGCTCGTGCTTCATAATATCAACATGGTTTTGGGGTGATGTCCAGCTTACACTGCCTGGTCATTTGATTTATATCCCACTCCTCTTTTCCCCAAAGGAGCCCAAGGATATGCCATTGGCTGCAACCACCTGTACCCCAGGGAACCCACTTTGCTCAACTTAGCCCCGCCTGATGGGCAACTTGATTCCAAGGGTTGGTTGCCATGATCCTGTCACCGGTTGGGATGCAAACACCCAGTGAACCCCAAAACAAGGAAAATTTATTGCTGGACAAAACTAAAAAACTGGAAGCAGGTGTTTCAAATTGGCTTTTCATTTGGGGGACGCGGGAGGCGCTGTGGGTCAAACCTCAGTGCCAAGGACTTGCCAATCAGAAGGTCGGTGGTTCGAATCCCCGCGGCGGGGTGAGCTCCCGTCTTTTGGTCCCAGCTCCTGCCCACCTAGCAGTTCGAAAGCACCCCTAAGTGCAAGTAGATAAATAGGTACCGCTTTATAGCAGGAAGGTAAACGGCGTTTCCGTGTGCTGTGCTGGTGCGCCAGAGCAGCTTCATCACGCTGGCCACGTGACCCGGAAGTGTCTTCGGACAGCGCTGGCTCCCGGCCTCTTAAGTGAGATGAGTGCACAACCCTAGAGTCAGACACGACTGGCCTGTACGGGCAGGGGTACCTTTACCTTTACTGTTTTCATTCAGTGACGCATCTCCTTGAATTGCTTAGACATTAAAGGACATACACCTTCCATGTTTTAATACAATACTGTGATTCCCACCCCCCCGGATTTGGAACCAGGGTGGAATCTACACGCATATAAAAAATGTTCTGAACATGTTTTTTTTAAAAAGCATTTTTTAAAATGCATTGAATTTTCCATGAGGCTCACCATCACCATATAGTCACATTATATATTGCACTTTAAACACACTTAGGGACGCAGGTGGCGCTGTGAGTAAAACCTCAGTGCCTAGGACTTGCCGATCGTATGGTCGGCAGTTCGAATCCCCGCGGCGGGGTGAGATCCCGTTGTTTGGCCCCAGCTCCTGCCCACCTAGCAGTTCGAAAGCACCCCTAAGTGCAAGTAGATAAATGGGTACAGCTTTATAGCGGGAAGGTAAAAGGCGTTTCCGTGTGCTGCGCTGGTTCTGGCTCGCCAGAGCAGCTTCGTCATGCTGGCCACGTGACCCGGAAGTGTCTTCGGACAGCGCTGGCTCCCGGCCTCTTAAGTGAGATGAGTGCACAACCCTAGAGTCAGACACGACTGGCCTGTACGGGCAGGGGTACCTTTACCTTTACTGTTTTCATTCAGTGACGCATCTCCTTGAATTGCTTAGACATTAAAGGACATACACCTTCCATGTTTTAATACAATACTGTGATTCCCACCCCCCCGGATTTGGAACCAGGGTGGAATCTACACGCATATAAAAAATGTTCTGAACATGTTTTTTTTAAAAAGCATTTTTTAAAATGCATTGAATTTTCCATGAGGCTCACCATCACCATATAGTCACATTATATATTGCACTTTAAACACACTTAGGGACGCAGGTGGCGCTGTGAGTAAAACCTCAGTGCCTAGGACTTGCCGATCGTATGGTCGGCAGTTCGAATCCCCGCGGCGGGGTGAGATCCCGTTGTTTGGCCCCAGCTCCTGCCCACCTAGCAGTTCGAAAGCACCCCTAAGTGCAAGTAGATAAATGGGTACAGCTTTATAGCGGGAAGGTAAAAGGCGTTTCCGTGTGCTGCGCTGGTTCTGGCTCGCCAGAGCAGCTTCGTCATGCTGGCCACGTGACCCGGAAGTGTCTTCGGACAGCACTGGCTCCCGGCCTCTAGAGTGAGATGAGTGCACAACCCTAGAGTCTGGCAAGACTGGCCAGAACGGGCAGGGGTACCTTTACCTTTACCTTTACCTTTAAACACACTTAAAATGTTTTATTTACAGCTGTATAACTGAGTCCCAGGTCAAGCAGCTCATAGTGCTTTTTTTTTTTTAAAGGAAACCAGACATGACATAAACTTATTCTTTCTGAAGGAAGTTCAAAATGTTTTTCAGGTTGAATCTTTTCTCTGATTCACTTAAGGCAACAACTCTTGTGGTCATTTTTTTCTTGGGGCATTTTAAGTGAAAATGTAATATTCTTTTTGAAAAGCAGCCATGCCCCTGTAAATGAGAGTCATAAAGAAACCTCCATAATATCTCTCTCTCTCTCTCTCTCTCTTTCTTTCTTTCTTTCTTTCTTTCTTTCTTTCTTTCTTTCTTTCTTTCTTTCTTTCTTTCTTTCTTTCTTTCTTTCTTTCTGGATTTTGCCAGACTTTCTGTTCTTACTTTGCATCTGTGTCAATGATAATATGATGCAACTCAAGATTCTTATTTTGCTGTTTAAACTTCTGAGATTCGTTTGTGATAGCTGATCAACTGACAAACCAGTTCTGAAGGCTATGGTTCCCAGACAACATGGACAGCCATTCAAATATTTCCCATATAATTCTACATTATCCTCTAGTTTAAAACTTGGGGCCTTTTAAGTACCACAAACAACTCAGCTAAGCCACAGCTGAGAATTTCAAAATTATTTTCTGAAGAACATTGTGGTTTCTTGATAAGAATATTCTATAATATCAGATAATTTCCTGTGCAAGGGGTTTGTACATGATTACCCATCTACCCCTGCAAACTGAAACACTGGAAGGGAGACACTGGGAACATTTTAGGTACCAACAATTCATGAATTACAGTAGTGAAGTCCAACAGATGTCCACTGTTACACCAAATGCAGCCGAGAACATGACCCAAAATTATCTTCTGAACACTCAGTGTGCAAAGAATTCTTAAAGCAAACGAAGATGGAAAAGTGCTTAATTAGACCAGAACATAATACAGGATCAAATACAGGTGGTTCTGTTTAGCAGTCTCTGGGCCCGCTAAAAAACCCCATCTTTTTACTTCTTGAACTGCAATGTTTGGTCCTTAAATTTGAGATTTTCTAAATGAGGGGCAATCCTCAGGATGAATCAGGGAAACAGGGAGAGTGTAATGTTACGGGGAACTGCAGGTGCAGCCATCCAAACCATTATGCTAAATACAGACACTGCGGAGAGGCAAAAACCACATGGACACTTTCCTCCTTCTGCCCAGTCCAAATATCCTTGCACAGCAGTACTGCTTACCCAAGGATTCGGTATCCTTGCGTAGCCTGCTGAGAGACTGATACTGCTGGTGATCAAGGAACTCTACTCAGGAGGTAAGTTTAGAAGGGGCCAGAGTTCAAAAAGTTTGAGCAACCCTGCATGAAGTTATAGGAAAAAGGGAAAGTTTCAAAAGCTATTTACAAAGCCTCCTGAAGGCTGATTATTTCCATTCATGAGAATAAAAGATTTTCCCCACTACACATGCAAGACAAACAGAAGCTATTCAAGTGCCATTGTGGTCCAAAGCTGCTAAGACAAAGGGAGTTCTTGCGTAGTTTTTCTCTCACCTCCTTCTCTTTGTTCAGCAGCACAAGTTGGCTGTCCGTCAGAATGGAGTACTTGGTCTCCCATATTATCGTTTCCGAATCAGGGGACTGGCCACAAGACAGCCTGTGGGTTGGTGGTCCTTTCACATCTGGGGGGGGGAAAAAAAGGAGCAATATTAAAACGTTTTAATCACTTTGCTCATTGTGGTAAAAAATACTCAGCTGAGTCTTTTGAGTCTTATGTTAAAAGAGTTTAGTTATCAGATTAACAGCAATCTTAGGCATGCTTAATCAGAAATACCTTCCACTAGGTCCAACGGAGTTTAGGATTGCACCCTCCCCCCAAAAAAATGATGCTATGGAGAAATTTCACTGCCGCATTAAAAAAAAACACACAAAGTTAGCAGTTTGAAAACTATATCCAATGGACAGAATGCTAAACCATTCCACGGAATCCCAAACTTCTTGTTTTGTATGAATCGGAGATCTGTCCTGCTCTGTGGCAAGATTTTGGGCAGGTTCAGGCTGAATGCAAACAGATAGCAAAGCTTCAGCAGACAAATAAATGAAGAATGAGCCCTGTAATCGCAGCAGCTGCTTCCCAACTGCTAGCCCTGCCTGCAGTGGAAAATGCCTTTTCAGTTAAATGGACCCAGCCCAATGCAATAGTCTTTTATTCCAATGGTGGGTGGGTGTGGCAGCACTCTGGTCTCATTGGGGCTTTGGCAATAGAACCCTCTGCATGTCCCTCCTGCCCCCCCCCAGCAGGAGGAATCTGACTCCAGGGTCAGGACATATCATGACTTTATCACAAACTCTGGTGAGTTGAACAAGTACTTTTTTTTTTAAGTTGGCTTGTTTTGAATCTAACCAGGATGTGCACACAAACCAGAGATTGTGGTTTATCACAACAGCAAACCAAGGTTCTGTGAAACAGGAGAACTGCTCCTCCTGGCTACACTCGAGGACAGAGGAAGCAGGGTAGGCAAGCATTACGTTTCTCACTGGTTGATTCCAATTACAGTGGTTCCTCTGGTTACGAACTGAATCCGTTCTGGAGGTTTGTTCACAACCGGAAACTGTTCTTATCCTGAGGAGCGCTTTTGCTAATGGCGTTCCCATACTCTGGTCTCTTGTCTCATCATTTGGGGTAAAGGCATAGGAACCACAGACAGGGTTTAGCGCATGTACCTGCAATATCCCCCCTCCCTTCCCCACAGGTGGGCGGGGTTTGTGGCACAAAGCGGGGCTCACCTGGGCGGGTGCCACCCACCTGCTTGGGCAGCCTTTCACCCGCCCTCAGCTAGGGAGGGCAATGGTCGGCCGGCCGGGGGTGGGCCTAAGGCCAAAAGAAAAGAGGCTGACTCCGTTATCCAAGCCTCTTTTGCTTTGACGCGTGATTTTCGCTCGCTTTCTGGAGCAAAGTTTGCAACCAGGAGCAGCTACTTCTGGGTTAGTGGAGCTTGTAACCCGAAACATGCGTAACCAGAAGCGTTCGTAACCAGAGGTACCACTGTAGTACACATAGTACTAAACCACCCATTTCAGCTTATTGAGAAGCTGAAAACCACAGCAATGGCAATACAGTATCCACAGCTGTATCTAAACAAGCTGCATTCAAGAACAAAAAACAAAAATCATCCCGAAAAGCCTTCTGACAACTTATCAGTAGGTATAAAACCTTTATAGTATAATATAAGGTATATACCTCAAGGAGCATCTCCACCCCCGTCATCCAGCCCAAACAGTGAGGTCCAGCTCCGAGGGCCTTCTGGTGGTTCCCTCACTGCAAGAAGTGAGGTTACAGGGAACCAGGCAGAGGGCCTTTCGGTAGTCGCACCCACCCTGTGAAATGTCTTCCCAGCAGATGTCAAACAGATAAACAGCTATGTGATTTTTAAAAGACATCTGAAGACAGCCCTGCTTATGGAAGTTTTTAGTGCTTGATGTTGTATTGTGTTTTTAATATTTTTTTGTTGGGTGCCACCCAGAGTGGCTGGGGCAACCCAGTCAGATAGGAATAATAATAATGACGATAATTAATTTCCCCATAAACAGGAAACAGCTGCTCTTTCCTTGGAAATATAAAGGTGGATGGTGGCAGTGTGGCTAAGTTTTCGCCTACCTCTGTACCAAAGTTACAATCTTGCTATGGGATCTCTTTATAACATCAACCAAGAATCACTGAAGGCATCAACTCTGTTGAGATGTAATGGGGAACCACATTTTCCCCCCTACAAGAATGAGCCAAAGCAAGCTTCAGATTTGCACGCTTCTCCTCACTCCTGCTCCTTTTTCTGTGAAGGCACTTAAACTCCTTCCCACTGCAATGCTTTTATTTAAAAACTAACCACAGTTCTCACTGATGTCTGAATTCAGGAAACGGTGGTTTGCTTATGGTCTGAGAGCAAGCCATGATCTAAAAAAAGGAGAAGGGAGAATATGAGCTCGAGGGCCCACCACAGTTTGTTCCAGCCATCATCTACAATCACAAAATGGGGGTTATGATGGATCTCGTCTCCAGTTCTCCTTTTTCTGTGAACCGTCCCTTGGATCTTTCCGGGCCCCAAGCTGTTATTTGTCACTGCTCAATGACCCACCCTTGCATCGTGGTGTTCCCCTTCTGTTGTTAGATGTATTGGTTTTTTATGCTTCTGTGCTTTTATGTTTGTACATATTTTATGGGCTAATAGCCGTAAATAAATTTGAATTTGAATTTGAATCACAAAATGGGGGTTATAAAACCTAAAAAGAAAAAAAAGGTAGGCTATTGAGACTGAAGGAACTATAAGACAGACATGGTGGTTGGCTGCCACTGAAAAACAAAACAGAAAAAAATGAATGTATCTTAGTTTTCAAAGCATCTTTACAAACTATTCCGAAAGGTCAGAGCTATGTTTCGTTTCTACAGAAGAGTTTCGCAAAAAGCAGCAGTGTGACATTTAAGCAAACCTTCACCACTAGGTGGTGGTGAATCCACACCCACAGCAACTCCGGTTTCTAGGAAGTACGTACAGGAAAAATACAGAAATAAACATTACCGGGTGACCCTGAAAACACTGTTAAGTAATTCAAAAGCATTGAGAGCCACGCTCCTCTTATTTTGGGCCTTCCACTTCCTGCTATATCGCCAGCTGGTAGTGTTTAAACCCCTTCCCACTGCAATGCCTTTGTTTCCCAGTGCTTTAAGTCCCTGCACAAGCCTTCAAAGTTCTGGTCCTTACTTCTAAAATTGACTATCCTGTTACTCTTAATTGCACAACTTACTTTCACTCCCCCACCCCTTTCTGAGCCTTTATCCCATGTCTCTATTTCCTAAAAAAAACCAAACCCTTTTAAAACATGGCCTTCCCTGACCCACTGCAGACTCAATGCTCGTCCCTCCACTGGCATGACACCAGCAGTGTTGGCACCACCAGGGCTTTCAGGGTGAGGTTCCTCCAATGGGATAAACTGCAGATTATGGAGCATGGTGAAGGGCAGGGCTAAGAGTCCTATATAAATGAACCCAGCAGCTAGACAGGAGGAAAGAGAAAGAAGACGAGCTCCAAGGAAGGAGAACTAACAGGACCCAAGAAGTATGAAGTGGGTGCGGAGGAAGATTGCATTAGTGTATGAGGCCAGCATGCAAGTGGGCCAACCCTACTTTTTGCAGAGGAAATAATTGGTTCTAGCTCCCTTCACTTTAATGGGAGGAAGCTGGGAGCTTAACCCCTTAGCTCCCAACAGTCTGATTGGAAGAGGCAGGAGTGCTGATCTCAGAACCCCATTTGAGACAGGTGGTCACCCCCGTAATATATAGGAAGTGCCCCCAATTTTAGTGCAGAACCTGGGATCAGACCAGGGGGGCAGGCACTCTTTTGTCAGGAGTGTGTGCAGGATCCCGGCCCTGGGACTGTAGGGCTTCGCAGGAATGGGGCTTTCCTAAGAGGCAAGGCGTGGCCACACAGGCAAGGCTGATTGGTAACTCACAGCACCTGGTGGCAAGAGCCGGGAAGGGATATAAGGTCAGCATTTCCTTTTGCCTCCTTGCCACAGCTACACGCTTCCTGCCTTGGGCTTCTTGACTCCTTGCTTCCTGATCCTTGGACCCTTGGCTTCTTGACTCCTTGCTTCCTCATCCTTGGACCCTTGGCTCCTTGACTCCCGGCTCCCTGACCCTTGGCTTCCAGACTCCCGTTCCTGCTCCCACTCCGCCGTCTTGCCCCCAGTCCCAATGTCCTCAGTCGGGACTTTGACTACCCGTAAACCGGACCGTGACACCCTTCTTACTTTATGGGATACCTTTCAGCCTACCCACCTGGACCCAGTGCCCATCTCCCCTGTCTTCAACTTAAGCCTGAGACATCAAGTTCCTAAGTGAGAACCACTGGAGCAGACCAGTAAAAATCGAGAGAAGCAAATTAGAAACTTTAAAGGAAGAACTAAGCTGGCTCCGATTCCAAAGCCATGGAAGGTATAGCGCCCTACTCTCCTGAAGTACTGATTCACCAGCTGCTGTATGTGAAGCAACATATGGTAAATCCTTGCCAATCCATTTATTACAGAATATCTGGTGCTGTTATTTGATCAAGGGCCTTAAAAAGGGGTAGTGCATGGGACCTATGGACCAAGACAGGTTTGTGGTGTCCTTCCCCTAGACCACTCCACACATACCCTTCCCTTTCTCCTTGCCAGCTGCCTTCGACATCTCTGATAGTCTTGAGTCTCTAAAGCACACTATTCCAGAAATTGGTTTGACTGGATTTGGGTGTGTGTGTGTCTGTTTGTCTTATAGAAGTTTTGCCTCACAAGACTAGCCCAATTGCTGTACCTGCCATTTTCTACTTTCTTTTCTGCATATTTTATTGACACAGGAACTGGGTTCTTCCTGGGATGCGTGGGGAGGTTTTGCTTATATTCTCCCAAAGTGACTTTTAAAAATGACAGAAGGGTTCCAAACAGATCTGCTTACAAATATGTTAGCTCTCCCCTGAATCCTTCAACCATGCTCTTAGCAAGAGGTTATATGAATTGCTTTTTGAAGTGGTAAATGGAGATGGGTGAACAAGCTTGCATGGACCCTTTTGATGAGAAACAAAGGCTGTTCCCAAAGCTTTGTGGAATTGTGGTTGCTTCTTTTTGCAACAGTTCTATTTACACAGCAGCACCACTGCACTGTGGTTCCCGTTGTCATGTCTAGTGGGCTGATAGGCATCAGAGGAGAGAATGGTTTGTTCTCGTTTGAGGTTTTTCACAAAACAGTTTCTCATCTTATTGGCATGGCTCAGTGGGAACTTGTCTCAACTCCACCAAAGTTTCATTTTAAAATAGGTTTTCCTTAGAATTTGGTGGGGTTTTTTAAAAAACAAAAGCAGTCTGCCTTAACTTTCTTCTAAAAATCTATTAATGAATGGACAAGGTACAACTCCCAATGCATTTTAAAAAGCGACCATCAACCCCAAAGTTGTAATTTTCTAAAGCTTATTGAAAAAGAAAAGGTCACAGAAATGGCATATGCGGCATCTGAATTTTAAATAATTTTAAATAACAAGTGAGTTATGAGCACTAAACTGTTCTATCACAGTATAAGACACTAAAAAGGTTTGAGATACTTATAGTTTTAGAGCACTAGAAAAAGTAAGTGTAACTGAGAAACTTGCACATTACTGCTGTTTATTTTTTAAAGAAACTTAACGTTCCCAATAAGAAGTTCAGTATTAGATGCCACAAGCAAATGCCAGTGAAAATTTCAAACAGGTTAAAATGTGTTTATTGCCTTACTTTACCTTACTCAGACCTTGTAAAGCCTTCCTTCTCTGGGGAAATAGCCTGAACAGTGACAACTTGAGTTGATTTATCAAATAAAACATCCACCTTAATTAAATGCACACATTGGACTAATTATTTACACGATGCAGTGAGAAAGACAGAGAATACCTAAAAACATGACACATTAAATTCTGGTATAGTGCTAGAAGCATCTAATATATAAGTTCATTTATGGATCAATTTAAAAGAATATTTGCAATACAGTGGTACCTCGAGTTACAGACGCTTCAGGTTACAGACTCCGCTAACCCAGAAATAGTACCTCGGGTTAAGAACTTTGCTTCAGGATGAGAACAGAAATTGTACTCCGGTGGCGCAGAGGCCCCATTAGCTAAAGTGGTGCATCAGGTTAAGAACAGTTTCAGGTTAAGAACGGATCTCCGGAACAAATTAAGTTCTTAACCCGAGGTACCACTGTACTGTACATTTGAAATATCTTTGATAATCAACTTTCTTAAAATCCGAAAAAATATAGAGAATTAGTGCATCCAATTAAATCTCAAATTGCTGCAGTGATTTGTTCTTTGTATTTTAATCCCAATAGTAATTGAATTTTTTTGAGTTGTGGAAAGAACATAATTTATGTGCATGTAAAGATCTACTACGTCAAACTCAAACCAGGACATAAGATGTAAAATGAATAATGAATAATCAGTTGCTGCCATGATTCTTGTTTCTATAAATTCAATTTATTTATTTTTTTAGAAAAACACTTAACAAGATATCTAAACACATTTGAGGAAGCCAGAGTTTTGATAAGGTACATTCAGATTCTAGTTCTTCTAAGATCAATATACATTTTCATTGTGAAGTGGACCATTACGAACTACATAAATTAGCTGAGGGCAAGATCTTGGAAGACATATTAAATTTTCTATCTGGAATGACAAAGGGAGATGCAGTAATAGTTTTTCACTATAGTAATTTGAGAGAATTGCTTTATGTTACTGGCCAGCCAATATAGGAAATCAAAAATGACAAGAGATAATGGGGTACATACAATCCTCTCTGCTGAAAGCACCAGAGAGAATGGAATCTTTTTCATTAATATAGTGTTGCCTTGCCATCTAATAACCCCGAAGTTATCTTCTACATGATTATGATAGTAAAAATAACATACACAAAATATTGAAGGGATTAGTGACTGGCAACCAAGTGAGGATGCATTTGAACCAAAATCCACCTTTCGAAGTCCAACTGTTCACTTGTTTTGACTCAATATACAGTGGTACCTCAGTTTATGAACTTAATCCATTCCGGAAGTCCGTTCTTAAACTGAAACCATTCTTAAACTGAGGCGTGCTTTCCCTAATGAGGCCTCCCACCGCCAGTGCCTCTCTACCGTTTGGCTTCCGTTCTTAGACCAAGGTAAAGTTCGCAAACCGGGACACTACTTCTGGTTTTGAGGAGTTCGTAAACCGAATAGTTTGTAAACAGGGCTGTTCTTAAGCCGAGGTACCACTGTACCATCAAGTCAAAACTGTCAGGCTATGTTACGGTGAAAGGAAGTAAAAACAAGGACATAACAACTTTACTCAGAAATAGATTTCATTTTTAAGTACAGTAATACCTCAGGATAAATCCGCTTCAGGATAAGTATTTTCGGGTTGCGCTCTGCGGCGACCTGGAAGTAACGGAGCGCGTTACTTCCGGCTTTCACCGCATGCGCAGACGGTCAAAGTGACGTCACGCGCATGCGCAGAAGTGGTGAAACGCGACCTGCACACACGCATCTTACGTTCTGTTCAGGATGCGAACGGGGCTCCGGAACGGATCCCGTTCGCATCCTGAGGTACCACTCTACTGACAAAATAAGCCACATAAGTCTACAACAAATACAACCTGCGGATATGATCCACAAAAGGAACAGGTTCCATTCAAAGGAGAACCAGCCTTAAATAAAAATATGGCAGAACAGCTTTTAAACTGATCCCTGGGAAAAACCCAACAGGGGCTGGGGTGAGGGTGAAAATGGACCAAATGAAGACAAGGGGAAAACCAGACAACGGAAGTCAAGAGGGTCTTGACAGCTATTCATGGAAGTCAAAGAAACATACATGCCAATGACACCTAGGGAGAGAATGGTTGCAGGTGCCATTTCTAGAAACCTCTGGAGCAAAATGGGCAAGGTGGAGTGCTTGGTTTTAAAAGCAAAAAAGAAGTAGCAGATATTGCAGGCATACCTGGAACTTGGTAGAACGGCAAACAGCCAGCAGCAAACAGTCATCTCTGGATGCAAACTATGGGCGATAATTTCCAGCTCCAAAAGTAATTTTGCACTATGTTGCCAGTCCTTCTCCACCCCCACCAAAATGCTAAGCGTGATCTTGAGATGGAAACTGAACGGGAAGCATCAAAGGGAGCAAATGTTGTTTGTAGAAATGGGTGACTTCAATTACCATCACATAGAGCTAGGTAGATGTGTGCACCACTATCAACTAAGAGATGAACTTTCCACATAGTCTAAATCAGGCATAGGCAAACTCAGCTCTCCAGATGTTTTGGGACTACAACTCCCATCATCCCTAGCTAACAGGACCAGTGGTCAGGGATGGTGGGAGTTGTAGTCCCAAAACATCTGGAGGGCCGAGTTTGCCTATGCCTGGTCTAAATGACTACACCCTAGAATAACTGGCCCATGTTGTATTTGAAGGTGGAAAAAAAAGCTGAAGGTAAAAAGAGGACTTCTTACCACTTAAGAAACTGCTGTCAGAACCAAATGTTAAACATCCCTGCCAACAACAACAACAATATTTATTACGGCGGTAGGCCCATACCGGTAAAAACAACACATAAGTAACAGCTTGTGCACGTGGGAAAAAAACAGCCGCTAAAACACCACTATAACAATAAAATACTATAAGATAGAATGGCATACTACGCCTTAGTTAGCTTGCAGTGCTCCTTGGCGTCGCTTTTGGGTAAGGACAGCGACCAGGAACCTAGCCACTTTCAGGGTCGTATGAGTATCCTTATCCTGCAAGATTTGGGCAAGGTGGAATTTTGGTGGGGTACCCTCTAGTTTCTGTATGATTGATCCCAACAAATTTGCCCGTGGCACATTGAACAGGGGGCAAGTGAACATAATGTGCTGGAGCGACTCCGGCGTCTCCTTATCACATTCGCACATGGCGGGGGCTTGGCCCTTTGAGAATCTATGTCTCAGGACGTTGGAGGGAAAAACGTTGAACCTCGCTTTGGTAAAGGCCAGTCTATGGGCAACAGACGAAAGGGAGGAAAGGTATGATGGAACGCAGTAAGTCAAAGTGATACCAATGTTCTGGGGCGAACAAACACCTCCCCCCAGCATATAATTTCGCTGTAGATCGATGTCATCCAGTCTTTGGCGGATCAGTCTTTGAGCAGTAATTTGGTCTAGTTTTAGGGAATCTGAAGGAGAGATTCCATAACTCAGGAGTTTGGCATGAATTCTACTAGTCCAAGGGCTAGAGAATTCATCACGCCATAAGCATTGGACAAGGTAGTGGTTTGGTAATCTATGCCACAATGATAACCAATAATTGAAGACTTGCTTCCACAGGCAAGTTTCTAAGGATGCGATCTTCAGTTCTAGTCGCATGGCTGCGTTGCTTACGCACAGGGGGAGCATTAGGAGCCGACGTAGGAATTGATTTTGCAGTGTCTCAAGAGGAGCAAGATCTGTCATCACGGCCCAGAGCGGGGCAGCATAAGCAAGCACGGCAACCACTTTTGCCTTGAACACCTTTAGGGCCGAGGGAACATGCAAAGCTCCATCCGAAAAAAAGAATCGGAGGAGCGCATATGACAGAGTTTTGGCCTTGTTAAGTAGGTGTTGAGTTTGAGCTTTCCACCCCAAATTGTATTGAAAAATAACTCCTAGGTATTGAAATTTTAGGACTTGCTCTATTTTTGCTCCACCAAGCTTCCATTCGTATAATCTCCGGCTTCTGGAGAAAATCAGAATCTTGGATTTAACATGGTTGATGGTTAATTGGTTGAGTTGACAATACATGGCAAAGATCTTCAAAGCTCTGGTTAGTCCAACACGTGTATAAGATAGAATTACCGCGTCGTCCGCATATAAAAGGAGTGGGCAGCGGTAGTCCGCTAGTCTAGGCGCGTGTGTACTTGGAGATGAGTTAACTAGGGGTGCTCGCATGTCGCTGATGAATAGGTTGAATAGGCAGGGAGCCAATATACATCCTTGGCGCACTCTCTTGTTTATTGGTATCGAATTTGTGAGGTCGCCCGCAGGAGTAAGTCTCACTCTAGCAAGGGTACCTTCGTGAAGCTGACTTATAAGCCATAAGAGTCTTCTATCAATGCCCTGTTTCGCAAGTTTCTCCCATAGAATATTTCTAGGAACGCTGTCAAAGGCTGCCTTTAGGTCTAAGAAGGCAGCACAGAGGTAGCCCCGGGGAGGAGAGGAGTACTTCCGTGCCAGATGATAAAGAACTATCGCATGATCGGTTGTAGAGCGTTTAATTCTGAACCCTGCTTGTTCGTGGCCAATCTGATTAGTCTCATCTACCCATCGCAATAGTTTAGTCAGCAAAAAGCTGGCATAAACTTTCCCTATGATCGAAAGGAGGCTGATGTTACGGTAGTTTTTCGGCTCCATTGGAGAACCTTTTTTATGAATTGGTACTATAATGGCCTCCTTCCATATTTTGGGGATGAGACCAGAAGCGTTGATTGCATCGAAGGTTTTGGCCAAGATGCCAGCCCACCATTTTGGGTGTAGTTTAATGGCTTCAGCAGGGATCAGATCGGGCCCTGGGGCTTTGCCCGGTTTCAGCTGAGCTATTAGCTTGGCTATTTCGTCAGGATCGGTGGGAGGCCAAATAGGTAGGTGGGTAAACAGATGCGTCAGGTGGTCGGAGGGAGCATCTGCCTGTGAGAAGCATTTCTTCAGGAACAATTCCCATGTCGGTGCAGGGATGACTGCCCTTGGGTATTTCCTCACCCTTCTGTTGATCAAAGACCAGAATTCCCTGGATGTGTGTGGTTTTGAAGCAGTAATCAAAGCCTGCCAGCGATTATGTTGCCACTCACGTTTGGCAATTTTCTGCGTGCGTTTGTAAACTAGCTTGGCTTGTGCATAACTAGCTGGCAGAGTAGATGCATCGGAGGTCTTATATACATTATATATAGCACGAAGGCGCTGTCTTGCTTGTTTGCACTAAGAATTATACCAGGGGGCACCCTAAGTATATTCATTTCAATTTAATATTTTGGGTGGTAACCTGAAGAAGGACGTAAGATCAGTCGTATGATGGTGGAAGCGTTTCAACACTATGCTATGCTCGTCTGAGGCAGAGCCTATGTTGGGATGAGGCCCGAGGATTTCTTTTTGAAAGAATTCCTAATACCTTTGAGCCTGGGTCTCCGACCATTTGATTCCTCTTACTTGGAGAGATTCGTTGGTTACCATCTGGGTCGCATGTCTATGAGCCTCCGACTACCAGTTCAGGGAAAGATGATCAAGGGGAAGATGATCACTAGATTGTACATTCTCGATCTTAAAGGTGGAAATACACTTAAGTAGATCCCTGCCTAGAACCTCATCTGCCTGGCATAAATGCCAAAATGCTCCCCCCCCACACACATCTGTGACCTGCCCACTGGGCAGCATACTGGGGGCGAGAGGGTTCACTCAGCCTGAGTTCCAATACAAATTCATTGTGCTATTTTTAATATCATTGATCAAGAGGTTACCAAAAAGCACGCATAGCTAAACTACCTTCATTCCGCTTCCTGAACAAGGCTGCTACAGGATGTGAACAAAGAGAAAAACAAAAAATGAAAAAGTAATTAGCCTCATCTCATCTTCTTCGACCATCTGCAAGCCAGCTGAGAGGCAATTGCTTAGCTGCTCTGCTTTATAAAATATGTTTTAAATTGGCACTCCGGTTTTTTGTTGTTTTTTTTAAAATTACAAGTGTTTGAGAAATGATCCCCTTTATGCCCAAAAACTATAGAAGAAATTATTTGGCAAACTATTTAGCTTAGGGATGTGTCAAAGATGCAAAAGCCAAGGGAAGATGAGGGCGTTAGGAATTAAAAATAAGATAAGTGATGTGATGGAGAGATTAGTGAATTGGCCGTATATTTTGGCTGCTACCAACAGCGGTCTACATTTGGGAGCCCAAGTGGAGACACAAATTATCTCCTTCAAATAATATGCAGTTACCCAAACTTTTCAGAATGCTTCTTCCTAGAACACTTAGTGGACACCTCCCACTTAGGCCAATTCATCATTTCTGAGAGAGGGAATTATGTCACCAAGTATTGTGCTGATTCCCTGAAATTTATGAATTGGCCTTGAGAAACCGCTTCCATGCCATGTCACCCCCATTTTGATTTGTTACAGGACATGGTAACTGACTGCAACCTTGCCTACTCAAGCCCATTTCTCAAGAACACATAATAACTAAGAGAGACAAAAAGTCACAACAGGGAGGTTAACCCAGCTCAAAAATGGCCACATGGATTGGCTCTTACTTAGCCATTATTCAGCACAGGCTGCAAAGATTTTGCTCTTCTCTCATCTGTTAAATGGCCTCGTCTGTCAACTTGTGAAATGCCAGGGATTCTCAAAGCAAGGATGAGTATTAAACTCACGAAAGGCTTAAAAGATTATCTGGCCCAGTTACCCAGAAGCCAAGCTCATTGAGCATCACTTCTGGCTGCGGTGAGTCAAGGAAAGCAGCTTTCATCTAGGGCTTAAAGGACAGGTGTAATATGCCTCCTTTGGGGGAAAGGTTAGAATTGCTGTTTTCTCTGCTCACTCTTCCTTTTTAATTGTACAGTCTCTCTCCTTACCTCTGCCAATATCCCTTGTCCAGCCACCCAGTCTCATTGCAGAAGTGTTGTTTTGTACATTAGAATTCACTTCCCTCCCGTTATTACACTGTATCATACTTGTTGATTGTATTGTATCATATAATTGTTTTAATAGTATATTATCTTGTGAGATCTTCTGATGAGGCATCTTTTATGCAATCAAGTTGTATTTAAAACAACACAACTTTTACATGAATTGTCAAGGACAGCTTGACATTTTGTTCTTCTGCCTCTAATGAAAAAAATAGCCCCCCCTCCATTATCAATACAGTGGTACCTTGGTTCTCAAACACCTTGGTTCTCAAATGCCAAAAACCCGAAGTAAGTGCTCTGGTTTTTGAACGTTTTTCGGAAGACGAACATCCGTCAGCAATTGTTTCCAGGGCACCTGCACCAATCAGAAGCTGTGCCTTGGTTTTCAAACACTTTGGAAGTCAAACGGACTTCCAGAACAGATTAAGCTTGGCGCTTTTGTTTTTGCTATTTATTTTGAATTTTTGTTTTTGAGGCGATTTTGCTTCTTTTGTTTTTGTGACTGTGGTGGAACCCAGTTCAGCTACTGATTGATTGATTGATTGATTGATTGATTGATTGTGTGACTGCGGAAATGGATAAAAGCTCCCTCCCACCCAAACAATGACTATCATCAGTGCAGCGAAGAAAAATTAACTTTAATTTTTATTATCTACAATACTGCCTTATTTATTTTATAGTACATATCACTTTCATTTTATGGATCAATTGTCTCGTTAAGATAGTAAAATTCATGTTAAACTGCTGTTTTAGGTATGTCTTTTTTCAAAAGTCTGGAACAAATTAAATTGTTTTGCATTACTTTCTATGGGAAAGTGCACCTTGGTTTTGGAACACTTTGGTTTTGGAACAGACTTCCGGAACGGATTAAGTTTGAGAACCAAGGTACCACTGTATATAAACACAGACATTTCAGAGGCACCTCTTGAATTTTGTTTCCACAGCAACCATAATAATGTAAATATGCATCTCATAATGCAAGAAGATTTATGTGATA
The DNA here is from genome assembly GCF_964234715.1 of Podarcis melisellensis. Taxonomy (NCBI): domain Eukaryota; kingdom Metazoa; phylum Chordata; class Lepidosauria; order Squamata; family Lacertidae; genus Podarcis; species Podarcis melisellensis. The sequence continues at coordinate 94,293,330 of NC_138538.1, forward strand.
TTTACCGATGCAGGCATGAAAAATATTTAGTCTGTCTTCAAAAGCCATTTTAGTTAGTGCAAGTGAATTCAGAACTTTTCATATTTGCTATGATTCTAGTCTTCTTAACTGGGATCACTGAAGAAGTTTCTGAAAACTCTGTTCATTGAAGTGCAATAAAACATCTGCTCTTCTGGTGATTAATTTATGGGCAATGTTTCATAATACACAGTTTTCTCCAGTAATCCACCAAGTGATGAGAGACTGAAGGGGACAAGGCTGTACAAACAGAAAGCTACAAAGAAAATTCCACAGTGAAGTGGAATTATCAAAGTTAGAATAAGGAAAGATATATTCTTAGCAGAAAGAAGGAAAGAGGAGCTCACTGCCCCTTCATGATTCAGCACTCTGGCCTTGCCTCCTTCCAACTGAACTCTGGGAATGGGGAATCCTTTTTTGCATTAAGTATGATGGAGATACAGCTGAATGATCTACCTTCAGAGGTGGCCTGGTGTGTCTACAAGAGTTTCTGCTCTTAAATCCTTCTAATCACCGTGCAACCGACTATTTGCAACTCCTGTAGAAACGTAGAGAGAATACACTTCTGAGGGATGGGTGTTCAAGCACTTACTCTAAAAGCAAGCCTTTCTGGATGGAAGAATGATGCATGTCTTTTTACTTTAATTCAGAAAATAAAAGTGTCTCACTGTTCTAGGGGTTAGGAAAAGGGCATTTTCCTCTGAAACTAGCACTCATGGGACTTCTGCAAGGATGACTTTAGTGCACCGGTTCCATTTGTCACTTCTAAGACGATTCACACACTTCAAAACTGATATATACCCAGAAGCTTTGTAAATTACTTTCACCTGCTAGGGTGTGTATGTACTCGCTTTCTGTATCTGAGAAGGCAAGAGGGTCACTCTAAGCACCTTTTAGCAATGGGCTTCTGTAGCCACATGTAATCTACTCCTCCCAAACTTTCCGCCTTTCAAAGTACAAGAGGTTATTCCTAACTGCTAAATGCCACGAGGTTGAAAGAAGAATGAAACACCTCCTTAGATTGCACAGTTATAATCACGGAACTAAAATTTAAAAGGCAGCAGGGGTGAGACAATTCAACTCATGTTTTAATGGCATGGACATTGTTCCTTAAATTTATAAGGCAGTTCTCCTGCAGGTTACAGGCAGGGCCAGGGAGCCAGAAACCTTCCCACAGAGGCAGACCTTATCTGTGAACCTTACAAACTAAGACAGAAAAAGCTGTGTGCAGAGTTGTGTTTTTTTGACTTGTCCTCAGACAATCTACAGCCAGCCAGACAAATTTACTTACTTATACAAAGATATACCCCACTATTTCCATCCAAAAAGGTGATGCTTGAAGCAGCTTGCAAAATATAAAAAGGAGGCATAAAACAATAACGTTCTATGATTCAAACACAATCCCTTAAAAAAATTTTTTAAAGGAGAATCAAAATATACACACAAACAGAAAATAAACTTATAGACATACATTTTTTGATCATGTGCTTTTACATTCATATTTAATTGCAAAAAAGAAAAACAGTAGCTACTTCATTAAATGTGCATGCTGAGGAGGTGCCATTTCCAAACTAAATGCAGAATCAAAGAGCAAGAGGAAAAACTAACTGTACAATAAATTAAATAAGGCAACCTCACAATCCAAAAAGCCATGGTTTTCCCAGTAGTGATGTATGGAAGTGAGAGCTAGACCATAAAGAAGGCTGATCTCCGAAGAATTTATGCTTTTGAATTCTGGTGCTGGAGGAGACTCTTGAGAGTCCCATGGACTGAAAGATCAAACCTATCCATTCTGAAGGAAATCAGCCCTGAGTGCTCACTGGAAGGACAGACCCTGAAGCTGAGGCTCCAATACTTTGGTCACCTCGTGAGAAGAGAAGACTCCCTGGAAAAGACCCTGATGTTGGGAAAGATTGAGGGCACAAGAAGAAGGGGACGACAGAGGACGAGATGGTTGGACAGTGTTCTCGAAGCTACAAACATGAGTCTGACCAAACTGCGGGAGGCAATGGAAGACAGGAGTGCCTGGTGTGCTCTGGTCCATGGGGTCACGAAGAGTCGGACACGACTAAATGACTAAACAACAACAACAACACACAATCCAAAGTTTGCTTAAATTCAGTAGTAGAATCCTGGTTATGGGATAGTCTTTCCAGGCAGCCTTGCCTGGTGCCATCTTTGTGGTCTTTTTGGTACTAGACCTCTTTGTTCATGACAGTCTTTTAAATCTTAAGCAAACTGGTCCTCTGGTTTTAAACCTTTTTAATGTGGGAAATGTGACATGTTTTGCTTTTATGTAGTCTCCTCTCACTTTTTTTAAAGAATGGATTTATGTTTTACTTTGTCTTTCAGTTGCTTTTATTCATTGTAAGCCGCCCCCCAAAAGTTATCTTATAGGGACAGCATGCGAATGTAACTGAATGAATGAATGAATGAGTATTCATTTGCCAGTGGGCACAAATAGAGAGAAGATAATACAAGAACCTACCCGGGAGAAACCCTGTCACATGTTGCAACAAACTGCACCTCAGAAAGCAATGTTACATGCAAGAGAGGCACAAAAGCTGATACGATATGATGGAGGGATTAGCACAGGATGAGACCATCCTTCAAGTAACTAGGTCCCAAGCTATTTAGGACTTTAAAGGTAATCACCAAAACTTCCATTTTTGCCAGGCTTCCCTGGTCAGGAAGAACATGGACAAAATTCAGTTTCCTTATGAATTCTTTGTTGCCGTACCAAAATGCTTCTCCCATTTGATGACAAAGTTCAACACAAGGGAGAGGACAAGGAGGGTAAGTGAGTGAATGAGTTGAGTCTGCAAAACGTCAATAGAAGGAAACTTCAACTGAATGTACAGCCAGAGTAGCCTCAACATGAAGCAATCACACATGAAACTATGAAGAACAGCAGATCTAAGAGAGGCAGCTTTCATCTCTCAGTTGACTATCACTTCTTGTTTGGCATTAAATACAAAAAAAGGTCTAAGCCAATACCTACAAACATCTGGTCCAAAATACAGTCAAGTATGCATTGATTTTAAACCTAAATAGACTTTATTGTCTTGTAGATATTTACGTACAGCTTTTCAGGCAGACCTCACATAGCAGTTTACATTGAAATTCTAAAATAATTAAAGCCATACAATTAACCAGCCATGACAAGCTGCAAGGGGGGTGGCAGACCTTTTGAAAAACTAGAGCTCTCCTCGCGGTCCTCAGAGAGACCAGCAGTGGCAGCTGGGGAAGGGAGAGGGCACCTTAGTCAGAAGTCTGGAGCTAGAATCATAGAATCATAGAATCATAGAGTTGGAAGAGACCACAAGGGCCATCGAGTCCAACCTCCTGCCAAGCAGGAAACACCATCAGAGCACTCCTGACATATGGTTGTCTAGCCTCTGCTTAAAGACCTCCAAAGAGATGGTCACATCTCTCTGTCTTCTCTCTTTTTCCTCCCTCGCTTAAGAACACAAATGTAGATCTTCACAGAGTCATAAAATCAGCCCAACTTTGAAATACCACAGCATTCAAAAGCTTTTCTGATATAGATAGAATGCAGTCTATTCCCCCTCACCAGAGGAAAAAAAAAGAATCACAAATATAATTCCAGCAAGGGGATAACAAGTGTGGGAGGATTTTTTGACATTTCTCAATATACCCCTGATTATTTTTAGTATCAGTAATTGCTAGTTATTTCACCGCTGTTCTTTTCAGCAAAAGCATTAAGTGTGTTAATACTAGCTGCCCACCCCTGCACACCCTGCCATGTAATCATTGAGTGCTAAAATGGATCTGGGCAAGTAGGTGGAGCTCCTCAGAGCAAAACATCCTAAACCACCCAGAGCCTAGAAGGGCTTAATTGAAAAGTAATTTCAAAAAGTGTTCCACCCTTAATAATTCTTAACATAGTGCCTAGGCAACCGCACTTCTCTTCTAAGCTATAGTAAAGTGTTAAAATTAGTTTTAATTTCATTTGTAATGGATTTCCATATGTAAATGCAAGTAAGTAAATCCACGATCAACAAACTAGATTCCAGTATGCTTGAGTGCAGGAATACATTGATCAGCAAATGTGTTTAGTTGAGCAGGAGAGATAGCCAGCCCAATTTCTAAGAATAATGTAATTAGACATAGAGTTCTCTCTCTCTCTCTCTCTCTCTCTCTCTCTCTCTCTCTCTCTCTCTCTGTGTGTGTGTGTGTGTGTGTCTGTCATCTCCTTACCTGTCCAACCTACTATGGGTACCTCTACTTTAGCTCTGACCTGGCCATCTCCAATTGGGTTCAGGTATGCCTATACAAAATCTAATGGCTCTGGTTAGGTATACATGTTTTCACCCATGGTGCAAAACATGACAGAGAGCCTATTCAATTAGATTCAAATAAGCACCATAGTATGAATCTGCATCATTATGCATGTATAATCCTGTTTCCCAAAGAAAGGGTCTTCTTTGCTGAATCAGGCAATCTGTGTTCATATTCACAACTATTTTACGGAGAGCTCAGTCAGAGCTGTTGTCATTTATCCAAGACCAGGCAAGGAGTCCGTGGTAGAAATGGCAACACATCTAAATGTCCAACCACCAGACAGCAACTGTTCATCCACTAGACAGCCTAATTTCTCTCCTCTTGACATTTGAGTTCATGGTGGTCAGTTCTACGGCTCATCCCAAGTGTTAAAAGGAAACTGAAACTTCCTTAATAAAGCCATTTTAGTTAAAAAGAAAGCTTTGAATATACATGGAAGGTCTTGGTTCTTATGCATACAGTATTCTAGTAAGGGTTGCAAAAGGGTTTCTCTGAGCAAAGGGTTCCAGTTACAACCAGATATAGTAACTACAATTTACACAGCAACATTTGACAACTTTCTGAGTTACAGAACAAAATATTGAGTGTGGAGTACAAACAAAGCAGCTTAAAAGCATCAAAACTACAAGGTAAAATTGGTATTATAGCCTCTTTTGACTACGAACATACAAAAATCTAAAATAACGCAAGTGTACAATGATGTCACAAAGTGAGTCTGAAGATTTCCCACTGAAATATACCCAGGTGGTGACAGGCTGAGAGTACAGTTGCCAGATTGCCTTAAAAATAGTATGTTGGCTTTATAGAAATCTGTAAATAGAACTCCAGGAAAGTAAGACGGCCTGCCACAGCAACCCTCTGTCCAGCTAAGGTCAAGCGAGACAGCATACACTGATTAAATGGCCTAGCTGACTTTGTATGATTTTAAAGTGTTCATAATTTTGTTTTTGCTTTGTCCTGAGGAAGCAGCAGGAGGAAAACATTCTCCAGGAAATGCCATCATCACATTACTGATAGAGAAATTGCCTTGTTGTAGCCAAGAGGAATCGGTGTATGATATAACCTTATTTGTTTCCAGTTTCCCATGATCCTGGCAGGATTAAAATATTAATTCTGTTGAAAGAGTTGAAAACATTACCTGGAATTTAAAAGAGAATGAAATAACATTCATTAAAAAAAAAGTAGCATGCATTTTGGAACTTTTTCTGGTTTCAATGGCATTCTTAAAAAAACCAAAATAGAGATCCGAGTGGAAAGTTCCAATGAGGCAGACAGAGGAACAGACCCAAAGCTGTCCCTGCTTGTCTCGTTCCTCATCCTGTTTCTATTGAGGCGACCACTACAGCTTCTTATAGGGGCTTGTGGTTTCAGAACGTGTTTACTGAAACAAGCTCTTTCAAAAGTACTTCAAAATGTTCTCTCCCTTTATGAGCTGAGGATCAGTTAGTTCCTGAGTTGCCTTACAGCTTTACACATTCTGTCACCATTTCTGTCTAGATCTTGTTGAGGAGGCAACCTGATACCTGTATCTGGGCTGTATTGCTTCGGACTGCAGGTAGGACTAACATGATGGAACACTCCTACAGGATGTGGGAAGCAACGTTCCAGGAATGTCACTCATTTCTATAGGATCTCAATGAGAATGCAGCCCCTTTGAAGTACATCCCCTCTGTAACCAGTGCAAACAAAACAGGAAATCTTCCATTAATTACAGTTTCCTGATTCATCCAAAACAGGAAACTATGGCTACTGGCTCCGGAACCAGCCAGGATATTAATCCATGGTTTCATATAATTGCCACTGGCGTGCTAGCTGTCTGGCCTTGGTTGCCTGGTGCACTAAAGTTCAGAATAGGCTCCACGATGCCAGAGATGACACTCAGGGGCAATGATGTCCAGAGCTGTTCACACAGCATGGCAATGCCTTCAACAGAGTCACCTACTGAAAACTCCTCCAGGGCATTCAGAATTCAATGGATTCCATTAGTCTCTGGGGGCACATCATCTTAATCTGCCCACCACCCCTGCAGAAGAGGATCAGAGCTGTAAGGCAAAACTTCACAAGGAAGTGATCCGACCATGACAAGAGGGTGACACCCACTCGCTGATCTCCAGGCCACCCCCTCCTCCAATGGAAGCAAAATAAGGATTGCAGTGGATTGAACTAGATGACCCTTGGGGTCCCTTCCGACTCTACCATTCTATGATTCTAACAGAAGGGTTAACAAAATAGAATCATAGCATGGTAGAGGTGGAAGGGACCCAAGGGTCATCTAGTCCAACCCCCAACAATGCAGGAATCTTTTGTCCAGCACGGGGCTTGAACACATGACCTTGAAATGAAGAGTCTCATGCTCTACCAACCAAGCTATAATATAAAATGTACCTGTGTAAATGAACCTGCTTGCTGAATGCTATCCCATTTCTTTTACAGCTTTTAGATTAGATAGGACCTTGACAAAGCAATGATGGGATAACACTATTATATATATATCTAAACATGTGATGATATAGAATGTATTTCTCAGAAATTAGGAACATAAAATAAAGTAAAATAGGCTGAATCCCAGCATTCCAAAACAGGTTGAATCCCAATATTCCCTTTTTGAATCTGGAAGCCGTATTTCCTAAGACCACATGAAACCAATTTATGGTAGTTTTAGCAGCTGTGCATCATTGTTCAATCACACCCCTTCTGAAGAGTGGGTGGGTGGCTGCCACCTTACACAAGGCAAAACTACACAATGTTTTGCACCACTTCCATATCAGAGGAGCACATACACACAAGACATGCTGCCTCCACCCACTATTACACATTCTCTGTGCAAACCATCAAAGCAGCTTTGGTGGATCCACCAAAGGATCCATGTAGCCCAGCAATGCACTGCCAACAGCAGTCGATAAAATGCCTCCAGGACAGTGGTCCCCAACTGGTGCCCCTCCACACAAACAACACCCACCCAATGGGGTTAAAAGCCCCATTCCGATTTAAACAGTAATTTTTAATGGGATGGCCCATGCCCTTGCTCCACCCCCCAAAGGGATGGCTCCCTTTAGTGTCTTCCCTTCCCTTTTTTTGCGGGAAATTCCCTTATTTCAGCGTCATTTCCCGCTGCTTCCCGCTGCTATCCTGGATTGTTAGATATCCCGTAGACTGTCTCCAGGACAGGTGAGGCTGCTGTTCCCTTATTTTCAAATCCGAAAGTTGGCAGCTATGCACCCAGGGCAGGCAGGCTTTATAGCGCTGCCCTAGCAACTGGTGCCTGCCTAGCTGGGGCATTAGGTATTTTCAATGCTGCCTGCCCAACTTGCACAGCTGCAGGCAGGTCCTAGTGTAGAGATCCAGTAGAGGACACAAACCACTGTAGAGATATCAAAAAAATTCAAAAGTAGAGGGTCCATGGCTTGGGTCTGCTAATTGGGAACCACTGTTCCAGGAGATCTACAAATGCAATAGCCCTCCTTTCTCCTTCATATCCTTGTTGCTCAGCACTTAGGTTTCAGCGTCCCACCTATCACATTTTTGTTTTTAAACCTTTTAGAGCTCGACATCTGAATTCTGCAGTTTGTCAAATACTGATTGTCAACTCAGGATCCGCTGGAAACTCCTCACATTACACTGAAATACTGTGTAGACAGCTGTCATGAACTGGCTTGCTGCAGAGGACTGGTGGGAGGCAACAGCTGAGGGAACCCCATCTTCTCCCTAGTGGAAGATGGCTCAGAGCCAGGGGACTGGTGGTGGGACAATCAAGAGTGTGGTCAGAGGGGGCAGACTGGGAGGAGGAAGTGTCAGAAGGTGAACAGGCAGCAGGGTTTAATGGGCAGGAAGAGGATGCAACAGAGTACAGGAGAGGAGGGGGACCAGGAGACAGATGAAGAAGGCTACTGAGGAATCCAAGGAGTCTCCCCCTCCAGCTGCAACCAACTCCCCTCTCCCCCTGGAAGAGGGCAGAGCAACAAGAGACAAGATGACGGAGCCTTAGACTGCTAGGCAAGGAACCAGGGGAGAAGCCTTAGAGAGCGGTGGGGAGGTGGGGACTAGAGTCCTCTCAACTGCCTCATTCCGGCAAGACCTACGACCTATTGAGAAGAGTTGGTGGAATCACTAGGCCTGCTCTGTTTTGGTTTCTTTGAATAAAGAGTTTAGTTTACTGATGCTGGTGGGTTTTTATTTATTTATTTCTGATTTACCCCCTGACTCTGGCTCCTAACAACAGCCTACTTGGGCAGCTGTGTACAATGGACAAGGTTCTCCAGTGCAAATGATGTGGAGCTCCCCTATAAATGCCTCTTTGGGGGCCAGAAGTCTGCACTTCACCGCCTTTGGTTTCTGAATAGAACTGAATTTTACAGATGTTCACATACTGTCATGTGGGGCCTGTCAGATGGTCACTGGGATTAGCTTCTTCAAGGCCTCATGACAGCCAAGAAGAGGCTTGGTCTGCAAACTCCTTCCCTCTATATATCAATGGAGATCAGATAGCAGTATTTATCTCTGAGTGAACAACTTATTGCAAATAGTGAACCAATTCTTACAAACCTAGGTTGCCTTATACAAAAGCTTCTGCCTGACAGCAAATGGCACTGTACACATATATTTATCTCCTATCATACAGGTATGTTTGATTTCTACTGTGCCCTTCAACAGGTTCCCGGGACAGATTACAAAAAAGTTTAAACAAATTAAAACAAAACCAACATCAGTTAATGATACCTTGGCAATCCATCATACTCCTTTTGCCAGCCTTCTCCCCTCCCCCATGCTTTTGCTATTAAATCTTGCTTGTTTTATTCTAAAAGTTTTAATTTAAAAAAAAACCCCTCTGCACTCAGAATTCAGAAAATTATTTTGCAAGTTCTAGCAATATTTATAATTATAATAATAATTTATTATTTCTACCACGCCCATCTGGCTGGGTTTCCCCAGCCACTCTGGGCAGCTTCCAACAAAAGATTAAAAATACATTAAAACATCAGTCAGGGCTGCCTCCAGATGTCTTCTAAATGTCATATAGTTGTTTATTTCTTTGACATCTGATGGGAGGGCGTTATAATGTTTTGCAGAGAACAAATAGCCAAAAAGAAGCACTTTCAAGTGCAGCTTAAGTGTCTAGTTTTGATGGTTACTGTTTTATTTCTAGTAATTGTAGGGTTACCCAATACAAGAGCACACTAGACTGTGATTAAGAGGTTTTAAATGCCCATGTCAGCATAGCTGCTCATAATAATCAGAGGACTTTTGATTGCAGAGGACCAGTCCAGCAATGGACTCAATGGTTTCCAGATGTTTCCAACAATTTAATGAGATAATCAAAAGTATTCAGGGATTTTTAAATGGAAGACCTTACAGCCATTTTTCACAGTTGAATCAGTAACAGTTCAAATTAGATTGATTCTCTTTTTTAAGGAACCTTTTTAAAATTACCAGTGGAGAAGATTTATCTGAAATCCAGAGTTGGGGATTAGAATGTTTGCTGACCGCAATCCCAACTGGCCAAACCTTTACAACTTTCCTCTGCTTGGCATCTTAGCATGCATCAGTTTAGCTGACTGATTACAAAGCCATAAATCTCACATGATGAACTGGTTCAGTTTCAGTGCCTAGTGTGCAATTTAAAGACAACATTATTTTCCTCTGTGCCTTTGGCTTCCCAGTAGCAAGCTTTAAATGTCATCGTGTCATTACAAATGCCAGGCATCTGCTCTCCTTTAGCACACTGTGCTCTAATACTCTTGTGCAGATAGCTATCACACTCAACTATGATTCCTGTTTTTTCATTTTTTAACGGTCTGAGATAAGAATACACATCAACTCCAAACAATACCATGTCATTCTATAAAAGAAACATTAAGTGAGATATGTGGAAAGAATAGTAATTGAAAATATTGTGAAAAATTAAAAATCCCACCACTTTAAGCAAGTGCAATAAGCTGCTGCACCCACTAGCTCCTTATTTTGTTGTGTATCACCCAGCTTGCTATTGTGCTTTACAAAGTGAGAGCAGCATGTTTACTGGGCCATGGACCTAACCCAGCCATGATCTAAGGGCTACTGGTTGTTCCTGATGGCGCAAGACCTCAATGAAAACAGGGAGAAACACTTAAGAATTGTTTCTTTGCAGTTTGAATGAGACGGCTTTCTTCTCAACTGAACATTTTAAGCTGAAATGTATCTTGCCTCCTTTGCAGCCCAAGTTGCTACAGGATAGCAGAAAGCTCAACAAAATCTTTAACTGTACAGTGGTGCCTCGCAAGACGAAAAGAATCCGTTCTGCGAGTCTCTTCGTCTTGCGGTTTTTTCGTCTTGCGAAGCAAGCCCATTAGCGGCTTAGCGACTTAGCGCTATTAGCGGCTTAGCGGGCTTAGCGGCTCAGCTGATAAGCGGCCTAGCGGCTCAGCTGTTAAGCGGCTTAGCGGATCAGCTGTTAAGCGGCTTAGCGGCTTGGGAAAAGGGGGGAGGGGAAAAAACCCGCAGGAACTCACAAGACATTTTCGTCTTGCTAAGCAAGCCCATAGGAAATTCATTTTGCGAAGCACCTCCAAAACGGAAAACCCTTTCGTCTAGTGGGTTTTCCGTCTTGTGAGGCACTCGTCTTGCGGGGCACCAGTGTACATATATATGCCTCTCCCTAAGCTGGGCCTGTAGTTTTGCTGAAGCACGGCAGAAACCTTTCCATCACTGTTGCCCCCATAGCGGCAGTATCAAAATGTGACAGAAAACACTAAAACGGTTGAAGAACTCCTGACAAGCATTTGCACCAATCACCTTTGCTGTAACAGCTTAACACCCAGGTAAAAATCCCTCAATCTAAACAACCATGTTTATGCTGATTAATAACAAACTGGGATACTTACAAACTCACCTTCTTACTACACAACTAGACTGTATGACTCCATTAAATTGTATTACTTTGTGTATTCAGTATATACTGTACATGCAACCCTAGGTTTGGGTGGGGGTGGGGTTCCAGGTTATTGTGTGTGATGGCAGAGTACATATAAGCACGTTAACATCCCCACCCCCTTTTCCTGCCACATCTGGGTTTGTGGCAATGCATGCATGCACAGTCGTGCATGCTTTGAATCTGTGCAAAAGGGTTATTGCCTGTGCTGCACAAACAGGTCAACACTAAACAGCTACTGATAAGCTAATACATTGGCTAGCTGCCCCCCGCCCCCAAATCAGAGAACACAAATCAGCTTCTTCATACTATTTATTTTCACAAAATGACCAATGGAAATGCATAAAAACCTTGGCTATTTCGGGGGACGGGGACAAGACACTGCACACTATGAAGCAAGTAATTCACTCACCCTTACAGAACATTAGGGAAAGTAGAAAAATAATACCTTCAGTCAAATCCATCTGACTACTCTCCACTCCCTCATTTGTCACAGCAGCATTCTGTTCCCCCTTCCGATTCAGCACCTTAGAAAAGCTGCTGGAGATTGTAGAAAAGAAGCCACGGACAAAATAACTGTCCTGCTCCTCACACTCTGGTTGCAGAAGTGGCTTTGTGTTCCTTTCTTTCCAGTGCGGGGCAGGTTCAGATAAAGATCTGCAGAAAGGAACCCGAAATGGCCTTGTTGCTGGCATGGCAGCCTTCTCTTCTGGGTCTTCTTGGTGACTGTCGGCGATTAACGTGGACACTGTCAAAGGCTCTTCGGCAGTCCTTGTTGCATCTGGCCTCTTGGCCACTTTCCATGGAAGTCTGGGATGAGTCTGCCATCGGTAAGTTCCAAGCAGCTTCCCTAAATCCGAATCTGCTTCTTCCAAAGTCCTCTTGCTTTTCACTTGATAGCACCAATGGTAGTCCTTCAAACTAGCTCTTACCTTTGTAGAATCACCATCCTGCACCGACACAGATCTTTGAAAAAGTGCAGGGGGACCAGGGCGCTTTTTAAACACATTCATTTTCCAGGTTCAGCTACCTCACCTTACACTTACTTTGGTGCACATGCTCCTACTTGTTAAGATTACCATCCAAGCAACTTCCTTCCAGCGGTGGCAAATGTTCTTCTTGAACAGGTACCATTCAGACCCAATTCTACATCATCTTACATCAACTCTGTGTTTATAGTGAAGCACAGTTGGCACCCAGATACAGATCCTTCTCTCTTGTGATTAAGAGACAGCTTGTGGTGCTAATTTTCAGTTCCTGGGTTTCAGATCTCAGCTGCAGACTTTCAGGAAGTGACAAAAAGAAGAAAAAACAGCAAAAAAATCCCACCAATTAAGTGCCGGGCAAATTGTACTTCTGCCTCTCATGTTGTAACCATGAATTAAAAATAGACCGTGAAAGTACCTTTAGTTTCCACATAAGATCAAGTAGAACTAAATTGACACCCACAAGAGTCTTGATTATAAAAATAGGATGCATCAAGATGAGGGCTTCAAAGCAACAGGGACTGGATATAGTTCAGTCCTTGAACAATTTAATCTATAGTTGTTGTTACCATCCCTATCTTCAGATCCAGAATAGTACTTAGAAGTAATGCCAAATCCATGAGGACTCAATGCAGCAATTCTTCCAGTGATGCATATGAATTGAATGAAGGAAAGGAAAGAGCAGCTGAAACGAAGAACCCTGCAAATACACTAAAGGAAAATATGCACAAAGGAGGAGTTAAGCGAGGGGAGGTAGGTGGTGTTTAGTCAAGCACTGACCAAAGTAAAGAAGCAGACCACTCTTGAGGCCAGATCTTGTGGCAAGCGAAACATGGGAATGTGCATATTTTTAAAGTGAGCAGGGTTTTTGTTTTCATAAATCTAATTGGAGTCAGTAGACTGGAAAGTAATACCCCTATCTAGTTAAGTAAAAGAAAAACGGCCACCTCAACAAGTTAAGGAACAGCTTACCATATTAAATTTGCTAAGAAAACATATCTGCTAATAGGCACAAGCCAAGTTTCAGACCAGATTGAAACAATGTGCTCACAAACCCCAGAAAATATGGGGTTTCAAATGGAAAGGCTGACAGGCCCTTGGCAAACCTTGCAGAATAATAATAAAAAAAGAGTTTGGTTATTTGAAAGAATGATGCAGTTTGGCAGACTAATAAAAACAGACCAATCCATCACAGATTCTTAAGCTATCGCTTTTTTATCAGTTGCATAGTGATGCTGTTGAAGCCTCCAAGATACTCTCTTCAAGCAAGGCCACACATTATATTTGGTTTCCCTCTCCCACCAGAAAATGGGCACAGAAAACAGCCTTGCTGGAAGAAATATCTGAGATCCCACTGAATGTGGGGTCTTCTGCTTGCAGAACGCTGAGAGGGCGGGCTAGGCAGTGCCATAGCCGACTCTGAAAAAGAACAGGATAAATCTGCATTGCCAACGATATTGTAACAATCCTTACTCGTTCATTTGTGCGTGCGAGTGCGCATTATTGAATTTTGTATCCTAAAAGGGGGTTCACTTGGTTCTTTCCACCAGCAATCAACTCAGGGCTATTTACAGGATAGCGACAAATGTCACAGTCCTACTAGTACTAAATCAGATCCTCTGTGTCCCTATTTTCCAGAGAGAGTCACAGATTTACAGAAGGTGTCCCGGAATGTCCCGCTTTTCCTTAGGACATTACCATTTTCGTCAGAGGAATGTCGGAGGGTATGGAGTTATGCTACTCCCAGAGCCAAGGAGGGCAGCCCTGTATAGGGAAGTTTTAAAATGTTTAATAAAGATTAAAGATTCTTTTCTAGTTTTTAAGAAAATACAGTGGTGCCTCGCAAGACGAAATTAATCCGTTCCGCGAGTCTCTTCGTCTTGCGGTTTTTTCGTCTTGCGAAGCACGGCTATTAGCGGCTTAGCGGCTATTAGCGGCTTAGCGGCTTTAAGAAAAAGGAAACAAACTCGCAAGATGTTTCGTCTTGCGAAGCAAGCCCATAGAGAAAATCGTCTTGCGAAGCGACGCAAAAACCGAAAAACCCTTTCGTCTTGCGCGTTTTTCGTTTTGCGAGGCATTCGTCTTGCGGGGCACCACTGTATTTTTATTTGTTGGTTCTATTGGTTCTATGTTAAAGGAAAAGGAAAAGTTAGCACAAAAGTCAATTCAATTCATCAGAGTCAGTGAGAAAAAGAAAATCAAAAATGGAAGAGAAATAAAACTGGCATATTGCTGCTGGGAAATTTTTCTTCCAAGTATCCTAATAGTGATTCACTGTTGTCTCATCCATATTCACTGCGGTTTAGTCTGGATTACTCAGCATCACACAATGATGCATGAAAATTGGTCCATATGACTTTGTTAAGCAAGCCTGGCGGCAAAGCCTTAGACAAGATTACATTTGCATTAATATTAATAGGTTTTCCTTTAAAAGCTACCTTATTAAATCAATCACTTAATTGATACAAGCTTATATCGAAATAAATTATGTATTCCCGTGTGTGCTTTGGTGTAACCGCTTTTAGAAGCAAGAATTTGTTGCCTTTCACAATCTTTTCAGGCCAACTAAATTTAATCTGAGTGGATGTAGACAGGCAACTGCTGCCACTACCATTGTACACTAAGAAATTATCAAAATAGTTTGTTTAATAGACTGTTCTAGACAAAACAGATTCACTTGCGGAGGCAGCCACAACCCAAATGAGGGGTAATCTGAGAGTGGCTGCCAGACACCCCCGGAGGAGTTTTAAGACTGACAACAGTCTAGGTCTCCTGGTACTATGATTACTCTTGACTTGATATTCAGTAACCTTCAAACATAACCATGGGGGTGGGCTTTGGGTGCAAGTGGGATATGCAGAAGAATCGCTTGGTATACTTTCTTCTCTGGGGAGCTATATTATCTGAGCATCTACGGCAGGACTGGAATATTCAATATAACCATCTCATTGTGCACCCTAGACAAACATATCATATGAATTGTTCACTCGATTACATAACTTCAATGGACTATTAGCCAAGCAATATTAGTTTAAAGTTAATCAATAGGCTCTCTCTAATCTATCACAATGAATCACCATCCCTCAGAGAAACCATAACTTAGGAGAAAATGATGAGCTCCTATCAAGTGCTCAGTAACCGCTATCTACTGAAAAACTGAGCCTGGCAACTTGCACTTTCTAAGTGAAGCGGTCAGGAAGAATGGTTACCATATTTCTGGTCAAAACATTCATTAACCAAGGCATGATTAATATACCAGCTACCATCTCAGAATGCTTAGCGATTCTCAAACTTCTTTCTCTAGGCCACATTTTAAGAATTAAAATTTGCTTGCTTGCACCATACCAACTTTCCTATTGATAAGGAATTGGAAAACAAAAGGAAAGAACTCCTAGCGGTGCTTGATTTTGAAAAGATATCTATCCATATTCTGGAAATATTTTAAAAAGAGAGATTTCAATACTATACTACACTGAAATGTTTAAATGTGTCATTGATTGCCTTTGATTCCTAAAACATTTGCCATTCTCTCCTGCCACACACCCTTTGAGAACCACTGGCTTTGCCACTTTCACAGACAGTTCTCTCTCCTCAGTCAGCAGTCCCATTAGAACCCACACAGGGGAATTCAGGGAGAGAAGGAAGGAGTTACCAGATTGCCAAAGGGAAGAAAGTATTTCCTTCTTTGCTCCGTTGCTACTTTCACCACATCTGGAAAACTTGTTTCAACTACCAACAGGACATTCTAGAAAGCTCTACAATTGGGATTAGTGGTTCTGGCCTCTCGACCAGTGCAAGCCAGTTCTCTGGCCGTAGACAAGAAGAAAGGAAATACCAATTCTCATATTTCAGATCCTCTTAGGATGTACCCAATATAGCCTGTATTGTAACCTGCATTATAGCCTGTATATGGCCACCTCCCTGCCTTCGAAGATCTTGCTTGTGTCCTACTGACATCCCTATAGCTGTGTGATCCAACATATGTAGATGGAGACTTAGAAGACACAAGATGGAATGATGAGGCTTAGGAGGCAATCAACTGTCTTGTGCCTGGTTTCAGAACTTGAGAAAAAACTTGGCAACAATCCAGGAACTACAAAATGCAAGCAATTTTGTGGCATGCAGGGAAGTCCTTTGATGAGACCCATTTCATGCTGTCACTGTTTTCTAAAATAAAAATCGGCTGTAGAAGTAAGTCAAAAGGAAATATTTCTTCAACTCTCTTCATTTAACTGAAATTGAAGATACATCAAAGAAAGCCTGGGATAGTTGGGGGACAATTTTTTACCGTTTCCTATCCTATTTTCATCAAGGTACTGTATATTTTCTCTGGAAGTTTTCTCGAACCTGGTGCTGACCATAATTCATTATTGACTTGTTGTGACAAAGAAAGGGACTTTTACATTTTGGGCACTAGTGTTCCAGAATGCCCTTCCAGCTGAATTACAAGAAGTCTCATCAATATTGGCACGCAACTAGCTCCTGAAGCCATAGTTGTTTAGCAAGCATTCCCTTGATCCTGAACTTCTGATTTTATTGTTTTTAACTGTATTTTAACTACATTTAGTTGTCATGCTTTTTGACTGGCTTCCTTTATTATGAATTTTAATTAAGGATGTTTTAATGCTCTGATGGAATTGTTATTCTATGTTATTTTAATGATGCATGGATTTTATAATTGATTTTATTTTATATCATTTATATTTTCTAATTGACTATATACTGCTTAGAAGCCATGTTGGCATATAAACAGTGTATAAAGTAATAAAAAATAAGGGATGAGATTCAACAAAATAACTGTGCTAGTGGGAGACAGCACAATGAGGCTTTGGTCCCCCACAACTGAAGCTTGGCTTGGGTGTTGTTATTTTCATCCAATGCTCCCAAATAACTAAGTTGTGTAAGACCAAATGACACACTTATCTAGATCAGCATGACTTTGACATCTTAAAACCAGCTTCATTTAACATCCAGTATCTGCTGCTGGTTGTATGATTCCAGGCATAGGCAAACTCGGCCCTCCAGATGTTTTGGGACTACAACTCCCATCATCCCTAGCTAACAGGACCAGTGGTCAGGTTTCTCCTTCTTCATCTCCTAATCCAGCCTTCCTCAACCTGCTTCCCAACAGATATTTTGGATTATAACTCTATAGCAGGAGTAGCACCAGGTATGAGGAGGCTGCCCTAATCTGATTTGAAGTTACTTGCACACTGATTTGAAGTTACTGTGCAAGTAATTTATCTAGTCTTACCCCTGCCGCACAGAAAATCCCACATATATTTGTGTTTCATTCAGTCAAAAGACTCATTTACAAATTGTGCATATTGTTTACAAACTCCAGGTGTCCCTGGAGCCAGAATGACTAATTATCAAGGAACTTGCAAGTTGTAGTCCAACAACATCTAGAGAGTTTCATGTTGGCTACCCATGTACTAGCAGTTCTCTTGCATTTGGGAAATGGTTAAAAGATTAGACTTTATTTATTTATTTTAAATAATATTTATTAAAAATTTTGTTTAAACAATAAGAGAACATACAAAATAACATATGATTTTTCAATATCCACATTTCATTCACCTCATTGGACTTCCTCGCAACTCTCTTGCAACTTTAAACTCTGGATCATAGATTTTAGCTGAAGAAGTGCTATTTTTAATGTAAATAAGTTTATCGGGAAATTTAAATTTCATCTACAGCGTCCGCCCCTTGATGCTGATGTAGTATACGTTGCTGTTATTAATTCTGCTGTCTGGTCTTTGGATGCAATAAAGATTGATTGAGATCTTATTGACTTCAGTAATCCCCCCACCCACCCCCTGCCAAAAAAAGTAAACATGCCTGCATAGGATTTGGCTTTTGTTGCTTTCACCTACTGAGAATAGAACAGTAAGGAAAGATTTTGGCTTACTTTAACAGTGGCTGGGTCTCATACTACAGTACTTTCAGTTTATAGCCCCAACATGGCTTAGAAGTGTTTCAAAACAGGTAGCCAAAGTATTTATCATCACGGATGGAATCCGTCTTTGGTATCTTCAGTTCTCAAGGGAGTCTGCTGTCTGATGCATGGCTCATTGTTGATGTTTTATCCAAGCATTTTATAATAATGGAAAGAAATACTTACTGCCAGTTTCCAGCAAAGAGAATGAAGTCATTATTTTTGTATGAGAACAGGGTCAATATAGATCCATGTCTTTGCTAACTCAGAGGAACTCTAAGTGGAACTGGAGGCAAGAAAGCAAGCAGGATTTGGTATTCACTGGAACAACCTGGAACCATGAATCCAGTCATGACTGAAGCTTTCGGCAAGTCAAGATGAATCCCTTCTTTCTGTACAAGCTTTTGGTGATGATACCAAAAGGTGGTGCTGAGATTAGGGCAGCCAAACGATAGAGACACATATCTGCTGTCACATGGAGATGACTAATGCCAGTAGAGCAGCTGAGTGGAAATAATTAAGAGAGGTGGAAGCAAAGGTCACTTTTTCAGTTTCAATGTGTCCAGGATTGGAAAAAGCCAAAAAGCCACAACCGTTTTGCCTTTTGATTAAATAATAACTTTCTCTATGGTTGTGAAGAAGAGTCCATAGTCCATGGCTCATGTTTACTAACTGGCACAGAAGCACTTTAAAGATGGCAGTCTCTTGAGTCCCCCATTCCATTCCAGTTAAGCATTCACCAAGGCAATTAAACCATTTGCACATTCCTCTGCAACACACCTGCCTAAGCTGATTGCAGTGATGTTGCTAAAATTGTGGAGTGCCCAGATCGAAGATTCCTAAAGGCTGTTATAGGTTAATGGAAAATTATTAGAGTCCAGTCCCTAAAGCACACCATTAGTAACTCAAAACCTGAGGAAATGTCAAGAGATGGTCGCTTAAATTGTCTGACGCATCTTCTTGTAGCTTCTTCTTCTCCCTCACTGCAAAAAGCTTACAGGGAACCAGGCAGAGGGCCTTCTCGGTAGTGGCACCCGCCCTGTGGAACGCCCTCCCTTCAGATGTCAAAGAGATAAAGAATTACACAACTTTTAGAAGACATCTGAAGACAGTCCTGTATCAGAAGGATTTTAACGCTTGATGTTTTTATTATGTTTTTAGATATGCTGTAAACTGCCCAGAGTGATTGGGGAAGCCCAGTCAAATGGACGGGGTATAAATAATACCATTATTTTTATTGTTGTTATTAGAAAAAATCAGACCTGACAAGCTACATAAGAACAAATAAGGTCAAGAGGAGTGTTGCCTTTTAAAACATTTATTTTGCTTGTATCATCATTAAAAGGTCTTTTGAGTGAGAACTGACCAGATTTAGGAGCTGGAATGCAAGGGAAGAGAGTCTTGGATGAGTGTTGTACAAAGAACAAAGTTTCCAAGAGTGATTCTGACATTTATCTCTTGGAAACCACATTCACAGACTGGATCAATTTGTAAGCAGTCACAGATGCAACTCAACATTTCTGCACAAATCAGGAAGCTAAGCTGATTTTCAGGAAGACAAACACAGAGAACAGTTAAGTATTTTAATGAGACAGATGGGAGGATAAGCCTAGTTCAGTCTTCAATCATGATTTTTATTATTTTGTTCTCTGATCTCTCATAATCATAGCTTCTCTGTCTTTCACTTTGACTTCCGTTAAATATGGTGATATATGAACAATATAATGGTTAGGTGAAATAGGGAAGGATACTGGATATTCATTTCCAAGCCTCTTTTTTTTGCCTTTTGATGCAAAAGTTTTTATTACCTTTCTTAATATGACACATGAGTGTCATATTACATTTCAAAATTAAGGCAATGTTATGAACTTGGATGACTGAAGTGGAAGGAAGCCTTTTCACATTTTGGGTTACAGCATCAAAAAGAACACATAGCTCTACCTCATAGTTTTTCAGAGGTTACTCCAGAAGAGAACAAATGTTTTTGTTTACTGAGAGCAAGGGCAATGATGATCAAGAACTTTGTCTTTAATTTACTGCCTCTCACTGCCATCATCACTAGCCAAATCTGCCTGGCTATGTGGAACTGTAGCATCTATGTGGAACTGTAGCATCTCACCAAATGGCTAGAATGGCCGACATGGGGGGGAAATGGCACCAACAGTACTGAAGCAACAGCAGGAAATAGCAGCAGTAAACAGAAACTAAAAAAAGTCACACAATTTAAGCTTTTTTTCTGGAATCATTTCACGGAGAGAGAGAGCCTGAAAATACCATTGTTTGCCCAATTATTGAAACATGTGAATATTTACCGCACCTCTAGCTTACATCAATATGATTTAAAAATTGACATTGGAAGGAAGGAGGACACAAAAAGTACATGCAAATTGATTTGCATACACATATAGCTTAGGGTCAGTTTCTTATACCACTGTTTCACAGGTCCAATTAGAACTTGAACTGTACAGTTTGCACTTCCCTTTTAAGATTTAGCTAATGGTAGAACATCCGGTACCAATCCGTGCTCCTGGCTTATGTAACACAAACATTAGCAAGAAGCAATTTTATTACCTTTTTGTACCTGAGTACACAGTGATGCTGGTTTCCTTTTTTGTGAAAGCATGCACAGATCATTCACCTTATTTTCAGAAAAGGAACACTACTGGAAAACCTAAAAGGGCTATAAAGCAAGGACTGTTCAGAGATCTTCTAGGTGAATAGGAGAGGGTTGACTTATCTATAATACTTATAAACCATTTTTATACACTACGCTCTGGTCTCAAAAGCTTGGGGCAGAAATTACTAACCTGCTGGGCACTGACTGATGAGGGATGGGGAGCTACATTGAACCATTAAACCCATAAGAGAAACTTTCTGTGTGCAATAAAAAAAAACTAATCAAAAATCAGATTTTATTCTTTAAAAATCTACTCTGCTTTCCCCTTAGTTGGATTCAGTCTAGAGATTAAACAATACAGAAGACAAGATGCATCCCAGTGGTAGCCTATGCAAACTATCATCCATGGGGCAGAGTAGATATCTTCCAGAAGTATTTTCTCAGACCTACCCTCAAGCTGCACACTGTATCCCTGCCCTATGCCAGCAAGGCAGTTCTGAAAGGGCACCATGGTTCATTACAGCTGGTAACACCGAGAGCTCTATGACAAAACAAAAGGGTCAAACTCCTCATCTTTCTCCTGGCACAGATCATCACTATAGCATCTAAGGAAGTTTCAATCCCGAAATCAAGTTGCAAGCCATAATGAAATGAATCAACATCTGCCACACTCAAGAGCCTTGCAAAAAAAATCAAAAATTAGCAAAGTTGTTTAATTTAACCCTTCAGCACGGCATTAATTACCACAACTGCCTTAGAGGTGAGCCCCTCTTCTCCAGCTGCCCTAAAAATAGCAGGGAAGGGCAAGTGCGGAGCGCAAGTGTGTCAGTCTCAAGTCTCCAAAAATTCTGTACACAGTCTCAGGCTGTGCAAATTGAATGCTATCCAGAGAAACCTGATAAAGGAGAGGCAGAAAAACAGTCAGCGCTGGTCCTGTACAAAAGGAATCCAAATAGGAATTGCTAAGTTTTATCACATTTGCTATCCAAGAGAGTATGGAAAACGAAGAAATGAAATTAGTGTGAGTTCAACTGTTCCCACTGCATTTCTTTATTTGGCCCATTTTTCTGTTTTGATTAATTTTCATTATAACCAGGGCTTTTTTTTC